>NW_027361737.1:1667500-2867500 GCF_039654945.1 Dendrobates tinctorius | reverse complement strand
TGTGATCTATTAGTATGCCAAAGTCGTTTTCACACATGCTGTTGCTTAGTTCTATTACTCCTATTCTACAGATGCTATTTTTGTTTTCCTTGCCCATATGTAGAATCTGGAATTTATCCCTTTTAAATACCATTCTATTAGTCGCTGCCCATTGTTCAAGCTTATATAGATCCTTTTGAATCCTTTCTCTGTGTTCTCTAGTATTAGCTAACGCTCCTAGCTTTTATATAGTGTTAGTGTCCACTGACAGCACACAACGCAGTAAATTTTCTTTTTTTACCATTAACCTTTATTTTTACATAATTATTAAGACATTAAACTATTAATATCAACTGTCAAATCTTAGGAAAAATAATTAAATTAATGCATGTGGCTCTGAAATGTCAAAAAGGTAGACTCTGTATCAGATTTCTGTACTATTACCATTATTCTATCATGTTATTTGACCCTGCAATTTAGGTCATCATGCACTCCCATTTATTAACAGTTGCAGTGAACTTACATCTTGACATGTGCAGTATTTTTTATTTTTAAAGCATAAATGAGTCTTATTAGACATAGTAAAAACTGACTTCTCATTTATATTAAGGTCCTTTATTTCCCATGTGAATTGTAGTTTTTTTTTCATTAGTGGTTATTACATTATTAATTATTTCTCATTGGATAATAATTGATGAATGAGACAGCTTGGATTAGAAGGATGCCATTATTGAGGTTTTAGTATTGGTAGTTATTGCGGTTTTGACAAGAGATATATTAAAAAATAAATGTAGATTTAAGCGTATAACTTTGTGCTAACAATAATGTAGTCCTAATTTAAGATTATTAATTCTAAAAAGTTTTTTTGGGGAAATTTTTTTAGGAATATTATTAATTCATTGCTTAAAGCTAGATTCACACACAACAATTTTGCAGCATTTTGTTGATGGCTCACTATTGTTCCTATTTTGCTAAAACATCATGCTCAAAATATACTTTAAAACTCTGAAAAGTCCAAATACAAAAAAAATTGTTTGCATCATTTGAGGGTCTGTGGTGCCTTTTCAGAATGCCCATGCTCTAGGTATGTTCTACCATTTTTACCATAATTTCTTTGATTATTTGAAAAATGGTAAAAATGCATATTTCAAATTTAACAAAATGTAAAAATCACTACAAAAAAAGATCCTTTCTACAACACCATAAGAACAAATTTTCAATAATTTATGCTGAATGAAAATAGTCTATGTGTTTTCATAGGAAAGGATTTATAATAATAATAATAATGATAATTGCAATGTTGTCAACAGGGCAGGTCATGTCATTCTGTTTTATTAAAAAAGGCAAGTTGCTAACATAGGCCGTTGTCCACTCCTGCCAGAGATTTACTGTAGCTCCTCACTGTCATACAGGGCAGCATTTTTTCTTCCTGTTGACAGGGCAGGACTACTGGCATCAAGCTGATTGACCGCTGGCTTCCCATTAGGCAGCAGAGAGCCTGCTGTCAATCAGCATGACACAAGTAGTCCAACCCAGTCAACAGGAAGACAAACTGCTGGTCTAATGATGTGACATCTGATGAAGTCTGTCACTGTTTTGTGCCAGCGGAGAGCACATTTCTAAAAATTGGTGGCAGACATCACCAAAGTGGCTTCAATTTCACCACAGTAGAAATAGTATAATAGGGACTGACACATTATCCACTACAGCCTACCCAACAGATGGACACCCAACTAGGAATGTTCACATTTCCAAAAATTAGTGGCAGACACCACCAAAGTGGCATCACTTTCACCGCAGTAGAAATAATATAAAAGGGACTGACACATCTTCCACTATAGCCAATCCAGCAGATGGACATCCAACCAGGAGTATTCACATTTCTAAAACTTAGTGACCGACACCACTAGAGTTGAGCGAAACGAGTCAAAAAAATTCAAAAGTCGACGACTTTTGGCAAAGTCGGGTTTCATGAAACGAAACCCGACCCTAGGATGAGGTCGGCCACGAGGTCGGCGACTTACGCGCCAAAGTCGCGTTTCAAAAGTTTGTTTTGCGCTCTTTTTCAGCCAATCAGGATCCACGGACACTGTGGGCAACGTGATGACATAGGCACGGGTCACCACCATCTTTCAGAAGGGCATGCAAGTGATTGGCTTGCTTTGGTGGGCGTCACAGGGGGTATAAAAGGGCGTGCACGCCGACCGCCATCTTACTTCTGCCGATCTTAGTATAGGGAGAGGTTGCTGCTGATTCTGTAGGGAGAGCGTTAGGCAGGGAAGAAGACAAAAAAACTGCTTCTGCTGCTAGCGATTTGGCCTGCACAACACACCAGTCACTGTGTGTGCAGTGCAAGGGGAGGCTATATAGTGGTGTATCAGTGGTGTTGGTTGTTGGGCTGCCTTCTAAGGCTTCCTGACATTCCTGCATTGCTGTTTACCCACTGCTCCGCAAACTGCTTTTTTAAAAGCAATCCCAATTTTTTTTTTTGTCCTGCTGATAAGACAAAAAAACTGCTTCTGCTGCTAGCAATTTGGCCTGCACAACACACCAGTCACTGTGTGTGCAGTGCAAGGGGAGGCTAAATAGTGGTGTATCAGTGGTGTTGGTTGTTGGGCTGCCTTCTAAGGCTTCCTGACATTCCTGCATTGCTGTTTACCCACTGCTCCGCAAACTGCTTTTTTAAAAGCAATCCAATCTCCCTTATCCTCTAGTCACTTTTGTCACAGCTATGCCATCGAGCCTGTCACATAGCGCTCAGATATTCATTGGGCCTCACACAATCCAAAAGTGTCCAGTGTCCAAAAGTGTGTGAAGAGATTCAAAATCTCCCTTATCCTCTAGTCACTTTGGTCACAGCTGTGCCATCGAGCCTGTCACATAGCGCTCAGATATCATTGGGCCTCACACAATCCAAAAGTGTCCAGTGTCCAAAAGTGTGTGCAGAGATTCAAAATCTCCCTTATCCTCTAGTCACTTTTGTCACAGCTGTGCCATCGAGCCTGTCACATAGCGCTCAGATATTCATTGGGCCTCACACAATCCAAAAGTGTCCAGTGTCCAAAAGTGTGTGCAGAGATTCAAAATCTCCCTTATCCTCTAGTCACTTTGGTCACAGCTGTGCCATCGAGCCTGTCACATAGCGCTCAGATATCAGTGGGCCTCACACAATCCAAAAGTGTCCAGTGTCCAAAAGTGTGTGCAGAGATTCAAAATCTCCCTTATCCTCTAGTCACTTTTGTCACAGCTGTGCCATCGAGCCAGTCACATAGCGCTCAGATATTCATTGGGCCTCACACAATCCAAAAGTGTCCAGTGTCCAAAAGTGTGTGCAGAGATTCAAAATCTCCCTTATCCTCTAGTCACTTTGGTCACAACTGTGCCATCGAGCCTGTCACATAGCGCTCAGATATCAGTGGGCCTCACACAATCCAAAAGTGTCCATCCAGTGTCCAAAAGTGTGTGCAGAGATTCAAAATCTCCCTTAACCTCTAGTCACTTTGGTCACAGCTGTGCCATCGAGCCTGTCACATAGCGCTCAGATATCAGTGGGCCTCACACAATCCAAAAGTGTCCAGTGTCCAAAAGTGTGTGCAGAGATTCAAAATCTCCCTTATCCTCTAGTCAATTTTGTCATAGCTGTGCCATCGAGCCTGTCACATAGCGCTCAGATATTCATTGGGCCTCACACAATCCAAAAGTGTCCAGTGTCCAAAAGTGTGTGCAGAGATTCAAAATCTCCCTTATCCTCTAGTCACTTTGGTCACAGCTGTGCCATCGAGCCTGTCACATAGCGCTCAGATATCAGTGGGCCTCACACAATCCAAAAGTGTCCATCCAGTGTCCAAAAGTGTGTGCAGAGATTCAAAATCTCCCTTATCCTCTAGTCACTTTTGTCACAGCTGTGCCATCGAGCCTGTCACATAGCGCTCAGATATTCATTGGGCCTCACACAATCCAAAAGTGTCCAGTGTCCAAAAGTGTGTGCAGAGATTCAAAATCTCCCTTATCCTCTAGTCACTTTGGTCACAGCTGTGCCATCGAGCCTGTCACATAGCGCTCAGATATCAGTGGGCCTCACACAATCCAAAAGTGTCCAGTGTCCAAAAGTGTGTGCAGAGATTCAAAATCTCCCTTATCCTCTAGTCACTTTTGTCACAGCTGTGCCATCGAGCCAGTCACATAGCGCTCAGATATTCATTGGGCCTCACACAATCCAAAAGTGTCCAGTGTCCAAAAGTGTGTGCAGAGATTCAAAATCTCCCTTATCCTCTAGTCACTTTGGTCACAGCTGTGCCATCGAGCCTGTCACATAGCGCTCAGATATCAGTGGGCCTCACACAATCCAAAAGTGTCCAGTGTCCAAAAGTGTGTGCAGAGATTCAAAATCTCCCTTATCCTCTAGTCACTTTTGTCACAGCTGTGCCATCGAGCCAGTCACATAGCGCTCAGATATTCATTGGGCCTCACACAATCCAAAAGTGTCCAGTGTCCAAAAGTGTGTGCAGAGATTCAAAATCTCCCTTATCCTCTAGTCACTTTGGTCACAACTGTGCCATCGAGCCTGTCACATAGCGCTCAGATATCAGTGGGCCTCACACAATCCAAAAGTGTCCATCCAGTGTCCAAAAGTGTGTGCAGAGATTCAAAATCTCCCTTAACCTCTAGTCACTTTGGTCACAGCTGTGCCATCGAGCCTGTCACATAGCGCTCAGATATCAGTGGGCCTCACACAATCCAAAAGTGTCCAGTGTCCAAAAGTGTGTGCAGAGATTCAAAATCTCCCTTATCCTCTAGTCAATTTTGTCATAGCTGTGCCATCGAGCCTGTCACATAGCGCTCAGATATTCATTGGGCCTCACACAATCCAAAAGTGTCCAGTGTCCAAAAGTGTGTGCAGAGATTCAAAATCTCCCTTATCCTCTAGTCACTTTGGTCACAGCTGTGCCATCGATCCTGTCACATAGCGCTCAGATATCAGTGGGCCTCACACAATCCAAAAATGTCCAGTGTCCACAAGTGTCTGCAGAAATTCAAAATCTCTCCTGTCCTATAGACACCTTGTACCTTGTTTTACATTACTATATAGTTTGTTGGATTTTGTCTACATTTCTACCAAAAATGAGGAAGGCTGGTGGAAGAGGCCGTGGAATTGGGCGGGGGTTGGCAGCTGGTAATGATGGTGTTGGTGGTGGACCTGATGGTAGTGGCAAGAGCAAAATAGGACCGAATGCAGGAGGTGCTGACCCTGCGTCATCGTCTGGCTACATAAGGCCTCGAACGCTTAGTTTTCTAGGAGTTGGCAAACCGCTTTTAAAGCCAGAGCATCAGGAAAAAGTTTTGTCTTACATTGCTGACTCAGCCTCCAGCTCTATCGCCTCCTCTTCTTCAGTTGTAAAAAGTAAAAGCACTGAGTCGTCATTGGAGGCTCATGTTCATGAACCACACCTTTCCTTGTGTCCTTCACCCCAACCAAGATTGAAGGATGACGCAGGCCATACTACTGATTACTCCATGGAGCTGTTTTCACATACCATGCCTGGATTATCAAGTGAAATGGTGAATTACCCAGGCCAAGATGAATCTGACATGGAGTGCACTGATGCACAGCCGCTGATGGATGATTCTGCTGGTACATTCACTCAGAGCACTACATTGTCCTCGCAGTGTACAGAGCCAGATTCTGACCCTGATGAGACTCAGGTGCCCCTTCCCGCACACTATACCACCATACACGGTGACACAGAGGAAGGTGCACATGACATAGAAGAGGAGGTGATGGATGACCCAGTTGTTGACCAAGATTGGCATCCATTGGGGGAAGAGGGTGCTGCTTCCAATAGCTCAGATGAGGAGCATCCACAGCAGACATCGACATCGCAACAGCTGTTATCTGGCAGGCCCGGAGCACTCCAAAGACAGGTTCCAAACATCAAAAGAGTTGCTGGACAGCTTGTCCAGAGGGTCAAAAGATCACAGCATGCTAGGCTGCAAAATGTCTGCCAAAGTAGGAAGAGTGCAGTGTGGCACTTTTTTGACCAAAATCCTCATGATCAGGCCAAGGTTATCTGTAAGAAGTGCGCAAAGACCTTTAGCCGAGGGAAAAATCTGAAAAATTTGAATACCAGTTGCATGCTTAGACATTTAACCAGCATGCACTTGCAAGCGTGGACACAACACCAAACCTCAAGTGCCACATGTGCAACTGATCACAACGAAGGTAGTCAGCAATGCTACATTGTTTCCCCCACTGTAAGCCCACCGGTTAGCACAGCAGCAAATGTTGAGGTGTCGTTGCAAGACCACAGCAGTCAGGGAATCCCACCGTTATATCAACGAAAGACTGATTCTAGGCCATCAGAAAGAACACCAACTCCATCACCATCATCAACCCTCTCTCAGTCCGCCCTGTCCACCGCTACTTCCACCATATGCAGCTCTCAAGTCCAGCTCACCCTCCCAGACACTATGAGTAGGTCAAGAAAGTACTCAGTCTCTCATCCGCGTACACTGGGTTTGAACGCCCACATTGCCAAACTAATCTCGTTTGAGATGATGCCCTTTCGGTTGGTGGAAAGCACAGCTTTCCGCGAACTCATGGCCTATGCAGTACCACGCTATGACCTACCCAGTCACCACTTCTTCTCTCGCAAAGCCATCCCAGCCCTCCACCATCATGTGAAAGACCGCATTGTCCATGCACTCAAGCAGTCAGTGAGCGGAAAGGTGCACCTCACAACTGATGCATGGTCCAGTCGGCATGGCCAGGGCCGTTACGTGTCCATCACTGCGCACTGGGTAAATGTGGTGGATGCAGGGTCCACAGGGGACAGCGGTGGTGGGACAGTGCTGCCTAGCCCACGGTATAGGAAACAGTTGGCTGTAGGCGTTCAACCCTCCTCCTCCTCCTCCAGAAGCGAAAGCTCGTCCACAGAGCGCAGTCATAGGAGCACTCCATCTGCAGCTGCCACTGTTGCACACGATGTGTCCCCCTATCGAGCAGCTAGTGGAAAGCGTCAGCAGGCTGTGTTGCAGATGATGTGTTTGGGCGACAGACACACCGCCGAGGTGCTGGCCGAGTACTTGAAGCGACAAACTGAGTCATGGCTGGGCAGTGTACATCTTGAGGCAGGCAAGGTAGTTAGTGATAACGGCCGTAATTTTGTGGCAGCCATAGCCCTTTCAAAACTCAGCCACATACCTTGCTTGGCTCACACCTTGAACCTGGTGGTGCAGTGCTTCCTCAAAAATTATCCGGAGTTAACAGCCCTGCTCCAGAAGGTGCGAAGACTGTGCGCGCACATCCGCCGGTCGCCTGTACACTCCGTTCATATGCAGAAGCTGCAGCGATTGCTCCACCTTTCCAACCACCGCCTCATTATCGACATTGCAACAAGGTGGAACTCCACCCTGCACATGGTGGAGCGGCTGTGCGAGCAGAGGCAGGCCATAATGCATTTGTGGGAGGATACATGGCCAGGCACTTTGAGAGCAGACATGGAGTTGACAGGTGTGCAGTGGTCGAAGCTGAAAGACCTTTCTAAAGTCCTTCAGTGTTTTGAGGAATGCACACGGCTGGTAAGCGCAGACGACGCCATCCTAAGCATGAGCATCCCACTTATGCGTCTGCTCATGCAAACTTTGACGCACCTTAAGGAGCAGGCGTCTGCAGCCAATGTTGATGAGGAGGAAGAGGAGGAGGGAATCCTTGATGACATTCAGCCATTGTCTGCTCAGGGACCTCTCCTGGACGAGGTGGAGGAAGAAGAGGAGGAGGAGGATGATGATGGGGATGATTACTTAGGGGAGGAGGATGCATCTCGTGGGGCAAGTGAAAATGTTGGCGTGGCAAGGTCTGGTACAGGGTTTGTGCGTGACTGGAGGGATGTGGATTTGCCAGAAAGTGCTCCTCCACCCAGCACTCGCAGTGCATCATTGACACCGGGAACATTGGCCCACATGTCAGATTATGCCTTGCGGATCCTAAAAAGGGACCCCCGCATTGCCAAAATGATGAACGATGACGACTACTGGTTGGCCAGCATCCTGGATCCACGCTATAAAGGCAAATTACAAAACATCATGCCACAGGAGAACCTTGACCTAATATTGGCTAATAAACAAGCAACTCTGGTAAATCGGTTCCTTGAGGCATTCCCAGCACACAGCAGCGGTGATGGTTCTCACACGAGCCGTACGGGCCGGGGGCAGCTTGGCAGAGGTGTTCGTGTTGCACACAGCAGAAGTGGCATTGGAGACAGGGGTTTCATGACAATGTTGTGGACTGATTTTTCAAATACCGCTCACACAACTGGTAATACTGCATTGATGGAAAGTGACAGGAGACAGCAGTTGTCAACTATGGTTACAAACTACTTTTCCTCCCATATCGATGTTCTCCCACACAGGTCATTCCCCTTTGACTATTGGGCCGCTAAACTGGACACCTGGCCTGAATTGGCCCAATATGCCTTACAGGAGCTCGCTTGCCCAGCTGCAAGTGTGCTATCGGAAAGAGTCTTCAGTGCAGCTGGATCAATCCTGACAGAAAAAAGGACCCGTCTGTCAACCCAAAATGTGGATGATCTAACCTTCATTAAAATGAACCACGCATGGGTTTCCAAGGATTTTGTCCCACCTTCCCCTGATGACACATAGGGTGACAGAAAAATGGCTTGCTTTGGTCCACCTCTTCCTGGTACTTCACCTATTTCGCCTTTTGCATCAGCTGAATGTCCAACATCAACATATGCCACTTTCTAAAACTCCCTAACTGTGCTGCCTCCCCCCCCATGGCCGGGGTCACCACCTAGCGCACGACACCGTGCGAGTGCCGTTGCCCTGGACAGGTGGGTAGGCTGACTCTTGGGCGCAGGCACTGCCACAGGGTCCCTCATAGTGCAATCAAGTGTCTCTGACGGTGGTGGTGCACACCCGCCGTCAGACACACCGCTGTACTATGAGGGGCCCAGTGCCAGTACCGACGCCCACGAGTGTGCTCCCCTTGCTTGGGCAGGGCCCCAGCATTTGCAATCTTTACCTCTCCCTGCTCCTCCGCTGTGTAGTCTGGGCCGTCAAATCCATACTGTGCCTGACACCGTCTGAGCCTGCCTCCTGATGTATAGACATATATTTTGAATGTGTACGCTATCCATACATGTTATCCGGGGATACGGTACCCTTTCTAACCTTTGTGCAATCACGTGCAATCCATACTGGGCCTAACACCGTCTGAGCCTGCCTCCTGAGACATATATTTTGAATGTGTACGCTATCCATACATGTTATCTGGGGATACGGTACCCTTTCTAACCTTTGTGCAATCACGTGCAATACATACTGGGCCTAACACCGTCTGAGCCTGCCTCCTGAGACATATATTTTGAATGTGTACGCTATCCATACATGTTATCCGGGGATACGGTACCCTTTCTAACCTTTGTGCAATCACGTGCAATCCATACTGGGCCTAACACCGTCTGAGCCTGCCTCCTGAGACATATATTTTGAATGTGTACGCTATCCATACATGTTATCTGGGGATACGGTACCCTTTCTAACCTTTGTGCAATCACGTGCAATCCATACTGGGCCTAACACCGTCTGAGCCTGCCTCCTGAGACATATATTTTGAATGTGTACGCTATCCATACATGTTATCCGGGGATACGGTACCCTTTCTAACCTTTGTGCAATCACGTGCAATCCATACTGGGCCTAACACCATCTGAGCCTGCCTCCTGAGACATATATTTTGAATGTGTACGCTATCCATACATGTTATCTGGGGATACGGTACCCTTTCTAACCTTTGTGCAATCACGTGCAATCCATACTGGGCCTAACACCGTCTGAGCCTGCCTCCTGAGACATATATTTTGAATGTGTACGCTATCCATACATGTTATCTGGGGATACGGTACCCTTTCTAACCTTTGTGCAATCACGTGCAATCCATACTGGGCCTAACACCGTCTGAGCCTGCCTCCTGAGACATATATTTTGAATGTGTACGCTATCCATACATGTTATCCGGGGATACGGTACCCTTTCTAACCTTTGTGCAATCACGTGCAATCCATACTGGGCCTAACACCGTCTGAGCCTGCCTCCTGAGACATATATTTTGAATGTGTACGCTATCCATACATGTTATCTGGGGATATGGTACCCTTTCTAACCTTTGTGCAATCACGTGCAATCCATACTGGGCCTAACACCGTCTGAGCCTGCCTCCTGAGACATATATTTTGAATGTGTACGCTATCCATACATGTTATCTGGGGATACGGTACCCTTTCTAACCTTTGTGCAATCACGTGCAATCCATACTGGGCCTAACACCGTCTGAGAATGATAGATGGGGCCCACCATACACTGGAACATTCCAAAGGTGGACATCAGACACTGGAGCAGCATTTACAGGGCCCATTATACACTAGAGCATTAGAAATGGGACCCACTATGTTTGGAGCATTATTTGGGCCCATAAGACAGTAGAGCTTCATCCATGGGGACCAACATATACTGTAGCATTATGTGGAGCTCATCATATACTGTTTCAAACATTATATGGGACCAATGATTCTGTATGGAGAAATAGATGAGCCTCGTCATGAGATGTAAAAAGTGAGGTATTTTTCATTGTACTATACCGCTATTTCTCTGCCGTATCGGAGCATGATGAGTTGTGGTATGTGTTAAAGGGGCGCTCTTTCGCCCAGGGCACATGAAAACCTGGAGCCAGCCCTCCCCCCCCACAGTCTGTAGCCAAATAACCCCCATTTTTCAGTGCGTAACTTGTATTATGAAGTTAATTAAGGTTGACAAGCTTAAGAAGAATTGATGCTTTTGGCATTCAAATGGGCACTGTTGGTGTGTTTCCTGTCCTCCTCTCACTGCCGACTTTTATTCCCCATTGACTTACATTGGGTTTCGTGTTTCGGGACGACCCCGACTTTTCCCTATAATCGGACGATCTTGCTCGACCCGACTTTTGGAAAAGTCGGGTTTCACGAAACGAAACGCGACCCTAAAAAACCAAAAGTCGCTCAACTCTAGACACCACCAAAGAGGCATCAATTTCAACACAGTTGAAATAGTATAATAGGGACTGACACATCTTTCACTACAGCCAACCCAACAGATGGACAACCAACCAGGAGTCTTCAAATTTAAAAAAATATGGGCCTGACACCACCAAAATGGCCTCAATTTCACTAGAGTAGAAATAGTATAAAAGGGATCCACATATCTTCCAATACAGCCAACCCAGCAGATGGAGACCAACCATAACTGTTCACTAGTGATGAGCGAGTATACTCGTTTTCCCGAGCATGCTTTGGTGTCCTCCGAGTATTTTGGCGTGATCGGAGATTTAGTTTTCGTCGTCTTTTCTGCATGACTTGTGACTGCTAAACAGCTTGAATACATGTGTGGAATGCCTGTTTTTTAGGGAATTCCCACATGTATTCAGCCTGTCTACAAGTTGCAAATGATACAGATAAGACGTTGAAAACTAAATCTCGGAGCACGCCAAAATACTTGGAGGACACCCGAGCATGCTTGGGAAAACCCGAGCAACGAGTATACTCGCTCTTCACTACTATTCACATTTCCACAAATTTGTGTTAACATCTGCAGCAGCAACAGCAGGCACAGAAGCCACACCAAAGATATTACAGACTGCAATCACGCTAGATCAATGCAGCACACTTCAACATGACCCATTCTGTACAGTCTGCGATTGTGGTGCAAAAGTCATTGGAGATCCATGACTTGTTCATCTTGTTGAGAGTTAGGCGGTTTCCACTTTCAGGGGACAACGGCTATGCTTATCCATCAGGACACCACCAGCAGCACTGAAGACATCCTTTGAGAGGACGTTGGCTGTTGGGCATGCCCAAGCAGTTAGCGGCAAGCCCAGGTGACTCATCCATTTTTGAAGACCAAAATGTGAAAGGGTCGAAACCCTCCCTGATGGTATTGATATTCAGTTATACAGTAGATACTCCTGGAACATCCTCTCCATTTGTTCATCACATGTCAGACTTAGACTCTGTGGTGCTAGTTCACGAGCTCGTCTAAAAAAAATGTCAAAGGACTCACAGAAATTACTTCTGCCACTTACACTACTGCTGTTGCTGCTGCTGCTAATGTTTTGGTATTGGCAAATTGACGTGCCGGAGGTTGGAAGTCTACAGCCTCCATGCACACTGTTCCTCACTGCTGTCTTGGGGAAAACTTCTCTTAAGGTTGTCTAAAAGAGTGTTCTGATACTCCAGCAATCATTGGTCCCTTTCTAGGGTGGGAAGCATCTGGCAAAATGTTATCTTATAACGTGTATCTAATAAAGTGGCAACCCTGTAGTCAGCACTATATTAATTCATAACTATATAGGGATCATGTTGCAAATAGTGCAGCAAGAAGGCATTTATATGTCGGGCTCTTACATGAGGTCCAAGCCCATGATGTGTTGGTAGCTGGGTAACACTGATGCTTGTTTCCGCCGTCTCCTCCCGCCAACATCAAACAACTCTCCCTCTTCTATTTGTTGCTCTGTTCTTGCACCTTCACTAACAGTTTGTCTGTTTTTACCAGCCCCCTTCGATCGCAGAAGTCAATCCTCCCTTGGCACCCACGTGTGTGATGACAGTCTGGAACTTTGAGACAATGCTATCCTTTCCACATCCTCCTCTGCTTCCTCCCCTTCCTCTGGAACTATTACTTCCTCCTGCAGGCTATTCAAAGTCTGCTCCAGCACATAGATGGCTAGAATAGTGATGCAGATGACGGCATCCTCAGTGCTAAACAGTTTGGTAGCAATTTTGAAACTGCGGAGAAGGGTGCAGTGGTCCTTAATCTGTGCCCACTCCGTAAAGGTGATATGAACCACGTCCTTACTGCGTAGTGCAAGGCTTTATGACATCACATACTGTGTCAAGGCTTGTTGCTGCTGCCACAGTCACTGCAACATGTGCAGAGTGGAATTCCACCGGGTCGGCACATTGGATATCAACCTGTAAACTGGCATGGACAAAGACCTCTGTATCGATGAAAGCTGATAAAGTGAGGGGTGCAAACAGCAGAAGTGAGCATACAGCTTCAGTGCTTTCTGCAGCAACATGTGTGTGAGCTTGCATTGGTGTAGGGCCACCACCAGGTCCACACCGTTATTGGACACAGACTTCCCTGGATGCAGGTTAAAAGGAGACAGCCATTGCTCAATCTCAGCTGGGAATACTCTTCAGTTGTATGACTGCAATCTCTAAGGCATTTCAATTTTAACACTCCATGATTGTGATGAGCCCTGTCTGCACAGTACGGAGATGGTGGGGATTCGATATGCACAGTTGGAATGTGTGTCTCAATAATACAGTGGTTGAGGGTGGAGGTGGAGGCCATAGATGAGGCAAAGGAGGAGGCAGAAGCAGTGGAGGAAGTGTGAAATATAGAGGTTTATCCTGCAAGCCTTGGGGATTTCAAGACTTGTGGAGCAGTACTTTCACTGCCTGCCCCCCACAGCCACCAGAGTCACCCAGTGTGCTGTCAGTATATTTAACGCCCTTGGCCTTGCTAACTTGTCTAAGTGTCTGTGGTGAAATGCACCCTGGCAGACATAGATTTAGTTAAGGAACATGAGATGTTGTCTACGACAAGCTGGTGTAGTGCAGGCAAGGCACAACTTTCTTAGAGAAGTAATGGCAACTGGGCAACTATTACTGAGGGACTGCAATGGCCATCAGCTTTCGGAAAAAGTCTGTATCTACCAGGTGGAAAGGTAGCATTTCCGTGGCCAACAGATTGGAGATGGTGGAATTCAACCTCTTAGCTTTGTCATGTGTAGGAGGAAACAATCTTTTACATGACCACAACTGTGGAACTGTGGGCTGGCCACAATGCTATGAGAGGGCAGAGTACAGTGAACCAGACAAACTGCTGGACCGTGAGAGAGGTGCAAGCAGAGATGTTACAGTTAATTGATAAAGTTGTGGTGTGCTCATTCTCAGTTTGGGCAAAAAGAGCTGGCATGTCTGCTTCCATTATTGCTAATGGGCTCTCACTCAGCCTGACAGGAGCAGGTAAAGAACCCAAGGTTCTGCGGTCGGATACCTGCCTCACAATACTTAGCACGGTAACAGAGGAGGAGGAAAAAGCAGCAGATGCGATTGATGGGGCGGCTTATGGTTTTTGAGGTCTAATGGTCCACATGTTAGCTCACTGGGATTCCCAGAGTAACGCATGTTGATTGCTCATTTGAAGGTTCATGCATGTAGTAGTCAAATTATTGCACTTTTTACCTCTAGTCAGTTTTTTTTGCAAAGTTTTTCAGATTATGCGAGTTGGCTTTTACTTTGCTGTGTCAAAAAAGGCCCAGGCTAGGCAAACCTTGCTGACCCTGCAAGCTGCAGCCCCGCAAATGCTGCTGGCCACAGCCACAGTTGTGGCTTAGAATGCATTGCTCATCGTAGTTGCATCAATATGTGTCTGCGCCGTATGGCTCAATATAACCTCCTCATCCTCCACCTAATCAGATGACCTACTCAGCTGCATGCCTCTGTGTTCACATCAACTGGGATATACCACCTCATCATAATACTCTGTGCTATCACATTTTTCGACCTGAGAGTCACCCTCCACCTCTTCCTGCCCTGACCGCACAGTATAGTTTGCCTGAGCCTCAGATATCTGAGTCTCATGAATCATAGAATCATAGAATGGTAGAGTTGGAAGGGACCTCCTGGGCCATCTGGTCCAAACCTCTGCTCAAAGCAGGATTCACTAAATCATACCAGACAGATGTCTGTCCAGCCTCTGTTTGAAGACCTCCATTCAAGTAGAACTCACCACCTCTCGTGGTAGCCTGCTCCACTCATTGATCACCCTAACTGTCAAAAAGTTTTTTCTAATATCTAATCTGTCTCCTCCCATTCAGTTTCACTCCATTGCTTCTAGTCTTTCCTTTTGCAATTGAGAATAAAGTTGATCCTTCTACAATATGACAGCCCTTCAGATATTTGTAGACAGCTATTAAGTCTCCTCGCAATCTTCTATTTGCAAGCTAAACATTCCCAAATCCTGCAACCGTTCCTCATAGGACATGGTTTGCAGACCAGTCATCATTCTGGTCGCTCTTCTCTGAACTTGCTCAAGTTTGTTGATGTCTTTTTTAAAGTGTGGTGCCCAAAACTGGACACAGTATTCCAGATAAGGTCTGACCAAAGAGGAGTAGAGTGCAATAATGACTTCACGTGATCTAGTCTGTATTCTTCTGTTAATACATCCTAAAATTGTATTTGCCTTTTTTGCTGCTGCAGCACACTGTTGACTCATGTTCAGTCTGTGATCTATTAGTATACCCAAGTCTTTTTCACATGTGTTGTTTCTTAGCCCTATTCCTACCATTCTGTATATGGTTTTTTCACGTTTATTGCCCAGATGTAGTACTTTGCATTTTTCCCTGTTAAAAATCATTTTTGTTAGTTGCTGCCCACTGCTCCAGTTTATTTATATCTTTTTGAATCCTCTCCCTCTCTTCTCTAGTATTAGCTATCTCTCCTAGCTTTGTGTCATCAGCAAATTTAATCAGTTTACCCTCAATTCCTTCATCTAAATCATTGATAAAGATCTTGAACAATACAGGGCCCAAAACAGAGCCCTGTGGTACCCCACTTGAGTTATGAATCCACCTAACAGTTGCCTTGTCCTTTCCATACTTAGTCATGTTTTAATAAGGATTGTGTGAGATACTTTGTCAAATGCTTTGCTGAAGTCAAGATATACTATATCTACAGCATTTCCATGATCCACCCAGTCAGTGATTCTGTCATAGAAGGAAATTAAGTTAGTCTGACATGACTTATTAGTTACAAACCCATGCTGACTGTTTAATCACTTCATTCTTATAAAGGGACTTGCATACATGTTGTTTAATATTTTGTTCACCTCCCTCTCTGGAGATTAACGTCTAATGATGAGGGTCAGGATGCTGCTCAGACTCCACTTTGTACTGCTCGATATCCAAGCTAAAAAGATTTTGGGCATCAATAAAGTTGATTTCCTCCTCTTGACTATGTGAAGCTTTGGAGTACACTTCTGATGCCCATGGTATAGAATGTGTGAACAGCTCTGCAGACTCACACATCTCTGGATCCATACAGTCAGCTGGGTAATTGGAGAGTTGTGATGCGGGGGGGAGCAAGGGTAATTGGGTTGCCATCTCTGTGGACTTTACTTGGTGGGATGTTTAGGTGGAGGGAAAGGAGGAGAGGCCACCTAAGGAGGAGGAGAGAACCTTGTGAACAGCCTCTGCCTTATGGCATCACAAGTGACTTTTCTGATTAGAAGGCAGGCACGACATCATGAGTGTCTAGCCTTAGCAATGACTTCAAGCTCAGTTTACAAATCAGAAGGAGAAGAAATGCCAGCAGGTATTAAGGTCTGCGCAGAGATCCCCTTAGATAGACATTGTAATGTCCACACGGTATAAGGAATTCAAGAGAGAATGCTTTAACTGTATTTTACTCTTCTCATTCTTCCTCCAGCACACAGCATAACATTTCTCCCATCAGGCTAAAACTGAAACCGAAAACTTCCCTAACCCACTTCCTGTCTATAACTTTCAAGTCACAAGACTTCCTTTTCTTAAAGAGACAGGTGAAAACATTATACACAGGTCAAAACACTATACATTACATCATCCCTCTTTTTTTCTTTTTTTTTTTTACATACTAACAACCTCAAAAACAACATCTACAAGGCAACAACGCGAAAAGAGAAAAAAAAGAAACATCCAAGAAAAGACATATGTCTATATTGTCTTATTTGTTCATTTCCAAATCAGATATTTTAATTACATCTCTTCAATAAGTCTCGATGGAGCCCTTTTTTCCCGTGTAGAGTAATGTTTGGGTTCATTGGGGGTGTCCATTGCTGACAGATCACCTACCCCCTGCTGGCCCTCTCCAACGTTGGGTACCAAATCTTCCACCAGTTGGACTAATGTGAGGAATTTCAGGTTATAGAGTGTCCATCTCGTTCAGCCGTGACCATGTTGCCTCTTCTCTCAGTAACGTTATATTTTGTCGGACCATATACACCTGAGATTTTGTTGGTTTATCTTTGATACACAACAACGACATCACCTCTTTTGATGGCACTTGGCTGTGCCCTTCGCCTTCTGTCTGCATAATGTTTCATGGCTTGCTTGTTAGAGAAATTTGCTGATCGCACTGAAGAATCACTTGGTAGGGGATGGCTGGTCACATCAGGGATCCGTATACAAAGAGTTCTGCTGAACATTAGATGAGATGGAGCAGCTTTAGTGGTGGAATGTGGCATATTGCGGTAGTTGCGCAAGAATTTGTATAGTGACTGTTTCAATGGGGTGTGCTCCAGACTAGCTGCATTGATTCATTTCCCTATAGTGCACATGAAACGTTCTACAATTCCATTGGCTTGAGGCCAGCAAGGTGTGAGTTTCCTGTGGCTGAACCCTGAGTATTCAGAAAACTGTTTAAACATATGTCCATTGAATGGAGGTCCATTGTCTGTTTTAACCACTCTTGGAATGCCATATGCAGAGAATATGTCGTCCAGTTCTGGTATGACATTATTAACAGACGTTGAAGAGAATAATGAAATAACAGGGTATCTAGAATATTCATCAATTGTTACTAGAATGTGTTGGCCATTTGGTAATGGTCCATATATGTCGACTGCCACTTCCTCCCAGACAGCAGTGGGTAACGAAGACATTTGTAGTGGCTCTAAACTTGATGATGGAGTAAATAATTGACAAATGGAGCAGTGTCTAATCTTCTCTTCCACCAATTGATCCATATTTGGGAACCACACTTTTTCTCTGAATAACTTTTTTGTACCAACAATTCCTAGATGACCTTCATGTGCTATCTGAATGACTAAGTTGCGCAAGGCCTTAGGTACAACCAGTTTGGTACCTCGAAGGGTGAGGTGCTCTTCAGTGACTGACAATTCCTCGCGTACATTTGAAAATAGTTTTAATTCCTTCAGATCAATCCCAAAATCAGGAAATTTTTCTTTTTGAATTTCATACCACCTTCGATTTTAGATGATTTGTATTAAGGCACAGAGTGTCTTGTCACTTGTTGTTGTATTCACAAACTGATCAACAGAAAGTGCTTTTGGTGGTGTGAGCTGCAACAAATCGCATGTATTCCTCCATGGAGGAATGCCCAGGTATATCATCATTCACAGGATGTCTTGAGAGAAAATCAGCCGGATTGCTATATTTTCCAGGTTTGTGAACAATTTTGTAGTTGTAGTTCTGTAGACGTAGACCCCATCATTCGATCCATGCAGGCATTTTAGCTGGGGGATTTCCAAAAATTGTAAGGAGAGCTTGATGATATGTGACAATGGTGAAGGGAGCTCCATAGAGAAATAAGTGAAAGTGTTCACATCCCCAGACAACTGCCAAGCTTTCTTTATCAGGTTGTGAATATTTTCTTTCAGTGCTTGTTAAGCTTTTGCTTGCATAAGAAATGATGTGGGGACTTTGATTGTCATCCTTGTATTGTGCTAAAATAGCACCCAGTCCCACAGGACTGGTGTTCGCAATCAGTTCAGTTCAAAGGGCGGGATCAAAATAGGCCATGGTGGTTGTTGAGCAGAGTTCATTTTTAATTGTTTCAAAAGAGGCCTGACAGTCCTGGGACCATTGAAAGACACAACTTTGTTTTGTAAATTCCCTTAATGGAGTGCTGATTGTTGAAAAATTTGGAATATATCTAGCACAGTAGCTGGCCATTCCAAGAAAAGAGCGCACTTCACTGGCATTCTGTGGAATTGAGGCAGCTCTGCTGGATTCCACTTTCTTGGGATCAGGTCGTACTCCTTCCGCCGAGAAGATGTTACCATAGAACTCCAATGAACTTTTATCAAATTCACATTTCTCTTTGTTTAAAGTAAGTCCAGCAGAGAGCAGGCATTCGAAGATAGCATATAGAGCACGATTGTGTTCAGCTTGAGTTTTCCCAAAAACCAGTATGTCATCACTATAATTAAAGGCATTTGGAATGTGTTGAATGACTCTCCTTATCGTGTCTTGAAAAATTTCCGCTGACGAGCAGACCCCAAAAGTCAATCTTTTGTATCTTCTGAGACCCACATGGGTGGAGAAGGTTGTCAAGTATCTGGATTCAGGACTCAATTCTAATTGATGATAACCTTTGTTAAGGTCAAGCTTTGAAAAAATGGTTGCTCCATTTAATAAATGAATGATGTCATCAATTGTAGGTGAGATATATTTTTCTCTCTGAATAGCCGTGTTGGGCAGGTGCATGTCAACACACAGTCTCACCTGCTGTGGAGTCTTGGGCTTTGGAACTATCACAAGTGGAGAGACCCACAGAGTGGGACCAGTAATAGTTTCAATAACGTCCTCATCCATGAGCAATTGGAGTTCCTTTTCTACCTTCTTTCTCAGGTGAAATGGAATATGTCTGTGAGCCTGGGCTACTGGACGAACACTGTCATCTACATGAAGATGCAATTGAGAGTTCTTTAGTTTTCCCAAACCACTCAATAAGGAGGGAAAGCTGTTCACCATGGCCTGTACATCCAGATCTGATGGGTCAGTTATAGTATGAATAATCTGGATGAGTCCTAGCTTCAAGGCAGTGTGATAGCTGAGAAGATAGCCTCCCGATCCTTGTAAAGTGTAAAAAGTGGTTTTCTGCCTATTTTCTTTATAGCTAAGTTCAGCGTCAAATTGTCCCAATGTAATTAGAGGTGTTTTAGATCCATATGGAAAGATTTTATTATGCACTTGCTGTAAGACTGGCTTTGTTTTCAATTGTTCATTTGCATTGCTGTCTATGATATCCACTGAAGCTCCCGTATCTATTGTAAAGGTGATATCTGTGTTTCAGATAGTGAGTGTGATACAGGGAGACTGCACTGAGCCAGTGACAGAGGTATTGAACACATAATTCTCAGCCACAGACATTTCTTCTGTATCCTGATTTAGCATTTTTATATTCGTGGGCTTTGTCATAGACAGAGGAGACTTGTGCGCTGATTTGCAGACAGCTGCAAAATGGTTCCCTTTTCCATATTTACTGCATGTTTGTCCCATAGCTGAACATTTGCTCAGGTGATGAGGGAAATCTTGTCCACATCTATAGCTCTTCTTCTGTTTTGGGGCTTGCTTGTCTTATGCACTTTTATGTTTGAGATTATGCACTTGTAAATTATCCCCATTCTCCATTGCGGTGGCCTGATGATCTGCTATCTCTATAGCACGGGCCATCTTGAGTAAATCATGCAGAGAGAGATCCTGCTGCAGAGCTTTACGCCTTATGTTATTAGACAAGCAGGTGACAATTACTTGAGTTAGGATTTCACCATCTACATCCATAAAAGCACATCCATGTGCTAGCTCTTTTAGCCTTGTGACAAAGGTGTCTATAGATTCTTCTGGAAGCTGCTTAGCAATCCTGAACTTGTATCTTTCATATCTGATGTTCTGTTTGGGGTTGAAGTAGTCAGTGAGAGCTTTGGTGCAGTTGTTGTACGTGTCGGTCTCTGCTGCAGGTAGCGTGCTGTATATGTCATAGACTCCTGTGCCCGCGCAGTGCAGGAACACGGCTCACTTTCTTTTCTCCTCTTTTATGTCCATAGCTTCCAGGAAGTTCTCAAACCGGTTTAGCCATTTTCTCCAGTTATTGAAGAGATTAATGACATCAGTCATATCAAACTGGGGGAACGTGTGCAAGTAGTCAGCCATGATGGAGTCTCTCAGTGATGCTGGCATGTGAAGCGGTAAAGCAGGGGTTAGTACTTACAGCAGCAGGTGATTGCATCCCTTCCTTATCGCCAGTTGTAATGTCCACACGGTATAAGGAATTCAAGAGAAAATGCTTTAACTGTATTTTATTTTTCTCCTTCTTCCTCTAGCACACAGCAGAACATTTCTCCCATCAGGCTAAAACTGAAACCGAAAACATCCCTAACCCACTTCCTGTCTATAACTTTCAAGTCACAAGACTTCCTTTTCTTAAAGAGACTGGTCAAAACATTATACACAGGTCAAAACATTATACATTACAGACATCGCTGATGGACCAAGGTCCTGCAATTCGATTCACTCATCTCTACCCACAACCCATAGACAGGTGTGGAACTGTTTTTGAAAAAAAGCTACATTTTTCTAATTTTGGAAAACTTGACAATATTAAAACTTCCAATTTCACTGTAACTTGTATTTTCCAGTGGATTATATTTTATAATCATCAAATTGTTTACAATCTTTACTCACCTACAGTGCTTTAGCTTATCATAATTTTTGTGCGCTCACACTCCCATTACCCCTTTACCAACCAGCCCTGTTTCACCTTCATGACCAGGCCAACTTTTTAATATTCTGACCAGTGTCACTTTATGTGGTAATAACCCCAGAATGCTTCAATGGATCCCTCTGATTCCGTGATTTTTTTTGTGCCTTATTGTAATTCATGTTAGTGTTAAAAATTTGTTCAATATGACATGCGTTTATTTGTGAAAAAAATTGGAAATTGGGTGAAAATTTAGAAAATTAAACAGTCTTCAAAATTTTATTTTTATGCCCATAAACCAGATAGTTATGTCAGACAAAATAGTTAATGCATAACATTCCCCACATATCTACTTTGCATCAGCATAAGTTTTGAAACTTAATTTTTTTGTTAGGAAGTTAGAAGTGGTAAATGATGACCAGCAATTTCGAATTTTTCCAACAAAATTTACAAAACCATTTTTTAGAGACCACATTACATTTGAAGGGACTTTGAGGGACCTATATGACAGAAAATATCCAAAGTGACACCATTTTAAAAACTGCACCCCTCAAGGTGCTCAACACCACATTCAATAAGTTTATTAACCCTTCAGGTGTTTCACAGGAATTAATGGAATGTGGAAGGAAAAATGAAACTTTTAACTTTCTTCCACAAAATTGTATTTTAGTCCCAATTTTTTATTTTCACAAGGGTAGCAGGAGAAAAATGGACCCCAAGATTTGTGGTGCAATTTCTCCTGAGTATGCCAATACCCATATATTGGATAAAACTGCTGTTTGAGCGCACAGCAGGGGTTGAAAAGGAAGGAGCCCCATTTGAGTTTTTAAGCAAAAAAATGACTGGAATCATGCCATGTCACGTTTGAAGAGCCCTTGATGTTCTCAAACAGTGGAACCCCCTCAAATAATGCCATTTTCAAAATTAGACACTGCAAGGAATGCATCTAGATGTGTGATGATCACCTTAAACCCCCAGGTGTTTCACAGAAGTTTATAACGTTGAATCATTAAAATGAAAAAATCACATTTTTCCCACAAAAATGTTCTTTTAGCCCTAAGATTTTCATTTTCACAAGGGTATCAGGAGAGAATGCACCATAGAAATCATTGTACAATTTACCCTGAGTATACCAAATATGTGGAGGAAATCTGCTATTTTGGCACATGGCAGGGCTCAGAAGTGTCATTTGACTTTTTGAACGCAACATGTTCTGGATTCATTAGCGAATGTCATGTCGCGCTTGGAGAGCCCCTGATGTGCCTAAACAATGGAAACCCCCAACAAGTGACAACATTTTAGAAACAAATCCCCTGAAGGAATGCATCTAGATGTGTGGTGAACACCATGAACCACTAGGTGCTTCACGAAAGTTTATAACATTGAGCTGTGAAAATAAAAAATCTAATTTTTCAAACAAAAATGTTCTTTAACCCTCAATTTTTTTATTTTCACTAGGGTAATAGGAGAAAATGGAACCTAACGTTTGTTGTGCAATTTCTCCTCAGTACACAGGTACTCCATGTGTGTGGGAAAGCTACTGTTTGGGTGCACAGCTGGGCTCAGAAATGAAGGAGTGACTATTTGGAAAGCAGACTTTGATGGAATGGTCTGCGGGTGTCATGTTTCATTTGAAGAGCCCCTGCTGTGCCTAAACAGTGGAAATGCAGCACAAGTAACCCTATTTTGGAAACTAAACCCATAAGGAATCTATTTAGATGTCTGGTGAACACCTTGAACTCACAATTGCTTCACAAAATGTTACAATGTTCATCTGTAAAAATGAAAAAATAAATATTTTTCCAGCACAAAAGTTGTTTTAGCCTCAAATTTTCTCATTTTCAGAAGGATAGGTGGAGAAAATGGACACCAAACTTGTTGTGCAATTTCTCCTGAGTATACTGATACCCCATATGTGGTTGAAAACTACTTTTGAAGCACAATGCAAAGTTCAGAAGGGAAGGGGGACTTCAACTACCCTGAAAAACATTGGGGAACCAAAACCTGGCAGTTCCTATAAAGGTAATAGGTTTTTGACAACTATGAGAGACAATTACCTTTCACAAATGGTTCAGAACCCAACAAGAGGGGGGGCACTGCTAGACCTAATATTAACCAACAGGCCAGACCGCATATCAAACATAAGGGTTGAGGGTCACTTGGGTAATAGTGATCACAAAATATTAAGTTTTCATGTTTGCTTTAATAAGATGTGTAGTAGAGGGGTAGCTAGGACACTAAACTACAGGAAGGCAAATTTACAAAGGATGAGAGATGATCTTAGTGCAATAAACTTGGACGATATCCTGAGACATAAAAATACACAAAGAAAATGGAAGACGTTTATTAGCATCCTGAATAGGACCTGTGCACAATATATACCGTATGGGAATAAACATGTTAGAAATAGGAAACCACTATGGCTAAATAGAGCTGTAAGGGGCGCAATAAGTGACAAAAATTAAAGCAAGTAGGTAGTGATGATACATTAAATAAATACAGAAGAGTAAATAAATTCTGTAAAAAGCAAATCAAGAGAGCAAAGATTGAGACAGAGACTCATTGCCAGAAAAAGTAAAAATAATCCCAAAATATTCTTTAACTACATAAATAGTAAGAAGCTAAAAAAATGATAGTGTTGGCCCCCTTAAAAATAGTCAGGGTGAAATGGTGGATGAGGATGAGGAAAAAGCCAATATGCTAAATGACTTTTTTTCAACAGTACTTACACAAGAAAATCTCATAAGGGATAACATGATCAGTGATAAAAATTTTCCATTAAAGGTCACCTGCTTAACCAAGGAGGAAGTACGGTGGCATCTAAAAATCACTAAAATTGACAAATCCCCGGGCCGGATGGGATACACCCGAGTACTGCAGGAATTAAATACAGTCATAGATAGAACATTATTTTTAATCTTTAAAGATTCCATAATAACAGGGCCTGTACTACAGGACTGTCGTATAGCAAATGTGGTGCCAATATTCAAAAAGGGGACAAAAACTGAACATGGAAATTATAGGCCAGTGAGCTTAACGTCAACTGTGGGTAAAATCCTGGAGGGTTTTCTAAAAGATACTATACTGGAGTATCTGAAGAAAAATAACCTCATGACCCAATATCAACATGGGTTTACGAGGGACCATTCCTGTCAGACTAATCTGATAAGCTTTTATGAAGAGGTAAGTTCCGGACTGGACCAAGGGAATACAGTGGACGTGGTGTACATGGACTTTTCAAAAGCTTTTGATACGATGCCACACAAAAGGTTGAAACATAAAATGAGAATAATGGGATTAGGGGAAAATATGTGTAAGTGGGTTAAGAGCGGGCTCAGGGATAGGAAACAAAGGGTGGTTATTAATGGAGCACACTCGGACTGGGTCACAGTTAGCAGTGGGGTACCATGGGGTCAGTATTGGGCCCGCTTCTTTTTAACATATTTATTAATGACCTCGCAAGGGGCATAGAGAGTAAAATTTCAATATTTGCAGATGACACTAAACTCCGCAGGGTAATCAATACAGAGGAGGACAATTTTATATTACAGGAGGATTTATGTAATCTAGAAGCTTTGACTGATAAATGGCAAATGAGCTTTAATGGGGATAAATGTAAGGTCATGCACTTGGGTAGAACAAACAAGATGTAAAATTATGTGCTTAATTGTAAAACACTGGACAAAACTGTCACTGAAAAAGACCTGGGTGTATGGGTGGACGATAAACTCACATTTAGTGGCCAGTGTCAGTCAGCTGCTGCAAAGGCAAATCAAATAATGGGATGCATTAAAAGAGGCATAGATGCTCATGAGGAGAACATATTTTTACCTCTATACAAGTCACTAGTGCGACCACACTTTGGTGTCTAAGAAAGACATACTGTAGCTGAACTGGAGTGGGTGAAGAGAAGAGCAGCCAAGGTTATTAGACAACAGGGGGGTCTGCAATACCAAGACAGGTTATTACCCTTGGGGTTATTTAGTTTGGAAAAATGATGGCTTAGGGGTGATCTTATTTCAATGTATAAATATGTGAGGGAACAGTACAAAGACCTTTCTAATGATCTTTTTACTCTTAGACCTGTGAAGGGGACAAGGGGGGCATCATCTATGTCTGGAGGAAAGAAGGCTTAAGCATAATCATAGATGCAGATTCTTTACTGTAAGAGCAGTGAGACTATGGAACTCTCTGCCATATGATATTGTAATGAGTGATTCCCTACTAAAATTTAAGAAGGGACTGGATGCTTTTCTTGAAAAGTATAATATTACAGGTTATATACACTAGTTTCCTTGATATTGCGTTGATCTAGGAAGCTAGTCTGATTGCCATATGTGAAGTTGGGAAGGAATTTTTTTCCCCAATGTGAAGCTTACTGATTGCCACATGGGTATTTTTTTCCTTCCTCTGGATCGACATTTTAGGGCAGGTTAAGAAAGGATATGCATTGAACTAGAAGGACTTAAAGTCTTTCTTCAACCTTCATAGTCCAGTCAAAATACGGTTTGACCCGGAACAAATTCCAAGAAAGCGTTTTATGATTTTTTTAATTACTATTATATGTGGGGAACAACATATTAAAAGTTTTCCAAAAATTGTTCACCACAAAGGTCCTAACTATGACGTCATAAGACGATGACAGCCGTCGCACTAAAAATAACGAATATTTCCCTATTTCAAAGCTGTAGCTTTAGGTTACAGAAGAGTTTGCATTTTGTATACTATATATTTTCATATAACAATTTTATACAAAGTTTTATACTAACTACATGGACAGGCGAGGTCATGACGTCATCAATGACGACATGACATATATGTACATTTCTAGAAATTATAGAATTAATACACAGTGCATTTTAAGGCCTACTTCATCACTGAATAAGCGTGTCATGTCAATAGTCACTATTTTCATCATCAGACACTGCTTCCTCACTCATATTGTCACAATGCCCTTCTTGACATGGTCCACATACCCGTGAACAGGTAAGTCCGTGTCTTTTGCAAGTGCACCGAAGTGTACTACAACCACGAGAACAATTGCAGTGAATTATTTTCAGAAGTGTTTCTGGCGCGGGTGAAGTATCCATCACCACTGGAACTAGACTGTTGTTCTGCAATTCCCATCCCCATTCAGTAGTGTCCATGGCCTCACCATTGTCCATCCAAAGCATCACTTGGAGGTAACTTCGAAGGGCATGATACTTCGTTGCAGAGGAGGTCGGTGGCAGTCGTTCAGGTGTAACAAAGATTTTGGCTGAACCAACTTTTTTGCAGAGAGTAGAATACCTCATTGCAGACAGATTGTCTCCAGGTTTGCCCCCAAACAATGCCACCATCACATTACACCCAGCGTCTTCAATCTCAGCTCTGTTTTTGATGGGTGTGGAATAGATTTTAGCACAGCTGTTTAAGACTGAGTCTTCCTTCAAAACCTTGTGTAGACCGAGTTTTTTTCCGATTCCAAAAACCGCAGAAGTAGTATCGCAACCCGTGAATGCATGAAGGAACAGAAGACTGCTGCAGACATGGTTTCCCAGGAACTTCTTCATAACCTTAATGTCGTATACTGTTGCAGGACTCCCTTTATCCGAGTAACATAGTAACATAGTTATTAAGGTTGAACGGAGACTTTAAGTCCATCTAGTTCAACCCATATCCTATCCTAACTTGCCCTAACATGTTGATCCAGAGGAAGGCAAACCCCCCCATGTGGCAAACAGTAAGCTTCACATTGGGGAAAAAATTCCTTCCTGACTCCACATACGGCAATCAGACTAGCTCCCTGGATCAATGCAATATTAAGGAAACTAGTGTATATACCCTGTAATATTATACTTTTCAAGAAAGGCATCCAGTCCCTTCTTAAATTTTAGTAGGGAATCACTCATTACAACATCATATGGCAGAGAGTTCCATAGTCTCACTGCTCTTACAGTAAAGAATCTGCGTCTGTGAGTATGCTTAAACCTTCTTTCCTCCAGCCGTAGAGGATGCCCCCTTGTCCCCGTCACAGGTCAAAGAGTAAAAAGATCATTAGAAAGGTCTTGGTATTGTCCCCGCATGTAGTTATACATTGTAATAAGATCACCCCTAAGCCTTCGATTCTCCAAACTAAATAACCCCAAGTGTAATAACCTGTCTTGGTATTGCAGACCCCCTAGTTCCCTAATAACCTTGGTCGCTCTTCTCTGCACCCAATCCAGTTCAGCTATGTCTTTCTTATACACCGGAGACCAGAACTGTACACAGTATTCTAAGTGTGGTCGCACTAGTGACTTATAAAGTAGAAATAAAGCTTGTTGCCATCGCTGGTTGACGCGTGATGAAGTAACAACACCAAAGGATCTGTATCTTCGCCAATGAGACTAGTACTTTTGTTGGATGACATTGACACTGCTGCCTTAACAATCTCCACATCTGTATCCCCTCTGATTGTATTACGTGGCAACCTCTGTCATTCATGCGCTGTGAAATGAGATTGATAAGAGACTGTTTGTTCTCCACATTCGAAAGGAAGTCCTCCTTTTTCCCGACAAATTTCATTCCTTCAGCAATGTTCACTTTGTTACTTGTTTGTTTTTTGCGCCGTCGCTGATGGGTAATGTCCTTAGTGTTTGGTCCTCCAATGTAACCTTCAAATACTATCGTAGCCTTACCATAGTGATTTAGTGTGAAAGATGCATAGTCTTCAGCGATTGAACAATATGTCTTTCCTTCTGACCACTTCAGTCGATGGAGAAGAGAATCTCCATCAAGAACATAATGTTCCACTTCTGGTACATCCTTGGGTACTGCGTCATCTGAACTCTGTTCTTTTATAGCAGCCATCAGTTGTGCTTTGTTTGGTTTGTGTAAGAGATGTTTTGCCTCAAAGAGGGATGGTGGGTATGGTGAAAGTTCATAGACCATCACCTCATCAAGGGAAAGATCAGCAGTTTGAGACACCACAAGAAACCTTTGGAACAAAAGAGCGGGGTCTATTGTTTTGTCCTTAGCAATGTCAATAGCCTCACTTGATGCCAGGGTCTTGGCTTTCATTGACCGCTTGTACTTAACTGAAAACAGTGATTGACCCTCCATTGTTGACACTATTTCTCTGCCAATGGTGAACAGGTTGCGGACATTCACATTCTTATTTGCATTGACACTGGTGATAATTTTGCAAAGAGACACTTCATCAGAGAAAGGTGAAAAGGTCTCGAGTTTATCTGCAATTTTCTCCAGGTCTTCACGATCTCTTCTCATCCTTGACGTTCTTGCCTCCTGGTGTTGTTCACTGGTGACAAAGCTCTGGTGAGTGAAACCCTGCATTGCATCACTGTAGGAAGAGGACACTGGCACAGACGGAGTCCACAAGGCCCTCTGATGTTCGGACATTCCACTTCCTCTGGTGAGTCCTCCTGCAGTTTTTAAGGAGCGCATCAGAGCTTGCTCTATGACTAGGTTGCAACCCATGCCTGCCCAGTACTCATCAGTCCGCCTTACAACATGCAAGCCATTCATAAATCTATGGAAGACTGATGGCATATCATCTTCCAGAGTGGTCATAGACTGGAGGTAAAGGTAGGTGGCCTTCACATAGTTCCCATGCCCAGCAGCTGCAAGAATGGGAAAACATTCGGCTACAGCATGAAGGTGCATCAGCCAGGATCCTGTACGATCGGCCTTGATAAGCTCCCTTGCAATTCCAACCATATGTTGGTAATTCAGCCATAGTTTACTGGTGCGAGAGTTAGCGGATAATCCGTTTCTTTTGGTGGACAATTTCACAAGGCAGGTAGAAGTGATGACCAAATTCAAGTCACTCTCCCCTGTCAGTGTCCGAGCATACAACTGCTCAAGTTCTTGCAACGGGTCTGCAAAACCGGGATGGTCGCAAAGTACTTTGTCTGCAACTTGCTGAGTAAGACACTGATCAAGGAGGAGATGGCCATGAACTGCACGCTGAACTGCCTTTCCAGTCATGATGTGTTGCACAGCATTGTCACCGTAAATTGTTCCCAAGATCTCTTTGATTCCACTCCCATCCATCAACGTTTCTATGGCACCCATAAGATTCATCAATGTGTGGAAGCTCCCGAGCATCAGGACAACATCTCGAACCGGGCTGTCTTCAGGCACCTCGTGTTTGATTTCTGACGCTTTCCAGTAGAGTGGCTGATCGAATGTAACAACTGCAGCGGATCGGTGTTTATTAGCAAGGTTGCACAGATACTCAAGAGTAGAGAAGATGCATGACTTGTCTCTGGAATACATGTCAATGATGGGCAGGAAGATTACCGAAGAAGACCCCGGATGATCACAGTCTTTATGTAGCATGTGCATCATTCCATTCCAACTCGGTGTAGGCTATTGGAAGCGTAAAAACATCTCCCACAAAACATCAACACGATGGTCAATGGTGTCGAGAAATGGCAAGGGCTTGAATTTTATGATTTGGCGAGTGTGTTTTGCGAAACGGTATTCCCTTACATCAACTCTGCTTTGTTCAACTATCTCCAAGTCTTCAGTCTTCCGTCTGAGAACAGTGCGACTGACATTCCTTCCTGGAGTCACAGTAGCTACCATCCCCATGCCGTGAAAAGTCCCCTTCCCATCTAACGTGATGATATTATGATCAACGTTGTCCGCAGCGAACAGCAGTGCCGTATCCAGACTGTCTATGGTATCACCGAGTACATCCTGGCCAACAGAAGCGGCAGTGTTTTCCTCGAATCGCTGAACTTCCGAATATCATGAACAATATCCCATGGCTGAGAGACTGTCTACAAGAAATCGAGACCTGAAATGATGATGGAGCTGGACTGCTAACCCAAGCTGCAATGGAGCTACTACAGCCCTGGGACGTACAGCCTGAACAACTGATTGTCCAATGCTTGCGACCTTCCTGTGAATGTCCTTTCCAACGAAGAGGGTTTCAAGCAAGCAAAGCAAACTCAGGGGGAGATAATCTAAGGCAGACTGACATTCAAGCGAAGAAGTCTTCGGATATTCATCGGTTGAAGATGGGATCTTAGACTTGATATCGCTCTTGATTAGTTTGGCCGCAGTCTCTATGATGGCTCTCTTCTGGGCTTCTTCATCCGTTTCCTGACTACGGAAATAATCCCTCAGGATTACTCTGGTCTTTTCACAGAACATTGCAATGTTAGGCAACCCTTCACACTCTGCTATGAATAGCGAATCGCCATACCTCTCCTCCAGCCTATACCTGAGCCATTTATTACTATAGGCAGCACTGTCTCCTTCTACAAGATACTACGTCATTTTCTTTGCAAGTTCTGTGACAGTCAGTTGCTCTTCATCATTGTCCTCGAGAAATGCACACATTCTCAAGATCGCTTGCTCTTGGTCCATGTTCATCGGCCTCCCTACCTTCCGCGGTTACTTTGTAGTAGATCCACCACCATGACGCATAGGAATTCCATAATTTGTCCAAAAGTTAATGTCACATGAACGATGATACAGACAGTCTGCAGCATGTAAGTCCTTCCCAAAGTACGCGATTCTCCCTTGAATGGTGATTGCCAAGTCATCATTACGCTGTTTGTAATGTGACAAGATGCACCTTACAAATCCATCTGTTTTAATGAAATCACTACTAGATCTTGTCTTTACCACTTCATGCCCACAGAACAAACACTGCGTCGTGCTATCATAGGATCCAGTAGACACCCATGTACATCTCTTGGCAGGTGAACGATGAACGGAAGTAGCATTCTGATGCAAGTCTATTTGCTTCTTGTTTATGTAGTTCATATGACATCTCTTGTGCGCCACTGTTCCAGCAGCTACCACTGTGCTAACGCCCCTCTCAATACTGCCTTTATTGATCCCTTCAGCTCCTTTCGCACCAATCACCACTCTTTCTCCGTCATCTTCTCCTTCATGGCTGCATAAGGGGCAAGTTTCTTGTCTTTCCATCATTCTCAGCTCTGTAAAAGAAGATAAATAAATTGTTAAATAATAAATATAGTAGTAATTCTAAAAGAAATATGATAGACACTGAAAGGCGAGTCACATTTAACATTTTACAGCTTTGGCGGCCATATTCTTTGACGTCACATTTGGACCCTTTGTGGTAATGTTCCAGTGAGTGATCAACTAGCTCAAAATATAAGTAGTGTATAGCAGCGGACCAGTCATGTATAAAATAGAAAGATAAAACTAATCTACTTTATTTCAAAACTTATTAAAAAGGACTATAGTCCCTATTAAAAATGCACATGTACAAAGACACAAACAACAAAAAGACGCAAAAAAATGCTCTTAGAGATGCGGACAATAAGATACCCAAACTTTAGTCGGATTTTCTAGTCTAAATGTCTTCATTCAAATCTCCTATTCAAAGACAATTAAACTGAATCTCTCCTTTATATAGCTTTTTCCGTTTGAAATAGTTTGGGACTGACAACAACACTCCTCTGTAAGTTCTGTGATGTTGTAAACTGTCTATGGTCTGTCAAGTGTCCACCATGCGCGAAGTTAAGCATCTCATGTGCGGTTGGTACCCACGGTGTGGAGGAGAGGAGACTGTCCTCCAGGCCCTGGGTACCATACCCCTGTAAAAAAAAGAATACAAAAAAAAATCGGGGTATATTTACCTTCCGGCATCACGCGCTGCATTCCCGGCCTCGGCGTTCCCAGTAATGCCTTGTGGCAAGGTCCTGTGATGACGTAGTCTCGCGTGACTCTAGCAGTCTCATGAGACCGCTATAGCAACGCGAGACCAACGTTATCACAGGTCTCGCAAGGCATTACTGGGAACGCTGAGGCCAGGAATGCAGCGCGGGACGCCGGAAGGTAAATATACCCCAATTTTTTAATTTTTTTAAGCATTTTAACATTCTATCTTTTACTATTGAAGCCGCATAGGCAGCGTCAATAGTAAAAAGCTGCTCACACTTGTCAAACACTATGTTTGACGAGTGTGACCAACCTGTCAATCACTTTCCAAGCGATGCTTCAAATCGCTTGGAAAGTGCTTGAATATTGCACGCGAAAATCGCGGCAAAATCGCGAACATAATCGCGGTAAAATTGCTGTGAAATCACGAGGAAAAAAACGCGCGATTTCTGGGAAGGAGTCCGGTTTTTAGTGTCCGGAATAAAACGCTACGTGGGCCCATAGCCTAAGAGTGTTTTTTTGTGTCTTGTTGTTGTTTGTGTCTTTGTACATGTGCATTTTTAATAGGGACTATAGTCCTTTTTAATAAGTTTTGAAATAAAGTAGATTAGTTTTATCTTTCTAGTTTATACATGACTGGTCCGCTGCTATACTTACCCTTTGTGGTAACCCTATCTTGGTAAACTTTTAGTATGTTTTTCCCTACATGTAAGGCTGGTTTCACATTAGCGCTTTTTAAGCGCACGCACGGCCGGGGGTAGCTCCGCCTCCGAGCCGGCTCTCTGCCCGGCATGCCCGCCCCTTGCTTGTAGCGCCGCCTCCTAGCGCACAGCGGCGTCTGCGATCGGCGCACCCTATCTTTAGCATAGGGTGCGCAGATCGTGCGCAGGCCGTGCGCTAGTTGCGCTTTGACCTGCGCTGCGCACTTTTGACGGTGCGCCGCGAGTGCCAAAATCCGAAAAGTTTGATTTTGGCGCGCACGGCGCACCGTCAAAAGTGCGCAGCGCAGGTCAAAGCGCAACTAGCGCACGGCCTGCGCACGATCTGCGCACCCTATGCTAAAGATAGGGTGCGCCGATCGCAGGGGCCGCTGTGCGCTAGGAGGCGGCACTACAAGCAAGGGGCGGGCACGCCGGGCAGAGAGCCGGCTCGGGGGCGGAGCTACCCCAGCCGTGCATGCGCTTAAAAGGCGCTAATGTGAAACCAGCCTAATACTACCAAAAAAACCAATAAAACGCTTTCTTGGAATTTGTTCAGGGTAAAGGATTTTTTTTTCGTATTTTGACTGGACTATAATAACTATGTCACATTGCCAGAGCCCCTGAGGTATCAGAACAGCAGAAACCACCCCATAAGTTACCTCATTTTACTAACGATACCCCCAAAGGAATTAATCTAGGAGTGCAGTGATCATATTGACACCACTTGTGCCTCATAGAATTTTATACCATTGGGCAGTGAAGAAAGAATAATTACATTTTTAGCACTAAAATGTTGTTTGAGCCAAATGTTTTTATTTTTTCTAAGGACTAGTAGGAAAAAATGGACCTTGGTTTGTTTTAAAAAATTCTGTTGAGTGCACCAATACCCTACATGTAATCAGGAAATACCTTTGAGGCACAGTGCAAAGCTCATAAAGGAAAGGGCTCCTTTTTTAGTGCAGATTTTACTGTCATGGTTTGCCGATGCCATGCTACATTGAAAAAGCTATGGTGTGCCAGAACAGTAGAAACACCCATTATTGAGCCCATTTTACAAACTAAACCTCTTAGTGAATTCTTCTAGGGGGCAAGGATCATGTTGACACCACAGGTGTTTCACAGAATTTTATACCATTGGGCAGTGATGAAAAAAAGAATTACATCTTATCAAAATTTAGTTTTAGCAACAGATTTTACATTTTCACAAATAGCACCAAAACTTGTCCCACATTTTCTGTTGAAAGTAGAAATACCCCATATGTGGCTGTACAGTATGCTTAGCCACACAACAAGACTAGGGAGGGAGGAACACTGTGCTATTTGCCCCTTAAGTAAAGATTTTCCTAGAAAAGGATAGAAGAGCAGAATCCCCCCTCAAGTGACCCCATTTTGGAAAATATACCTCTTTGAGAATTTATCTACAGTTGTAGTAATGATTTTGACTGCATGCGTGTTTTACAGAAACAGTGGATGTTGCTGAGTAAAAATTGGAGACTGTCATTGTAAAGCCCAGTATGTTGTAGTCACAGTACGCTATAGTCCCCAGCTCTTGCTTCTGTAGACACGCACCTGTAAATTAGGTGAGCTCTTATTGCTACAAAAATGCCAAACATGTGGATGCTAAATGAAATTTTGACACTCTGGGGCTCCGAACAAATTGGGGCATTTGGATTTGGAAGTGCAGAATTTGCTGAATTTATTTTGAGGGGCAAGGAGCCTTTTAGCTTTTCCAGAGCTTTTGTACTACCAGTAACGTTGAAGCCCCTATATTTCTGATGACAGATGATGGACCTGAGTAGGGACTTGCTGTTATTATGGATTGATTTGAAGCTTTTGTTGGGATGGAACATTTTACATAACATTTGTAATCACATTTATCTGGCTCTTTATGCTAAGCACTTATTTTGGGGTTTCCAACTAAATCTCCGAGTGACGTGACTCAATTGAAGCTCTCAAGGTATTCAGTCATTATAATGAGGCAGCAGAGTTACCCTGGAGTCAGTCTGGCTTGTGTTCTATGGTGTCCTCCTTTACAGAAGTGCACAAAACTGTGGCAGACCATGATTTTATGTATGCCTAAAAAGATGAACACCGCGGGATCACAGGCCAGACAGCGTCCACAGTGACTTTATCTGCCTCATTATGGGGAATCTTCCGATGAGGGTTCCTTCTCAATCACGTATTTCAAAGGTTTACATGGAAACTCCAGTGTAAGTGCTCAGTGTAAAGCGCACGATAAATGTGAGCCTTACTGCAATCTTTGGGAGGCAGAATGAAAAAAATCAATGGCAGGTGAACAATTATTTTTATTTATTTTTACTCCCTTACTCATGCAATATAACTGATTAGATGACTTTACTGTTTGAGACAGTGCTATTACAGCAGTACCAGATTTATATAACTTTTTATGTTTGGCTGCTATAACTAAAAGACACTTTTTATTGCAAAAATGTGATGCTAATTCACTTTTCACTGCATTGCCATGAGACAGGACAGTCAAGGAGTCCAAGGTCAAAAGCCAGGAAGGTAAGTCATAAACAGAAAGTTAAGACACAGACATAGTAATGTTCATGTCTGTGTCTTATCTTTCTGTTTAGAATACTGGAGGATAGCAGATCAGAGCAAGAAGGGGTTAAACAGACGGATGGTAAGAACAAGGTTCAAGGTCAGGCAACGGAAGATCTACAAACAGAATGCAAGTAAAACCAAAACTCTGGAAGTGGATAGTGATGTAGTATCCCAAAGAAATATTAAATATCTTAAAAATAATAATGCACTAGGAAGGAAAGGACAGTGACACAGAAAATATAAATGCCTTTATTAAAAGTAAATTTGGCAAGAAAATTGGCACTATATGCAAGGTGCCCGCAATCAAAAAATAATTAAAAATACAATATGAGTACAACAAATCTGGGAACCACATAAAATAATGAGAGATAACATTATTAAAATTAATAGTAAGGTATCGCAAAAAAATCAATTTAGTCCCACATAGAAACTTAATGATATGATATACCGCATGGGAACAGCATGGAGAAGATTCCTGCATGCCTTTCTGACTCAAAAATGGTATCTGGGAATAATGCTGTCAGACTATTGCGCCTGGTTTACGGATTCTTAAAAAGACCTACCAAACCATTTTTTTTTAACGGAAAAAATGCTAAACATGTTTTCCTTCATAATTATATGTATATAATGCTAAATAAAAATAATAGTAAAAAACTATACCTCCCCTTTAGCATATGTTCACACGGAGCGTTTTGGATTTAGTTTTTCACTCCTACATTTGGGAGGTCTCTTCCTCATGGCAAATAGTTATCAAGATAGTGGAAAACATATTCCGCATCCCTTTACCATGCCATTTCAAACATGCCAATTTGAATTTTGGGTATCGCCCACCACCACCACAGCCAGCATGTCCACCACCATCTCATTATGTGGCCCTCGCTTCATATTTTCAGAGGGCCAGCAGGTGCTGTGAAACCTGCATTTTGTAAGCTCAACAGTTCATTTTTGCCACCCGATCCCAATGGAATAACTGTCATAGTGGGTGAAGCTTTTGTAAGGTTAATATCATACAGAAGTTGGGGGAACTGTATAATTAATGTCAGGAAAATGGATTCTACCAGACACCAAAAGCATTAGAATTAAATTGTGAATACTGTGTATGCAAGCGAGGGCCTATATTGTCAGTTTGTCAGGCCTGAAACCCATGTCAAGAACATGTACAAGCCTCATTTTACTTTGAAGCAGCCTCCTCAAGGGAAAGAGACAGGAGTGCCATTAATCAAACTGCCCAAGCCTACACACTTCTTCTGGAAACTACACAACCAGGCAGAATGTATATTTTACATGGATTTTGGCAAAAATGGAATAATTACAGGATATGTCCCAGAGAGTGTTGAGGTATGTGGAGTCTATTAGTCAGGTGACAAGCAGCGCTACAGAGCTCAGGTAAAGGCCTTAGCATGGCAATGACCATGTTCCAACATGGTAAGGCTGCGGCTGAATAGGTCTGTGGAGCATATTAACCCAGTCTCTTAGACGTGCTTAAAATATACAGAAACTGGCCAATAGCCCACCACTATTTTTTTGTAAGGACCCAAATTAAGAAAATGTAAGGGAATCAACAGTTTAACAAAGAGACAAAAGTCTCATGTACGATCCCAGAAAACTCAGCAATGGTCTTTGTCCACCACTGGACAATGTAAATTGCTAACGAATATGTATGCCCTTTCTAACTAACAATTTGTGAACAGGCATATATGCTGACAAGAGACAACTAAAAGCTGCACTGGCACAATGAACTGGAAGTGGTTGCTGACTGTTGTGTCTGTGCAACTGCAGGTTGTGGATTGGAGGCCTCAGTGCCTCCTTCCTGGACAGCAGAGTGGGAATGACATAACACAGGGTAAGGGCCATGGTTTCACCGTCAGACACAGATATTGTACCCAGGTGTTCTGCTGACCTACTGGAGTGCTGCATATATGAGGAGAATATGGTGTATGCTAACAGAGGTGTAAAATTTCACTTTATAACATAGCAACAGAGTAAAACAATTAGCAAGGCCGAAAAAAGACATTTGTCCATCCAGTTCAGCTTATATTCTGTCTGAATAAATTCCCAGATCTACGTCCTTCTACAGAACCTAATAACTATAAGATACAATATTGTTATGCTGCAGAAAGACATCCAGGCCTCTCTTGAACCCCTCGACTGAGTTCGCATAACCACCTCCTCAGGCAAGGAATTCCAGATTCTCACTGCCCTAACAGTAAAGAATCCTCTTATACAGTGGGGCAAAAAAGTATTTAGTCAGTCAGCAATAGTGCAAGTTCCACCACTTAAAAAGATGAGAGGCGTCTGTAATTTACATCATAGGTAGACCTCAACTATGGGAGACAAACTGAGAAAAAAAAATCCAGAAAATCACATTGTCTGTTTTTTTTTTCATTTTATTTGCATATTATGGTGGAAAATAAGTATTTGGTCAGGAACAAAATTTCATCTCAATACTTTGTGATATATCCTTTGTTGGCAATGACAGAGGTCAAACGTTTTCTGTAAGTCTTCACAAGGTTGCCACACACTGTTGTTGGTATGTTGGCCCATTCCTCCATGCAGATCTCCTCTAGAGCAGTGATGTTTTTGGCTTTTCGCTTGGCAACACGGACTTTCAACTCCCTCCAAAGGTTTTCTATAGGGTTGAGATCTGGAGACTGGCTAGGCCACTCCAGGGCCTTGAAATGCTTCTTACGAAGCCACTCCTTCGTTGCCCTGGCGGTGTGCTTTGGATCATTGTCATGTTGAAAGACCCAGCCACGTTTCATCTTCAATGCCCTTGCTGATGGAAGGAGGTTTGCACTCAAAATCTCACGATACATGGCCCCATTCATTCTTTCATGTACCTGGATCAGTCGTCCTGGCCCCTTTGCAGAGAAACAGCCCCAAAGCATGATGTTTCCACCATCATGCTTTACAGTAGGTATGGTGTTTGATGGATGCAACTCAGTATTCTTTTTCCTCCAAACACGACAAGTTGTGTTTCTACCAAACAGTTCCAGTTTGGTTTCATCAGACCATAGGACATTCTCCCAAAACTCCTCTGGATCATCCAAATGCTCTCTAGCAAACTTCAGACGGGCCCAGACATGTACAGGCTTAAGCAGTGGGACACGTCTGGCACTGCAGGATCTGAGTCCATGGTGGCGTAGTGTGTTACTTATGGTAGGCCTTGTTACATTGGTCCCAGCTCTCTGCAGTTCATTCACTAGGTCCCCCCGCGTGGTTCTGGGATTTTTGCTCACCGTTCTTGTGATCATTCTGACCCCACGGGGTGGGATTTTGCGTGGAGCACCAGATCGAGGGAGATTATCAGTGGTCTTGTATGTCTTCCATTTTCTAATTATTGCTCCCACAGTTGATTTCTTCACTCCAAGCTGGTTGGCTATTGCAGATTCAGTCTTCCCAGTCTGGTGCAGGGCTACAATTTTGTTTCTGGTGTCCTTTGACAGCTCTTTGGTCTTCACCATAGTGGAGTTTGGAGTCAGACTGTTTGAGGGTGTGCACAGGTGTCTTTTTATACTGATAACAAGTTTAAACAGGTGCCATTACTACAGGTAATGAGTGGAGGAAAGAGGAGACTCTTAAAGAAGAAGTTACAGGTCTGTGAGAGCCAGAAATCTTGATTGCTTGTTTCTGACCAAATACTTATTTTCCACCATAATATGCAAATAAAATGAAAAAAACCAGACAATGTGATTTTCTGGATTTTTTTTTCTCAGTTTGTCTCCCATAGTTGAGGTCTACCTATGATGTAAATTACAGACGCCTCTCATCTTTTTAAGTGGTGGAACTTGCACTATTGCTGACTGACTAAATACTTTTTTGCCCCACTGTATGTTGGTGGAAAAACCTTATGCCCTCCAGACGCAGAGAATGCCCCCTTGTGACCGTCACTTTCCTTGGTATAAACAGATCCTCAGAGAGATATTTGCATTGTCCCCTTGTATACTTATACATGGTTATTAGATCGCCCCTCAGTCGTCTTTTTTCTAGACTAAACAATCCTAATTTTCCTAATTTTGCAAACCTCTCTGGGTATTGTAGTTCCCCCATCCCCTTTATTAATTTTGTTGCCCTCCTTTGTACTCGCTCTAGTTCCATTATATCATTCCTGAGCACCAGTGCCCAAAACTGTACACACTACTCCATATGTGGTCTAACCAGGGATTTGTACAGAGGCAGTATAATGCTCTCATCATGTGTATCCAGACCTATTTTAATGCACCCCATGATCCTGTTTGCCTTGGCAGCCGCTGCCTGGCACTGGATGCTCCAGGTAAGTTTATCATTAACTAGGATCGCTAAGTCCTTCTCCATGTCAGATTTACCCAGTGGTTTCCTGTCCAGTGTGTAATGGTGATATTGATTCCTTCTTCCCATGTGTATAACCTTACAGTACATTTATCATTGTTAAACCGCATCTGCCACCTTTTGACCCAAGTTTCCAACTTTTAACTTTATAAAAGGATGTGTGGGTAATATTTTCAAACTAGCAGCATATATAGAGAGAGCATGTTTAATTGCTCATATTATTGCTCTATGTAAGGCTGAAACCTGAAGAAGAGTATGGAACATGTTAATGCATTCGTGTTCCAAAATGTCCAAGTGCCAACCCAAAAATCATCAGGCTACCAGATAGACACTTAAAGAGAACGTGAGAAGGGCAACACAATAAAATAACTGTAATAATAGAATAAATAGACATTGAGAGAAATTTAGCCTCTGCACAATGTGAAAAGGTTTTAAAAAATTAGCAAAGGGATCCCTCTCAGACCAGCTGAAAGACACTGTGATCGGGACATCACAATACAGTTAGCAGTTATTACAAGAGGTAGAGATTGAGACTACAGGATTCACCATTACACAATGTGCAAAGGTTTCAAAAAGTACAAAACATTACCCACGAGTGGTATACATAGATGTACACTAAGTATTTGTTGCAGAAGCAGGAGAAGGAGGAGCAGGAGATGATTTCCTGATCAAAATGGTTTTGGATGGCAAGGGATGGACGTTATAACAAAAAAAATCAATTTGGCCTGCATTTATTGTTAGGGCTGGCGGAACGCACCAATTAATATGAAGATGGTAATAAGGTGCGTTCGCAGCCTGGGGTCCACCATACAGAGATGTTAACTGCTGCTCGGTAATGGCGGACACAAATCGGCGGTATCGTACTCGACACACGTGGGTTAAATGCCACCCAGTGTGTAGTAGCGACGGGCTCTGTTGCTTCACAACAGAATGCAGGTACCGTACCCTGTTGACTGTCACAGGGCACATCTGAGTCAGCGCTAGTGTATGGTCACAAGACTCTGCCCCAAGGACGTGGGATAGGAGCCTCTCTAGGCCCACTAAGCACACGGAATCAAATCTGCTAACGCCACTAATGGACACTGGCTACAATGGAGTGCAGACCATATGCACAGTGGCGTACAGGCAAAGCCACTTCTTAGCGCTAATGCTAGTCCCTGACTCTGCCTTCTATCTGCACTATCAGCCTAGGCGCTAACTAGCAAGGCTGAACAACACATGCGTACCAATGGTAGGTGTTTCATAATCATAATGAGTCATTCACCAGAGTCATTCATACGTGCATACAACACTCACTCCACATGGTCTGTACAAGCACATGGCCATGCAGCCGTGCAATCCTTTTATAACCGCAGCCTTCCAGGACCTTGCTGATGGCCCAATCTGAGCTTCTTGAGGACCTGAGCATGTGACCACCAATGAGCGATCGTCTCACAGGCATACTCAGTGTTAGGAATCTGTGTCCTGCCATACATATGCAGAGATCCAGATCCTCACATTTGTCTCCAGAGGCTAAGTCCTTTCAGCCAGCTTCTGAGCATGCTCATGGAATGAGCTCCCATTGGAGTTCAGGAGTCAGGTGCTCAGGTCCTGTTCCTGATTCCATTGGTTCAGCTCAGGGCTCTGGAGATTTCTGGCAGGTCCCGTACGCTATAAAAAGTGCGCATGGCCGCTATGCCATGCGCTAGTGTTTTCTATACTTGCTGCTGTGTGCTTGGTGATGGATGCTTGGTCTGGTGAATGACTTATTATGAAACCCCTTCCCTCTGATATTACGTTTGTGTGAGTGATTGGGTACAGCCAGCATTGCGCTAGCGCCAGCGCGCTCAAGCATCACCTGTTGCAGCAGTCAGCGTCCTGCATTTGCGCCTGCAGTCATTTTGGCGTTCGCAGTTGCGACGCCGTGCACACGTCCTACAACGGTAAGTCCACTCGGGTGTAGTGACGTCTTTTAACTACTCCGATTATTGACAACCGTACGTGTGCCGCTGAGTATCTGAGAAGGTTACTCAGACTCAGCGTTTTTGTATTTATGCTATTTGTGCAGCTCTGTGAGTCCTAACAGAGCTTGCTTTAGTGCACTAGGTGCAGTTCAACCCTGTGCACACTACCGCTGTAGTGCTCTGCCTCCCTTAGCAGCGGTTTTGCCATCTGCCGCACGGTGGACCCCGAGTGGCGAAGGCACTTTATTTATTTATTTTTTGTTTGCTTGTTTTTTAAAAAAAAAAAAAAAAAATAAAGTGCCTTCGCCACTCGGGGTCCATCGTGCGGCAGATGGCAAAACCGCTGCTAAGGGAGGCAGAGCACTACAGCGGTAGTGTGCACAGGGTTGAACTGCACCTAGTGCACTAAAGCAAGCTCTGTTAGGACTCACAGAGCTGCACAAATAACATAAATACAAAAACGCTGAGTCTGAGTAACCTTCTCAGATACTCAGCGGCACACTTATGGTAGTCAATAATCGGAGTAGTTAAAAGACGTCACTACACCCGAGTGGACTTACCGTTGTAGGACGTGTGCACTGCATCGCAACTGCGAACGCCAAAATGACTGCAGGCGCAAATGCAGGACGCTGACTGCTGCAACAGGTGATGCTTGAGCGCGCTGGCGCTAGTGCAATACTGGCTGTACTCAATCTCTCACACAAACGTAATATCAGAGGGAAGGGGTTTCATAATAAGTCATTCACCAGACCAAGCATCCATCACCAAGCACACAGCAGCAAGTATAGAAAATACTAGCGCATGGCATAGCGGCCATGCGCACTTTTTATAACGTATGGGACCTGCCAGAAATCTCCAGAGCCCTGAGCTGAACCAATGGAATCAGGAGCAGGACCTGAGCACCTGACTCCTGAACTCCAATGGGAGCTCATTCCATGAGCATGCTCAGAAGCTGGCTGAAAGGACTTAGCCTCTGGAGACAAATGTGAGGATCTGGATCTCTGCATATGAATGGCAGGACACAGATTCCTAACATTCAGATGCAGAAAAGCAAGACTTAGTCCCAGGAGTATCTGCTCGCCGCTGACTAATGCTGGATGCCATAGCTGAATCTGGGGTGGCAGCAGCAATCAGACGCATAGCATTAGCCTGAGCAAGACGCTGGGACCGATGTCTCTGTTGAGCAGGAACCTCTTTGGTTGAAGAAGAATTAGAGACCACAGAAGACATGGCTTTAGATTCCTCCTGTGCAGTGGCCGGAACTCGACGCCTAACATTTATATAATGTTGCTCTCATCCATAGGGCTTACAAAGTTGGAGGAAATCCAGCCCTTCTTTAATAGTTACACCCACAGATAGCACTTGCTGATTGAACGGTCTCATGAAAATGGCACAGTTGGTGGTAAACATTGGCCACCCCCTGAGTTGCCCCTGGTGTGCGTGGTCCTCCCCTGTAATCCTTGTTGGTGATTGAGCTGGTACCTCTGCCACTAGCATTGTCTGAGGGTAATATTTTGAGCAAGTCTTCCACTACGGCCCCTGGCATGCATGCACTGAAAATGGCATGTCTGCCTTCGACATTAGAGAAGCAAATTTCTCCTTGTACCATGGGTCAAGAAAGGTGCCCAGCCAGTATTTAATGGTGGACAAAATGTGTTTCACGCGAGGGTCTTGGGAAAAGCATCTAGACATCAACTCTGCCATGTGTCACAGACTACAAAAAGTGAAACGTTCAGTGTTCTCACCAGTAAGAACATTAAGCATCCTCTCCTCATCACAATGAATAGCTTCCTCCTCCTCTTCAGGCCATTCATGCTGGACAAGCATGATGCTGGGATTGAGAGTCCCCTTTCTAGCACAGAGCAAAAACTCCTGTTCCTCCTCCTCCTTCTCTTCTTCCTGTTCCTTGTCATCACCCAATGTGGCCTGAGAATACTGTGCGAGGCTGGGCTGTGTGGTATTAGCCACTGTAAAATCTTGCTCCATAGTCACCTGCTTAGCATTCAAAGCTTCCTTTTTCAGATTCTGCAGTGAACATTTTAATAGACAGAGCAGCGGGATGGTTACTCTCATAATAGCATCATCAGCTCTCACCATCTTGGTGCAGTACTCAAAGTTTTGAAGAACCTCCATAGGTCAGCGATCCACACCCACTCGGCAGTTGTTATTTGTGGGGCCTGAGTGTTACTCTGACAGGCATTGAGAAGCAGAAATTCAGAGACTGCCCCTGCTGCTCATTAAGCCTTGCCAACATACGGAAGGTCGAATTCCAGAGTGAGGGCAGGTCACAAATCAGTCTGTGAGAAAGCAAATTAAAGCACTGCTGCAGCAAAGCTAGAATGGCAGAAGCCTGAGATGACTTTTAGATATGTGCGCTGACATGGCATACCTTGGGAAGTAGGTCAGGCAAGTTAGGGTATGCTTTTAAAAACCGTTGTACAACTAAGGTCAGTGGGCCATGCATGTAACATTTACTAGCTTGCAGAGCTTTAAAGCCACCACCAAGTTACACCCATTATCACACACAACCAGACCTAGTTGGAGGTTCAGCGGGGAGAGCTACTGATCAGTCAGTTCTTTCATCCCTTTCAACAGGTCAGCTGCATTGTGAGCTTTACCACCTAAACAGATGAGCTTCAGCAGAGCGTACTGCTGTTTCGCCATGGCAGTGCTGCAGATTTGCCAGATGGGGTGTGATGAGACTAGTTCCGCTGAGGATGAGGAGGAGAGACAGGAAATGGAATAATAGGACACTGAAACCCTGATGGAAGTTGGACCCGCTATTCTTGGTGTGGGTAAGATGTGTGATGTCCCAGCCCCTTACTCTGTCCCAGACTCCACCAGGTTAACCCAGTGTGCTGTCAGGGATATGTATCGTCCTTGTCCACAAGAACTTGTCCATGTGTTTGTGATTAGGTGGACTTTCCCTATGACTGCTTTGGCCAAAACATGGCTGATATTGTGTAACACGTGCTTATTTAATGTGGGGATGGTACATAGGGAAAAATAGTGTCGGCTGGGAATCTAGTACCATGGGGCTGCCACCTCCAAGAGGTCATGGAAAGACTCAGTTGCCACAAGTCAAAATGGCAACTTTTCCAGGGCTGGCAATCTGCCAATGTGGGTGTTTAGCCTATGGGCCTGTGGGTGGGTGGCTGGATATGTCTGCTTTCTGTTAAATGTCTGGGGCAGGGACAACTGAATGTTGCGCTGGGACAATGAACTGGACGTGGTTGCTGACTGTTGTGTGTGCAACCGCTGAGTGGGCAGGAGGCATCAGTGCCTGCTTTATGGTCAACAGATTGGGAAGGCCATAATGCAGGGGAAGGCGCAGTAGTTTCACCCTCAGACACAGATTTGGTAACCACGGGTTCTGCCCACCTACTGGGGTGCTTGGCTGCCATATGCTTTTGCATGCTGTTGTTGTTCAGGATGGCAGTGTTCTTGCCTCTTTTTAGCTTGGTTTGGCAGATGCTGCAAATTAGTTGTTTTCTCTGAAGGATTTTCAGAAAAAAATGCCATACAGGGGTACAATCACCCTTGGCCTGTTATCTAGCCGAATGGGGGGCTCTGTGGAACAGTTGACCAAGTTCTACTTCTGGGCAAACCACTACCTCTTCTTGCCTGTTTTTGTGCTGCGGATCCATCCCTCTCTGCACTGCTATGCTTGCTAGGCGTGCCACCATGCCAAGTTGGATCAGTTACCTCATCATCGACCATGTTGGCTTCCAATTGCTCAGTCTGATTCTCATTCTGAGTTGCAATTTGAGGCTGACCTAATGGCAACTGTGCATCATTATTATCCTTCACCTCTTCAGACTGGTCGTGTGTGCTCAAATTTTTGAGCATCACTGTTCTCCACCTACTCATGACCCTCTTTAATGGTGCACATTGAGAGGCCTGACAAATTACAAGGGAACGTAAACAGATCCTCAGAGTGGTCAACATTGGGGTCATAAGGGACTCTTGATGATGGGAGGAAGTAGGACCAGGTTGAGGATTCAGAGGCCCAGCCTCTTGGCTACAGAGAGTGGACCGTGTGGAAGACTTCCTGTTGCTGCTTGTCAACACACTGGAGCCTTTGTCTGTCATCCAAACCATAACATCCTCGCACATGTCTGGATTCATTAGTGGTGTAGCGTGCTTACCAAATTTTAACAGGAACCTAGAACAAGATACAGTCACCTTCAGATCTGTCACACGGCCTTGGTGGACACCTCCACATCCACGTCCCAGAACACGTCCCATAACATCACCCTTTTTCACCTTCAATGTATTATGCTTATGAAACCAAAAAATACTGGCTTTATTTTTCACAAGTACTCTTACAAAGGTCTTATGTACAACTTCACTGTATCTGGCAAAGTGTGGATATTCTTTTGGAGATTGCAGCTTAGTTATATATCTAGTGTTGAGCATTCCGATACCACAAGTATCGGGTATCGGCCGATATTAGCTGTATCGGAATTCCGATACTTAGTTCCGATACTTTTTTCATATCGAATACCGGAATCGGAAGTTCCCATAATGCTAGGAGCCCGCTCGATTTGATTCAGCCAATGGGGATCCTCAGAAGTGTGGACACATCCTGTTAGGCATGTAGGCATGTTAACTACTGGCATGGCTGTGATTGGCTGCTGAAATGATGTCATGATGCACTATAAAAACCGCTGCAGCCGCCATTTCTGGTCACTCTGCTGTGAATTCAGTTAGGGACAGGCTGCTGTTGAAGACTGTGAGGGACAGTTAGAAATAGCGATCATCCAAAATATCTATTGCTCTACCCAGGCTACATAATCCGCCACTGTAGCATTTTTGTAGCCCAGCAGCGCTGTTTTAATAGCTGTCTGCAAGGGCTGTGTGAGTGCAGACCCACGCTGTGTAGTGTGTCCTGCAGGCACGTCTGCTTGTAGGCCACCCAGCGTGTGTCTCTGCCTTATACAGATTTTTCTTTTATTGCTGCTTTTTTTTTCTCCTGTATAGTGTGCTTCCATACGTATCCATATACGTTGGTTGCAAACACTAAAGGAGTGGACAGCGGAGCCTTTCAGCAGCCTTTCAGTGCTATAGCCCATTTCTCTGCACTGTTTTTGGCTGTCTGATAGGTCTCTCTGTGTGTGAGTGCAGCTCACGTTGCAGTGTGTTCTACAGCCACCGCTAGCTGTAGTCCGCTCAGCGTGCGTCACTGCCTCATACATAGTCCTTTTTTTGCAGCTAATTTAGCCAGATTTTTGCTCCTATATTAGTGTGCTTCCAACCACATCCATTGTCATTGGTTGGTTGCAAACACTATATAGGATTAGATAGAGGAGCCTTTTTGCTGGCTTGTGCCAGACTAGTATCACCCTATTTTTTGGAGCCTCATCAATTGCATTGTAGGTTAGCTTCCTGCATTGTAATCGCTCCAAAAAGTTTGTGATACTATAGCTTTCAAACTTTGGTCACATCCTTTTCTTCCCCCCCCCCCCAAAAAAAAAAGGAAATAAAGTTCACCAAACACTCCACTTTACAGTTGTCTAGGCCACATTAGATCATATTAAAGTGTAGTACACACACTCTTAGCCAAATTAGTGTTTCTTATACTGGTTAGCAGGTGTTCAGGAATAAGAACACTAAGCCACCCCTTTTTTACTTTTCTGCCTATCTATCAGTCTACCAAGATGAAGAAGGCAGGGAGTAAGGCACGTGGTCGTGGCCGTGGAGTTTCAGCAGGGATAGGACGGGGGGATTCAGCAGGGAGAGGACGTCGGGATTCGGTGTCTGCTGCGGCCACCAGTGACCCGGCATCCCCCACTTTCACCAGGCAACAGTCCTTCATGCGCAGCTTTGTAGGACCTCGCCGTACCCCACTGCTGCGTGACGAAAAAATTGAAGCCGTTGTCGGATGGATGGCAGCTAACGCATCCACTTCAATGACTTCCGCATCCTCCCAAGGCCAGAGCACTGAAGAGCAACCATCTGTCTCTTCACCACCTGCCAAATTGCCCAGGCAGTCTGAGAGCCCTGGACAGGAGCCATCTCAATCTTTACTTCTGTTCTCAGAATCTGTTGGCTTGGAAAGAGGTGGCCAGCCAAGCAGCATTCTAGAGCATGAAGAAGAGGGAGTATGCAGTGATGCGCAACTGCTTTGTCCCTCTGAATCTGAAGAGGCGGGTGGGCCAGTGCCTATTGTCAGCACACCTCAGTGCTCATCTGATGATGATGAGACTCAGTTGCCAATTTCTGGTGCGTACGGTGCTGGCGAGACAACCCAGGACCAGCCGGTGCTTGAAGAGGGGAGTGGAGATGATGAGGTCCTTGACCCATCATGGCGTCAGCCACAGGAAGGTGGTGGGAGCAGCTCTGAGGAAGAGATTCCCCGAACGGCCAAAAGAGGAGGGAGAGGGCGGGGGCAGACTTGGTTGCCTGTAGCCTCCACTTTGGCACCCGTGAGGAGCAATCCTCTTCCAAAACACAAAACGGGCGCTCCCAGGACTTGCAGTGTGTGGTCTTTTTTTGACACAGTTGCAGATGACATTTGATTTTCTCAAATGCAAGCTGTGTCATCAGAAAGTGAAACGAGGGAAATATGTGAGCAACCTCAATACCACAAATATGTGGAAACATGTGCGTACCAAGCACGAGGTGGAGTTATACAGACACACTGAAGATGTAGGCCAACCTTCAGCAGCACCTACCACCTCTTCAGCTCGTGTTGGGGCCTCTTCCTCCAGCTCACACACAGCTGGTTCGACTTCCTCACTGGAACGCCATGGAAGAACCACTGCCACTGTTGTCCAGAGACCCAGTGAAATTCCACCCACTGAACCACGTTCGCAGTCATCAGCACACTCCCAGGCCACTCACCAGCAATCGGTAGCACAGGCATGGGAGAAAAAGCGGCCATACTCGGCAAACCATCCCCGAGCACTGGCTCTGAATGCCGGCATTGCCAAACTACTGGCCCTTGAGATGCTGTCATTCAGGCTGGTGGAGACTGACACCTTCCGGAACTTTATGTCATTGGCAGTTCCACAATACAATGTGCCCAGCCGCTTTTATTTCAGCAGGAAAGCCGTCCCTGCCCTGCAAAAGCATGTGGAGGGAAAAATTAAAAATGCGCTACTAAATGCCGTCAGTAGCAAGGTCCACCTGACCACCAATGCGTGGACCAGTAGCCATGGACAGGGATGATACCTTTCCCTCACTGCCCATTGGGTCAATGTTGTGGAGCCGGGTACAGATCTGGAGAGTGGCTCTGTATGTATTCTGCCAACTCCAAGGATTGCAGGAATGCAGTCTGTACTTATTGAGTCCTCCTCCTACTCTAGTTCCTCGGAATCAGCACTGCGTGAGCCTGTTAGGCCAGATATGAGCACAGGTGTGGCCAAACGTCAACAGGCCATCCTTAAATTAATTTCTTTGGGGAATCGGAGCCACACAGCACAGGAGCTCTGGAATGCCATCAAGCAGGAGAGCGATGTGTGGTTTGTGCCAGCGAATCTCCAGCCAGGTTTAGTAGTGAGTGACAATGGCCGAAATCTAGTGGCAGATCTGGGCCTAGGCAACGTCACTCACATACCATGTCTGGCACACGTGCTCAATTTGGTCGTGCAGAGCTTTCTGAGGGACTATCCGGATCTTGATGCACTGCTGCACAAGGTTCGCCTAGAGTGTGCTCACTTGCGGCGTTCCAGCATGGCAAGATCGCGCATTGCATCTCTGCAACGCCGATTCTGCCTGCCAGAACATCGCATCATATGTGACCTCCCCACCAGGTGGAATTCAACGTTACATATGTTGGAGCGGTTGTGTGAGCAGCAGGCAGCAGTAATGGAGTACCAGCTGCATCAGGCGCAAACAAGTCGCACTGTGCGCCGGACACACTTCACCACCACTGAGTGGGCCACTATGAGGGACATCTGCCAAGTTTTGCGTGCCTTCGATGACTCCACGCGGATGGCCAGTGCAGATGATGCACTAATCAGCATGACTGTCCCCCTCATCTGTCTGCTTCAAAAAACCTTACAAGCACTAAGTGAGGAGGTTTTTGAAGAGGTCAAGGATGAGCAGTCAGAAATGCCATCTGCTTCTGGCAAGTCTGCGCAACGTGCTTCCACACAAAGGCCCAGGCAGGGGACACCTAGAGAGGAGGATGATGAGGAGTCAATGGAGGAGGAGGAACACATCTCTCCAGAGGAGGGAGGTACACAAGGCTCTAGTAGTCAGTGTGTACAGCGAGGGTGGGGTGATGCTGAGCAGGCAGAGATGCTGCATCAAGCTGGGGACAGCGTTTCCGGTCCAGTTGGCAGTCTGCAGCACATGGTTGATTTCATGCTGCAGTGCTTGTTAAATGACCGCCGCATCGCCAACATTCTCCACACGGCTGATTATTGGGTGTACACCCTCCTAGATCCTCGCTACCGGGACAACTTACAAAGCCTCATACCACAGTTGAACCGGGAGCGAAAAATGCGGGAGTACCAAGAAACACTTGTGCAGGCCACCATGTTCTCCATTCCCCCCGCAAGTGTTGCTGGTAGTGCTTTTCAAAGCAGCCATGTGGGTAGAGGCAGTGGAGGAAGCTCTGCACAAAGAGGTAGCAGAGGCAGTGCCGCAGGACAAGGCAAGGCCAGTATGGCCCAAATGTGGAAAAGTTTTGTGGGACCGCCACAAACGGCTACACCATCACAGATGGCTCTAGTCAGCAGGAGGCAACGTTTCCATCAGATGGTGACAGACTACTTGTCTTGCCCTTTTAGTGTTCTCCCAGACGGCTCTTCCCCGTTCAAGTATTGGGTCTCTAAGCTGGATACATGGCCAGAGCTTAGCCAGTATGCATTGGAGGTGCTGGCTTGCCCTGCTGCCAGTGTATTATCGGAACGTGTCTTTAGTGCTGCAGGTGGTGTGGTAACAGACCGTCGCACGCGACTATCCGCCGATAATGTTGACCGGCTTACTTTTGTGAAAATGAACAAGGCCTGGATCTCACCTGAATTTGCCAGTCCTCTTCCAGAATAAATAATTGGCTGGCAACAGGAGTCAGGTCTCTGGTTGTGTTCATGTTTCTATAACCTGAACTTTATTTCCTGGGCTACAGCAACGCCCGTTGTTGCTCAGAAGTGCTGTCCACACAGACAAAACACTCGCTCATGTGTAAGTGGGGTTCGGTAACGTCAGCTGATCCCCTGCTGTGTGTACGGCAAACTCTCCTGCTGCCTACAACTTCTGACTACCTCTGATTTAATATGTTCTCTGATTTGCCCTCTGTCTCCACTCTGTTTTGAGTATTTCCTCCGGCCTACAACACCGCCTGTTTCTGCTCTCAAGTGCCATCTGCACAATCCACACTTGTTCCTGTGTTACTTGGGTCCTGTAACATCTGCTCATCTCCAGAGGTGAGCACGGCAATGTCTCCTGCTTTGTCTACATTCCCACTACTTGTAGTGGAAATGTGGACAGAGCAGGAGACATTGCCTGACTCACCTCTAGGGAGAAGCTGCTGTTACAGAACCCCAGTAACACAGGAACAAGTGTGGGTTGTGCAGACGGCATTTCAGAGCAGCAACTGGCGTGGTTGGAAGCCAGAGGAAATACTCGAAACAGAGTGAAGACAGAGGCCTAATTGGAGTATGTTGACAGTTAGTAGTAGTCTAGAAACAATCACAAACTGCCACCAAGTAGGCCTCGGCCTACTACCTGATTTTCCCTGGGCTCCGACACCGCCAGTTGGGCTCAGAAGTGCTGTCCGCACAGACAAAACACTCGCTCATGTGTAAGTGGGGTTCGGTAACGTCAGCTGATCCCCTGCTGTGTGTACGGCAAAGTGTCCTGCTCCCTCCACAGTCAAACAACCTCAGATTTACACCTGGCTCCAAGTAGGCCTCGGCCTACTACCTGATTTTCCCTGGGCTCCGACACTGCCAGTTGGTGCTCAGAAGTGCTGTCCGCACAGACAAAACACTCGCTCATGTGTAAGTGGGGTTCGGTAACGTCAGCTGATCCCCTGCTGTGTGTACGGCAAACTCTCCTAATGCCTACAACTTCTGACTACCTCTGATTTAATATGTTCTCTGATTTGCCCTCTGTCTCCACTCTGTTTTGAGTATTTCCTCCGGCCTACAACACCGCTTGTTTCTGCTCTCAAGTGCCGTCTGCACAATCCACACTTGTTCTTGTGTTACCTGGGTCCTGTAACATCTGCTCATCTCCAGAGGTGAGCACGGCAATGTCTCCTGCTTTGTCTACATTCCCACTACTTGTAGTGGAAATGTGGACAGAGCAGGAGACATTGCCTGACTCACCTCTAGGGAGAAGCTGCTGTTACAGAACCCCAGTAACACAGGAACAAGTGTGGGTTGTGCAGACGGCATTTCAGAGCAGCAACTGGCGTGGTTGGAAGCCAGAGGAAATACTCGAAACAGAGTGAAGACAGAGGCCTAATTGGAGTATGTTGACAGTTAGTAGTAGTCTAGAAACAATCGCAAACTGCCACCAAGTAGGCCTTGGCCTACTACCTGATTTTCCCTGGGCTCTGACACCGCCAGCTGGGCTCAGAAGTGCTGTCCGCACAGACAAAACACTCGCTCATGTGTAAGTGGGGTTCGGTAACGTCAGCTGATCCCCTGCTGTGTGTACGGCAAAGTGTCATGCTCCCTCCACAGTCAAACAACCTCAGATTTACACCTGGCTCCAAGTTGGCCTCGGCCTACTACCTGATTTTCCCTGGCTTCCAACAATGCTAGTTGGTGCTCGGAAGTGCTGTCCACACAGAAAAACACACTTGTTCATGTGAAAGTGGGGGTCAGTAACGTCAGCTGATCCCCTGCTGTGTGGAGGGCAAAGTTTCCTGCTCCCTCCAAAGTCAAAATACCTCAGCTTTACACCTGGCTCCTAGTAGGCCTCGGCCTGCACCCTGATTGTTCCTGGGCTCCAACAACGCTAGTTGGTGCTCGGAAGTGCTGTCCACACAGAAAAACACACTCGTTCATGTGAAAGTGGGGTTCGGTAACGTCAGCTGATCCTCTGCTGTGTGGAGGGCAAACTGCTGCTGCCTCCAAATTCAAACAACGTCTTATCTTAAACTGCCTCCAAGTAGGCCTCAGCCTACAAAATGACTATCCCTGGGCTCCAACGTCGTCAGTTGTTGCTCAGAAGTGCTGTCCACACAGAAAAAAACAATTGTTCATGTGAAAGTGGGGGTCTGTAAGGTCGGCTGATCCCCTGCTGTGTGGAGGGCAAAGTGTCCTGCTCCCTCCAAAATCAAAATACCTCAGCTTTACACCTGGCTCCTAGTAGGCCTCGGCCTGCACCCTGATTGTCCCTGGGCTCCAACAACGCTAGTTGGTGCTCGGAAGTGCTGTCCACACAGAAAAACACACTTGTTCATGTGAAAGTGGGGGTCAGTAACGTCAGCTGATCCCCTGCTGTGTGGAGGGCAAAGTGCTGCTGCCTCCAAATTGTAACTACTTCAGATTTAAACATTCTCTGATTTGGCCTCTGTCTCCACTCTGTCTCTAGTATTTCCCCTGACCTCCAGCACCGCCAGTTCCTGCTCACAGTTGCCGTCCGCGCATTCCACACGTGTTCCTGTGTTACTGGGGTTCTGTAACGTCAGCAGATCCCCCAATGTGTGTCCACCACTGTCTCCTGCGCTGTCCACCTTCCCACTGCAAGCGGTGGGAATGTGGACAGAGCAGGAGACAGTGGCAGACACACATCAGGGGATCTGCTGACATTACAGAACCCCAGTAACACAGGAACACGTGTGGATTGGGCAGACGGCTGCTGTACGCATAAACTGGCGGTGTTGGTGGTCACGTGAAATCCTGGAAACAGAGTGGAGACAGATGCCTAATTGGAGCACGTTGACAGTCTGTTGTAGCCTACAAACAATCTAAAACTGCCACCAAGTAGGCCTCGGCCTGCACCCTGGTTCTCCCTGGGCTCCAACAACGCTAGTTGGTGCTCGGAAGTGCTGTCCACACAGAAAAACACACTTGTTCATGTGAAAGTGGGGGTCAGTAACGTCAGCTGATCCCCTGCTGTGTGGAGGGCAAAGTGTCCTGCTCCCTCCAAAGTCAAAATACCTCAGCTTTACACCTGGCTCCTAGTAGGCCTCGGCCTGCACCCTGATTGTCCCTGGGCTCCAACAACGCCAGTTGGTGCTCGGCAGTGTCTTTGGCACGGGTATTCCCTGTTGTCCAGCGTGTTTTCAGCACGCCTGCCACCAATCCGTTGTCCTGTCGTCTTGCGGCCGGGTTAGCCGACTCTACGGTGCCTGCAGTTTAGGTGACTCCTATGTGGGCTGCGGGAACTGGCACTGAAGGCTGGATCCGTAGTGCCAATGGGACATGGACCCCCTGTAGGACTGTGGGTTTCGGTAACTGCGGCCGGCTTGCGGCCTGGCTACTTTGCTTTGAATGGGTACCTTCTGCTACCCACCCGGGTTCCAGCACTGTCTGCTGGTTCTCGCCAGAGCCTTTGGCCTAGGTGCCTCCACCTCGGTATCCGAAGTCCAGCACCGTCAGCTGTTCCTTGGTAGTGCTTTCTAGCACAGGTACCTAGTTACCGTGTTCCAGCACCGTCAGCTGTTCCTCGGTAGTGCCATTGGCTCTTGTAGCTTTTGCTACCCATCTGGGTTCCAGCACCGTCAGCTGGTTCTCGGCAGTGTCTTTGGCACGGGTACTCCCTGTTGCCCAGCCTGTTTTCAGCACGCCTGCTGTTTCCGGGTAGTGTCAAGGTCACTATGCCACCAATCCGTTGTCCTGTCGTCTTGCGGCCGGGTTAGCCGACTCTACGGTGCCTGCAGTTTAGGTGACTCCTATGTGGGCTGCGGGAACTGGCACTGAAGGCTGGATCCGTAGTGCCAATGGGACATGGACCCCCTGTAGGACTGTGGGTTTCGGTAACTGCGGCCGGCTTGCGGCCTGGCTACTTTGCTTTGAATGGGTACCTTCTGCTACCCACCCGGGTTCCAGCACTGTCTGCTGGTTCTCGCCAGAGCCTTTGGCCTAGGTGCCTCCACCTCGGTATCCGAAGTCCAGCACCGTCAGCTGTTCCTTGGTAGTGCTTTCTAGCACAGGTACCTAGTAACCGTGGTCCAGCACCGTCAGCTGTTCCTCGGTAGTGCCATTGGCTCTTGTAGCTTTTGCTACCCATCTGGGTTCCAGCACCGTCAGCTGGTTCTCGGCAGTGTCTTTGGCACGGGTACTCCCTGTTGCCCAGCCTGTTTTCAGCACGCCTGCTGTTTCCGGGTAGTGTCAAGGTCACTATGCCACCAATCCGCACGCCTGTCGTCTTGCGGCCGGGTTAGCCGACTCTACGGTGCCTGCAGTTTAGGTGACTCCTATGTGGGCTGCGGGAACTGGCACTGAAGGCTGGATCCGTAGTGCCAATGGGACATGGACCCCCTGTAGGACTGTGGGTTTCGGTAACTGCGGCCGGCTTGCGGCCTGGCTACTTTGCTTTGAATGGGTACCTTCTGCTACCCATCCGGGTGCCAGCAATGTCTGCTGGTTCTCACCACAGCCTTTGGCCTAGGTGCCTCCATCTCGGTATCCGAGGTCCAGCACCATCAGCTGGTCCTTGGTAGTGCTTTTTAGCACAGGTACCTTCTGCTTAGTAACCGTGGTCCAGCACCGTCAGTTGGTCCTCGGTAGTTCCATTGGCTCTTGTTCCTTCTGCTACCCATCCGGGTGCCAGCACTGTCAGCTGGTTCTCGCCAGAGCCTTTGGCCTAGGTGCCTCCATCTCGGTATCCGAGGTCCAGCACCGTCAGCTGGTCCTTGGTAGTGCTTTTTAGCACAGGTACCTTCTGCTTAGTAAACGTGGTCCAGCACCGTCAGTTGGTCCTCGGTAGTGCCATTGGCTCTTGTTCCTTCTGCTACCCTTCCGGGTGCCAGCACTGTCTGCTGGTTCTCGCCACAGCCTTTGGCCTAGGTGCCTCCATCTCGGTATCCGAGGTCCAGCACCGTCAGCTGGTCCTTGGTAGTGCTTTTTAGCACAGGTACCTTCTGCTTAGTAACCGTGGTCCAGCACCGTCAGTTGGTCCTCGGTACTGCCATTGGCTCTTGTTCCTTCTGCCACCCATCCGGGTGCCTGCACTGTCAGCTGGTTCTCGCCAGAGCCTTTGGCCTAGGTGCCTCCATCTTGGTATCCGAGGTCCAGCACCGTCAGCTGGTCCTTGGTAGTGCTTTTTAGCACAGGTACCTTCTGCTTAGTAAACGTGGTCCAGCACCGTCAGTTGGTCCTCGGTAGTGCCATTGGCTCTTGTTCCTTCTGCTACCCATCTGGGTGCCAGCACTGTCTGCTGGTTCTCGCCACAGCCTTTGGCCTAGGTGCCTCCATCTCGGTATCCGAGGTCCAGCACCGTCAGCTGGTCCTTGGTAGTGCTTTTTAGCACAGGTACCTTCTGCTTAGTAACCGTGGTCCAGCACCGTCAGTTGGTCCTCGGTAGTGCCATTGGCTCTTGTTCCTTCTGCTACCCATCCGGGTGCCAGCACTGTCAGCTGGTTCTCGCCAGAGCCTTTGGCCTAGGTGCCTACATCTCAGTATCCGAGGTCCAGCACCGTCAGCTGGTCCTTGGTAGTGCTTTTTAGCACAGGTACCTTCTGCTTAGTAAATGTGGTCCAGCACCGTCAGTTGGTCCTTAGTAGTGCCATTGGCTCTTGTTCCTTCTGCTACCCATCCGGGTGCCAGCACTGTCAGCTGGTTCTCGCCACAGCCTTTGGCCTAGGTGCCTCCATCTCGGTATCCGAGGTCCAGCACCGTCAGCTGGTCCTTGGTAGTGCTTTTTAGCACAGGTACCTTCTGCTTAGTAAACGTGGTCCAGCACCGTCAGTTGGTCCTTAGTAGTGCCATTGGCTCTTGTTCCTTCTGCTACCCATCCGGGTGCCAGCACTGTCAGCTGGTTCTCGCCACAGCCTTTGTCCTAGGTGCCTCCATCTCGGTATCCGAGGATCAGCACCGTCAGCTGGTCCTTGGTAGTGCTTTTTAGCACAGGTACCTTCTGCTTAGTAAACGTGGTCCAGCACAGTCAGTTGGTCCTCGGTAGTGCCATTGGCTCTTATTCCTTCTGCTGCCACTACGGGTTCCAGTACTGTCAGCTGGTTCTCGCCAGTTTCTCAGCCTTCTTGTACCTTCTGCTACATTTCCAAGATCAAGCTTTTTGAAATTGTCTTTGGTAATCCTTATTGATCTCCATGACGACGACCCTGATGACGACGACCCTGAAGACCACACCAAAGAAGATCAGAAATATGACCCTAAATAATATGACCAAGAGGACAAAGAACATGAAGACAACCACCAAGATACAGAACAAAAGACAGAACAAGAAGCAGACGAAGCAAAAGCAGAAGAACAGAAAGCAGAAGAACATTAAGCATAAGAGTAAAAATCAGCATAGAAGAAATCAAAATTATAAGCAGAAGAAGACTAAGCAGTAAATGGGGTGAGTCCGTTCCTCCTCGTGGTGCCCCTGGAAAATGCCTGCTGCTGCAGGCCAAACTGAACGCGGACAAATCCTGTTGTAAATCTTTTGTGACAGGCAGAACGTAAGGTGTAATCTTATAACTTTTATAGATAAGTACTACAGGAATGCCTGTCACCATAAGAAAATGAAGAAAAAGAAGAATAGGAAGAAGATGAAGAAATAGCATATGAAAATTAATATTAGCTGAATAAGAAGTATATGAAGAATGGAAGAAAAAAATAATGGGAAGAAGGTGAAGAAGAAGAAGATGAATAAGGTGAAGAAAAAGTTGATAAAAAAAATGCTACTGCTGCGGATCATGAAGGAGAAAGTGTGGGAGAAGTACAAAAGAAGGTGAAGAGCATGGAAGTTGTGAAACATACATATCTGACAAAATATAAAAAAGTTAACATAGTCAATATCTTTTTAACTCCGAACGTCTTGAAAAAAAAAATTGGAATTTATGCTATGTCATGTGATTTGAATAAACCACTATGCCTTTAATGTCTCCTCCACCTCCCACAATACATTCTACATGATTCTTATTTGCTTTCAATTATGTAGAATTAGCCAACAAGGAAATAAAGGGCTTTTTTTAATTCCGATACCGGAAGTCCCATTGACTTGAATGGGACTTCCGGTATCGGAATCGGCGATACCCGATATTTTTTTCGTATCGGGCGATACCATCCGATACGATATTTTTGGGTATCGAACGGTATCGCTCAGCACTATATATATGACAACAGCGGACAGATGTGAATTACAGCTAAATAGTCATGTTTGTGTACCTCTGTAGGCTTTGTGCCAGTCGCACAACTGCTAGCTAAAGATACACTATTTTTTAAACCAATAGAAAAATATGATTGTTGTTTAGATCACCTTGCTTACACTCCCCAAATGGGGAGTAATGAAGATTATTGCCTCTGCTAAATTGTCACTTAAAATTTTCTCTACCTGGTTTGCACCAGTCGAACAACTGCTAGATAAAAATACGCTATTTTTTAAACCAATAGAAAATTATTATTTTTATTGCTGACATACTCCAAATGCGGAGTAGTGAAGATTATTGCCCCTGCTAAATAGTCACGAAGGTTATCTCTATACGGATAGCGCCAGTCACACAACTGCTAGATAAAGATACGCTATTTTTTAAACAAATATATATTTTTGGGATCTTTATACATCGCCTTTATGAGATACGCCAACAGCAGACTCAGGGAAATTAATAGTGACATTTCCGCAATTCAAGAGGTTAATGGATGTTACTACATGCTGCCACTGGTTTTATTTTGCAGCAAAAAAAATATAGGCTGCTACACAGGAATATTGTGCAGCTCCCAAAAAATAGTTTTGTATATGCTGTTACTACCTAATATTATTTCTCTCTACAAATAGCGGATTTTCATATTTTGGTAGAGGATGAAACTCTTCCTATTTCTCCCTAATCTCACAGTCTGTTCCTAATACTAACTATTATACAACACAGTGGAAAATAGCAGAGATCTGCAGCATATACTTACAATGATGAGAACACCCAGATTCACTCTCCTTCTTATTAAATCTCTCCCTTTTAAATCCCCACCTAACAACTAATCTTGACAATCTTCAGCTCTTAAAAGAGTTTTTTGGAATGAATAACATTTACTATAAGCTCCTATAACTCTCCCTACGCTCCTTTCACTCTCCCTATGCTCAAACAATATTCTCCCTACATTATTTCCAGCTGCAATGTGTGCAAAATGGCGCCGGCAGCCTTTAAATATCCCCTATGACTCTGGAAGGCCAGCCAATCACAGTAAAGCCACACCAAAGATGGCACCGGCATTAATGTGATTGGCAAGCCAGCCCAGCATGTTCATTGGCTGCAAATGAAGCGCCAAACATGCTGTGTTGGTTACTCAAATTTACCGAGGCAAAAACCTAATTACTTGCCAAGTAATGAATAGCCGAAATACTGTACTATTTGTGTGAGTAACGAATAGTGGCGAATGTATGTGCTCATCACAAATAAGCAACATTGCAAGGTGCACATTCAATGCAGTAGAATACATTTAGTAAGCAATGTAGAGCATTGCATACACAGACATAACTAAAATGCATTCATACAATAATTCATAGTAACAACATAAACAACACATACATCACATGAACTACCCCTTAAAATGACAAGTAATGGATTGTCTGGTACTGTAGGTCCTCCAGTTAATTTAGATCTATCAATAATCAATATGTTGCTATGTGTCAAATTGGAATATATTTGTATTGCTATAGAAAAGACTACAAGCAACCTACTTACTTCTGAAAAGGAAAAAACCTGATAAATACTGTAATAAGAGAATGCTGCTTTAAAATAAGATTGATAACATTTCCAACAATCCTGAAAGAGAATTAACTTTCCTCAAGCACACCAAGCCATGTAAACTTTCACTTATCATTCACCAACTAGTGAGATTAAATATCCTGACAAACAAAAGTATATTAAAACTCTTTTAATACAAATGTTATTTCAAATTGTTAATCTTGCAGAGCTGGCACTTCCCTGCAATCCAGAAAATGAATCAGGGACCTTGTGGAAGATTATGCACAGCTTGAAGGGATATAAAAAATAGGCATAAAGAGCTGACATTCAAAAAAAATACAGCAACTCAAGGATAAATTCTGCCAAGATGAGCTTAATTTATCAATGTCAATAACAACAGTGAACACAGTGCAGGAATACATGCATATTAATTGAAAATAATTCAGATTAAATCACCGTGGTTTGACATTTTCAGATAGGCACTTTATCTTTTTAAGAAAGAGAGCTCTATAAAGTCTCTAATCTAAAAACACATCTTAATTGCATGTTATCACCTCCTAATTGCTTCCATATTATATTAAACATTTTGCTAATTACTTGCATGATCATGTTGTAAATAGCTGGAGGCTGTCGCTCATCGCTATAATGAACTCAAGGCAAGTGGGCACAAAGGAGTCAAGGATGAGGTCTCAGCCTTTGGTTGCAAATAAAGGCCCATGATGAGAAGCAAAATCATTATGAATTATCTAGCTTCCCTTCAGAAAAAGGACAAAAGGCATAAATCAAATAAAAGAAGCGTTGGAAATTGTCATTCTTTTTACAGCATATTAAAAAAAATTAGGTTTGATGTAATACAGCACAAAAAGTACATATGCAGTATTTTGTGGTAAAGCATTTCACACAAGTAGAACACAAGTGCATTTCTATACCTATTTGCAGCCACAGTGTGACCGTAGGTTTAGCAACCCAAACTAACAGAATATAGATCCCTATAAGGCAATTGTGGAAATGAGAAAAACCAGCACCAAACAACTTAAAACATACCTTTTCAAGCATACTTGGTGGACTAGCAGTGTACAGCTTGCAAAATCCCGGGTGCAACAACTGAAACGATCAGCGTCGTACAAAGTTCAGACCAAAGAGGAAAAAATAGGTGGCACTCCATGATGCAGTAAAACAATCCTTTCTTAATTCAATGCAAGTAGCACATGGATGCAGGGAAGTAGAAGCAGCGGAGGACGATGGCTGTTTCACCTGTGTAGGTAACAGCAGGTACGCAGAATGCAGTGACGAGACACGAGAATGAGTTGTACTTTGGGGAGAAACTTTTATAAATTTAAGCAGCTAGGGCTATACTAAGAAACCAAAACAAAGTAACAGCTATTGTCCTCACAGGGACTCAGCACAAACAAACACTTTTAAAGAGAACACGACTAACCCGGCAAAGGCCGGTTACTATAGGGCCACGATATGGCCGACTACGGGTCCTTATTTCCTATAGTTCACTTATCTGTCCTGATGTCCCTCGGTGTCTCTGATGAAACTGCTTTGGCGTCGCAGCCGCTGGGCCCAGCTGCTGAAGATCTGTCATAGTCTTTGGGCGCCCCAGCGCCCAGAAGGAGTTGGGGGCACAACAGGCCCTGAAGGAGTCCTTTGATGAGGTAACCCCCTGTAGAAACAGCGGGGTTCCGCTAGTTAGCAAGTTCAATCAGATTCCAGTCTCCAAGCAGGGTTGTGTCGGAGTTACCAGGAGTGGCGGTTGGCAGGCCACATGCACGGCCTGGGCAAAGAGTTTCTCCATAGGCAAGGAGTTGGCCCCAACTGCCGACTGCAGCGGGGTGATGTCAGCTGCGGACAATGATGTACAGGCCGCAACTGCGGGCTGAAGCAGGGCGGCAGTGGGCACACCGCAGCCGTGGGCTGGAGTGAAGCGGCGGCCGCGAGAGGTGGTGGACAGGCCGCAACGGGCTGGGGCACAGCAGCAGTCTCTTGTCGGTACGTTCGGCGCTTCCTCTCCGCAGGCCACTGTAAATCTCCCATATGCCGCTGGTCTCCTCTCTGGTCACCGTCTGTCACTCTGGCCCTCTCAAACTCCCACAGTCTCTTGCTTTGTGTCTGCCGTTCGCCAACTGACTCCCCAGTGCGCTCCCTGTCCCTTTTATACTCGCCCCTCCTCTTGCTGTCCTGTCACTCCCAGCAGTCCACTCTCCTCCTCCGTTCCCCTGGTACAGTTCCCTTAGGAACCTAGATGGCGGTCCCCTTGGTTCCAGCCCGGACACTCTGCGGGGGCCCTCCTCCCTACACCTGTACCAGATGCTTCAACGTGTCCAGGTATGACCCTGGATCTGTGGAAATGTCTGATTGACATCAAACAGCCGTCGTCCTCCACTGCATCTGCTCCCCTGCATCCATGTGCTACTTGCATTGAATTAAGAAAGGATTGTTATACTGCATCACAAAGTGCCACCTACTTTTTCCTCTTTGGCCTGGATCCCTATAAGGCTGTTACATTATCCCCACAGCTAAAGGGGTGATATGATGGTAAAGCTAATTTCTTTCTAATTTCCTATCTAATTGATGCCATAATCAAAACTATTTTCTAATATACTTGCATTAATTAAAGATTTACTATAATTCCCTAACTACACTATATTACTGCTATTCTATATTTCCCTTCTTCCTTGCTGATGATGCCTCTTTTGAGAATCCTAGGGCATGCTGGGATAATCTAATAGTCATTTGGGGACAGAAGCTGAGGTTACTGCCGCAGCCTTGCCCCCTTCCTGAAATGAAGCATCAGCAGCAGCGCTCATGTCAGGAACTTGGCTAGTCCCTGCTCGGTCCCTGCACACTGTGCACAGTACGATATGCACAATCACTGTGTGCTGTTTGTTGCCTGCTCAGATCAGCATTAATTAGCTGGCAACAAAGTGGTGTCACAAAACTCGGCATGCAGAGACTAGCACCACCCTCTGTAATTGATGTCACTGGTCTCTGCATGCCGGGTATTGTGACACCGCGCTCTGATGTTGGCTTGATATTGCGGTTCCAAGCAATAGATAAAGAGCTGTGAGTGTATACCTCGCAGAGCGCACAGCAACTAGGGACAGAGCAGAGACTGGTCAAGCCCCTGAAACAAACATCACTGATGACGCTTCATTTCAGAGACGGGGCTAGGGGCTGCAGCAGTGACTGCAACCTCTTCCCCTTGGTCATGCTCCTTGTGAGTATCTCAGCATGCACCAAGAGTCTCAATTGAAGCATCATCAGCAAGCAAGTAGGAAAAAAACAGAATATAAGTTAGAAAGTTGTAGTTAGGGAACTATAGGGAATTTTTAAAGCAAGAAGGATTTTAAAAGTAAGTAAAGCCTACTTGCTTTAAATAAGAGCAGGTAAGCTTCTATATCAAACAAAAAATGTCTGCAGTAGGGATATTTTTATTCCTCACATTGGTGCAAAATTATGACCAAAATACTGATGTGGGTAAGTGGGCTAACATACTAATCAGTTAAACAAGATGAGAGAGGAAGAAATTTGAGAAAGGTACATATAGCTACATGAGCCCAAAATCCTGTCAATATGTGTGCAGACTCAAATATGAAGTGCATTAGAGCGATATAAATTGTAGAATAAAATAATCAGGTTCTGTGGAATAAGACAGAAGGAGAGCTTTGAAAGAACTGTCGGAACCCAGTAATAGGAATTACAGTAGGAAATGTGTTTTTAGGGCATGCTTAAAACCGTGGATGTTGGAAATTTATGAAGACCCTAATACAGAAGTGGTTCTTTTTACTAAATAAAAGGTTTAAATCAAGCTAGTACTGTCTGTGATGTTAAAGAAAATATATAATCAGAAAATAATCTATTGTTGCAGGATTTTAATACAGACAGGAGAAGAGAAAAAAATGTTGCCAAATAAAAAAAACACTACAATTACATATGCGACTGCATTTATATAAATGCAATTGTAGGTATTCTAAGCATGTCAACTTGGAGCACTATATATACTTTTAAATATAAAGATTAGACTTCTAGCTTGTCAGTCTTATTATTTGAAAAAAGAGCTGGTAGTTATGATGTTTGGATAGATCTCATGTTTAACCCCTTAATGAAAAAGACAAACTCCCATTAATATGGGCTCGGAAGCTGGCCTCACATATTTCCATGCACATGATGGCTCATTTAAAAAGCTATCATGTGCCTCTAACAGATGCGGATGGAGTGACGCTCTACCCGCTACTATTAACCTGTTAAACCTCCCTATAAAATTCTAATAGCGGCATTTAACACTCACTTAGAGGGATGCCTTCATTTCCATGCTCCCATCAGCATGCCCGAGGCATGATCGCAGGGCATTGTTGGGTTGTCCTGACAGCTGAGGGTTTGCTGAAGTCCTCGGTGCCTGTAATTATGATCCTCCTGTGAAAGCCAGCCCTAGCAAAAATGATTGGATGATCGTAGCTTCAGGAACTATTAAATCCAAGAAAAAGTGAAAAAAATAAGAAAAAAAGAGAAAAAAACATAAAAGTTCAAATCTCCCCCTTCATCCACATTAAAAAAACAATAAAAAATGCATATATTTGATATTTCTGTTTGTAAAAGTTGGATGTATCAAAATATAAAATAAATTAGTCTGAAAGGTAAATATAACAAAAAATAAAATCGAAATGCCAGAATTACGTTTTTTTTTCCCCCTGGCTCTTGGAATATGGGGATGAAGAAACAAAAATGAAAAAATGGAAAGTGACAATGGCGTAAAGTGGTTAAGACTTTATATTTCTTATGAATAAAGGACTTTTTATTCCTTAATCAATGCATATGACTTAGTACCCTTGACTGCTTATCCTTTTCTCCACTCAGGAACTTGATCAACTGTTTAAAGGGAATTTGTTAGTAGGAGCAACACTCCTAAGCCTTTTACTTGGGCATGTAGGTCAAAGAAAGTGATATAAAATTATACTTTGATATCTGTGATACAGTGTCTCATTCCAGTGAAATCCACATTTTACTTAAACTTAAATGAGCTGTTAACATCTACGGACCGGACACAGTTCTATAATAATAATCTGCCTCCAGAGCTTACTTTAAATGAAAATGAGGCACTACCAGTGTGAACCAAGTTATGACTGACACTTTGATCTCACAATAACACACAGCTCTGCAGTGAGATCTGAATTAACACAGAACAGCATAGCTAACACAGTACAGAAGTGAGCTGTGTCTCATTACAAACACATTTGCAGGTGTCATCTCATAGTGATTCAGCTTTTACTGTGTTTCACAGGCAGCCAGTATTGGGTCATTGGAGAAGCAGCTGACTGCACTGTGAAAAGACAACTGTAACTATCATTGTTGTGTTTGCAATGAGACAAGGTTCAACTCTGCTGTATGTGTTAGTTATAATTAGGCACAGCTACACAGCAGAGATGAAGCACTAAGAGAGGACGAGTGCTGCAAAAATTTGTAATGAGACGAAGTTCAACTATGCTATACTGTGTTAGCTCTGCTTTACTGTATATGTTATGATCCTCACTGCAGAGATGTGTGTTACAACAAGAGCAAAGTGTCAGTCAATATTTGGTTCACATTGGTAACTCACCCTTTTTATTTAAAATACACTCTGGAGGCAGATTCTTCAGGAAATCTTAACAACTCATTTTTATATACGGAAATTGTGGATTTCTGAAGATTAAACATTGGATTGAAGATATCAAGGTATCATTTTATTCAGCTTCTTATGATCTGTATGTCCATATAGATGGCTTGGGAGGGTTGATCCTATGGATAAATTCCCTTTATACATTAGGTCATTTTCTAATCACACATTCCATTTAAACAGCATTGTGATCACGTGTACTGTGTATAAACAAAGTAATTTTGCTGGTCCAGAAACTGTAAGGCACATAAAATAAAGAAAAAAAATGTAAAAAAAAGTATAAAACATGCAAAGGGTACCTTGAAAATCCTAGGAACCAAAGCAAAATTTGGAACACAATTGCCACAAGTGGCAAAGGCTCCTTTATGCACCAGATCCCTAGTGTGAATGCTAATTCTGCACCTCTAATAGTTACTTCCCTGAAGAAGTGAATGAGAAGTTTTGGGTTTGAAGCCAATACAAATTCTTCTAACCTACTTTTGATGTTCATAATGTGCTGAAATATTACTCAAAGGTAAGAATGAATTGTTGTGTGTCCTCTTACAGGTTTATTAGTGAAATGGTCATGCAAGCTGAAAAAGCAAGTCCTCCCAATCCTTACAGTTATCATACAAGGGTACCTGGGTTCAAATCTTACAAATGACATATGCAAGTTCTCTTGGGGTTTGTGGAGTTTTCTTTGGGGACATGCTGATAAGTAATTTAGATTGTGAGGCACAACTGGGATAGTGATAATTATGTCTTTAAAGCATTGTGAAATTAATGGCACTATACAAGTGAATAAGACGAGTTAATTATTTCAGTTTTTTTGTAATTATCTAACTATAAAGATATTTTCATAATGACACTTAGGCTGAGTTCAGACGGTCATATGAAAGCTTGGCCAGTCATGTCTACAAATTGCAGACATAATTCTCATTATGCTCATCTGACACAAAACCACAGCATCAAAAAGAAGTAAAATGGCATGTAAAAAGATGCACTGAAAAAAACGCAATTGGAATAAATATTGCATAAAATTTGCAATATCAAAAACCCTCCAAGTGCTCATCATGGGAATGTAACCTTAATCAGACAGGAATAGTGATGGGTGAACCCATGGATGTTCAGGCCTGTTGGGTTCAGACAAACGTGTAAAAAAGGTTTGATTCATATAACAGATCGTAACTCGAACCCGGACTGCATTCAGATGAATTGGTGGTTTGAACATCCGTTGTTTGCCATGCTGTCATCTGCAAGACAGCATGGCGAACACGGGCTCTGATTGGCGAAAGATTATTACTGCTGGTCAGAGAGCTGCGGTTCTCAAGCTGTCAGATGTCAGATGCCTGCAGCTGTGACCGGTTGAAAAAAGGTTACCACCAGTCACAGTATTTCTCACGTCAGTATACGTCTGCTGTCTCTGATACCAGTGACAGCAGGCACCACTGATGGGAGTGTTCATCAGCTGGCTACTGTGCTATAAATTAATATTTTTTTTAAAAAAATGACATCAGGTCTCTTCTATTTTTGATAATCAGGAAAAACCGACAGCTGTGGGCTGCAACCCTCAGGTGTTAGCTTTATCATGGCATGTTATCAAGAATAGTAGGGTCCCACAACATTTCTTTGTAATTATTTATATTAATAAGTTATAAAAATAACGGCATGGGTCCCCCCATTTTTGACAACCAGCCAAGCTATAGCAGATAGTTCTCATGCAGCGAGTGGTACTGTAAGTGAGATCACCAAGGTTCATCAGCCATAAACAACGTTGAACTTTATTTACTTTTAGCACAGGCAATGGCTGATGAATACTCTCTCATCAGCCTACACCTGTGACCTTCCATGACCTTTTTCCTACTGGTCATAGCTGCTGGCTCACATTGTCATCTAACAACGTGAGGACTACAGCTCTGTGACTGGTGGTAGCTATGTTACCTCCAATCAGAGCTGCCAGTGTTTCACACAGATGACAGCATAGAAAACAGACGATATTTGGGGTGCCGAACCCGAACAGTAACATGGATTTCCAGGTGAAGTCATTCTTCAGGGTCTGTGCATGGAAACTAATTTTTCGGTTTAGACCCCGAACTTTACTGTTTGGGTTTGCCAATCTCTCAGCAGGAATAGTGCATGGTGCATTTGGTTTTTTTTTCCACATGGACCATTGGTCATTTTGAAAAGTCATCCATATGCTCTGGCACACTGGCTGTAATAGATTTGTGTGCTCTCCTTGTGCTGACTGTCAATATACTATTCTCATCTTACAAGTGTGTGGCAGGACCTTGTCAAAACTTTTGAATTGATGGCAGTTGCCATAAGAGGCCATCAGTTCATAAGCTTTGATGGTCACATATAAATCATTTGACAAATTTTATGTACACTTCTTCTTGCTCCTTAGCCTCTTCATAACAAAATACTCTGGTCCAAAAGATTTTCTCACAGCCATTGGCATAGATGGGCCTTTTGTAGTCTAACAACTCATCATAATGTGCAATTCCACCTGCTTTAGAGGTAGAAATGCTCCCCTTACTTCTTGGGTACAGGTTGCACCAATAATATGTCTGCCCATATTTAAAGCTAGAGATGATGGCTTTAAAGTTAAGGAGCCCTGATTTCTTTAATGCAGGGAATGTTTTATGATCTAAGGAATAATAATTTGAGTTTTGCTTTCAAAAACCCATTTAAGCAAAGTATCAATATAAATACAATATTTGCACCCTTAACATATTGCATGCCTGTTGTCAGTAGTTTGCAGCCATAAAGTATCAGCCAAGAAAGAATGATTTCCTTAAGAATGTTTCTCTAGATATGTTTAGAATATTAATTAGACCGATCTATTTTTGTTACATAATAACAATGTCAAATGACTGAAAGGAATCTCTGACCTGTAAGAGAACTATTCAAACGCTTTAGTCTAAGCCAGCACATTCTTTAACAGGCTTCCCTCAACGATTTGTATGTATTGCACCATGTCTAGGATATTTTTCAACGTTGCTGAGCAATGGAAAAGATGTATGTGCAAAAGTTAAAATATACAAAGAATATGATACTGTCATTATGATGCTTCACATGCTGCTAAATGTTAGTACTAGGCCTTCATTTGGATGTCAGTGATGTTTCTTGTATATAAGAACATGGATCACTATTCATCAGTGTTATGGATCCAAGTTTCAACAGTGTTTGATCTGTGAATAAGTTTTTACCATCAGTGATTTTTACTTAAGCCAAATAAATAGAGTAATTACAACGCTTCTCGTATCCATTGCAATTTTATTACAGCACAAGGAATGCACATCCATGTACTGTCTGTGTATTTTAAGGACCCATAGATTCGTGTGGGTAATTTTGAACATTTATTCAGATCAAAACGGACATGTCTGCATGATATTTTATAGACCACTCGGTCCCAAAATTCGCGGACATGCGACAGCCATATAGAAAATAATAGGTACATGTTCTATCCTTGGAAATAACGATTACGGCTTTGAGTAGTTGGTGACTTTTTATTGTTGCACAGCACATTTTCAATATTACAATTAAGGCTATGAGTATTTGGTAAGCTTTTATTGTTGCACTTTTTTTGCACCATTTCTGCAGCTATTAAGCATATTAGATTACTTGCATTTTTATCACAATCTTGATGCTATATTTTTTGTCTCTTGTTTATGTATTTTTGCCTCTTGTTGATGTGTTATGTTTTAACCCCTTAACGACTGTCGATACGCCTTTTAACAGCGGCCGCTAAGGGTACTTAAACCACAGCGCTGTTAATTAACGGCGCTGTGGAAAAAGTAAATAGCGCCCCCCAGAGTTGGATTTTCCCCGGGGTCACAGCTGCTGGGGGTAGCCGAGACCCCAGTGAACATGATTCGGGCTGTAATTTACCAACCCCGCTTTTGCGATCGCCGTTATTAACCCTATAATGGTGACAGCAAAAAAAGAGACGATTTTGCATTTAATTTCTCTCTCCTCTGATGTGATCGCACATCAGAGGAGAGAGAAATAGCGTCCCCAATCCCCTCGGTACTTCCAGGTGGTCCTCCGGGTCCTCAGGCCCTCCTGCCTCCTCCGGTTGGTGCCGCCATCTTGGTCCCGGAAGAAAATGGCAGGCGCATGCGCAGTGCTGCGCCGAATCTGCCGCTGGCAGATTACATTCATTCATTTTGATCACTGTGATAAACTCTATCACAGTGATCAAAATAGAAAAGTAGTAAATAACCCCCCCTTTATCACCCCCTTAGTTAAGGAAATATAGCAAAATGAAGAAAATATATTTATTTTCATTTTTCCATTAGGGTTAGGGTTAGGGTTAGAATTAGGGTTAGGGTTAGAAATAGGGTTAGGGTTGGAATTAAGGCTGGAATTAGGGTTAGGGTTGGGATTAGGGTTAGGGATTAGCATTAGAGTTAGGGTTGGGATTAGGGTTAGGCTTGGGATTAGGGTTAGGGGTGTGTTGTGGTTAGGGTTGGAACTAGAATTGAGGGGTTTCCACTATTTACCAACTTTGGGGGTCTAATTTTTCCTGTTACCCTTGAGAATGTAAAAAAAATTGGGGGCTAAAAAATCATTTTTGTGGAAATTTTTTTTTTTAATTTTCACGGCTCTTCGTTTATAAACTTCTGTGAAGCACTTGGGCATTCAAATTGCTCACCACACATCTAGATAAGCTCCTTGGGGGTCTAGTTTCCAAAATGGGGTCACTTGTGGGGAGTTTCAACAGTTTAGGCACATCAGAGGCTCTCCAAACGTAACATGACCAGAACAACGGAAAGGCCGAAAAGATGTCCAATAATGATAAATATATTTATTGTACAATGTAAATAAAATTAAAATGGGGGAGAGGGGAACCTGAGTTTCCTCTGGATCAGATTCTGGCTGTGTAGAGTGCGAGGGGAATGTAGTGGTCTGGGTCAATGTACCAGCAGCATCATCCAGCAGTGGCTGGGCCTCAGTGCTCTTGTGGCGTCCCCAAGAGTACGGTCGCCACTGTGGCATTGCCTTCCTCCTAGGGAGTGTGCTGTCAAGCTTGGGAGCAACGAAGGATCTCTCTAGCAGTGAAACCAACACACAACACATTTCCCACTCCAGGCCAGCAGGGAGACCTCTGAACCTGACTGCTGAGGAGCTGCTCTCTGTGGTCGGGAGGAGGTAAGTTAGGGCACTCTGTGCAGGGAAGGGGAAGTGTGTGGATGTGAGAAGGGGAGCTGGAGGATGAGCAGAGTTAAGGCTCACTCCTAGCTGGAGCGCATGGTCCGGATTCCGGTCTCCGAGTTTGTAGGGACACTGACGTTCCTGGCAGCAGAAACCAGGGGTAGTAGCAGCTATAAATGCTCTGTACCCAACTAAGGCTCGGAGGCCCCAGCATCGACATGTGCGAGGCAGAAGGAAAAGGCTACAGCTGTCTGCCATACAAGTAAAGTCTGAGGAACATCTGTTAGACAGGAGGCGTTTCAGTGAACCACGGTCCTGTGAGTGCTTCCCCCACAAGCGCTAGAAAGGAAAAGTTCAGGAAGGTACATGTTGGCGGAGTGTTGGAAGGGAGCTTTCCATTCTGGTCCCGGAGGTTGGCAGAGGTCCTGACCCGGAGGACACAGCACGGAGGCAGGCATCTGTGTAACCTGCAGACTGTGAGTAAAGCTTTGGAACTGCACGCTCTGGTGTCCTACAGTTATTCCAGCACGCTGTGATATTTTGACCCTCTGGACAAGCTGTCCAGCAACTCTTTTGATTTTTGAAACCTGTCTTTGGAGTGCTGCGGGCCTGCCAGATGTCTGCTGTGGATGCTCCTCCTCCTCATCTGAGCTATTGGAAGCAGCACCCTCTTCCCCCAATGGATGCCAATCTGGGTCAACAACTGGATCATCCATCACCTCCTCTTCAATGTCATGTGCACCTTCCTCTGTGTCACCGTGTATGGTGGTATAGTGTGCGGGAAGGGGCACCTGAGTCTCATCAGGGTCAGAATCTGGCTGTGTACACTGCGAGGACAATGTAGTGCTCTGAGTGAATGTACCAGCAGGATCATCTATCAGTGGCTGTGCATCAGTGCACTCCATGTCAGATTCATCTTGGCCTGGGTAATTCACCATTTCACTTGATAATCCAGGCATGGTATGTGAAAACAGCTCCATGGAGTAATCAGTAGTATGGCCTGCGTCATCCTTCAATCTTGGTTGGGGTGAAGGACACAAGGAAAGGTGTGGTTCATGAACATGAGCCTCCAATGATGACTCAGTGCTTTTATTTTTTACAACTTCAGAAGAGGAGGCGATAGAGCTGGAGGCTTAGTCAGCAATGTAAGACAAAACTTTTTCCTGAAGCTCTGGCTTTAAAAGCGGTTTGCCAACTCCTAAATAACTAAGCTTTCGAGGCCTTGTGGAGCCAGACGATGACGCAGGCTCAACACCTCCTGCATTCGGTCCTATTTTGCTCTTGCCACTACCATCAGATCCACCACCAACACCATCATTACCAGCTGCCAACCCCCGCCCAATTCCACGGCCTCTTCCACCAGCCTTCCTCATTTTTGGTAGAAATGTAGACAAAATCCAACAAACTATATAGTAATGTAAAACAAGGTACAAGGTGTCTATAGGACAGGGGAGATTTTGAATTTCTGCACACACTTGTGGACACTGGACACTTTTGGATTGTGTGAGGCCCACTGAATATCACAGCGCTATGTCACAGGCTCGATGTCGCAGGTGTGAAAAATGTCACTAGAGGATAACGGAGATTTTGAATTTCTGCACACACTTGTGGACACTGGACACTTTTGGATTGTGTGAGGCCCACTGAATATCGCAGCGCTATGTCACAGGCTCGATGTCGCAGATGTGAAAAATGTCACTAGAGGATAATGGAGATTTTGAATTTCTGCACACACTTGTGGACACTTTTGGATTGTGTGAGGCCCACTGAATTTCACAGCGCTATGTCACAGGCTCGATGTCGCAGGTGTGAAAAATGTCACTAGAGGATAACGGAGATTTTGAATTTCTTCACACACTTGTGGACTCTGGACACTTTTGGATTGCATGAGGCCCACTGAATATCACAGCGCTAAGTCACAGGCTCGATGTCGCAGGTATGAAAAATGTCATTAGAGGATAACGGAGATTTTGAATTTCTGCACACACTTGTGGACACTGGACACATTTGGATTGTGTGAGGCCCACTGAATATCACAGCGCTATGTCACAGGCTCGATGTCGCAGGTGTGAAAAATGTCACTAGAGGATAACGGAGATTTTGAATTTCTGCACACACTTGTGGACACTGGACACTTTTGGATTGTGTGAGGCCCACTGAATATCACAGCGCTATGTCACAGGCTAGATGTCGCAGGTGTGAAAAATGTCACTAGAGGATAACGGAGATTTTGAATTTCTGCACACACTTGTGGACACTGGACACTTTTGGATTGTGTGAGGCCCACTGAATATCACAGCGCTATGTCACAGGCTCGATGTCGCAGGTGTGAAAAATGTCACTAGAGGATAACGGAGATTTTGAATTTCTGCACACACTTGTGGACACTGGACACTTTTGGATTGTGTGAGGCCCACTGAATATCACAGCGCTATGTCACAGGCTAGATGTCGCAGGTGTGAAAAATGTCACTAGAGGATAACGGAGATTTTGAATTTCTGCACACACTTGTGGACACTGGACACTTTTGGATTGTGTGAGGCCCACTGAATATCACAGCGCTATGTCACAGGCTCGATCTCGCAGGTGTGAAAAATGTCACTAGAGGATAACGGAGATTTTGAATTTCTGCACACACTTGTGGACACTGGACACTTTTGGATTGTGTGAGGCCCACTGAATATCACAGCACTATGTCACAGGCTAGATGTCGCAGGTGTGAAAAATGTCACTAGAGGATAACGGAGATTTTGAATTTCTGCACACACTTGTGGACACTGGACACTTTTGGATTGTGTGAGGCCCACTGAATATCACAGCGCTATGTCACAGGCTCGATGTCGCAGGTGTGAAAAATGTCACTAGAGGATAACGGAGATTTTGAATTTCTGCACACACTTGTGGACACTGGACACTTTTGGATTGTGTGAGGCCCACTGAATATCGCAGCGCTATGTCACAGGCTCGATGTCGCAGATGTGAAAAATGTCACTAGAGGATAACGGAGATTTTGAATTTCTGCACACACTTGTGGACACTTTTGGATTGTGTGAGGCCCACTGAATTTCACAGCGCTATGTCACAGGCTCGATGTCGCAGGTGTGAAAAATGTCACTAGAGGATAACGGAGATTTTGAATTTCTGCACACACTTGTGGACACTGGACACTTTTGGATTGTGTGAGGCCCACTGAATATCACATCGCTATGTCACAGGCTCGATGTCACAGGTGAGAAAAATGTCACTAGAGGATAATGGAGATTTTGAATTTCTTCACACACTTGTGGACTCTGGACACTTTTGGATTGTATGAGGCCCACTGAATATCACAGCGCTATGTCACAGGCTCGATGTCGCAGGTATGAAAAATGTCATTAGAGGATAACGGAGATTTTGAATTTCTGCACACACTTGTGGACACTGGACACTTTTGGATTGTGTGAGGCCCACTGAATATCACAGCGCTATGTCACAGGCTCGATGTCGCAGGTGTGAAAAATGTCACTAGAGGATAATGGAGATTTTGAATTTCTGCACACACTTGTGGACACTGGACACTTTTGGATTGTGTGAGGCCCACTGAATATCACAGCGCTATGTCACAGGCTAGATGTCGCAGGTGTGAAAAATGTCACTAGAGGATAACGGAGATTTTGAATTTCTGCACACACTTGTGGACACTGGACACTTTTGGATTGTGTGAGGCCCACTGAATATCACAGCGCTATGTCACAGGCTCGATGTCGCAGGTGTGAAAAATGTCACTAGAGGATAACGGAGATTTTGAATTTCTGCACACACTTGTGGACACTGGACACTTTTGGATTGTGTGAGGCCCACTGAATATCACAGCGCTATGTCACAGGCTCGATGTCGCAGGTGTGAAAAATGTCACTAGAGGATAACGGAGATTTTGAATTTCTGCACACACTTGTGGACACTGGACACTTTTGGATTGTGTGAGGCCCACTGAATATCACAGCGCTATGTCACAGGCTCGATGTCGCAGGTGTGAAAAATGTGACTAGAGGATAATGGAGATTTTGAATTTCTGCACACACTTGTGGACACTGGACACTTTTGGATTGTGTGAGGCCCAGTGAATATCACAGCGCTATGTCACAGGCAGAAATTGGCTAGTGTATGACAAACTACAAGGTGTATATAGAATTGGGAAGAATAGGAATCTCCCTAGAGTGTAGGTCTGTAAGAACAGAACAAGTCCTCGACTTATCCTTACAGAGCGACACACAGATAGCTTCACTGTGGCCGTGATAACAACCGTTACACGGTACTGAGAGAGGAGCGTGCACGTACACGGCTGTCCGGTGTACGTAAAATTGTCAAGCTCCGTGTTTTTTAAGTATACGGACTGACACACGCTGTCTCTCTATAGTTTTGAATGTGATCAAACAGCAAATATATTTAACTGTTTGAAAACTAGACAAAACTAGAAGGTGCAGGTCTGTAAGAACGGAACATGTCCTCGATTTATCCTTACAGAGCGACACACAGATAGCTTCACTGTGGCCGTGATAACAGCTGTTACACGGTACTGAGAGAGGAGCGTGCACGTACACGGCTGTCCGGTGTACGTAAAATTGTCAAGCTCCGTGTTTTTTAAGTATACGGACTGACACACGCTGTCTCTCTATAGTTTTGAATGTGATCAAACAGCAAATATATTTAACTGTTTGAAAACTAGACAAAACTAGAAGGTGCAGGTCTGTAAGAACGGAACATGTCCTCGACTTATCCTTACAGAGTGACACACAGATAGCTTCACTGTGGCTGTGATAACAGCCGTTACACGGTACTGTGTGAGGAGTGTGCACCGCTGTATGGTGTGAAAAAATGCACGCTCAGTACCTCACCAGGACAAAAAAAAAATTTGGATTGCTTTTAAAAAAGCAGTTTGCAGAGCAGTGGGTAAACAGCAATGCAGCCATCAGGAAGCCTTAGAAGGCAGCCTAACAACCAACACCGCTGATCCAGCAAAATATAGCCTCCACTTGCACTGCACACACAGTGACTGGTGTGTTGTACAGGCAAAATCGCTAGCAGCAGAAGCAGTTTTTGGTGTCTTCTTCCCTGCCTAACGCTCTCCCTACAAAATCATCAGCAGCAGCAGCTCTCCCTATTCTGAGATCAGCATGAGTAACATGGCGGTCGGTGTGCACGCCCTTTTATACCCCCTGTGATGCCCACCAAAGCAAGCCAATCACTTGCATGCCCTTCTGAAAGATGGTGGTGACCCCTGCCTATGTCATCACGTTGCCCACAGTGTCTGTGGATCCTGATTGGCTGAAAAAGAGCGCAAAACAAACTTTTGAAATGCGACTTTGGAGCTTAAGTCGCCAACCTCGTGGCCGACCTCATCCTAGGGTTGGGTTTCGTGTCATGAAACCCGACTTTGCCAAAAGTCGGCGACTTTTGAAATTTTTTGACCCGTTTCGCTCAACTCTAGTTGAAAGGCTACAGTGCAGCTAATCAGAAAGTCTTAAGCTGTGGGCACTTCTGGAGCCATCAAAGCCATGCCCATACTGTATACTTGCATCATAGCTATGCCACCCGTAACCTGGCCTGTTTAACTGCCAGATCACGGTTAGTAATGATCTTACCACTGATCAAAGCTGGAAGTTTTTCTCGTGCTGTAATGTAGATGACAGAATGGGAAACAGCCAATGTTCGGGCTGCCAAACCTGAACAGTAACACAAACTTCCTGGAGAAGTGGGAACATTAGGTGTTTGCTACAGACCCTGATCTTTACTGCTTGAGTTCACTCATCTCTAGCTTAGACATGACCAAGAGTGACCTCTGGAGACTCCTTAAGGCTGCATAGTTCACTCACAGTCATGTCACACCGACGATGACATTATGGGGGATCCCATGTCATTTTTTTGGGAGTCCCCCAAATCTACCCAGCAAAGGCACAGCAGACAGCAGGGGGCTGACATTAATGGGCTGGATAGGTTCATGGATATTAGCCCCTTCTCAACATAATAAGGTCAGCTCACAGCCTGGCTGGTTATTGAAAATAGGGAGGACCCCACTTATTTATTTATTAACAAGTGCAGTCAAATACACATGAAAGGCACTGTTACACTCTCCTACTTGGACCTGCACTCCCTGGTTCATAAATATTTTTTTTTCTTTTATTCTATGATATATTAAGTCATTTAAGGGTTGGGCAGAATTGTGGATGTTTGCATACCAGAAAAATACCTGAATTCGATCCCGAACCTGGATTCAAAGCAAATGAAAGGGGGGTCTAAACATCCAGTGGTTCCCATGCTGTCATCTGTGTGACAGAGTGGGTAACGCCAGCACTGATCAGCGACAATCTTACTGACATTACTGCCGGTCACAGAATTGCAATTCCCACACTGTCATGCAGATGTGACTGGCAGTGTAAAGGTTACCGCAGATCAGGTGTCGGCTGATGACTACTATTACTCATCACCTTCACTTGCTCTTGCTGATACCAGGGCAAGCAGGCATACATTAAAGACAGTATTCCCCAGCCAGCACCTGTGCATAGTAATAAAGACATCAGTGTGATATATAATTAGTGCAGTGCGTGTACAGCTTACGGCACTTGTATTTATCTAATGAATAAATAAAAGAAAAAAGCATGTGTGGTCCCCCTTATTTTTAATTTCCAGCTGAGCAAAAGCAGACATCTGGGGCAGTTGTTATTACACTGGGAAGGGGCAATAAACATGGAGCTTCCCAGGCTACTTATATCTGCTCACAACTGTCTGTGTAGCCTTTACTGGTTATTAAATAGGGGTAACACCTAAAAGAAAGATGTGGGCTACACCCTATTTTTAATAAGGCTAGACAGACAACTGCAGGCTGATATTAATAGGCTGGGAAGGGTCATGGATATTGGCCACCTCCCAGACTAATAACATCAGCCCTCTTGCCTCGGCTATTTCCGTTTCTCCTGGTGTGTTGGCAAGCGGGGTAATAGTTTGGGGGTTAATGTCAGCTTTTTAATGTCAGGTGACATCAAGTCCAGGGGGTCATAATGGAGTGGCAGAGAAATTCCTTTAATTCAACAAAATGCTCTGCAACAAATCCCCTATTTTTCCCATTTATTAACATAACTAAAGGTGTGCCCGATGCTATCGCATCGGGAGGGAAGTGTGTGTGTGTGTGAGTATGTGTGTGTGTATGTGTGTGTGAGGACGTGTGTGTGAGTACGTGTATGTAAGTGCGTGTGTGTGAGTACATGTGTGCGTGAGTACGTGTGTGCGTGTGAGTACATGTGTGTGCGTGTGTGTACATGTGTGTGCATGTGTGTGTACGTGTGTGTGAGTACCTGTGTGTATGTGTGTGTGTGTTTACATGTGTGTGTACATGTGTGTGCGTGTGTGTGTGAGTACATGTGTGTGTATGTGTGTGTATGTGTGTACATGTGTGTGCGTATGTGTACATGTGTGTGTGTACATGTGTGTATGTGTGTGTGAAAGTACATGTGTGTATGTGTGTGTGTACGTGTGTGAGTACATGTGTGTACGTGTGTGTGAGTACATATGTGTGTATGTACGTGTGTGTGAGTACATGTGTGTGAGTACATGTGTGTGTGTGCACGTGTGTGTGTACGTGTGTGTGAGTACATGTGTGTGTACGTGTGTGTGTGTGTGTGAGTACATGTGTGTGTGTGAGTACGTGTGTGTGTGAGTACGTGTGTGTTTGTCCCGCAGCTGCCTGCCCACCCACCTCCGTGCAGTCACAGATGGCAGGAAAGAGGGTGGTTTGCAGCCTGTGCTGGAGATGTGAGTTCATGTGTGTGTTTATATGTGAGTACTTGTGTGCATATGTGAGTACGTGTGTGTATTTGAGTACGTGTGTGTGAGTACGTGTGTATGTGTACGTGTGTGTGTGTGAGTGTGCGTACCTGTGTGTATGCACATGTGTGTGTGATACCCCCTCATTATACCCCCTAATTGCACCCCCCTCGTTATACCCCCCTCGTTGGCAGCGGTAGGTCCGGCAGGGGGGTCTGGCAGCGTGGCCAGCTGCAGCGGTGGGGGGTCCTGGCGGTGGCAGGCAGCTGGCAAGAAAGACCGCAGCTTGCGACCTGTGCTGGAGATGGGGAGCAGCGCCACCAAAGGGCGCCCACACCCCATCTGCAGCACAGGCCGCAAGCAGCGGTCTTTCCTGCCGACTGTGACTGCACAGAGGTGGGTGAGTAGGCAGCAGTGGCGGGTCCGGCGGTGGCGGTTCCAGCAGCAGGGGGGTCCCGTGGCGGCCTCGCCACGGGGTCCCGTGGGGTCTCGGCGATGTCCTGCTGGTGGTACTATGGAAGGGGCTAGTATTCCAATTTGGCAGTCAGCGTACTTCCGTTGCGGCGCAGTGGATTGTGGGATTCGGGGACATCCAGTGGATGATGGACAATTTAAGGCAATTATATATAGATAATTAAAATAAAAAAGTCAAAATAATGCTCACCTGTCCGCTGATAATCCATAATGCTGATGTACTATGACAATCCTCAATGCTACTACATCTGTTCGCATTGATGAGCGGTGACATCAACAATGTAACCTCTCAGTCTTGCAATAAAATCACACCGAGCCGAGTGTGAGAACACAGCTGCATGAGACTGGCGGTGGCAGGCAGCTGGCGAGAAAGACCGCGGCTTGCGACCTGTGCTGGAGATGGGGAGCGGCGCCACCAAAGGGCGCCCACACCCCATCTGCAGCACAGGCCGCAAGCAGCGGTCTTTCCTGCCGACTGTGACTGCACAGAGGTGGGTGAGTAGGCAGCAGTGGCGGGTCCGGCAGTGGCGGTTCCAGCAGCAGGGGGGTCCCGTGGCGGCAGGGGTCTCGGCGATGTCCTGCTGGTGGTACTATGGAAGGGGCTAGTATTCCAATTTGGCAGTCAGCGTACTTCCGGTGCGGCGCAGTGGATTGTGGGATTCGGGGACATCCAGTGGATGATGAACAATTTAAGGCAATTATATATAGATAATTAAAATAAAAAAGTCAAAATAATGCTCACCTGTCCGCTGATAATCCATAATGCTGATGTACTACGACAATCCTCAATGCTACTACATCTGTTCGCATTGATGAGCGGTGACATCAACAATGTAACCTCTCAGTCTTGCAATAAAATCACACCGAGCCGAGTGTGAGAACACAGCTGCATGAGACTGGTGGAGATTAGTGATGGGTGAAACCCCCGATGCTCAGGATCATCGAGTTCGCCCAAGTTCTTTTGTAAAGTTTGAGTTCGGGGCCTGAGATGATGCAAACTTGTATCCGAACCCTGAACTTGAACTTTACAGATATGGGATGGGGTGGTGGGGGGTCTGAAAAAAGCAGAAAATTAATAATAAACTTTATAATTGTACATACCTGGCCAGCAACGTGTCCTGCCATCCAGCTGTCTTCCGGCTGCATCTGCTTCCGGGGCCGCTCATTAACTTCTGGCAGTATTCACTGCACTCGGCAGATGCGGCCTGGAGACTGCGGGATGGGAAGACGCATCGCTGGACAGGTAAGTATAATTATAATGTTTATTATTAATTTTCTGCTTTTTTTTTTACAGCCGGTCCTGGACCTGAACTGGACCCAAACTCTAACATGGGTTTCCCATGGAAACCTGTGCTTGGTACCTTGTGACTTGGAGTGGGCCATGCCGCTGTGAGAGCGTGACGAGAGTGCTCCGTGGTTCCTGAGCACTCTGAAACAGGTTTTTTTGGGACCTCGAGTCACACATGGTACGGCGCTCCAACTGCTGGCACTGACACAGGGCTCGTCCATGGTCAGTCATTATGCCATCCACTTCTGGACTTTAGCATCTGAGCTGGAGTGGCTGGACAAAGTCCTTATCCTTGTATTTTGGAGGGGACTGGCTGACCATGTAAAAGACACTTTGGCCATTAGGGAGATTCCCGCCACGCTAAAGGAGCTAATAGCGGTGTCACCTTGCATCGACCTTAGCTTTAATGAGCGGAGGTTGGAGCGAGCCCAGTGTAGGCAGAGGTTTCGGCTGGCTCCCACCTTTGCCAAACCTCTGGAATCTCCAGTCCAGGCATCTGAGCCACATGAGGCCATGGAGGTGTCACGAGCGGGATCAAAGTCCCGGACCACTCGTGTACTCAAGGTCTGCCGGCAGTCAGGACATCTTGCCTCCAGATGTCCTCAGCGGTCGGGAGAACGTTACCGTTTAGTGACCGTAGGAGGTGGTTCACAAGACACAGCTGCGTTTCCCTCCAAACTGTCCTTCAAGGGGACAATTATCGTTGGTCCATCCACTCATACAGTAGAGCTTTGCATGGATTCCGGGGCGGAGGGCAACTTTATGTCTTCTGCCTTCGCCCAACGGCACGCAATTCCTCTGGTGATGCTCGCCAAACCAGTGACTGTACGAGTGGTGAATGGGTCGACACTGCCCTCACAGATAACTCATCAGACTATCCCATTTACTCTATCCATGTCTCCATCCCATCAGGAGATCATCTCCCTGCTAGTCATTCCCGAGGGAATTGATGAGGTCCTCTTAGGGATACCATGGCTACGCTACCACTCCCCTCATATAGAGTGGTCCTCACGAGAATTCTGGGATGGAGTAAATCCTGTAAGGGTAGATGTCAGAGGGAGTGCGTTCAGGTTGCTACTACAGAGATACCCGCAGATCTTTCCTCTCTCCCCAAACACTATTGGCCCTATGCGGTCGTGTTCTCCAAGAAGACTGCGGAGACCCTTCCACCTCACCGCCCCTATGACTGCCCTATTGATCTCTTACCTGGTGCTGAGCATCCCCAGTGTCAAGTCTATTCATTATCTCTCCCAGAGATGGAGGCAATGACTCAGTACATCGAGGAGAATCTGGCAAGAGGATTCATTAGGAAGTCAGTGTCACTTGCAGAGGCGGGGTTCTTTTTCATGCAGAAGAAGAACGGAGAACTACGTCCATGCATAGATTACAAGGGTCTTAACGCCATCACCGTTAAGAACAAGTACCTTCTGCCCCTGATATCTGAGCTATTTGATAGGTTGCGGGGAGCGAAGGTTTTTACTAAACTTGATCTGCGGGGTGCTTACAACCTAATTCGCATACGTGAGGGGGACAAATGGAAGACAGCATTTAATACCAGGGACAGCTGCTACAAGTATCTGGTGATGCCCTTCTGGCTCTGTAATGCTCCTGCCATTTTCCAGGACTTTGTAAACGATATCTTCTGGGACATGCTCACCACCTCGGTCATCGTCTTTCTGGATGATATTCTCATCTACTCTCCAGATATAGACTTCCACTGGAGAGATGTTTACAAAGTCTTCGATCTCCTATGGACAAACTCCCTCTATGCTAAGTTGGAGAACTGTGTGTTTGAGCCAGAGTCCTTGCCTTTCCTGGGCCATATCATCTCTGCCCAGGGATTGGCTATGGATCCTGCCAAGCTACAGGCTGTGATGGACTGGCAGGAACCCCATTCTCTCAATGCAGTGCAGTGATTTGTGGGGTTCATTAACTATTATCGCCAGATCATTCCCCACTTCTCAACTTTGGTAGGTCCCTTGGTAGCCCTCACAAAGAAGAAGCAAATCCCAAATTGTGGTCGGAGGAGGTCTCCAAGGCCTTCCTCTCTATTAAGTCCCACTTTGCTAGCGCTCCCATTTTACGTTGCCCCGATGTAGAAAAGCCATTTTTAATGAAGGTGGATGCCTCATCCATCAGTACTGGAGCAGTCCTCTTCCAAAAGGATGCTCAAGGTCGGAACCATCCTTGCTTCTTTTTCTCCAAGACCTTCACACCGGCAGAGAGAAATTATTCCATCGGGGACAGGGAGTAGCTAGCCATGAAGATGGCCTTTTCGGAGTTGAGACACCTCCTGGAGGGGGCTCGTTTTCCCTTCCAAGTTTACACCGACCACAAGAATTTGGTGTACCTACAAACCACCCAGCAGCTAAATTCTGACGAGGCTAGATGGTCTCTGTTCTTTTCCCGGTTCCATTTCACCCTCCATTTTCACTCCGGGGAGAAGAACATTTGTGCTGACGCTCTCTCCCGCTCTGTAGTGTCATCATCAGTGGAGGAGAAGCCTCGGTTAATTGCCCACGGGCAATACTTTTGTGCCACCTAATTTGGGATCTCTCTTGGGCTCACTCATCCAGGGTGGATGGACATTTTGGGACCAAGAGGACATCTGAGCTTCTGGCAAGGATGTACTGGTGGCCGCATATGGCCCGTGACGTCGGAGAATATATCCGGGCATGTGTCTCCTGCGCCAAGAATAGCTCTTCTCGACAACAGCCTGCTTGGCTACTTTACCCTCTGCCGGTGGCAGACAGGCCATGGGATATGGTCAGGATGGACTTTGTGGTGGGTTTACCTAAGTCCCGAAGCTGCACAGTCATCTGGGTAGTCACCGAACATTTTTCTAAAATGGTGCACCTAGTGCCCCTCCCGTGGGTACCTTCTGCACGGGCCTTGGAGGCGTTGTTCATTAAGCACATTTTTTGCCTACACAGTATGCCTGGCAAAAATGTCAGCGACCGGGGTCCTCAGTTCGCGTCTCTGTTCTGGAGAGAGCTTTGTTGCCTACTCAGCATTGAGCTGAATCTCTCTTCAGCTTATCATCCCAAGATGAATGGGTTGGTAGAGAGGTCCATCCAGACCCTGGTCACATACCTGCAACATTTTATCTCGACCAGACAGGTTGACTGGGTATCCTTGCTACTGTGGGCGGAATTTGCGTTGAACAACACCATAGCCAACTCTACTGGACAGACCCCATTCCTCCTTAACTATGGCCAGCATCCACGTGTCCCTGTGCCCATGCCTGTGTCGTCTACTGACTCTAGAGTGGCAGACTGGGCAGTGGAGGCATGTGACATTTGGGACCACACACAAGATGCTATCCGGGCCTCCAAGGAGAGAATGAGGGTCTCCACAGATGCACACTGGCACCCCCCTCCGACCTTTGCTCCTGGTGACTTATTGTGGCTCTCTGCCCATAACCTCAGGCTGCGAGTTGAGTCCACTAAATTTGCACCTTGCTACATAGGTCTCTTCAAGGTCCTGGAACTGGTCAACCCTGTGGTCTATTGTCTGGCCCTTCCCCCACGCCTAGGTATCACAGACACCTTTCATGTGTCCTTCCTAAAACCCGTTCACATGTCCCGGTTTTCTGAGTCATCTGCCAGGACATCAGGTTCGTCCACGGACGATTATGAGGTGAATGCTATTGTGGGATGCAAGGTGGTACGTGGCAAAAAGTACTATCTGGTGGATTGGAAGGGTCATGGCCCAGAGGACAGGACCTGGGAACCTATTGAGTACATTTGTGCTCTTCAGCTCATTGCAGCTTTTGAGGGTAGTGAGGCCCAAGGAGGGGGGCCAAAGGAGGGGGGGTAAGGTTAGGCGTCGAGTTTCCGCCACTGCACAGGGGGAATCTCAAGCCATGTCTTCTGTGGTCTCCCATTCTTCTTCAGCTACAGAGGTTCCTGCTCAGCAGAGACATTGGTCGCAGCGTCTTGCTCAGGCTAATGCTATGCATTTGGTTGCTGCTGCCACCCCAGGTTCAACTACAGCATCCAGCATTAGTCAGTGGCGAGCAGACGCCCCTGGGACTAAGGCTAGTTTCACACTTGCTTTTTTTTGCAGCGCGTTTTTCCCGCAAAAAAACGCATTGAAAAAACGCATACAAAAGCATACAACTGCTGCGTTTTTTTCAAGCATTTTTATGAGCATGCATGAAAAAAACGCAGCGTTTTTAAGCGTTTGTATGCGTTTTTAGTGCGTTTTTACCGCGTTTGCGTTTTTTTACAACATTTTTAGGTGGCCCCTCACACTACCCAAACCATGACTTTACTAACCCTAACCCTGACCCTAACCCTAACCCTAACCCTGACCCTAACCCTAACCCTAACCCTGACCCTAACCCTTAACCAAATCATACTTAACCCTAACCCAAACCCTAAACCCTAACTAACCCTAACCCTAACCCTAACCCTGACCCTAACCCTAACCCTAACCCTGACCCTAACCCTAACCCTAACCCTAACCCTAACCCTGACCCTAACCCTAACCCTGACCCTAACCCTAACCCTGACCATAACCCTTAACCAAACCATACTTAACCCTAATCCTGACCCTAACCCTGACCCTAACCCTAACCCTAACCCTAACCCTGACCCTAACCCTAACCCTAACCCTAACCCTGACCATAACCCTTAACAAAACCATACTTAACCCTAATCCTGACCCTAACCCTGACCCTAACCCTTAACAAAACCATACTTAACCCTAACCCTGACCCTAACCCTGACCCTAACCCTAACCCTAACCCTGACCCTAACCCTAACCCTAACCCTAACCCTGACCCTAACCCTTAACCAAACCATACTTAACCCTAATCCTGACCCTAACCCTGACCCTAATCCTTAACAAAACCATACTTAACCCTAACCCTGACCCTAACCATAACCCTAACCCTAACCCTAACCCTGACCCTAACCCTAACCCTAACCCTGACCATAACCCTTAACAAAACCATACTTAACCCTAATCCTGACCCTAACCCTGACCCTAACCCTTAACCAAACCATACTTAACCCTAACCCTGACCCAAAACCCAACCCTAACCCTGACCCTGACCCTAACCCTAACCCTAAACCCCCTTAACTAACCCTAACTCTAACCCAAACCCCTAAATTCCATGGTTAAAAAAAAAAAACGCATATGCAAAAAAACGCATACATGAGCATGCCAGTGCGCACATATGCGCATCCATAGGCTATAATGGCCATTTTTAGCGCAAAACGTGCGCATATGTGCGCATGCGCTTTTTTGCAGGGCCAAAAAATGCAACATGCTGCGTCTGGAAAATCCAATCGCACACCCCAAAAAAACGCAGCGCATGAAAATCGCATACATGCGCTTACAAGTGCACAGGTATGCGCACCCATGTTAAATATAGAGGAAAAAACGCATGCGCACATGTGCGTTTTTTTCCAGCGCTAAAAAACGCAAATGTGAAACCAGCCTAAGTCCTGCTTTTCTCCATCTGAGCATGCCCGTGAGATGACCGCTCATTGGTGGTCAGATGGTCAGAGGTCACATGCTCAGGTCCTCAAGCAGCTCAGATTGGGCCATCATAAAGGTCCTGGAAGGCTATTGTTATAAAAGGATCACATAGCCGCATGGCCGTGCGTTAGTAGAGACCATGTGGAGTGAGTGTTGTATGCACGTATGAATGTCTCTGGTGAATGACTCATTATGAAACCCCTACCCTTGGTATGCATGTGTTGTTCAGCCTTGCCAGTTAGTGCCTAGGCTGATAGTGCAGGTAGGAGGCAGAGTCAGGGACTAGCATCAGCGCCAAGTAGTGGCTTTGCCTGTATGCCACTGTGCACTTGGTCTGCACTCCACGGTAGCCAGCATCTATAAGTGGTGTTCACAGGTGCAACACCGCGTGCTCAGTGAGTCTAGAGGGACTCTAACCCTGTGTCTTTGGGGCACAGTTCTGTGACTGTACACTAGCGCTCACTTTGCCGAGCTCTGTGAGCTTTAACAAGCTACGGCATTTATATTCCGCAGTAGTGCGGTTCTGTGAAGCAACAGAGTCCGCCGCTGTACACTCCGGGTGACGTTAACTCATGTGTGTTCTTCTATTATGCCAACATATAACATCCGCCATTACCGGGCAGCAGGTAACATCTCTGCACGGTGGACCTTGGGCTGCAAAAGCACCTTATTACTACCTTCTTATTATTTGGTGCGTTCCACCAGCCCTAACAGAGTGTTTTGTTTAATTAAAGGACTTTTTTCTATGTTTGTCTTTATTACTTTTTACTTAGTGGGTTAGTAATTGGGGTGTCTTATAGATGTTTTTCCATTACTAACCCCTAGACTTGATGTCAGCTGATAACACAAAACTGACATCAACCCCAAAATATTACTCACTTGCCAATGCTCCACAGCAAGCAGGAAGATCTGGGTAAAGCACCAGAATTAGTGTATCTAACGGATGCGCCATTTCTAGGACGGGTAAGGGTTGATGTTATTTGTCTGGGAAAGAGACAATATCTTTAGACATTTCACAGTTGATATCAGCCTGATCATCCAAAGTTGTCTGCTTTAGCTTGGCTGGTTTTTATAAACAGGGGGTGACCGAATGACAGTTTTTAAATTATTTATTTAAGCAATTAAGAATAACATTGTTGGGTTCCCCTTATTTTAAATAATCAGCAGAGGCGAAACAGTCAGGTGCAGGCTGATATTAATAGGCTGGGAATGTACCATGGATATTGGTCCCCTCCCACACTAATACCAGCCCTCAGCTGCCTCAGAAATGGGGCATCCATTACATGCGCCAATTCTGGCGTTTAGCTTCAGCTCTTCTCTCTTGAGAGCAAAATAGACCATTAAAAATGAACTTTTATTAATATATTAAAAAGCAAAATGTACGCAATAACAAATCACCACATGAATTGCAAACACGGAAGCAGGGTAAGAAATTACATATAAATAATAATAATAATAAATTTTATTTCTATAGCGCCGACATATTCCGCAGCACTTTACATTTCAGAGGGGACTAGTACAGACAATAGACATTACAGCATAACAATAATCACATAGATCATAACAGATACCAAGAGGAATGAGGGCCCTGCTCGCAAGCTTACAATCTCTGAGGAAAAAAGGGAGACACGAAAGGTGGGTGGTAACAGTTGCCCTGATTGTATGGACCAGCCATAATGTTAAGTGTGTAACAGTACAGATGCAGAGGGCTAATGGATGCATAAAGCATGTGGGAACATGATGCGGGTAACCTGGTTATGGTAAAAACTTTTGGCTGTGCCCCATAGGGATAGATTAGGTTAATGTGTTGAGGCGGTAGGCCAGTCTGAATAAATGAGTTTTCAGGGCACGCTTAAAATTGTGGGGATTGGGGACTTATCGTATTGACCTGGGAAGTGCATTCCAAACAATTGGTGCAGCACATGTATAGTCTTGGAGACGGGAGTGGGAAGTTCTGATTATTGAGGATGCTAACCTCAGGTCATCAGCAGAACGGAGGGCGCGGGTAGGATGGTATACTGATACAAGGGAGGAGATGTAGGGTGGTGCTGAGCCATGAAGAGCTTTATGGGTGAGGGTAATAAGTTTGTACTGGATTCTGGAGTGGATGGGTAGCCAGTGTAATGACTGGCACAAGGTAGAGGCATCAGTGTAACAATTGGGGAGGAATATGATCCTGGCAGCAGCATTCAAGACAGATTGGAGTGGGGAGAGTTTGGTAAGAGGGAGACCGATTAGAAGAGAGTTACAATAGACGAGAATGAATATGAGAAACAGTAAGAGTTTTTGTGGAGTCAAAAGTAAGAAAACACACACATACACACATATTGTAGGTAGAAAAGTGCCTAATGTTCCTTGGCACCCTCAGACTGGAAGATGTGCCAATGGAACCCAGATGCATTCCATGGGAGTGAAAGATGAAGCTCCTAAATGATGACATGCATAAATTAACAAATAAAACAGAAGAAGAAAAGAGTCATCAAATAGTAATACATCGATAATAGGTGAACTATATGTGTGGAGAAATCTAGTTTCTGTAGTGAAACCTCCACCAAGGGGAGCTGGTGAGGGAAGAGAGGTTACACACTAAGAGCAGAAACCCCGAGCAACAGCACAGGTGCCACAGGTAACGAGAGAGAATAGTCAGATGAACCGAGTCAGAAACTAGCAGGAGCAGACGTACCAGAAGGAGCAGCAATACACGTAGTCAAAATACCAAGCCTAGAGACAGAAAGCCAGAACATGACCACGGGGTCCAAAACGTGAGATGAAATACGTGGTCGGGGTACAAGCCGGGGAGTCAGATGCCAGAGAGGGAACGTAACAGCAGAGACAAATACCAAGAGACGGGGTCAGAAATCAGTCCGGGTCATGCACGTGAATATCAGTCAAAGGCAGGAGGAACACCAAGTCACAAGGGTCAGAGGCTCTAAACTGGAAGCTATCACTAACACTGGTCAGCAGGCTGTGAGAGACTGAAATAGCCCGGCTAGCTCCAGAACGAGGCTGAGGAGATTAACTCCCGCATGACCAGTCTGGAGTGCAGACAGCAGAAAATAAACTCCGGACTGGACCATGACAGTTTCTACGTTAAACAAATTTAGAAGAAAGCTGGTTCCAAAGGGCCATAGTATATACAGTTGTGCTCAAAAGTTTACATACCCCAGCAGAATTTTTTATTTCTTGTCCTTTTTCAGAGAATATGAATGAAAACACCAAAACTTTTTCTCCACTCATGGCTAGTGGTTGGGTGAAGCCATTTATTGTCAAACTACTATGCTTTCTCTTTTTAAATCATAATGACAACCCAAAACATCCAAATGACCCTGATCCTAACATGAATACTGCCCTTCCAGACTAATAACATCAGCCCTCAGCTGCCTCAGAAATGGTGCATCCATTAGATGCGCTAATTCTAGCAATTAGCCTTGACTGTTGCCCACTTGCCCTGTTGAGTTGACAAGTGGGATAATGGTTTTGGGATTAATGTCAGCTGTTTCATTTCAGCTGATATCAAGCACAGGGGTTAGTAATTTAAAGGTGCTTCAGGGTTTTTGGCAGCGTCCGAGAGTGGACTCTCTGGGTCATGGAGCTGAGGCCCCCAGGGCGAGCACGCCAGGTGGAACCGACCCCTATACAGGGACCGTTAGGGGCAGGCCCGCGGGGAATCAGACACCGCGACAGCTGGAACCAAGAGGGGCGGCTCAGAGGACTGGGGTGACTACAGACTGGAAAGGCTGCTCCAGAACCAAGGTATGGGACTCCTAGTGGAAAGTGCGAGGAGAGATGCTGAGCGGATAAGACCAGAGGCAACACGGACAACTGACAGACAGCAGGCGGGGGTACTGGACAGAGAACGGAACAGACACTGGAGAGCCGAACAGAGACGGGGACCCGGGGAATGAAGGTTGTGGAACACGGACAAGGCAGGATGGAAGACAGGCAGGGAGACGGGAGGATAACCAGTAACGGAGACAGCAAGGCTTGAACAAGGGAAAGCACAAGACGTGGAAGGAACCTCTAGACTAGCTATAGGCAGCCAAATTAGTGCAGGTATACACACACAATAACAAGGCATCTTCCCCTTATGGGAGACACCTGATATATCCCCTGCTGGCAGGCGATTGGCTAACCGCTAATCGGCCGCCGCCCACCGCAGGGTTAAACAATCCGATGGCCATGCACCCGCGACCTAGTGCGCATGTGCAGGCTAGCAGCCACCCAGGAGACAGGGAGCAGAGGCACACGTGAGCAGGAGAAGGGAGGAGGCTCGTGTGAACCGGAGAGAGGAGGAAGCGCACGACAGGCCGGGTAAGAGGCTGCCGTGGGGGGACCCGGTGCCAGTGGGACGGCGGTGGGCACGGCTGCTGCCATTACAAGGTGTCTATAAGACATCCCTAATACTAACCCTATAGTCAAAAGTAAAAAAGACACAAACAAAAAAAGGCCTTTAATTGAACAAAACACTCCTCGACAATTAACCTCTTTTTTCCAATTTATTAACATAAAAATACAAATTAATAATCAAGTTAATCCTCACTTTTCCACTGTTAATCCATAATGATCCTACGACGAACACCAACTTGGCTTCATCTGTTTGGATTTCTGAAGCACTCACATCAGCAAGACAGCTAGAAGATACTGTGTGGGAGAGTGCAGCTGCATGTGACCGGTGGTAACTTTACTGATGTCACTGCTGGTCACAAGCAGCTTCATTCTCACATTCAGTATGATGTGGTTGCTCAGCTGAGAAGTAACATTACTGATGTCACGGCTCAGCAATGCAACCATCTTTTGCAGAATTAGGGATCGTTGTGGGATATCAACCTTATGAATTATTTACAAATAGGGGAGGATTACTTTTAATTTTTATTTTTATATTAATAAATAGGAAAAATAGGATAATTGTCCAGGAGTGTTTTGTTCAAGTAAAGGACTTTTTTCTGTCTGTGTCTTTATTAATTTTCACTATGGGGAAAGTAATAGGGGTATGTGATGGACACCTCTCCATTACTAACCTCTGGGCTTCATGCCAGCTGACATTACAAACCAGACATCAACCCCAAAATATTATCCAATGCACCAGCGCAAGTTGGAAGAGTCAGCAAAGCGCCAGAATTGGTCCATCTAATACGCCTTTTCTGTGGCAGCTGCAAGCTGCTATTTTTGCTTTGGGGAGGAGCAAAATATTGATGGCTGTGCTGCAGACTTTCAACAAGCTTTGTTTAGGAGAAGTCCATGTTCAGGAGTCCAATACGGACTGTTCGGGTTCGCCCATCACTAGTTTATTTCCTGTCCACGTTTGTTTGCAGGGCAATTGTCCTGCTCTTGCCCACATTTTGTTTCCTTTTTCAGACCCCTAGTCCTTATTGCAACTATTTTACAACCAGTTTACAGCACCAAAGTTGGAGACCATAGTGACTGATCTGGGGTTCAGGCCTGGGGTCAAGTTCAGGTCAAGTTCTGGTACCCGAAAAGAACTTTGGAATAAAGTTTGGCTGAACCCAATGAACCCAAACTTCCACTTATCCCTAATTGTCAGTTTATAATTGTTTAAAAATTAACAGGTGATTTTTATATACTTTCAATTGCTGAACTCAGTAAAAATGCTGAAAATTTCATCATGTACAGTTTTTCACTATCACTGACTCCAAAGGCTCTTTCTTGCATCAAACCTTGACCCCTTTGTGTTATCTATGGTGGATGATTTTGATGTTATTAGATTGGTTAGAATTAATAGATTCCGTGCTGCGATTGGCTGCTGTAGGCAGAGAAAATTCTTTTAACCCAGCTTAAAAAGAGTGTGGTGGTGTTCATAGCATATCTTTCATTTAACCTCAGTAGTATAACAGATGAAAGCTGCACTTTGATTGGCTGTTATGGGCAATAAAAACAGATTTTTTTTTAGTCACAGTTCAAAACAGTGTGGTAGTTTTTAGAGCAACAAATCAGAGCACAGCTTTCATTTCACATCAGCAGTATAAGAACTGAAAGTTGCACTATGATTGGTTGCAAAGGCAGATTTTCTTTTAGACAGAATTCATAAGAGTGTGGTGGCGTGCTTACCACAATTCCTTTCAGTATTTAGTGGTTGGAGTGTATTAAGATTCTGTTTCTAACAAAGTGATCAAAATGGCTACAAGAGGGTGTCGTAATTCAACAGGCAACCTTTGCAACATTATTAGTGGTTGTATTTGCAGGACAACTATGACAGTGTTCTAATGGGAAGAAAGAGAGCTTTCATTTTGGCGTGCCTATGATCTGGAGGGAACTGCAAAAGCTTATTGATAATTTTGTACATGCAATGCAATGACAGGTGCTGAGAAAGCCTGCTCCAGTGCCTGTCAGATCACTGATCGCTGATCTGACACTTTATTATATTGTCCCACACTGGGACAATATAATAAAGTTAAAAAAAAACAAATGTAAATATAATTTTTTTAAAATCCCTAAGAAATTCTTTTTTTTGTAAATAAAAAAACAATGAAAGTGCACATATTTAGTATCGCCGCGTCCATAATGATCCGCCCTATAAAACTGTCCCATTAGTTAACCTCTTTAGTGAACTCCTAAAAAAAAAAAAACAAAGCAAAAAACAAATGCTTTATCATCATAAAACCGAACAAAAAGTGCAATACCACGCGATCAAAAAGACAAATATAATAAACATGGTACCACTGAAAATGTCACCTTATCCTGGAAAAAACGAGCTGCCATACAACGTCATTAGCGAAAAAAAAAAAAGTTATGGCTCGCAGAATAAAGCGATGCAAAAATAATTATTTTTTATGTAAACTTGTTTTTATTGCATAAAAGTGCCAAAACATAAAAAAGATATAAATGAGGTATCACTGTAATCATATTGACCCGAAGAATAAAACCGCTTTATCAATTTTATTACACATGGAATGGTGTAAATGCCCCCCCAAAAGAAATTCATGAAATGCTGGTATTTGTTCATTCTGCGTCCCAAAAATAAGAATAAAAAGCGACCAAAAAATGTCACATGCCCGAAAGTGGTACCTATAAAAAGGTCAACTCGTGCCGCAAAAAATAAGACCTAACATGTCTCTGTGGGTCAAAATATTAAAAAATTATAGCTCTCAAAATGTACAATAAAAAGCGTCTTTTATCGTGTGACAGCTGCCAAAAATAAAAACCCGCCACAAATAATAAATTAAATCCCTCATTATCACCCCCTTAGTTAGGGAAAAATAATAAAATTAAAAAAAGAATTTATTTCCATTTTCCCATTAGGGTTAGAATTAGGGTTAGGGCTAGGGCTAGGGTTAGGACTAGGGCTAGTGTTAGGGCTAGGGCTGAGATTAGAGTTAGGAGTATGTTGGGGTTAGGGTTGGAGTTAGAATTGGGGGGTTTCCACTGTTTAGACACATCAGGGGCTCCCCAAAAGCGACATGACACACGCAGACCATTCCATCAAAGTCTGCCTTCTAAAACGTCACTACTTCCCTTCCGAGCCCCAACGTGTTCCCATACAGAAGTTTTCTCCCACATATGGGGTATCAGCGAACTCAGGACAAATTGGACTAAAACTTTTGTGGTCCAATTTCTCCTGTTACCCTTGAGAAAATAAAAAATTGGGGACTAAAAATAACGTTTGTGAAAAAATATGATTGTTTTATTTTCAAGCCCGGGAGTTATAAACTTCTGTGAAGCACTTGGGGGATCAAAGTGCTCACCACACTTAGACATGTTCCTTGGGGGGTCTTGTTTCCAAAATGTGGTCACTTGTGGGGGTTTCCACTATTTAGGCACATCGGGGCTCTCCAAATGCGACATGGTGCCCGATCTCAATTCCAGCCAATTTTGCATCAAACGGTGCTCCTTCCCTTCCAAGCTCAGCCATGCACCCAGATTGTCATTTACCACCCCATATGGAGTATCGGCATACTCAGAACAAATTGCACCATAACTTTTAGGGTCCTATTTCCCCTGGGAAAATAAAAATTGGGGTGAAAAGATCATTTTTGTGGAAAAAAATATGATTTTTTAATTATACAGCTGTACGTTATAAACTTCTGTGAAGCCCTTGGGGGTTCAAAGTTCTCACCACATAACTAGATACGTTCCTTGGGGGTCTAGTTTCCAAAATGGTGTAAATTGTGGGGGGTTTCCACTGTTTAGCCACATCAGAGGCTCTCCAAATGTGATATGGCATCAAGCCAATTCTGTGTTGAAAATGTCAAACAACGCTCATTCCCTTCCGAGCTCTGCCATGCACCCAGTGGTTTACCCCCACATATAAGGTATCAGCTTACTCAGGACAAATTGCACAATAATTATTGGGGTCCTGTTTCCCTTGGGAAAATAAAAATTGGGGGTGAAAAGATCATTTTTGTGGAAAAAATATGATTTTTAATTGTACAGCTGTACGTTATGAACTTCTGTGAAGCCCTTGGGGGTTCAAAGTTCTCACCACATATCTAGATAAGTTCCTTGGGGGGTCTAGTTTCCAATATGGGGTCACTTGTGGGGGGGTTTTCACGGTTTAGGCACATCAGGGGCTCTCCAAACGTGACATGGCGTCCAATCTCAATTCCAGCCCATTTTGAGCTAAAAAAGTAAAACGGCACTCCATGCCTTTCGAGCCCTGCCATGCACCCAAACAGTGGTTTCCCCCACATATCAGGTATCATCGTACTCAGGACAAATTGAACAATATCCTTTGCAGTCCAATTTTTCCTGTTACCCTTGGTAAAATAAAAAAAATTGGATCTAAAGTAATTTTTTGTGAAAAAAAGTTAAATGTTCATTTTTTTTAAAAACATTTAATTAATTCCTGTGTAGCACCTGAAGGGTTAATAAACTTCTTGAATGTGGTTTTGAGTACCGTCAGGGGTGCAGTTTTTAGAATGGTATCATTTTTGGGTATTTTCTGTCATATAGACCCCTTAAAGTGACTTCAAATGTGATGTGGTCCCTAAAAAAAATGGTGTTGTAAAAATGAGAAATCGCTGGTCAACTTTTAATCCTTATAACTTCCTAACAAAAAAAATTTTGGTTCCAAAATTGTGCTGATGTAAAGTAAACATGTGGGAAATGTTACTTATTAAGTTTTTTGTGTGCAATGTCTCTGTGATTTAAGGACATAAAAATTCAAATTTGGAAAATTGCTAAATTTTCCAAATTTTCAACAAATTTCCACAAACAAACGCAAGTTATATCAATAAAATTTTATGACTAAAATGAAGTACAATATGTCACGAGAAAACAATGTCAGAATCACCAGGATCCATGGAAGCGTTCCAGAGTTATTACCTCATAAAGGGACAGTGGTCAGAATTGTAAAAATTGGCCAGGTCATTAATATGCAAACCACCCTTGGGAGTAAAAGGGTTAAAGTTAATAAATCTGTGATTGCTTTAAGGAGTTTGAAAGAGGTTGCATATACTTCAATACCTCAGAGTGTTTTAATAATCTTTTCAGGCCAAGTGAAGTAAATGCAAACAAATTTGCCACAAACCACATTTTGGGAACACCCAGCGAATTCAAATTTCAAAATCATCTCCAATAATTACAATTTATATAATATTTTGTGCAACTTTTGAATAACCACAGAAACTTAATATTCTTTGATAGACCAGACCTACAAATAAATACAGAACAGTTGATTGATTCTATTTTTTTTTATCACAGTTTACCAAAAAGGCATGTAGGACTAAACAAAACATAGACATTCTAAAGGTTGACAATGCAATGCCCTCTTTACCATTCAAGAATCAGTAGACACAATGCAGAAATCAAATAACTTCCACTGTGTAGTAAGTGTTATAGCTGAAAAGAATCCAGGGGATTAAAATCATGAACAGGACTTATAAAAAATTTACAACTTATCACTTTACAATAGTTAAGGTCACCAAGCACCAACAAAACAGCAGCGGGCCATCGCTAGTGGTGTCTTGCGAGAGAAACTCTCCAGCTAACTACAGCAATGCCCTGGAGACCATAGCTCCAAAGAGCTTGACACTGTAATAATATTTCTTCAATATGTCACAGTTTACAAGATATATTTACAGTATTTTACACATGTGCAATTTGTAAGAATTGTAATAAAATAAAATTTAGCAGTATTTAATATAGCAATGCATTTTTTTACAAAATGAGGTCAAATAGAACACCAAACACACCCCAAGTAATAAAAGATTATAGTAATCAAAGCCACATACAGTAATGCAAAGCAGGTTTATGAATCCTGCTCGTCTTTCACCCTTTTATTCTTCATGATGGATATATCAGATAGTGGAGTGCCGAAGGGTTAACATGGCATCCAGGAACCTTCTGTTGGCCAACATTGCTGCCATGTTGGTATTTGCGATTAGAACTATACACCACAATACTGTAATTCTGCAGGCTCAAGTCCCCTGTGAATAATAATAGAAAAGTTAAATTTAAATCAATGAAAAATTAAAAAAAACATAAAGGTTTAAACAATCCATGCTTATCACAGTTAAAAATATAGAAATTTAAAACTACAAAAAGTTAATATTGCTGTGTCCATAAAGTTCAATTTATAAATAGTATAAAATAATTTTACCCATATGGTAAATGTCATAAAAAGAAAAAAAATCAAAATGACAACATTGATGCATTTTGTTAGATTCATTATTTTTTAAGGCTATACATATTTCTTGTCAACCATTTTACAATATTTAAATTAAAAAATCAGATTTTTCTCTGCATGGACTAGTTATGATGTCTGTCAGCAACACTATTCTTTATTAAAAGCCTATTTTTTAAAATGAATTTTTCTTCACAAGGACCACTTAGTGGCACATTGTGTGTTACCCTGACATTTTGCTTTAATTCACGGGCCAACTAGCATCATCTACTGGATCTTACCAATATTTTTAACACATCTGCTGAACCTGTGCCTTCTTTACTGTATATACAGCGGGTGAAATAACAATTGAACATGTCACCAATTTTCTAAGTAACTATATTTCTAAAGGTGCTATTGACATGAAATTTTCAACAGATGTCAATAACAACCTGTACAATCCACAAAGGCAAATAAATCAAACAATAGATGTCCATAAATTATGTATAATAATGAGTGCTTTTCGCTTGGCCCTTCTCTATGCTGTAAATTAAATGCTAATACAAAAACCATACTTTAAAGATGAGGAATGCATGATGTTGTGTCACAGAACTAATTATGCAATAGCTTCTCCAATCATTTTAATAATTTTATATTTGTGAGAAAATCATTAAAACACACTGTGAAAAGGCTGAAGGTTGGCCATCTTGACCTACTGGTTACTGTCTCATTATCAATTTACTACTTTAGGCTACTTTCACACTTGCGGTTTTTTGCTGCGCGTTTTTTTGCGCACACAAATGCATGGAAAAAAACGCATCATGCGTTTGTGTGCGTTTTTTTTTTAAAAAACGCATGCTTTTTTTGCGCATACGTGCGTATTACAATGCGCACGTATGCGCACCCATAGTCTACAATGGGTGTTTTGCTGTAAAAAAACGCATTGCATGCGCATGCGTTTTTTTGGGGCAAGTCAAAAAAGCCTGAGCGCACACTACAAAAAAAATGCATGCGCATACAAACGCGAACAAATGCATGTGTATGCGCACATAAGCGCACCTCATGTAAAATATAGGGGAAAAAACGCATGCTTTTTTTGCGCTAAAAAACAGCGCAAAAAAAACGCAAGCGTGAAACCAACCTTAGTTGTACAAAATCCGTGTCTGAAATTCCCCTATACTTGAATGGCTAAAACGTCTGTAAAATTATAAATCAGAAAATGACCCATTGCTACATATAATACTACTGAAGTTTTATTAAAATGGATCTCACTTGTTTGTTCTTCAGAAAGCTGTATTTGTAAAAAAAAAAATATATACCCTTACATCTACGATGGTAACCGTACTGATGTAAAGTCCAATGTTACGTATACACCCCCACAGATAAGGGAAGGCATGGGAGGCATTGTTCAGACATATAATTTTGTTACTAATGCTAGTTCAGTTGCCATTATGGCTACATGTGGACCATAACACTAGTCTTAGTGGAACCTGCCTTGGGAGGCAAATGGAAGTCACCAAATAGTGTGACTATGACAGATGTATAGTCCCTTTTCAGTTAATGGTTATTTTATTTTAAGCTTCATTAAATAGTTTTAGATTTACAGAAAACAAATAATCTTTCAGTAGCTATTTATTTTTAAGACTTTCTTGGGTATAGCTGCATTGGCAATGGAGGCACAGATTTCCTTTCTGTAAACTGGCTCATTGATACAGAAGGCTCATAGACTTTTATAGTCTCTGGAAATTTGAAACATTGCCCTATTGTGCCTTCAGAAACTTGAAAGTGAAAGAGTAAAAAAGAAAATAATCATAATAGTATATTTTATTGCTGACAGCCCACTTTAGAAGCTGCTAATAATACAAAAAAGAGGTCACTTTCAACTCACTCTGTCCCAGACTATACAGCTAAGCTGACAAATGAGCTTTAGAAAGCAGAAAGTACCAGTCTTTTTTCTGCTCTAGAGGACGGTTTGGAAACTGGAATATTTATAAATATGTATTTAGATTTATGTGACTAGTCACATAAAAATGTCACAAGAATAGGTAAATATATGTAATTTATAATATAAATAAATATAAGTAACTTTCGCATAAGTCATAATACATTCCACTAGGTGGCTGAGTCATTTAGCATTTAGTTACAGTATTCACTTTATCTTTTTTACAGTGAGGGAAATAAGTATTTGATCCCTTGCTGAGTTTTTAAGTTTGCCCACTTACAAAGACATGAACAGTCTATAATTTTAAGGGTAGGTTAATTTTAACATTGAGAGGTAGAATACCAAGAATAAAATCCAGAAAATCACATTGTATAAATTATATAAATTTATTTTAATTTTGCAGGGAGAAATAAGTATTTGATCCTCTACCAACCATTAAGAGTTCTGGCTCCTACAGACAAGTTAGATGCTCCTAATTAACTCGTTACCTGCATTAAAGACAGCTGTCTTACATAGTCACCTTTATAAAAGACTCCTGCCCACAGACTCAATTAATCAGTCAGACTCTAACCTCTACAGCATGGGCAAGACCAAAGAGCTTTATAAGCAAGTCAGGGACAAGATCATAGACCTGAACAGAGCTGGAATGGGCTACAAAACCATTTGTAACATGCTGGATGAGAAGGAGACAACTGTTGGTGCAATAGTAAGATAATCGAAGAAATACAAAATGACTGTTAATCGACATTGATGTGGGAACCATGCAAAATCTCACCTTGTGGGATATCCTTGATCATGAGGAAGGTGAGAGATCAGCCAAAAAGTACACAGGGGGAACTTGTTAATGATGTCAAGTCAGCTGGGAACACAGTCATCAATAAAACCATTGCTAACACATTACGCTGTTAAAGTCTGAAATCCTGCAGTGCCCACAAGTTCTCCTGCTCAAGAATGCACATGTTTAGGCCTGGCTGAAGTTTGCAAATGAATATCTCAATGATTCTATGAGTGATTAGAAGAAGGTGATGGGATCAGATAAAACAAATATTGAGCTCTTTGGCATTAACTCAACTCACCGTGTTTGGAAGAAGAGAAATGCTGCCTATGACCCAAAGAACACTGTGCCCACTGTCAAGTATTGAGGTGGAAACATTATGTTTTGGGGATGTTTCTCTGCTAAGGGCACAGTACTATTTCACCACATCAATGGGAGAATTGATGGATCCATGTACCGTAAAATCCTGAGTGACAACCTCCTTCCCTCTGCCAAGACATACAAAATGTGTGGTGGCTGGGTCTTCCAACAAGACAATAACCCAAAACATACAGCCAAGCAATCAAAGGAGTGGCTCAAAATTAAGCACATTAAGGTCATGGAGTGGCCTAGCCAGTCTCCAAACCTTAATCCCGTAGAAAACTTATGGAGGGAGTTGAAGCTCTGAGTTGCCAAGTGACAGCCTCAAAATCTTAATGATTTAGAGATGATATGGAAAGAGGAGTGGACCAAAATTCCTCTTGACATGTGCGCAAACCTCATCTTCAGCTGCAAAAACTGTCTGACTGCTGTGCTTGCCAACAAGGGATTGGCCACCAAGTATTAAGTCTTGTTTGCAAGAGGGATCAAATACTTACCATATTTTTTGGACTATAAGACACACTTTTTCCCCAAAATATTTGGGAGGAAAATGTGGGTGTATCTTATAGTCATGGGTGACTTCAGCATCCTCATTAACACCCACCAGTCAGCAGCCGCAAAACATCTGTCGCTCACTTCTTCCTTTGGACTTACTCAGCGGTCCTCCTCAGAAACAAACACAGACGGACACACATTAGACCTGGTCTTCACCTGCCTCTGCTCTCTTTCTAATTTCACAACCTCCCCTCTCCCTCTATCTGACCACCATCTACTCACTTTCTCATCCCTGTCCTCCTCACCTGTCACCCATGTCCAGCAACACGCACACCCCCGCAGAAACCTTGCACATCTAGACACTCGCACGCTCTCTGACTCTATCCTACCACTGTCCTCCATATCTTCACTCCACGACACAGACACTGCCACTAGTTTCTACAATGCCACTCTTGCATCAGCCACTGACTTGGTCGCCCCTGTCATGCATAACAAGTGCGACGAATCAATAGACAATCCTGGCACAATAACACCACTAAAAAGCTTCGGGAAGAATCCAGAATTGCCGAACGGCGCTGGAAGAAAACGCATTCCCAAGACAACTTCACTGCACTCAAACAAGCAACACTCACATTCAAATCAGCTCTCACCTCTGCTAAAAAGGCCTACTTTACATCCCTTGTATCTTCCCTATCCCACAACTCCAAACAGTTGTTAAATACTTTTAACTCCCTCCTCCGCCCACCACTGCCCCCTTCAACTTCCCTAATCTCTGCTGAGGACTTTGCCGCACACTTCAAAAACAAGATAGACCAAACACGGCAAGTCTTTATTGCTCAACCACCACAACCCCTTTGCACACCAGACCAATGCCCAAACCCCATAACCTCCTTATCCAACATCACCGAAGGGGAGCTTGCTTATCTTCTCTCCAAATCACACCTCACCACTTGTGCACTTGACCCCATCCCATCCCACCTCCTCCCCAACCTCGCCACCACTCTTATTCCATCTCTAACCCACCTCTTCAATCTATCACTAACTTCCGGTACCTTCCTTTCTGCTTTCAAACATGCTACAATCAAGCCTGTCCTCAAAAAGCCAACCCTCGACCCAACCGTTATGTCCAGCTATCGCCCAATATTGCTGCTCTCATTCGCTTCCAAACTCCTGGAGCAGCACGTCCACGCTGAAATTTCCTCCCATCTCTCATCTAACCTGCTCTTTGACAATCTACAGTCTGGTTTCTGCCCCCATCACTCCACTGAGAAAGCCCTGACCAAAATTACTAACGACCTACTTACAGCCAAAGAAATCAGACAATATTCTATACTTCTCCTTCTAGACCTGTCCTCTGCCTTCGACACAGTTGACCAATGCCTCCTACTACAGATCCTCTCTTCCTTTGTCATCAAAGACCTTGCCCTATCCTGGATCTCCTCATACCTCTCCAACCACACATTCATCATCTCCCACTCCCACACTACCTCCTCATCCCACCCTCTCTCTGTTGGAGTCCCCCAAGGCTCTGTTCTAGAACCCCTACTCTTCTCAATCTATACACTTGGCCTGGGGCAGCTCATAAAGTCCCATGGATTCCAGTACCATCTTTATGCCGATGACACTCAGATCTACCTCTCTGGCCCAGATGTCACCTCTCTGCTGTCCAGAATCCCAGAGTGTCTATCAGCCATATCCTCCTTCTTCTTCTCCCGCTTCCTCAAACTGAATGTGGACAAATCTGAACTCATCATCTTTCCTCCATCTCACAGATCTTCCTTACCTGACCTATCTATTGATGACATCACGCTTTCCCTCGTACCGGAGGTCCGCTGCCTCGGAGTAACCAATGACTCTGCCCTGTCCTTCAAACCGCACATCCAAGCTCTCTCCACCTCCTGCCGCCTCCAGCTCAAAAATATTTCCAGAATCTGTCCCTTCCTCAACCCTCACTCTACTAAAATGCTTGTGCATGCCCTCATCATCTCCCATCTCGACTACTGCAACATCCTTTTCTGTAGCCTCCCTGCTAACACCCTCGCACCTCTCCAGTCCATCCTTAACTCTGCTGCCTGACTAATTCATCTCTCTCCTGGCTACTCCTCTGCTTCTCTCCTCTGCAAATCTCTTCACTGGCTTCCATTCCCTCAGCATATCCAATTCAAATTACTAATACTGACCTACAAGACCATCTATAACCTGTCTCCTCTATATATCTGTGAATTAATCTCCCGATATCTTCCCTCACGTAATCTCCGATCCTCCCAAGACCTCCTTCTCTCCTCCACACTTATTCACTCCTCACCCAACCGCTTCCAAGACTTCTCCCAAATAGCCCCCATCCTCAGGAATTCTTTGCCCCAACACGTCCGGCTATCAACCACACTTGGATCCTTCAGATGGAACCTGAAAACCCATCTCTTCAAGAAAGCCTACAGCCTGCAATGGTCCCCGCTGCCCCCTCACCACTACTGGAGCTACTGCCTCACCATCACTGGAGCTGCTGCAACCCCCCAGCCTACTGTCTCCTTCCCCATCATCCTGTAGAATGTAAGCCTGAAAGGGCAGGGTCCTCTCTCCCCTCTCTATCAGTCTGTGAGTGTTAGTTTTGCTTACTGTAAGTGATATCTGTAATTTGTATGTAACCCCTTCTCATGTACAGCACCATGGAATCAATGGCGCTATATAAATAAACATTAATACTAATAATAGTCCAAATGCAGGCTTACCGAGGGGTTGCGGCAGTGGTGTAGTAGTGGAACCGGTGGCGAAAAAGGTTTGGCGATGCTGGCGCTCATTGTTGGCGGTGCCTAGTGCATTGTTGGTTTTCCTGCGGCCATCTTTCTGAAGCAGTGGGCCGCAGGAGGCTGCGCATGTGCAGAATGAGACCTTGGCGGCCCTCGGCTTCAGGAAAATGGCTGCCGGAGGCCACGTGTGCGCAGATTGAGATCTCAGCGGCCATTTTTCTGAAGCCGAGGGCCGTTGAGATCTCAATCTGCGACCTCAGGAAGATGGCCACTGAGAAACTGGTGATGCACTCAGCTCTGCTCACCATGGACACTAGGCCACAGAGTCGCCATATTTCTGCCTCCGGCATCATAAGGAAGGGACCCTGCTCCTTGCTCTGTCTCACCGCCGATACCAGACCCGCAGCATCGCAACCCAGGACTGCAGCATTGCCCCACTTCTGCCACCACCGGCATCACAAGGAAGGGACCCTGCTCCATGGTCTGCCTCACCACTGATACCGGACCCACAGCATTGCACCCCGGGACTGCAGCATTGCCTCAAGTCTGCCACCGCCGACTTCTTGAGGAAGGGACCATGCCTCCTGTGACTCTGCCATACCACGGCCAGCCCTCAGGTAAGATTCTTTAAATTCTGAGAATAAGATGGATCCCCATCTCATAAAATCTTTTTTCTGGCATTTTCCACCCCAAAGTTAGGGGTGCATCTTGTGGTCCGGTGCGTCTTATGGTCTGAAAATATGGTATTTCTCACTGCAAAATGCAAATAAATTTATATAATTGATACAAAGTGATTTTCAGGATTTTATTTGTGATATTCTATCTCTCAATGCTATAATTAACTTACCCTTAAAATTATAGACTGTTCATGTCTTTGTGATTGGGCAAACTTACAAAATCAGCAAGGGATCAAATACTTTTTCCCCCACTGTATTTTAGTCATATTCTTTAGACTGTCTCTTTTTTGTAGCTAATATATACAAAATCCAATATGTTCAAAGTGCATCACAAACACCATGACCTTTTTGTTAAAAAAAACCTTTATTACACTTGACATATGGCATCCCCCATGTGAATAGCAAAAGCTTTAAACAATGATCCTGTAAAACTAAGCATTCCACTGCTAGCCATGAGTCTGAAAATCAATGCCCGTGTGTTTCCTGTTTCTGATGCATTAATACTTTCATTTACGCTGCACAATTTGTCATGCACTTATTGTATTTTGTGTTATGTGCCTTTTAACAGAGATAGAAAAAAACCTCTGAAAATGTACAGTCACTGAGCCAGCATTAGTATTTACCATGAGCTTTCAGAGATCCCTTTTCTACTTCTGAAATAAAATTGCAGAGTTTGCTATCTGCCTACCTGCTGTGTAATATCCCATGTGCAGTTACTGAAATCATTAGTGGCATGCCTTCTGTAATTCTTTTTTACACATTTGCTTTCAATTTGAAGTTTTGCATAATGATAGTTTTCTTTAAATAAAAGCCTATTTGGCATTGAAAGTCTTTTGTGTCATTTTTGTCTGCCTCTGAGCTGGGCTGATATCCTGATTCACAGTTCCATTAGGGCCAAGATATGGAAGTTAAATAATGATTATACCTGGATAAGGTAATCATAACCTGTGCAATTAAAAATATACATGAGAGATGATATTAGGTAAACGAAGATAGTACAAGAGAAGGAATACAAATATTGTACAACATTTGCGCTATGTTAACTATACAAGGCAGTTCATGGGTATTCTTAAAGTAAAAAATATACTGTTTCATAATTTATTCAGTAAAGATATTACAAGTGCTTTATTATATTAGAGCTTAATTAAAAAACTAACAAAAATGAACCATATGATAGTGCGATATCATTTGCTTTTACCTTATCGATCTATCCAGGGCCGCCATCAGAGCATTAATGCCCTTACTGGTATATGGGGCCCGAAGAGCAGAGGGGGCCCGCATCGGGCCCATTCTCTTCTGCTCATCAGGCCTCAGCGGCAGGATTTTGTGGTACAGAAACTTAACCTGCGTCCGAGACACAGGTTCAGTTAAACTCTATTGCTGTGCAGGCCCACATGGTAATAATTAAAATCCGCCAGCCAATTGGACGGTGGCAGCTGATGTCAGCGCGCTTGTCACTGGCGTATGAAGTCATTGTCATTCGCTGGCAAGTCCGAGCTTGAAATGCCTGGTGGGAACATCTCCGCAAAAACGTGGCCAGATAAGGAGAAAGTTTTTGTTTTTTATTCTTTTTAAAAGCGGCAAGCCACTATATGTTTTGATGGCAGGATGGAGACACATGTACCATGCTGAGGCAGAATGGAGACATGGGGAAGAATGGAGACTATGGGCAGAATGGAGACACGGGGCAGTATGGAGACATTGGGTGGAATGGAGACACAGAGCAGTATGGGACACATGGGGCAGGTTGAGAGACATGGTGGCAGGATGTAAACAAATGGTGCAGAATGGAGACATAGGGCAGGATGGAGACATGGGGGCAGGATGGAGACACAGGGCAAGATGGAGACAGATGGGGCAGGGTCATGGGGCAGGATGAATACAATAATAATAAATAATAATCTTTATTTATATACAGCGCTAACATATTCCGCAGCGCTTTACAGTTTGCACACATTATCATCACTGTCTCCGATGGGGCTCACAATCTAAATTCCCTATTAGTATGTCTTTAGAATGTGGGAGGAAACTGGAGTACCTGGAGGAAACCCACGCAAACACGGGGAGAACATACAAACTCCTTGCAGATGTTGTCCTTGGTGGGATTCGAACCCAGGACCCCAGCCACTGAGCCACCATGCAATGGAGACAGATGGGGCAGGATCATTGTACAGGATCATGGGACAGATGGGGCAGGATGGGGAGATAATATGAGGCAGAATGGATACTCATGAGGGCAGGATGGGAGAACGTATGGCTGGAGCCAGGAATAAGATACACGGGGGCCAGGATGGGGGATATTATTACCATAGGGGCTAATTAAGGGGCATTATTATTGCAGTGATGTATTTATTTTATTTTTGGAAGATACTGTTTTAAATGGGGGGGCGGTCCTGTTACTGTGCAGAGCAACACTATGTCACCTTTTTTCATCTGGTGTAGTGTAGAAGTTGGGAAAAAATTAAGTAATGTGTTCTGCAAGCAGAGCTCTAGATAACTGTATTATTTCCTGCAGAGATGAGCCCTGGCTAGAAGACGTGATGCCAGTTGTGTTGGATGAAGATGAAAAATGAAGATGAAGGACTTTACTTAGAGATGTCACTAGCGAGTCAGTGTGTTACCTATACTATATAAAGAGGTCCTGTGTACAATGTCACCAGTGATCACTGTATTACCTTCACACTGACACTATATACAGAGCTCCTGTGTATATTGTCACCGGTGATCACTGTATTACCTGTACACTAAACACTATATGCAGAGCTCCTGTGTTTAATGTCACTGGTGATCACTGTATTACCTGTACACTGACAATACATAGAGAGCTCCTGTGTATAATGTTATTGGTGATCCCTGCACTACCTGTACACTGACACTATATACAGAGCTCCTGTGTATAATGTTGTCGGTGATCACTGTATTACCTGTACACTATATGCAGAGCTAATGTGTATAATGTTACTGGTGATCACTGTATTACCTGTACACTGACACTATATACAGAGCTCCTGTGTATAATGTCATCGGTGATCACTGTATTACCTGTACACTGACACTATATACAGAGCTCCTGTGTATAATGTCACCGGTGATCACTGCATTAGCTGTACACAGACACTGCATATAAGTATAGCTCTGTGTATAATAGCACTTATGGTAAATTACTTGTGAATTTATATCAACCAAATTGAACATAGTGAAAAATATGACCATTGGCCAGGGCCTGGAGTTTCGGCTGATGCTGAAAGTTGAGCACAACTGATTAGCTGTATAAATATGCCCTCTGGTTTCATTATAAGATATAATTATTTCCATTTTTTTGTGCTTCAGACCCAGGATTGATGAAATTATCATCATGAAGTGTTGAGACAAGAGTTACATTTTTTTTCACGTGGTACATAGGATACCAAAACCTTTCCATTATTGAATGTAAATATACTGCTGTACTGTTTTCTCCCTTTCACATTTGCAAACTATGGCATCAATTCCTTTTTATTTTTTCTTACAGTATCTACATATGAAAGATTCTGCATTTTCAGATAATCAATCAGATCACAATATGAAAACCAATTGTCAGCTGTTATATTGCTACCCGATCCAAATAAGGGCTCAGCCATTCTTTTCACAGTATAACTGGGTTTGCTGCTGACATTTATGGACCATCTGTCTGTTTTCCTGCATAAATGTCAAGGTTGTATGTTTAGGTCTTCCTGGCATCATCAAGGGCATAAATTTTAATTCCGTATTTGGTAGGGTTTGAAGGAATGTATTGATGAAATGCACATCCGCCACAAAAAACAGGGAGCATTTTTTCCATAGCGACGTTCACCCCAGGGCAATAGCTTTTCTTACAGTTTTCAACAAATTTTTGGAATAAATTAAGAATCAGAGCAAGCTGGTAATATATTTTACATTGGGTTGGGTAGTTTTTTTGTTAAACCAGAGGCAACAAATTAGAGTCTTGAACCATTTTAAAGACATAACAAGGCCAAATTGTTCTATTCCAATACCGTCTACACCCTAAAGTTCCTCAAAACTTTGTTGATTTGCCCTTTAAGCTCCTCCAAGATATAACAATCCAAAAAAGCCCTTACTTCTATTTCATCTGTGGAAATGATGATTCTAATGCAGATGATCTTGTCCTTTATAATGTCTATATATAAATTTGTGCATGTGACAATAGAGTCAAGAATATCATCTGTGAATAAACTTTCAGCATTTAGCTGCAGTTTTAGCATCCCTTGATGTTTTTTTTTATCTGCAGGAAGGGGAGTGAGAGTGTTTTGGGGTTCCCTACATTTAGTTTGCATGGGTGGCTTATTGCTCCAGTTGTTTTTTTTATCTCTTCCCATATAATATGTTTCTATATCTTCTTCATCCTCATCACTCTCACCATCTTGCTCTGTTTCAGAATCAATTTCCCATACTTCCACCTCATCATGAGAATCAATCTCACTTTCTTCACCTCAATCCTCATGCAATGTGGGGCCGCATCATCATCATCATCTAACAGCATTTTCACTTTATCAACCTTTTTGACAAATCATATGTTTTTCTCTCCATTTCAGCGTATAATCTGAAGCAAGAAAGAGAATATGTTTTAGGGAACAATGTACCCGAGAAGCACACTTTCATTTGTAAGAAAACTGTACTTATTTCTATGAAATATCCACAAACTTTGCACTATTCATTCATATAACAAGCTAAATAACCAATTGTGATGACTCAAAACATAAAATACCAACCTTATATAGTGTAAGGTGTTTGAGAACAATGTGTTTGAGAAGCCAGCACAGTTATATCTGCTCTCCTGAGTCTCTGCAGTACAACTGTGATATCAGTTTTCACAAAGCATTGAGTAAGGAAGGTATTGGGGGTGGAGGATTTTCTGACACTCTGGTAAGGAGGAAGAAATGAAACTGAAAGGGCTGCGCCTGTCAGATCAGTTGTTCCTGATGGAGGGTTAACAGGGAGACGTACAAGATTCTACATCTGGGCAAAAAAAACAAAAATTTCATCTATAGAATGGGAGAAATAGAACTAAGCAACAGCATGTGTGAAAATGACTTGGGTTTACTAATAGATCACAGACTGCACATGAGTCAACAGTGTGATGAAGCAGCAAGAAAGGCAAAGACAGTTCTAGAATGTATTAAGAGAAGCATAGCATCTAGATGACATGAAGTAATTATCACCCTCTACTCCTCCTTGGTAAGGACTCATCTGCAATACTGTGACCAGTTCTGGCACCACATTTTAAAAAAAAAAACATTGAAAACCCGGAGCATATACAGAGAAGAGCTACCAGAATGGTGAGCGGACTGCAATGTATGTCCTATGAGGAATGGTTAAAAGATGTGGGAATGTTTAGCTTGCAAAAAAAGGCTAAGAGGAAACTTATTAGCTGCCTATAAATATCTGTAGGGATGTCACAGTGTAGAGGGACCATTATTATCCTCATTTCCACATGGAAACACAAGAAGCAGTGAAATGAAACTGAAAGGGAGAAGATACAGATTAGATGTTAGAAAAAACTATTTGACAATGAGGACAGTCAATGAGTGAATTCCCCTTCAATGGAAGTCTTCAAACAGAGGCTGGACAGACATCTGTCTGAGATGGAGCAGTGAATCCTGCATCGAGAAGAGGGTTGGTCACGATGACCATGACCCTTGAGGTCCCTTCTTACTCTAACATTCTATGATTCTATGATATTCTTAAATCCTATGGAACTTTTTTGGACTTTGTGCGCTGCTTTAGATACAGTAATACACAATTGCTGCTCTGTCATCCCCTGAAGAAGAAGTAGCCTGTACATCGAAACGCGTTGGGAATAAAACATTGATCTTTCACCTGAGCAGCAATTGTGTATTATGTCAAGCAGTGCACAAAGTCCAAAAAAGTTCCATAGGATTTCATATTTCGGCGGACACTGGCTTGTCCCTTGGATGTGCAGCAGCTGATCACTAACTCCATGTGCTTTATCTCTCTTACAGCAGGTGAGCAGATTCTATATACTATTTTAATTTTATCATCGGATAAGACCCTATTTGCGCTTTTTTTGTTACTATAGTGCAAAATCTATGATATTCTTGGAAGGAGCTAGTAGCCATAAAGGTTCTCAGACTATTAATATCAGCTCACAGCTGTATGCTTAACCTTTACTGGTTATTATAGAGGAGATCCCCCAAATACTCAATAACCAACAAAGGCTATGCAAACAGGTGCCGACTGATTTTAATAGCCTAGGAAAAGGCCATGAATATTGGCCAGACTAAAAACATCAGCTCTCAGCAGCCCCAGAAATAGCTCATCAATAAGATGTTCCAAATCTGGAGCTTAGCCTCGCTCTTCCCTTTTGCCATGTGGCGGTGGCAAATTGGGTAATATTTGTAGGGTCGATTTCAGCTTTGTATTGTCAGCTGACATTATGCACAGGGGTTAGTAATGGAGTCTTCTTGTATTTTAAGAGTGGAATGGGGCCATGGATATTGCCTTCTCCAGTCTAAAAATAGAAGCCCTCCTCAGCCATAGAAAAGGTTCATCTATTATATAACCCAATTCTGGCTCTTAGCCTGGCTCTTCCCACTTGTTCTGGTGTGGTGGCAAGTGGGGTAATATTTGTGGGGTTGATGCCAGCAATTTTATGGCAGCTGACATCAAGCCTGCAGTTTAGTAATGGAGAGGCATCTATAAGATGCACCCATTAATCTGTGGAACGCTCGCTCTGCCTGCAACAAACTTTCTTTCATCCATGATCGTTTTATTAATAACAAACTTTCCTTCCTCACCATCACCGAAACCTGGCACACCTCCTCTGACACAGCCTCTCCTGCTGCACTCTCATATGGTGGTTTCCACCTTTTCCACACCCCCCGCCCCAGCTGCAAGCATGGTGGAGGAGTTGGTTTTCTCCTGTCAAATAACTGCTCCTTCATCCCACTGCCACCCTCTGTTACCCTCCCTTCCTTTGAGGTGCACTCTGTGCGCATCTACTCCCCCTCCAACTTCCAACTAGCTGTCATATACCACCCTCCAGGGTCAGACACCACCTTCTTTGACCACTTCACCACCTGGCTACTTCATTTCTTTTCCACTGATATCCCTACTATCATCTTGGGCGACTTCAACATCCCCATTGACACTTCCCTCTCAGCTGCTACTAAACTTCTATCTCTCACTTCCTCCTTCGGCCTCACTCAATGGTCTTCTGCAGCCACTCACAAAGATGGCCACACACTAGACCTCATCTTCACCCTCCTCTGCTCCTTATCTAGCCTCTCTAACTCACCTCTTCCTCTCTCTGACCACAACCTACTTACATTCTCTTCCCTCTCCTCCTCAGGTCCACAATCCCCACCTCAAAAACTCATACACCCTGGCAGAAATCTTCAACAACTCGATCTACGCTCACTGTCTGAATCCCTCCTCCCTCTTAGGCCTCTTTCACACATCAGTTTTTTGCCTTCAGGCGCGATCCGGCTTTTTTTTGTAAAACCGGATCCGGCAAAATGCAATGCCGGATCCGGTTTTTCCCCATTGACTTGCATTAGCGCCGGATCGTGCCGGATGGTATTGCGTTTCATCCGTTTTTTGCCGGATCCGGCAACTTGTCTCATTCCGGCGTCTGGAAAAAACGGCTACTGTAACGTTTTTTGTCTCCGGCGAAAAAGCCGGAAGCGCCGGATCCGGCGCTTCCAGCTTTTTGCTACAATGAAAGTCTATGGGCGCCGGAATGCGCCGGATCCAGAAAAAGACGGATCCAGCCACCGGATCCGGTTTTTTTAAGTCTGCGCATGCGCAGATCCAATTGGCCAGCCGCCAGGAACAGAGACGGATCCAGCAAAAAAACGGATCCGTTTCTACAGTTCTCCAAAATTTATGCCGGATCCGTTTTTTCTAAAAAAAGCCGGATCCTGCCTGACGGCAAAAAACTGATGTGTGAAAGTAGCCTTACAGACATAAGTTCCCTACACAATGCGGATGCCCCTGCCGCTCTATATAACACCACGATAGCTGTAGCTTTGGAATCAGTTGCCCCTCTCAAACATACCAAAACTCACAAAATCAACAGACAGCCCTGGCACACCAGTCTGACCAAAGAACTGAGGCGGGCTTCCAGGGCTGCTGAGCGGAGATGGAAAAAATCCCACTCCAATGAGGATTTCGTCACATTCAAACAGTCCCTCACTACTTTCAAGGCCACACTCGCTGCAGCAAAACAAACCTACTTCTCATCTCTCATATCCTCCCTGTCTCACAACCCTAAACAGTTATTCAACACCTTCAATTTTCTCCTCCACCCCCAGCACCTCCTCCCTCTCCACTCATCTCAGCTGAAGACTTTGCCTCATTTTTCAAGGAGAAGATTGATAACATCAGAGACAGTTTTGATCAACAACCCCCAGTGCCCTTCCTCCTACCTGCCCTGCCCTCCTCCCCCAAAACCAACTTCTCCACCATTACAGAAGATCGACTCTGCACTCTACTCTCAAGATAACATCTCACTACCTGTGCACTTGACCCGATCTCATCCCACTTCATCCCAAACCTCACCACAGTCTTCATCCCAACCCTAACCCATCTCTTCAACCTATCACTAACAACTGGTGTTTTCCTCTCAAGCTTTAACCATGCCTCAATCACACCTATCCTCAAAAAGCCCTCTTTTGACCCATCCTCTGTATCTAGCTATCGTCCTATATCACTTCTCCCCTATGCCTCAAAACTACTGGAACAACACGTCCATCTTGAACTATCCTCCCACCTCTCTTCTTGCTCCCTCCTTGACCACTTGCAATCCGGCTTCCGGCCACACCACTCCACTGAAACTGCCCTAACTAAGGTCACCAATGACCTACTAGCCGCCAAGGCCAAGCGACACTACTCTGTCCTCCTCCCCTGGACCTGTCCTCTGCCTTTGACACAGTGGACCATTCCCTATTACTACAGACCCTCTCATCTCTTGGTATCACAGACTTGGCCCTATCTTGGATAGCGTCATACCTAGCAGACCGGACATTCAGCGTCTCCCATTCGCACGCCACCTCCTCACCGCGCCCCCTATCCGTCGGAGTCCCGCAAGGTTCAGTCCTAGGGCCCCTGCTCTTCTCCGTTTACACCTTTGGCCTCGGACAGCTCATAGAATCTCATGGCTTTCAGTATCATCTCTATGCTGATGACACACAGATCTACATCTCTGGACCAGATATCACCTCCCTACTAAACAGAATCCCTCAATGTCTGTCTGCTATTTCATCCTTCTCCGCTAGATTTCTAAAACTTAATGTAGACAAAACAGAATTAATCATCTTTCGCCCATCTCACGTGACCCCCCAACAGACCTATCCATTAAAGTAACGGCTGCCCACTCTCTCCAGTCCCACAAGCTCGCTGCCTCTGGGTTATCCTCGACACTGATCTCTTCTTCAATCCACATATCCAAGCTCTTTCCGCTTCCTTCCGACTTCAACTCAAAAATATTTCACGGATCCGTACATTCCTCACCCAAGAATCTGCAAAAACCCTAGTCCATGCCCTCATCATCTCCCGCCTTGACTACTGCAACCTCCTGCTCTGTGGCCTCCCCTCTAACACTCTCGCACCCCTCCAATCTATTCTTAACTCTGCTGCCCGACTAATCCACCTGTCCCCCCGCTATTCCCCGGCCTCTCCCCTCTGTCAATCCCTAAACTGGCTTCCCATTACCCAAAGACTCCAGTTCAAAACCCTAACCATGACATACAAAGCCATCCACAACCTGAGTCCTCCGTACATCTGTGACCTAGTCTCCCGGTACTCACCTGCACGAAACCTCCGATCCTCACAAGATCTCCTTCTGTACTCCCCTCTTATCTCCTCTTCCCACAATCGCATACAAGATTTCTCCCGCGCATCCCCTCTACTCTGGAACTCTCTACCTCAACATATCAGACTCTTGCCTACCATGGAAACCTTCAAAAAGAACTTGAAGACCTACCTCTTCTGACAAGCCTACAACTTGCAGTAACCACCGATCCACCAAACCGCTGCATGACCAGCTCTACCCTCGCCTACTGTATCCTCACCCATCCCGTTGTAGATTGTGAGCCCTCGCGGGCAGGGTCCTCTCTCATCCTGTACCAGTCGTGACTTGTATTGTTTAAGATTACTGTACTTGTATGTATTGTGTATACCCCTCCTCACATGTACAGCGCCATGGAATAAATGGCGCTATAATAATTAATAATAATAATTAATAGTCCCATAGTTAGAATGTAAGAAAGACACAGCCAGAATAAAGTCCTTTAATTGAAATAACGACACAAACTCTGTTATTTGAAATGACAATAAAAAAGCACAGTTATTCTCATCTTGCACCTAATCCAGAAGGTCATGAAATTGTAAAAAATATAAAATTATAAACAAACATAAAACTCACCTTTACACCTAATACACTGATATCCCTCACCTGTCCAATGTGAAGATAATCCATACTGTCCCATGACGATGCAGATTTGGATAGTGGTCACATCTCACACAGTGAGCGGTGCCATAAATGAGGTCACCAGGGTACACCAGCTTTGAACTCCGGTGAACTTTTTCACAGCAGCTCAGCGCTAGACAGTGCAGGATCAATTATGCTCCTGTCAGTGTGAGTAGGATGACAGAGAGGGCAGTGATTGATGTGAATGCTCTCCAAATCTTCCTCATGGATCAGCATAGATTATCTTAAAATCAGACAGGGATATGATTGTTTATTATTTTTCTTTTTCCAGAGGACATGAGCATCAGTGGATTAGACATAAAAATGAGTATTATGGTTGTCTTTTATTTTCCGTTTTTTACAGGTGACATGGGCATTAGTGGAATAAGCATAAAGGTGAGCAGAACTGTGCTTTTTATTTTTATTTCAAATAAATGAGTCTACGGTTTTATTATGGCAGTGTCTTTTTATAATCTAACTATAGGGTTAGTAATGAGGGTGTGTTATAGATGCCTCTCCATTACTAAACTGTGGGCTTGATATCAGCGGCCACAAAACAGCTGACATTAACCCCACAAATATTAACCCACTTGCCACTGGACCAGGGCCGTACAAAGCACCATAAATGGTGCATCTAATAGATGCGCCTTTTCTGAGGCAACGTCGGGCTTTTATTTTTAGACTGGGGGCAGACAATATCAGTTTGAATATATCAGCCCTTAGCTGTTTGATTTAGCTTGGCTTGTTGACAAAAAAGGGGAGGATCCAAATCCACTTTTTAAAATTATTTTTTAATGTAAAAAAGCAGCGTGGGACACCTCTATTCTTGATAACTAGCCATAATAAGGCATGATCGGGAAATCTCGAGTAATGAGTATATTCGCTCATCACTAGTTTTTAACTATATTGGCAGATAACATGATTTGTGTCAGTTTTGGTGGTCTGAATAAAAGACACAAGCCAGGCAACTTTAGAACCACAAACCAAGCTGGCCACTGACAGAGTTGTGGTTGAGGATGCATTGCTTGTTGTGGTTGCAAAACTCTGTGTGAAGTCTGTGGGAAGCTGCAATGTAACCTCCTCTTCTTCCTCCTCCTCCACTGCTTAGCTACACAGCTGCATGCCTTTGGGTTTACTGAGAGACACCCTACTTCTCTTTCTGCCCTGACAGCACAGTACAGTCTACCATCGCCTCAATTATCTGAGTCTCATCAGGATCATCTCTACCCCCCGGGTTAACGCCTATCGATGAGGGTTTGGATTCTTATCAGCCCTAGAGCAAGCTGAAAAAAGTTTGGGCATCGGTGCACATGATTTCCTCCTCTTGACTCTGTGAATCCTTGGAGTTCATTTCCAATGGCCATGGTATAGCATGTGTGAAAAAAACTGCAGACTCAACTATTTGTGGTTTCCAACAGTAAGTTGCTTTGTTGGAGAGTTGTGATGTGGGGAAAACAAGGGTAATTGGGGTGCCACCTCTGAGGACTATACTGTGTGTGATGTTAAGGTGGAGGAAGAGGAGCAAAGGCCACTTGATGCAGCGCGTGCCATCTACTGGTGCACCTGTTCTTCTGGCCTTCATTTACAAAGTATACCACTGTGCAGCTGCCATGAAAGGGAATGCAGTAGTCGCTCCAGTAGCAAAAGTTGTAAAAATGCTAAACAATTGCTCACTGCAGCAAAACAAACCTACTTCTCTCATATGATACCTTTCTCACAACTCTAAACTGCTATTCAGTACTTTCAATTCTTTCCTAAGTCCACCAGCTCCCCCTCTCCTCACATCTGAAGACTTTGCCTCACACCAGTGACCTTTACCCAATAACATCCCACTTCATTCCAAACTTTACCACAGTCTTCATCCCAAGCCTAACCCACCTCTTCAACCTGTCACTAACAACTGGTGTCTTCCCTTCCTGATTCAAACATGCCTCGATCACACCCATTCTCAAAGAGTCCACCCTTGACCCATCCTGTGTGTCCAGCTATCGCCCCATCTCATTTCTCCCCTATGCCTCCAAACTACTGGATCAACACATCCATTTTGAATTGTGCTAGCACTTTTCCTCCTGCTCCCTCTTTGACCGCTTACCATCTGGCTTCAGACTGCACCATTCCACTGAAACTGCCCTGACAAAAGTCACCAATGACCTAATAGCCACCAAATGAAAGTGACGCAAGTTTGTCCTCCTCCTTCTCCTGGACCTGGCATCTGCCTTTGATTTGACACAGTGGACCATTCTCTCTTACTACAGACTTTCTGATCTCTTGCCATTAAAGACTTCGCTCTTTGATGGATCGCCTCGTACCTAGCAGACATGACATTCAGTGTTTCACACTCACACACCACCTCCTCATCTTGCCCCCTATGTGTCGGTGTCCTGAAAGGTTAAGCTGCAGGCCCCGGCACTATGCTTATTTTACGTGCGCTCCCTCTCTCTTAAAGGGACTGTGAGCTTTGCCCTAAGATGTTTCCACCAATATCTGTGTGACACCTTCTATTTAAGGCTCCTCCTCCAATATTGAGATGCCTGAACAATGTTGTTAGTTTGCCTTGCTAGTTGTCAGGTTCTTCAGGCCCACGTGTCTGCTTGTATACCCTGTGCCTGTCTGCTCGTACCTATCTGTGCTCTTCTGTCCATCAGCCGGCCCAGATCACACCTGCCAGAGCCCATGTGTCTAACGCCTGGTTCAGCCCTCACCTGCCAGTGCTTTTCTGTTCCTTGGCCGGTCCTATCTGATCCCGTGGTTACAGCGTCCCTACAGTGCCTGCCTGCATCCTTCATTCCTTCTTCAGGCCATACCAGGCTACCTACTCTAAAGGGTCAACTGACACCCTCTGTAAGTCAGCCCTGGTGTAGCACCTGGCGTCACCTCTTTGCTCCTCCTTTGGTTGCGGTTTTCACTGGTTGCTGTTTATCCAAGGTCAGATTTGCTTGGCCACCTAGTTACACCCCTCCAGGCTTTCCGAGGGCTATGGCACAGTGATTGCACAACCTTGCCTGTTACAGTCTCCATCTACTGGGTTGGCTGTAGTAGAAGTGATGTTGGTCCCCATTATAATATTTCTACTGTGTTGGAGCTCTTTATCAGTTGTTGCTGTAATGCATGCTCCTGGAGCTCAAATTTTGTAGCTCTGGGGAAATGTGAAAACATGCCCTGTTTGTGAAATTTTTTATCAACTTCTGTGGGGAGCTGTGTCCCATGCTCTGTGGGTAAAACATTTTATTGATCCAGAGGTAAAAAGCCTCAGTCTCTTTGGGGGCACTGTTAAAATGTTTGCGTTATTACTTTACTTCCAATTTTACCATGATTGCTTTGGAGAAGGATTTCTCTATCCAAGTTTGTTTGCAGAACAGTTTTCCTGCTCTTAGGCTACTTTCACACATCAGGTTTTCGGCGTCAGGCGCGATCCGGCGTCGTGCCGGAACGCCGGATCCGGCAAATGTTTCGTAAAACCGGATGTGACGGATCCAGTTTTCTGCCGGATCCGTCTTTTTCTTGACAGACAAAACCGGATCCGTCTCATCCGGTTCATCCGTTTTTCTATCCGTTTTTCGACGGATTACGCCGGATCCGGTTTTTAAAATTGACCCTTGTGGCCTTCCGAACGGGATTGGCTACTGGAAAACTATATATAGCATGTTCCTACAGCCCTTCTTTGACAGGTTGTAGAGGAGAAAGTGCAGGTTGGAGAGAAGAGCAAGTTACTGGCGAAGATGGATGTTGTCATTGGAAATATTTTGAAGAATTTGGCGGATTTTACAGCGGAGGCGAATCGTTTGAGGGTGATTGTTCTGGAGAAGGAGAGAGCGAGACAGCAGCGCATCAGGCATCGTAGACGACGTTTGTGGATCCACCCCATCACAGCCAAGAGAATGACGCGTGGGGTCTATTCTACACTATGCATGGACCTTCGACGAAACCCGGATAAATTTTTTGGATATGTTAGGATGAAAATGGAGAATTTTGATTACTTGGTGGAGCGCATTGCACACCTCATAAGAAAAGCGGACACCTATTGCCGCTTCTCTGTTTCACCCGCAGAGCGTCTGATGGTGACTTTAAGGTAAGCCACATTTATTGGATATGCTCGCATCAGAGCACACTTTCACTGCAATCTTGTTGGTGGTAGTTTGCATCTCCAAGTGTTATAGGTCAGTTTTGGTATGTAATGCTGTGATTTAAAACTAATTTATTGTTTTTTAATTCCCCACAGATTTCTTGCAACTGGAGAATCCCTTTCGTCACTGCATTTCCAGTACAGACTCGGGATTTCCACCATATCTGGAATTGTGAAGTACACATGCCGTGCACTGTGGGACTCCTTAGCTGAAGAGTTTTTACCAGAGCCCACAACAGAGAGGTGGATTGAAATTGCTGACAAGTTTCAACAGATATGTCAGTTTCCAAACTGCTTGGGTGCTGTGGACGGGAAACATATCCGCATTGTAAAGCCAGCTGGATCGGGATCGGAATATTTCAATTACAAGAAATATTTTTCAATTGTCCTCATGGCCATCACTGACGCGGAATACAAATTTATTGCGGTTGATATTGGGGCCTATGGCCGCTTCAATGACTCTCAAGTTTTCAAACTGTCTGCCATGGGGCGTAAACTGTATGGAAACACCTTCCAGTTCCCACCACCTAGACCGCTGCCGCAAACATCTGGTCCACCTATGCCATTTGTCTGTGTAGGGGATGAAGCCTTCCAGCTGTCAGAACACCTTTTGAAACCGTACTCTAGCAGAGGATTGACAAGACCAAAACGCATTTTTAATTACCGCCTCACAAGAGCAAGAAGAATGGTTGAATGTACCTTTGGTATTCTGACAGCCAAATGGCGGGTCCTATTGACTGCGATCAACCTCAAGACAGAAACTGTGGACGAGGTGATCAAAGCGTGCGTGGTACTCCACAATTTTGTTATCTGCAAGGAACCCATTTCCATTGAGGACACCTCTGAAGAAACCACCTTGCAAGATTACCATGACATTACCACTAGAAGTTCTGTGACGGTTTCAGTAATGAGGGACAATTTTGCACTATACTTTATGTCACCTCAAGGCAGAGTACACTGGCAGGATGACAGAGTGTGAAAGATTTGTGCCCAACCAAACTTGTGTACCTTCTGTACCAACAGTATATACCTTTGCCAACCAAAGTTGGCTATCTTGTCATGGTCTCTATTTTTAGCTTTAGGCCACAGGTGTGTACCTGGTTGTGTTTTATGCAAAGTATTTCACCTTTTAACAAAAGTTGTGTACATTGTTAGGAAATCACCAACAACAAACCCAACTTTTTAGGTGAAATACTTTGCTTCAAACACAACCAGGAACACAACTGTGGCAAAAAGCTAAAATTTACCCACAGTTATATACCTAGTTTTGAATACCATTTCACCTTTTAAATACCCTGTATTTAACCTTTTTCGCTGCAGAAAGAAATGACAGACAACCAGTGAAAAATAATTTAACTTTTATTGAAAAATGTTTTTTTTAGTAAACTTTTTTAAAATTTTAATAAACTTGTTTAATAAAACTTTGAAGCTATAAAACTGAAACCATAAAACTGGTCATTTTTATTTAAATACACACATTATAAATCTGTGTAGTGTGTGGTGGAAATACTGCTGTAGGGGCTGCAGGACACTTCGACACTGGGAGTGTGGAGAGAGGACTGGGATCGTGGTGGGGAAGGAACAGTTAGAGGTGAAGGTGTGGAAAAAACTACAGAATGGGTGGACATGTGGGAAGCAGAAGAGGTGGTGGGTGGTGGAGTGGAGGGTTGGGCAGGGACTGTAGGAGCAGATGATGTTGATGGCAAGTTGTATGGGGAAGGAGTTTGGTACGGGGCAGGTTGCTGGAAGTGGGGAGATGTCTGGTACGGGGCAGGTTGCTGGAAGTGGGGAGATGTCTGGTACGGGGCAGGTTGCTGGAAGTGGGGAGATGTCTGGTACGGGGCAGGTTGCTGGAAGTGGGGAGATGTCTGGTACTGGTGAGGTTGCTGGTACTGGGGAGTTTGCAGGTACTGGGGAGGTTGCTGGTACTGGGGAGGTTGCTGGTACTGGGGAGGTTGCTGGTGCTGGGGAGGTTGCTGGTGCTGGGGAGGTTGCTGGTGCTGGGGAGGTGGATGGTGCTGGGGAGGTGGATGGTGCTGGGGAGGTGGATGGTGCTGGGGAGGTGGATGGTATGTAATAGGAGGGGGAGGATGGAAAGTGGCTGGAGGGGGTGTAGATGTAATAGGAGGGGGAGGATGGAAAGTGGCTGGAGGGGGTGCAGGTGGAGGAACTACTGTGGTGGGAGGAGGAGGTTGGGAGGTAACTTGCTGGAGAGCAGCGTGGCATGAATGCATTACATGCATCTGCTGGGCAGGAGAGAGCGTTTCCATGCGCTCCACAACAGACCTGAAAAAGGTGTGGTTTGGCGAAGATCTTGCTTCTGAATGCATGGTTTGCAGAAGTGTCTTCACCTCCAGAATGCTGGAGTTGATCTGCTGATAGCCTGCGGAGATTTGCTCTGACAAGACTTTTAGACAGTTCTGGAAAGATGCATCCAGATGCAAGAACTCTGGCGCATAAGTCTTTTCCTGACCCCTCTGCCGCTGCCGCCCAGTACCCGCAGGTGTACTAGAGGTGGCAGGGGCAGAAGGGTGGGGTAAAGGGAAAGCGATCTCCTCACCAGCAGCTTCATGTAATGTAGGCGGCCACGATGCTCCTGTGCTGGTGGATGGGACAGATGGGTCGAATGTGTGGGAAGGCTGGGAAGGTGCAGATGTACCGGGGCGGTCGAAGTGTCCCTCGGTGCCGGTCTCCTCATGGATCGCCTCAGAAGGGTCCAATCGTGCAGGCTCCTGAGTGCTGCTCACCGTGCTGTGGAATAAAGAGAAAAAAAAACAATTAAAATACTGACATGGTATGGCCCTGGCTGAAAAAAAAATTTACATCTAACATTTTTTTTCACATGTGGTGTGTAATATTTACCTTCTGGTGACCATTGTTTCCCGGAGGAACAACAGGGCTTCTGCGTACTTGTACTTGCTCCTGCGTCCTCCAGATCCACTCGGGGCCCGCATCTCTTTATTGAACTCCTTCTTGAAACGATCCCTCACAGACTGCCACCGATTCACAATTCTGTTCCCTGAAACGAGAAAGGAGTGGTTAGTATACAACATCAGTGTTTACCAAACTCCAGTCCTCATGGTCCCCAGGGGTCATGTTTTCAGGATTTCCATAGTAAATAGAAATCCTGAACACATGATCCGTGGGGACCACGAGGACTGGAGTTCGGGAAACACTGGTTTACATCAAGCAACCGGTACTGTATATACTTACGCTCTGTAATCTGGGCCCGAACATCGAGGTCCTCCCAGCGGCCCACAAGGAGCGAACAGATTTCCTCCCAGAGTCGTCGGGTAACGATAAGGTCAGCGTGGCGGTGGTCAGCCATATTCCAGAGCGGCTCCCTTTCTCGGACGAGATCGATGAGGTGGTCCACATCGAGTCCTCCATCCTCACCGTCAGAGTCGGGAGCACGCTGTGAAGGCTGTTAAAGAAAAAGACAAAAATAACATAATTAGCCTCCACATAAGAAATGAAATAAAAAGTGCAAAAAAACAAAGCAAAAATATTTATACTTACACGCTGGTGACCGCCGCGTTGCTGTCGCCGACAACCCTGGGAGGCACTGCGAGGACCTCTTGGCCGAGCACCAGATTGGGAAGACTAGAGAAGAAAACAAAAAATGTTATGTCTTTGGATGTAGGCATTTGTTTGCTGTGTGTGGTCTGCAGAACATTGTTTTCTATGTGTTGTGTGTAGTGTGATGTTGTGTTTCTGCGTTTGATGCAAAAAACTTACCAATTGTGAGCCCACTCCAGGTGTCTGTCCACCCCTTCCTTCTTCTTCTGGGAGCTCCTCTTCATCTTGTGAATCCTGTTTTGAAATAAAAGGCAATGAATAGACATATATTACAGAGAAGATGGATTTTGGAAATAAAAACTTACCGTCAAACGCTGACGATGCGAGGGAGGGCTCCCAGAAGATGATGTGCTGTCTTCCTGGTGGCCACACTCCATGCCTGTGGGTGGTGTTCCAGCTGCTGCCATTGCTGCTGCTGCTGCTGCATCTATTGGGCGGCTGTTGAATAAAGAGAAACAAAGGGCCAATGAATATCTTGATATTCAATAGCCCTAGTTTGGAGGAATGGGGGATTTGATAATTACCATCTCTCATCTGCTGCTGGCCTCCCCTCCTCAGCATGTTCCATTTGCTGCTCCATTTGGGGTGGGGGTGGTGCTGATGGTGCTGCAGTGGTCTCCTGCCTTCTCCTGCTTCGCTTGGTTGCTTTCTTGGGTGGCATGTTGGGTGTGGCTGTGGGTCCCACTGTCTTGCTTTTATATATGTCTTGTGGGCAGAGCTACTGAGCATGCTCAGACCAAAAAACCGGATCCGGCCGCCGGATCCGGCTTTCGCCGGATTCGGCGCATTGCGGCGCTCATAGGCTTTCATTGTGTGAAAAAGCCGGACGCGCCGGATCCGGCGTGTCCGGCTTTTTCGCCGGAGACAAAAAACGTTACAGTAGCCGTTTTTTCCAGACGCCGGATCGCGACACATTGCCGGATCCGGCGAAAACCGGACGAAACGCATGGCCATCCGGCGCGATCCGGCGCAAATGCAAGTCAATGGGGGAGAAACCGGATCCGGCATTGCATTTCGCCAGATCCGGTTTCTGTCAAAAGCGCCGGATCGCGCCTGACGGCGAAAACCTGATGTGTGAAAGAGGCCTTACCCACATTTTGCTTCCTTTTGCAGAACCCGGCCCTTATGCCAATTATTTTACAACCATTTTACAGCATTTTACAGCCTGAAGTTGGGGTCCTTATTGACTTATATGGTATTCGGGGTCCGTAGACGTATATGGGTCCGCTTATCCCTAGTCTTAATGAATGTTGCTTGTACAAACTTCTCTTTTGATCACACTTGTTTTAGTAATAGCTTCAGCTACTTCAAAATATGTAGACTTGGCATGGCAGCAACTCTGATGTTAAAACATTGTTTATTATTTTGATTTTTTTTTTGCCTAATTTGTTGTTAACAATATTTACTTTAATAAATATTTTACGGTATAAAGCATAAGACACAGGAGTCTATTCAATATATACTCAATAGGGAGATTATAGATATTGTGAGCCTGTGACACAAAATCATTCTATGAGCCTTTGATCATTTTCATTACTTGTGTTTCTTGCTGTTCATATGGACTGTGTGTATTGTGAGAAAAAAGCAGTGACCAGTCTTAGAGGTAAAGAATAAGACCTTTCTTATAAGCCGCTTTGAAATAAATGAGAAGAAACTCACATGCAATAAAATAGAAGTAAAGATTACAGCAGAATAACAGTACTTATTGGTCTACTTTGCAATTCCATGTTTAAATGGTTACATAAACAATTTTGAGGTTATGTTAGTACATTGCAAAAACAGCACATTTTTTCTGACAGTCCTGCAGTGATGACATCATATTCTTAGTTCATGTGACCGATGCAGCCAATCTCATTACATGGAAACTGCGTAGTCATGCCTGAGGTTATGTCGGTCTTCTGTGACTGACCCAGTCTTCTGTGCTGTGTAAAATAGTAGCAGGCAGTTTTTGGGCGATTCATGAAGATTGAAACGTAAGTTCTTTGAATTTACCGTGAAATGCAAATTTTCTAAAATTTGATTTTGAATTTGATTTGCATCAAATTGTTTCTCTCATCTCTAGTAAAAATAAACAAACAAAATCTAACTGACTGAATTACCATTTTTTGCTCACCACACCGTCCCTAAAAAATGCAATATAAAATTATCAAAACATTGTACCTGCCCCAAAATGATTCAAAAGAAAAAAATATCAGCTCAGCTATCAAAAAAATATCAAATACTTGCACATATTCATGGATTGAAAAGTAAAATAAAGTTACGGTCTCACAAAATACCAACATACACAATTTTTTTTTTAACAAAATTCAGAATTTTTTTGCCATTAAAATCTAAATAAAATTTTGCTATAATTATACTGTATGTAAAATAATATTGCCTGAACATTTTACCTCACAGTGCTGCAAAAAAAAACAATGTTCTCTTCCCACCACCTCCCACAAAATAAAAAAAAGTTATAAATCTACCATTTCACCACACTTGGAATTTTCCCATTTTTCCACACATTATATCATAAAGTAAATGGTGTCCTTCAAATTTACAACATGTCCTGCCAAATACAAACATGATCCCATACAGATGTGTTGAAGGAAAAGTAAAAAAAAGCTTCATCTATTGGAAGAAGGGAAGGAAACAACAAAAGTACAAAGTAATCTCAGAAAATCACCTTGCAGTGAATGGGTTATATAATACAAGTCTATTTACAAACTCCACTTGGAGGAGCTTTAGGCTGTGTGCCCACGTAGCGATTTGTAAGCGTTTTTGCCGCGATTTTCGGCGCGAAAACATTGCGAAAACATTTAAAAATCGTGCACAGAATGCCCCCCATGCATTCCTATGGCATTCCGCACATGCTGTGCTAATGCTGCGCTTTTTTCCGTGGCGGAATCGTATCGTGGAAAAAATCGCAGCATGCTCATTCTTTTGTGCGGAATCGCAAAGAATTGCCACGATTCCGCACCCATAGGAATGCATGAGAATCGCTTACTTCCTGCATGTGGCTATGCCCACCATGCGGGAAGTTAAGTGTCTCATGTGCGGTTGGTACCCACGGTGTGGAGGAGAGGAGACTGTCCTCCAGGCCCTGGGTACCATACCCCTGTAAAAAAAAGAATAAAAAAATAAAAAATCGGGGTATATTTACCTTCCGATGTCCCGCGCTGCATTCCCGGCCTAGCGTTCCCAGTAATGCCTTGCGGCAAGGCCCTGTGATGACGTAGTCTCGCGTGACTCTAGCGATCTCGCGAGATCGCTATAGCAACACAAGACTACGTTATCACAGGTCTCGCAAGGCATCGCTGGGAACGCTAGGCCGGGAATGCAGCGCGGGACGCCGGAAGGTAAATATACCCCGATTTTTTATTTTTTTAGCATTTTAACATTCTATCTTTTACTATTGATGTCGCATAGGCGGCCTCAATAGTAAAAACCTGGTCACACTTGTCAAACACTATGTTTGACCAGTGTGACCAACCTGTCAATCACTTTCCAAGCGATGCTGCAAATCGCTTGGAAAGTGCTTGAATATCGCACGCGAAAATCGCGGCAAAATCGAGATCATAATCGCGGAAAAATCATGGTGAAATCACGCGGAAAAAAACGCACGATTTCTGGGAAGGAGTCCAGTTTTCTGTGTGCGTTTTAACATGCAACGTGGGCACATAGCCTCAAACATAAAATGGAAATCTAGTAATTAGAAATACAAATTAAATAAATCAACACTGTGATTATATCGATCATATATACTCCTCAACATTGAAAATGCGACAGCAATAAGGAAAAGCTGTAGAGCAAGGGAAAATGCGGGATCAGTAGATGCCTTACTGACATGCTAATGACAAAAAATGGAAGCAAAAATTTTCAAAGCTTCTCAATTTATTCAGTATCGAAAATGAGCACCTTATGTGCCTTGGCTTACTATCAATGAGGTTATCACTGTTTGCATTTTTCTGCCATGCAGAATGCTTGCAGTAGCATAATCAACATGCGGCCCGGTGTTTTTGGGTTGAAAATCAGCTACTGGAACACCTTGGAGAAATAGCATCTTTTTGTTCACATATAGGGAGAAGAAAACATTCAGTATACTGTATGTTAGTAAAAATTAAAGCGTAAAGGCCCTCATACACATTAGGTCCCTGTCAGCTAAGTACTTCACATGGATCAGTGTTTTATCAGGGCATCTAACATTTTTATAGGCATCTAGCAAAAATGGGCACGAGTAACAAGTTTATCAATTCAGCATATTTGACAATTTCTTATTACTCTTATTTATGCTCCTTTATGCCACAAAATTTGGATTCAGCGAAAGTGACATAAGGAAAATTATTCTTACAAGCTTAATGTGTTAGACCAAATTTATCATTCTAAATTTATAAGATAATTACATAACAATTTAGGGTGGCCATTTTTTGTCTCAATAGTTTACGAACCTTTTAACACTAATATCGGTTATTTTTTAACTTATAGACATGCGTGGATCTTTTGAAATTCAAATTCACTGGACTTGCCAAATTTTAACAAAAATTTTGATTTGTGGCAAATAAATTTGCTCAAATCTCAATACTAGAAAGCCTTTAATTGTTCAGCAATTACACATGGGGGAAAGAAGAGAGAGACAAGTCAGCTAACTATGGCAGCTTACATTGTACAGGAAAGAGACATTTACCCAGTGACACTGGAAAACAACTCTGAAGTATAATCTGTGCTCTATTGGAAACCACTGATCTGTGATGGTCCAAGTGCCACTGTACTATGTATGATAATTTGTATGATATCATATGTATAATGCATTATAAGAAGATCTCAGCGGCCAAGAAATATAATGTTATTTTGCTCTCTGAGGCTTCAGCAGTGTGGGAACAGGTTCCAGATAAGTTGTATTTTTTGCAAATTGAATATCAAAGTGTTTGAATTCATATGAAATTGTGCATTGCAGAAATTCGACTTAAAATAGATCTTCCTTAGAACAAACTGCTTATCTATAGTTATTTACCTATTTTTTTATATGGTGGCATTTATGTGGTTGTTAATTATAATTTTATTAGTACCGTATTTTTTGGAATATAAGATGCACCGGACCATAACACGCACCCCAAATTTTCAGAAGAAAAATAGGTAAAAAAATAAGGTGTCAAATGGGGGTCGGTCTTTCAGTCCGAATTCAGCTTACCGGGGGAATCAGCACAGGTGGAGGAGTGGTTACAGTGTTGTTCGGTGGTCCAGGTCATTGCGGTGGCCTCTGGTAAATCCCATCCCAGGTTGGTGCAGCGGTGATGCTCTGGGGTTCTTGGTGGTTGGGCCAGTATTTTGCGTCAGGTTTGGTGGTGGTGCGGCAGAGCTCCACCGGCATTTTATGACAGATGCGGTGGTGGTGCTCTTTGGTTTGCCGGGGCTCTGCCAGCATTGTGGGACAGGTGCAGTGATGGTGCTCTGTGGCTGCTGTGCTGTCATTTTGTGAAATCCTGGAGGCCCTCGCAGATCCATTGATGCAATGCGGTGGCCTCTGGAAAAATGGCCGCAGGGGGCGGCGCATGCTCAGATTGAGATTTTGTCAGCGAGATCTCATCCCAAGGTTCTGTCTCCCGAGATCTTGGGATGAGATCTCGTTCCCGAGATCTCAATCTGCTGCGATGCCGTGGCCTCAGGAAAAATAACGACTGGGGGCAGCGCATGCTCAGATTCAGATTTCGGCTACAAAATCTCATCCTGAGATCTCGTCTCCCAAGATCTCAATGTGAGCATGCACCGCCCCCAGTGGCCATTTTCTAAGAGGCCACTGCATCACAGCAATGGATCTGCACAGGCCTCTGGGCTTACAGAATATTTCGGTGGAGCCCCCAGCAACACAGTGCACGATATTCACACTACAGAACACGTCCACCACACCACAGAGCACGACAGATGCACCACAAAGCATGACTGCCGCACCACATAGCACGACCACTGCACCAGCCTGGGAAGGGTGGCTGCTTCACCCTGCAGCATCGGATCGGGACTGCCTCCACAGTATTTTGTAAGTATATTTCGAAGTACGGTAAATTCCAACTATAAGACGCACCCCCATTTTCCTCAAAAAATTTTGGGAAAAAGGTATATCTTATTGTCCAAAAAATACAGTATTTAGGTTAATTTGTAAGGCTCATTCAGTGTATGGGCATTCCGAGTCTAGGAGACCCGCTCCTTTAAATTGGGCATAGTTTTTAATCAGGCTTTCCTCCACGTCTCATCATCTGCCGCCACTAGACAAAGAGCGTTAACGTCTTCCGTGTGTCAGATGTGGATCTATGGAACCACCCTCCAGATTACAGGGACACCAACAAGGGGTATATGGAGAACTCTTACCCGCAGCTGTGAGGGTCCGGTGTATAGCGTGGGTATGAGCAGACAGGATCTGGGACCTGCGGGAGGCGGAGGAATTGTGAATCGCTCGATACCCACAGGACCTGCGGTCATGTGACCGCGTGTCAGGGAGAGGGGCGGGTTACCACCAAGCCCCTCCGAGAGCCGATAGCAGTACTTGCAATACAGCGGCAAAGAGGAGTAAACAGTAGCCATGTCAGACAAGCAATAAAGTCATACACAGGGCGGGCGGCGAGGTACAGGCGGGATAATCAAAGGGAGGTCAGAACGTAGGCAAAGGTCATACACAGAGCGGGCGGCGAGGTACAGGAGGGATAATCAAAGGGAGGTCAGAACGTAGCCATAAGTCATACACGGAGCCGGAATCAAGGTACAGAATCAGTAGACAAGAGACGTTAACCGTGACGGGACCGGATCAAACACCAAGCAGACGTACAACGATAGGCATGAAGCACAGACAGAACAGGGTCAGGCACATTCATCTCAGAGTATAAACGTCAGCGAATGGCTCCACCATGAGGCTATAAGAACCCTCCCCAGAACCACAGAAAGGCTTTCCATGTTAACTCTTACACCACCTGGCCTGTAACCCCAGTAAACCATGACACCGTGCTGCTACAGCCAGTGTCAAAATCCTAACCAGGGTGGGGGTTTTTGCTGGGCATTAAATACTTGTTATGGAAAAGATTGAGATATACCCCACAGGGGAAAATGTTTGTCAGTACAATACACTTAGTGTATGGTCATTACTAGAGTTGAGCGACTTTTGGTTTTTTAGGGTCGCGTTTCGTTTCGTGAAACCCGACTTTTCCAAAAGTCGGGTCGAGCAAGATCGTCCGATTATAGGGAAAAGTCGGGGTCGTCCCGAAACACGAAACCCAATGTAAGTCAATGGGGAATAAAAGTCGGCAGTGAGAGGAGGACAGGAAACACACCTACAGTGCCCATTTGAATGCCAAAGGCATCAATTCTTCTTACTTAAGCTTGTCAACCTTAATTAACTTCATAATACAAGTTACGCACTGAAAAATGGGGGTTATTTGGCTAAAGTTGTGGGGGGGAGGGCTGGCTGCAGGTTTTCATGTGCCCTGGGCGAAAGAGCGCCCCTTTAACACATACCACAACTCATCATGCTCCGATACGGCAGAGAAATAGCGGTATAGTACAATGAAAAATACCTCACTTTTTACATCTCATGACGAGGCCCATCTATTTCTCCATACAGAATCATTGGTCCCATATAATGTTTGAAACAGTATATGATGAGCTCCACATAATGCTACAGTATATGTTGGTCCCCATGGATGAAGCTCCACTGTGTTATGGGCCCAAATAATGCTCCAAACATAATGGGCCCCATTTCTAATGCTCTAGTGTATAATGGGCCCTGTAAATGCTGCTCCAGTGTCTGATGTCCACCTTTGGAATGTTCCAGTGTATGGTGGGCCCCATCTATCATTCTCCAGAGTATAGTGCTCCCCAAAAATTGCTGTCCCAACATTGAAAACAATCAAATAAGTCTCCTCGCTAGGGAATCTCTGTACTTGTCTGGACTCCTCGTCGTCCCCATCTTCCATCTCACTGCACAGTATTTCAACTTTGCAAGTGCTGTGATCCTGGGCAAGCACGGGGGGCCCACTCGTTGGCGACGGCACTGGCACAGGGCCCCTGATAGTACGGTGGTGTGTCTGATGGCGGGTGGGCCGAACCTGCACTTTCATCTGCAGCTTCCTCTTTGTCACCGTGTAAGATGGAACTGTATATGGGAAGGGTAACCTGAGTTTCATCAGGGTCAGATTCAGGTCGTGTAGTGTGCGAGGGGAATGTAGTGGTCTGGGTCAATGTACCAGCAGATTCATCGAGCAGTGGCTGGGCATCAGTGCACTTGTGTCGCCCCCAGGAGTACGGTCGCCACAGTGGCATTACCTTCTTCATAGGGAGTGTGATGTCATGCTTGGGAGCAACGAAGGATCTCTCTAGCAGGTTAACTGATTGGGCGGCGTTATTCCCACGAGTCATGACCCTCCAAACAGCGTTCATGAAGGCAAAGTGTTTGTTTTATGTGGGCAGTATGGTTGCAAAGCTGAACCTTAAAGGAATGTCCAGAAGGGCACCACCAGGAGTGGAGCCTATGGTTAAATTCGACTCCACCTGGGAAACCTCAACCATGCCAGCTACAGAACAGATGCACACATTGCAAGCTTAATTCCGTTAACGAACGAGACTCCGTCATGCCCCGCGGTCTGAGTCCGGCTTACTAGAGGGACACGTGAGGCTCTGGCACATGAGATTGGCCAATAACTGGTGTGTCATGCCCTTACATGTCCGTGGCTGCATGTGCGCTACACTGAAAAGGCCAGCGTTTGTCGCTTACAGGTACAGATAACCCACTGAACAACGTTAGTGATGGTGATCACTGATTACAATTATTACCCGTGAACAATGATTTCCCAGTAAGTGCAGGTCAACCGCAGTTCCGGAATTAGGCCTAACCGTCATTCCTGAAAAAATGAAAAACTTACGTGTGCAAACCACAGGTGCTGTAGCTTGGTTAACAGCGCGCCAGCCGTTCTCACGCCCAGTATGGATTACACGTGATTGCACAAAGGTGAGAAAGGGTACCGTATCCCCAGATAACATGTATGGATAGCGTACACATTCAAAATATATGTCTATACATCAGGAGGCAGGCTCAGACGGTGTCAGGCACAGTATGGATTTGACGGCCCAGATTACACAGCGGAGGAGCAGGGAGAGGTAAAGATTGCAAATGCTGGGGCCCTGCCCAAGCAAGGGGGGCCCACTCGTGGGCGTCGGTACTGGCACTGGGCCCCTCATAGTACAGCGGTGTGTCTGATGGCGGGTGTGCACCACCACCGTCAGAGACACTTGATTGCACTATGAGGGACCCTGTGCCAGTGCCCGCGCCCAAGAGTCGGCCTACCCACCTGTCCAGGGCAACGGCACTCGCACGGTGTCATGCGCTAGGTGGTGACCCCGGCCATGGGGGGGGAGGCAGCACAGTTAGGGAGTTTTAGAAAGTGGCATATGTTGATGTTGGACATTCAGCTGATGCAAAAGGCGAAATAGGTGAAGTCCCAGGAAGAGGTGGACCAAAGCAAGCCATTTTTCTGTCACCCTATGTGTCATCAGGGGAAGGTGGGACAAAATCCTTTGAAACCCATGCATGGTTCATTTTAATGAAGGTTAGATCATCCACATTTTGGGTTGACAGACGGGTCCTTTTTTCTGTCAGGATTGATCCAGCTGCACTGAAGACTCTTTCCGATAGCACACTTGCAGCTGGGCAAGCGAGCTCCTGTAAGGCATATTGGGCCAATTCAGGCCAGGTGTCCAGTTTAGCGGCCCAATAGTCAAAGGGGAATGACCTGTGTGGGAGAACATCGATATGGGAGGAAAAGTAGTTTGTAACCATAGTTGACAACTGCTGTCTCCTGTCACTTTCCATCGATGCAGTATTACCAGTTGTGTGAGCGGTATTTGAAAAATCAGTCCACAACATTGTCATGAAACCCCTGTCTCCAACGCCACTTCTGCTGTGTGCACCACGAACACCTCTGCCAAGCTGCCCCCGGTCCGTACGGCTCGTGTGAGAACCATCACCGCTGCTGTGTGCTGGGAATGCCTCAAGCAACCGATTTACCAGAGTTGCTTGTTTATTAGCCAATATTAGGTCAAGGTTCTCCTGTGGCATGATGTTTTGTAATTTGCCTTTATAGCGTGGATCCAGGATGCTGGCCAACCAGTAGTCGTCTTCGTTCATCATTTTGGCAATGCGGGGGTCCCTTTTTAGGATCTGCAAGGCATAATCTGACATGTGGGCCAATGTTCCCGGTGTCAATGATGCACTGCGAGTGCAGGGTGGAGGAGCACTTTCTGGCAAATCCACATCCCTCCAGTCACGCACAAACCCTGTACCAGACCTTGCCACGCCAACATTTTCACTTGCCCCACGAGATGCATCCTCCTCCCCTAAGTAATCATCCCCATCATCATCCTCCTCCTCCTCTTCTTCCTCCACCTCGTCCAGGAGAGGTCCCTGAGCAGACAATGGCTGAATGTCATCAAGGATTCCCTCCTCCTCTTCCTCCTCATCAACATTGGCTGCAGACGCCTGCTCCTTAAGGTGCGTCAAAGTTTGCATGAGCAGATGCATAAGTGGGATGCTCATGCTTAGGATGGCGTCGTCTGCACTTACCAGCCGTGTGCATTCCTCAAAACACTGAAGGACTTTACAGAGGTCTTTCAGCTTTGACCACTGCACACCTGTCAACTCCATGTCTGCTCTCAAAGTGCCTGGCCGTGTATCCTCCCACAAATGCATTATGGCCTGCCTCCGCTCGCACAGCCGCTCCACCATGTGCAGGGTGGAGTTCCACCTTGTTGCAATGTCGATAATGAGGCGGTGGTCGGGAAGGTGGAGCAATCGCTGCAGCTTCTGCATACGAACGGAGTGTACAGGCGACCGGCGGATGTGCGCGCACAGTCTTCGCACCTTCTGGAGCAGGGCTGTTAACTCCGGATAATTTTTGAGGAAGCACTGCACCACCAGGTTCAAGGTGTGAGCCAAGCAAGGTATGTGGCTGAGTTTTGAAAGGGCTATGGCTGCCACAAAATTACGGCCGTTATCACTAACTACCTTGCCTGCCTCAAGATGTACACTGCCCAGCCATGACTCAGTTTGTCGCTTCAAGTACTCGGCCAGCACCTCGGCGGTGTGTCTGTCGCCCAAACACATCATCTGCAACACAGCCTGCTGACGCTTTCCACTAGCTGCTCGATAGGGGGACACCTTGTGTGCAACAGTGGCAGCTGCAGATGGAGTGCTCGTACGACTGCGCTCTGTGGACGAGCTTTCGCTTCTGGAGGAGGAGGAGGAGGAGGGTCGAACGCCTACAGCCAACTGTTTCCTATACCGTGGGCTAGGCAGCACTGTCCCACCACCGCTGTCCCCTGTGGACCCTGCATCCACCACATTAACCCAGTGCGCAGTGATGGACACGTAACGGCCCTGGCCATGCCGACTGGACCATGCATCAGTTGTGAGGTGCACCTTTCCGCTCACTGACTGCTTGAGTGCATGGACAATGCGGTCTTTCACATGATGGTGGAGGGCTGGGATGGTTTTGCGAGAGAAGAAGTGGTGACTGGGTAGGTCATAGCGTGGTACTGCATAGGCCATGAGTTCGCGGAAAGCTGTGCTTTCCACCAACCGAAAGGGCATCATCTCAAACGAGATTAGTTTGGCAATGTGGGCGTTCAAACCCAGTGTAAGCGGATGAGAGACTGAGTACTTTCTTGACCTACTCATAGTGTCTGGGAGGGTGAGCTGGACTTGAGAGCAGCATATGGTGGAAGTAGCGGTGGACAGGGCGGACTGAGAGAGGGTTGATGATGGTGATGGAGTTGGTGTTCTTTCTGATGGCCTAGAATCAGTGTTTCGTTGATATAACAGTGGGATTCCCTGACTGCTGTGGCCTTGCAACGACACCTCAACATTTGCTGCTGTGCTAACCGGTGGGCTTACAGTGGGGGAAACAATGTAGCGTTGCTGACTACCTTTGTTGTGATCAGTTGCACATGTGACACTTGAGGTTTGGTGTTGTGTCCACGCTTGCAAGTGCATGCTGGTTAAATGTCTAAGCATGCAACTGGTATTCAAATTTTTCAGATTTTTCCCTCGGCTAAAGGTCTTTGCGCACTTCTTACAGAGAACCTTGGCCTGATCATGAGGATTTTGTTCAAAAAAGTGCCACACTGCACTCTTCCTACTTTGGCAGACATTTTGCGGCCTAGCACGCTGTGACCTTTGACCCTCTGGACAAGCTGTCTAGCAACTCTTTTGATGTTTGGAACCTGTCTTTGGAGTGCTCCGGGCCTGCCAGATAACAGCTGTTGCGATGTCGATGTCTGCTGTGGATGCTCCTCATCTGAGCTATTGGAAGCAGCACCCTCTTCCCCCAATGGATGCCAATCTGGGTCAACAACTGGGTCATCCATCACCTCCTCTTCTATGTCATGTGCACCTTCCTCTGTGTCACCGTGTATGGTGGTATAGTGTGCGGGAAGGGGCACCTGAGTCTCATCAGGGTCAGAATCTGGCTCTGTACACTGCGAGGACAATGTAGTGCTCTGAGTGAATGTACCAGCAGAATCATCCATCAGCGGCTGTGCATCAGTGCACTCCATGTCAGATTCATCTTGGCCTGGGTAATTCACCATTTCACTTGATAATCCAGGCATGGTATGTGAAAACAGCTCCATGGAGTAATCAGTAGTATGGCCTGCGTCATCCTTCAATCTTGGTTGGGGTGAAGGACACAAGGAAAGGTGTGGTTCATGAACATGAGCCTCCAATGACGACTCAGTGCTTTTACTTTTTACAACTGAAGAAGAGGAGGCGATAGAACTGGAGGCTGAGTCAGCAATGTAAGACAAAACTTTTTCCTGATGCTCTGGCTTTAAAAGCGGTTTGCCAACTCCTAGAAAACTAAGCGTTCGAGGCCTTATGTAGCCAGACGATGACGCTGGCTCAACACCTCCTGCATTCGGTCCTATTTTGCTCTTGCCACTACCATCAGATCCACCACCAACACCATCATAACCAGCTGCCAACCCCCGCCCAATTCCACGGCCTCTTCCACCAGCCTTCCTCATTTTTGGTAGAAATGTAGACAAAATCCAACAAACTATATAGTAATGTAAAACAAGGTACAAGGTGTCTATAGGACAGGGGAGATTTTGAATTTCTGCAGACACTTGTGGACACTGGACACTTTTGGATTGTGTGAGGCCCACTGATATCTGAGCGCTATGTCACAGCCTCGATGGCACAGCTGTGACCAAAGTGACTAGAGGATAAGGGAGATTTTGAATCTCTGCACACACTTTTGGACACTGGACACTTTTGGATTGTGTGAGGCCCAATGAATATCTGAGCGCTATGTGACAGGCTCGATGGCACAGCTGCTGTGACCAAAGTGACTAGAGGATAAGGGAGATTTTGAATCTCTGCACACACTTTTGGACACTGGACACTTTTGGATTGTGTGAGGCCCACTGATATCTGAGCGCTATGTCACAGGCTCGATGGCACAGCTGTGACCAAAGTTACTGGAGGATAAGGGAGATTTTGAATCTCTGCACACACTTTTGGACACTGGACACTTTTGGATTGTGTGAGGCCCAATGAATATCTGAGCGCTATGTGACAGGCTCGATGGCATAGCTGCTGTGACCAAAGTGACTAGAGGATAAGGGAGATTTTGAATCTCTGCACACACTTTTGGACACTGGACACTTTTGGATTGTGTGAGGCATACTGATATCTGAGCGCTATGTCACAGGCTCGATGGCACAGCTGTGACCAAAGTGACTAGAGGATAAGGGAGATTTTGAATCTCTGCACACACTTTTGGACACTGGACACTTTTGGATTGTGTGAGGCCCAATGAATATCTGAGCGCTATGTGACAGGCTCGATGGCACAGCTGTGACCAAAGTGACTAGAGGATAAGGGAGATTTTAAATCTCTGCACATACTTTTGGACACTGGACACTTTTGGATTGTGTGAGGCCCAATGAATATCTGAGCGCTATGTGACAGGCTCGATGGCACAGCTGTGACCAAAGTGACTAGAGGATAAGGGAGATTTTGAATCTCTGCACACACTTTTGGACACTGGACATTTTGGATTGTGTGAGGCCCACTGATATCTGAGCGCTATGTCACAGGCTCGATGGCACAGCTGTGACCAAAGTGACTAGAGGATAAGGGAGATTTTGAATCTCTGCACACACTTTTAGACACTGGACACTTTTGGATTGTGTGAGGCCCAATGAATATCTGAGCGCTATGTGACAGGCTCGATGGCACAGCTGTGACCAAAGTGACTAGAGGATAAGGGAGATTTTGAATCTCTGCACACACTTTTGGACACTGGACACTTTTGGATTGTGTGAGGCCCACTGATATCTGAGCGCTATGTCACAGGCTCGATGGCACAGCTGTGACCAAAGTGACTAGAGGATAAGGGAGATTTTGAATCTCTGCACACACTTTTAGACACTGGACACTTTTGGATTGTGTGAGGCCCAATGAATATCTGAGCGCTATGTGACAGGCTCGATGGCACAGCTGTGACCAAAGTGACTAGAGGATAAGGGAGATTTTGAATCTCTGCACACACTTTTGGACACTGGACACTTTTGGATTGTGTGAGGCCCACTGATATCTGAGCGCTATGTCACAGGCTCGATGGCACAGCTGTGACCAAAGTGACTAGAGGATAAGGGAGATTTTGAATCTCTGCACACACTTTTAGACACTGGACACTTTTGGATTGTGTGAGGCCCACTGATATCTGAGCGCTATGTCACAGGCTCGATGGCACAGCTGTGACTAAAGTGACTAGAGGATAAGGGAAATTTTGAATCTCTGCACACACTTTTAGACACTGGACACTTTTGGATTGTGTGAGGCCCAATGAATATCTGAGCGCTATGTGACAGGCTCGATGGCACAGCTGTGACCAAAGTGACTAGAGGATAGGGGAGATTTTGAATCTCTGCACACACTTTTGGACACTGGACACTTTTGGATTATGTGAGGCCCAATGAATATCTGAGCGCTATGTGACAGGCTCGATGGCACAGCTGTGACAAAAGTGACTAGAGGATAAGGGAGATTGGATTGCTTTTAAAAAAGCAGTTTGCGGAGCAGTGGGTAAACAGCAATGCCAGCCTGTCAGGAAGCCTTAAAAGGCAGCCCAACAACCAACACCACTGATACACCACAATATAGCCTCCCCTTGCACTGCACATACAGTGACTGGTGTGTTGTGCAGGCCAAATTGCTAGCAGCAGAAGCAGTTTTTTTTTCTTCTCAGCAGGACAAAAAAAAAAAAATTGGGATTGCTTTTAAAAAAGCAGTTTGCGGAGCAGTGGGTAAACAGCAATGCAGGAATGTCAGGATGCCTTAGAAGGCAGCCCAACAACCAACACCACTGATACACCACTATATAGCCTCCCCTTGCACTGCACACACAGTGACTGGTGTGTTGTGCAGGCCAAATCGCTAGCAGCAGAAGCAGTTTTTTTGTCTTCTTCCCTGCCTAACGCTCTCCCTACAGAATCAGCAGCAACCTCTCCCTATACTGAGATCGGCAGAAGTAAGATGGCGGTCGGCGTGCACGCCCTTTTATACCCCCTGTGACGCCCACCAAAGGAAGCCAATCACTTGCATGCCCTTCTGAAAGATGGTGGTGACCCCTGCCTATGTCATTACGTTGCCCACAGTGTCCGTGGATCCTGATTGGCTGAAAAAGAGCGCAAAACAAACTTTTGAAACGCGACTTTGGCGCGTAAGTCGCCGACCTCGTGGCCGACCTCATCCTAGGGTCGGGTTTCGTTTCATGAAACCTGACTTTGCCAAAAGTCTGCGACTTTTGAAATTTTTCGACCCGTTTCGCTCAACTCTAGTCATTACAAGTCTAGCAGATCCGCTCCAATTTAATGGGAGATTTTTTGTTAAGAGGTCCTCTTACATGTTTCTTCCAAGAGGGGATTGGGGTGCATATGACTTGGTAGCAGGGCAGGCCTTGCAGTCAATGCATAAGAAAACAGAATGGGACTACAAAATGAATAATGTGAAGTGGATTTTCATGTGCCTATCCAGTACCTTGGTTCAAAGGCATATTGGGGTGCAGATGACTTTGCAGCAGAGCAGGCCTTACTGGCAATGCATAAGAAAAGAGATTGGTGTTACGAAATGAATAATGTGAAGTGGATTTTCCTGTTGCCATCCAGTACATGGCTTGAAAAGCTTATTGAGGTGCATGTAACTTTGGAGCAGGCCAGACCTTGCATTCAATGCAACATTTTTTCAGGAAGCCCTCTTGTACCTCTCTTGAAAGGGGTATTGTAGTGCATCGTAATTCATGGCAGCCCACCCACTCATTGCATAGGCAATAACAGTTTAGGAGACCCACTGTATAATAATGGTCCTTTAAGAAGATTAATGCTGCCTGATGCCCCGGTAAAAATAGGGTCTGTGACTTTGAGTCCCTCCTTCATAAATGAAACAAGATGTGTTCTTATGTATCACAAACCACATGGCCAGTAGGGTTGTTAAATGTTACAATGATATTTCCAAGTAAATGCATTTGTATTGGATGAAAGCAATGTTGAAAAACGCTTAAAAAACGGTGCATCTGAACAAAGCCCAAGTGCGGGAGGAACATTTTGATCTGGGGTTAATTATTTTGCCTTATATTCAAGTCATTAACCTGGAAAGTATGTACCTTAACATATTTCCCAGCAAAATTCGTTTTGGTATGTTTTTTGGTGCACCGGTAAAAATGGCATGAATCTCTGACAGCATTGTTTAAAGCTGTGAACTAGGAGTCAGAAATGCTTCCAGGGGCGATCCCCATGATGTCTCCGTGTCATTTGACCAGTGTTTCCATCATTTTCAGATGTTTTTAGACCTTAAACAGACCCTTGGGGGAATCATGGTAAAGATGCTTTGGTCTCCCATAGGCTCGCTGTTCTGTCGAGTACCCAAGTTTTCAATTTGCTCGACCCGAGCAGCGAACATCCAAGCATTTTAGTGCTCGCCCACCACTAGCTGCAAAGTTTTCCAGGAGTCCCCAATTATTATTGGAAAAACACTAGGTTTTTCTCTGATTGCTAAACCTCTTACTCACCTCAAATATAAGGGGGAAGATCCCATGGCATGGTTAATAGATGCTATGAGGGCTTTTGAAAAATTGAAAAAGTGTTTAATTTCTGCTCCTGTTCTAATTAAACTCGTTCTCCAAGAACCATTCAGTGTGGAGATGAATGCTTCGGAGGTCGGGGCTGCTTTATCTCAGGCTTCCAAAAGTTTGACGATTTTGCGGCCATGTGCTTTTTTCTTGAGGAAATTTTCATCTACTGAAAGAAATTGGGATGTTTGAAATGGTGAGTTATATGCTGTTAAATTAGTCTTTGAGTAATGGAGACATTTTATGGAGGGGCAGTTCATCAAGTCATTGTAGTGACTGACCATAATTATTTAACATATATGGAGTCAGCTTAATGACTAACTCCCTTATTTTTCTCTACATTCAATTTCCCTATCTCATTCAGGCTTGGGTTCAAAAATGTGAAGTCTGACGCATTATCACACAGTCTTAGTTCAGTTTCTCCTCCTGATCCTCCATCCTCCATAAGGGCATTTTGGTATCTGTGGTATCCTGTTGGAAGTTGCAATCTGTACAATTCAGTCATTGGCTCCTTCTGCAACTACTTGGTCCAAATTATTGTACCTATCCACCTCAGATTGTGTCTGTTGCAGGAGTTTGATGATTCCAACTTGACTTGTCAACCTGAGGTCACAGCTACAAAAAAAAAGATATTACTAGACTTTGTTTGGTGACAAGCTTTGAATAATGGTATTAAAGATTTTGGATTCACTTGCTAAGTTTTTGCAAATGTTTAAGCCTTTCATAACCCGCTGACCAGGGTATTAGCTCCATTGCCAATTCCAGAAAGACAATGGGTTCATCTGGACTCATCTATCCATCTATTTAATCATGGATTTGCCTTTGCTTTGTGAGAAGACAGTTATTTTGGTGGTTGTTGACCAATACAGTTATCAGGCTCATTTTGTTCCTATGCCAGAGTTACCTAATGCTGAGACACTCACCAGATTGTTTATTTTCATGTTGTGAGATTGCATGGAATTCCTCTTAACTTCCTTGTGTCTGATAGGGGAGTGTAATTTGTCTCCAAATTCTAGAGAGCTTTTTGTAAAAAAAAATCCATTCATTTTTCTCTGCCTACCACCCTGAAACCAACGGTTAGTCATAAAGGACAAATACAAAGGCAGACATATCATTAGTTCAAACTGTGCAGCCAATCAAGGGCCCAAGAGATAAGGGGGCCAATTTCTACCTCAAAATATGTGGAATTTAACATAATAATGAGCTAATGGACTGCAATGGGCCCATATATTGTTTTTGCACAAGGGTCCTTTTATGTCAGTGTCCGCAGGTTGACAAATAAATCTTTGGAACACATTTTAAGGTGTTTTCTTGGAACTCAGCAGGAGGATTGGTCTTCATTCTTACATCTTGCTGAGTTTGCCTTTAACAGTCCTATCAATCAGCTCACTAGAACCTCGCCATTTTTTGTGATTAAGGTTTTGATCCCTATTTTGGTGAATTTTCTAGGATAAGTTCTGTATGTCCTGGGGTGAAGGTCACCATGCAGAAACTTGGGGATGTCTGAATGTAGGACAACAGAAGGACAACATAAAACTTTCTGCAGGTCCTGTCTTTAAAGTAGATTATAAGGTTTGGTTGTCATGCAAGAATATTACATTTACAGCACTATTGGCGAAGTTGGGCATGAAGTTCATTGGCCTATAATGGTCCCATCTCTTCACATCCCTAATGTCTTCCATAGATCCCTGTTAAAGGAGTTTTACCCCTCAGTGTAAACTCCCTCATCCTCGCCTCCTCTGGTTTCTGTCTATAGCAGTTTATAGTATGAGGTACAGAAAATTGTAGATTCTCAGAAGCTCCAATATTTTCTCTGGTACTTCGTCCATTGGAAGGAATACGTACCAGAAGAGATATCTAGGGTTACAGCTCAAAATGTGAAGGCCAATTGTTTGTTCAGGGCCTTCAATTCCAGATTTCCTGGCATACTTGAGGGTCCAGTGGCCCCCTTAGAAAATGGGTACGTTCGACACTCTACTACTAGCAATGTCCTAAGAACAATGTGAGTGACAGCCCAGCTGTTATATAGGACTAGGGGTGTGTTGATCTCTCAGTATTGTGAACAACAATTCAGCTATCCAATCTGGCCAAGCCTGTTGGGTTTCCTCCAAGTTTCACTCATTCCAGATGATTACCTGGCTATTTAGCTGGCTAGCAATGATCAGAATATTGGCAAATGTATCTTAGCGCAAATGGCGTGTATTTGCTCTGCACTCTGAATTATTATATTCTGATCTTTGCTGCATTGGTCTTGACCTTGGATTTGCCTTTAGCAATCCATTTGCTTAGACCCTTTGTCTTCATTCGCTACCTTTTTGGAATTCTGTCACCGGACTGAGACCTGACTTTGTCTCAATCCTCTGGTTATGACGTTCACTCCTGGCTTATGACCTCAGACTCCTTGACTTCCCTGCCTGACGTCTTGTCCGTGAGAAGTGACACAGTGTCACATGATTACATGTTCTGCATGTGAAAACATAGATAGAACTCGTATGTAAAAAGCTGACATCTGAATGAGCCCTTACTCTTGCATTTAATGTACACTATAAGCATATATTTCATATTAAGCCATTTCATATATTTTACCTACAATCCATTCCATCTGAAAACAACTCAATTTTTCCTTTTTCCTCTGTATCACAATATATGTTTCACGCAATGCTAAATACCAAATCAGAAACAAAGATATGTTTGTACAGCAGATGGCCAATGAGCTAGATACTTTGAAAACCATTGTAAAATACATGAGGCCTGAGGTGATTCCAATGTTACATACATTTAACATGAGTTCTCTTGGATCAGATTATTATAGATTAGTGCCAAATATTCAGAAGTGATTACAATTTTGCAGCCTGGCGATGCCATTCACTGTTACAATAATTACATGCTGAAAGATATTTTCTCTTTTTAGAATTTCAGAACCAATTTATCACTTGTCCACATGGTCAATTGGAATATTTGGGTACTTTGCATAATTTGTATGCTGGATTATAGGAAAACTAATATATCATAAGAAAAGCATTACATTTTCAACAACATATCAGATAACAATGTTAATAAGTTGTAGCAGGGCTTGATCATTGAATCCAATAAGAAAACAATAAATAAATACATAAACAATCAAATAAGTCAATAAATATACAGTAGTCTTGCACATTTAAGAAGTATGTGACACTCCTCATATATCTTCATTTTTACTTCTTCAATGAAAAATACAAAGTAGCATCTCTTTGTAAACAATTGTTTAGCAAAGTTGCAAGAATGAACAGATCATATCATTTCAAATTCAAATTTGCCAGCATTGCCAAATTTTCAACTCAAAATTGATATAACTGCAAATTTCCAAATGACAAAGTTTCAAATTGTCTGGAAAAAAATGTGTATGACAGTTAGAGGTCCATTGAAACTCTATGAGCTCTTTAATACAAACACAGCCTTAAGAATGTCCAAGTGACTTCATTTTGTCTTGGTAACCAACATTGAAGTTAATAATACACTGATGTATAAAGTTGTTTAGTCTAATTATATTTTACAAAATGTCCAAAAATAATCCAGCTTAGGGGGCACTTGCCTTCCTTACTGGGGTTTATTCACAAGCAGTACAAATAAAGAAGAAAGGGAGGTTGTGCAAATATTGTTCCTGTTAAGGGAGTATTAAGAGCTTTTTTCTTTGATAAATGAAGAAGCAATTGCTGTTCACAAGCCATGCAAAAATAATACATCAATTATAGGATCAAAACAGGTGTGCTGTTTTTAAAGTGAATAAGTAATGGCTACATAACTAGAAGTGAAAAATTATCCCATTCTTGATATCCAGTTGATATAAGTTTGTCGTTATCAAAATTATTAAATAATTTAAAAGGTTTTTCATTAATTAATCCAAAAATATGATGTAATAATATATTATTTGTATGGATTATATGTATGAATGATAAATTATCTGTATTTTTAAATTAATTCAAAAGTATGCACTTAATTGACATTCCGATATACTGTATGTCTTGAATGTACACTTTTCTGTTGCTTGAGAAAGGTTCTGTTAATACCAAAACATTTACCAACCAACATATGAAAACGAGTGCACACAAAGGTCTCATAAAAAACTGATAATTTATTAAATAGACTTAAAAAGATTTAAATACAAAAGCCATACTGTTCACACCACAGCGTCCGGCAGGCAGAGGTAGTTCCACCTCCAGCCACTATAGCCTCAGTGGCGCTGGCTTGATCTTCAGGCTCTCGGGGGTTAATCCTGCTGGAGACCAGGTTGGATGGTTAGTCACGCCCTCGGTCTTTAAATAGTCATGCTGGCCTATGGGCGTCGCCGATTATAGCTTGTGTTTCATACCAAGTGGTTCCGGTCTGGAGTGGAGGTGTTGCAGAGAGAGAGATTCGTATCTGGTGGCATATGATCCGTTGTTATCCTTTCTCCTTCCCATATTTGTGTTTAGTTGTGCCCTGTTCACATTACTGTATATTCCTGTGTGTGTGCGGCGCAGTGCAGTTTAAGTTCTCCCTGTCTGTCATAATTTGTGTGGGGGCTTTGGTGGTGTGACTCCTCACTGGGTGGAGGGTGGAGGGTTAAGTGCAAGGCTGAGCAGGAGACAAGGAGAGGTTGGAGGCTCAGGCATTTGCACCATCAGCAAAAACCCTGGGTTGAGGGTCAGACAGGGTTTCCCCTAGTTATAGGGACATCACAGGGGCCCCGGGTATTACAGCCTTAGTGGATCTAAGCCCCCCGTGACATTATAATCGGCCCACATTTTTTCAGGAGTCCATGGATCCATTAGATTCCATAACCCGCCAGTTGGCAGCGCTGTCCATACAGGTCTCTGAGTTTAAAGGGGCAGTTCAGCAGCAGGGCCTGGTAGTAGCGAAGGTGCAAACGGCATCTGCAGGTATCGGTGCAGAGCCGAAGTTTCCGCTGCCAGAACGATTTTCAGGGGATCGCAGCAAATTTGTCGTATTTCGGGAGGCCTGCAAGATATAATTCCGCATGCGGCCAATCTCCTCAGGTAATGAGGCCCAGCGGGTAGGGCTGGTGTTGTCATTACTGAGTGGTGACCCCCAAGCATGGGCATTTTCCTTACCAGCTGACTCTGCTACATTTCATTCTGTTGATAATGTTTTTTCTGCCCTCGGGCTCATTTACGATGATCCTGACCGACTGGCTCTAGCGGAATCTAAAATCCGCGCCCTCCGCCAGGGGGAACGCTTGGCAGAGGACTATTGTTCGGAATTTCGCCGCTGGGCCGTAGACACACAGTGGAATGACCCAGCACTGCGGAGCCAGTTTATTCATGGGGTATCAGGGAGGGTTAAACAAGCCCTCCTGATGTATGAGACTCCGGCATCGTTGGAGTCTGCCATGAGTTTGGTGATACGTATTGATCGCCATTTTTGTCAGGCGGCACAGGAGATGCTCCCTCTGGGGGAAAGCAGAGGTGCAAGTGTGGTTAAAGTAGATGAGTTCCCTGAACCTATGCAGATTGCTGGCGTGGCACAGGTTAAGCGTCGCCCTCCGGGATTCCGGAAACCCGGAGCATGTTTCTACTGTGGTAAAAGTGGTCATTATGTTAACGTTTGCCCGGTACTACCTAAGAGGGTCACATCGGCGGAAAACTGTTAAGCTCAGAGGGTATGGAGGAGACCCAACTGAGCGTATGCATATCTTCCATGATGGTATCACAATGTATGCTCCCTGCCAAGGTTATTATTGCGGGCAGAGAACTACCAATATCAGTATTTGTGGATAGCGGTTCCGCCACCAATCTCATAGATGAGGAGTTTGCACACACCGCCGGGTTTAAGATCGAAAAACTTCCTCACCCCATACAGGTGGTGACCATTAATGCTGTTCCCCTCCCTCAAGGGGAGATTACGGAGTTTGTGGCAGAGGTGAGACTCCACATTGGGGTCCTACATTCTGAGTCGGTTACATGTAGGGTCCTCCGTAATCTCCCAGCACAAATGGTCCTGGGTTTTCCATGGTTGTCCAGGCACAACCCGGTAATTGATTGGAAAACTCAGGACATAGTACAATGGAGTGGTTTCTGCCAAGACAATTGCTTGGCCACATGTGTGTCCGCCGTGATGCCCAGCCTGCCGGAGGCTTTGCAGGATTTCGCGGATGTTTTCTCTGAGAAGGGTTGCTCAGAACTGCCTCCACATAGAGCCTATGACTGTGCGATTAGGTTAAAACCTGGGGCCAAATTACCTAAGGCCAGGATGTTTAATATTTCTGGTCCTGAGAGACAAGCTCTGTAAGACTACATCGCGGAGAGTCTGAGCAAATGACACATCCGGCCTTCGTCCTCGCCTGTAGGCACGGGGTTTTTCTTCATTAAAGAAGAAAGATCGGGGGTTACGCCCGTGTCTGGATTTCCGAGAGTTAAACCAGATTACTATCCGTGATCCCTACCCAATGCCGTTAATCCTGGATTTGTTCAACCAGGTAGCGGGGGCGAAATGGTTCTCCAAACTGGACCTCAGGGGGGCGTATAACCTCATAAGGGTCCCTCAGGGGGATGAGTGGAAGACGGCATTTAACACTCCTGAGGGTCATTTTGAGAGTCTGGTTATGCCGTTTGGGTTGACCACCGCGCCTGCCGTTTTCCAACATTTTATTAATGATGTATTTGCTCATGTCCTGGGGAGATTTGTGATTGTATACCTGGATGATATCCTCATTTATTCTAGCGATCGGGACACTCATTTGGAGCATGTCAGGCAGGTGTTACAGTTGCTCCGGGAGAACCAGCTCTATGCTAAGCTGGAAAAATGTTTATTTTTTGTCCAGGAGTTGCCCTTTTTGGGATATATTGTGTCCGCAGCCGGGTTTAAAATGGACACCGCTAAGGTGCAAGCGGTGCTGCAATGGGAGAGGCCGGAGAGTCTGAAAGCACTCCAGCGGTTCCTTGGGTTTGCGAATCATTATAGGAAATTTATAAAACACTTTTCGACTATCGCCAAACCGCTCACGGACATGACAAAAAAGGGTGCTGATCTGGCGAACTGGCCTGAGGTGGCTATACTTGCATTTGAGCGTCTCAAGAATAGTTTTGCTTCAGCCCCCATTTTGGTGCAACCAGACGTGTCTAAACCTTTTGTGGTGGAGGTTGATGCGTCGGAGGTGGGAGTGGGGGCTGTACTGTCTCAAGGCTCGTCCTTGAGCGAGATGCATCCATGCGCCTACTTCTCCAAGAAGCTGTCGCCGGCCGAACGGAATTATGATATCGGCAACAGGGAGTTGTTGGCCATCAAACTGGCTTTTGAGGAATGGCGACACTTCTTGGAGGGGGCGGCTCACCAGGTCACAGTCATCACCGACCATAAGAATCTGCTCTATCTGGAGTCGGCCAAGCGTCTGTCTCCTAGGCAGGCTCGCTGGGCATTGTTTTTTACTCATTTCAATTTTCTTGTGACTTACCGTACCGGGGCTAAAAACACCAAGGCGGATGCTTTGTCTAGGTGTTTTCTGGGGGGAGAACCTCTGGAAGAGCCGGTACTCATCCTCCAGAAAGGGGTAGTGGTCTCGGCTCTCATGACGGAGGTAGAGGCGGAGATTGCCGAGGCCCAAGAGGAGGTACCACCAGGACTTCCCGCCAACAAATCATTTGTACCCCTGCATCTTCGGCTTAAGGTGTTGAAGGAACACCACGACTCGGTACTGGCTGGTCATCCAGGGGTGAGGGGCACCTTAGAGCTGGTATCGCGTCGTTTCTGGTGGCCCCAAATCTGGCAGGACGTGGTCTCATACGTGGCAGCTTGCATCACGTGCGCTAGGGCTAAGTCACCCCGTACCCGTCCTGCTGGCACGCTACAGCCTCTGGGGGTGCCCAATAGGCCATGGACAGAAATCTCCATGGATTTCATCACTGACTTGCCAGCCTCGGCGGGGAACACGTTCATCCTGGTGGTGGTTGACCATTTTTCAAAGATGGCGCATTTTGTGGCGTTGTCTTCATTGCCCAATGCTAAGACGTTGGCTCAGGTATTTGTGAAGGAGGTGGTCAGACTCCACGGAGTACCGTCGGACATAGTATCTGATAGGGGTACGCAATTTGTGGCGAGGTTTTGGAAAGCTTTTTGCTCACGTTTGGGGATCAAGTTGTCACATTCATCGGCGTTTCATCCACAGTCTAATGGACAAACTGAGCGCATGAACCAAAATCTAGAACAGTATTTACGATGCTTTGTGTCCGACAACCAGGAGGAGTGGTCTACTTTCCTTCCTCTGGCCGAATTTGCGTTAAATAATCACAGCCAAGAGTCATCGGGAGAGTCTCCATTCTTTTGTGTGTACGGTCAACATCCTCAGTTTTGTACCTTACGTCAGGGTGACTTGGGGGGTGTCCCGGAGGAGGATCAGCTAGGAGCCCAATTGTCATCAGTCTGGAGGCGGGTGAAACAGTGTTTGTTGAGCATGAGTGCCAGGTACAAACGGGTGGCTGACAGTAGACGCGTGCCAGGTCCAGACCTGTGTGTGGGTGAATGGGTGTGGTTAGCTACGAAGAACATAAAACTCAAAATTCCATCTTTAAAACTGGGTCCAAGGTTTATTGGGCCTTTTAGGATTTCTGCCATCATTAACCCAGTGGCTTATCGGTTGGAACTTCCTGCGATGTACAAGATACACAACGTGTTTCACAGGGCTTTATTGAAAAAGGTGGTAGGCTCTGTGGACACGACGCCGATGCCACCTCCAGTCATGGTGGATGGCGATTTAGAGTTTGAGGTCGCCAAGGTAGTGGACTCTCGAGTAGTACGCCGTACTCTTCAGTATTTGGTGCACTGGCGGGGGTATGGTCCGGAGGAGAGGTCTTGGGTTCCAGCCTCAGACATACATGCGGATCGGCTGGTCAGTTCTTTTCACCGTCGTCATCCGGACAAGCCGGGTCCTATGAGTCTTGAGGGTCCGGAGGTCCCTCGTAGAAGACGGGGTAATGTCATGTCGGATGCTGTTCACACCACAGCGTCCGGCAGGCAGAGGTAGTTCCACCTCCAGCCACTATAGCCTCAGTGGCGCCGGCTTGATCTTCAGGCTCTTGGGGGTTAATCCTGCTGGAGACCAGGTTGGATGGTTAGTCACGCCCTCGGTCTTTAAATAGTCATGCTGGCCTATGGGCGTCGCCGATTATAGCTTGTGTTTCATACCAAGTGGTTCCGGTCTGGAGTGGAGGTGTTGCAGTGAGAGAGATTCGTATCTGGTGGCGTATGATCCATTGTTATCCTTTCTCCTTCCCATATTTGTGTTTAGTTGTGCCCTGTTCACATTACTGTATATTCCTGTGTGTGTGCGGCGCAGTGCAGTTTAAGTTCTCCCTGTCTGTCATAATTTGTGTGGGGGCTTTGGTGGTGTGACTCCTCACTGGGTGGAGGGTGGAGGGTTAAGTGCAGGGCTGAGCAGGAGACAAGGAGAGGTTGGAGGCTCAGGCATTTGCACCATCAGCAAAAACCCTGGGTTGAGGGTCAGACAGGGTTTCCCCTAGTTATAGGGACATCACAGGGGCCTCAGGTATTACAGCCTTAGTGGATCTAAGCCCCCCGTGACACATACATACTGTATACCAAAGCAGAATGGTCCTAGAAGTCGCACCAGTAACATGTACAAATAGAGATGTAAAGTAACAGGACAGATTCCAAATAGAACAAAGAACCCCATATACGTAATAAATCAAGTCAACTAACAAGGGTTATGACTGGTACTAAATAGTTTAGTGAAAAAATGCATAATTTAAGTACTTACACAAAAGATGATATGTCACGTCAGTGAAAAGGGGAGTCTGGTACATGCATCCTGGTCCACCAGCCCCAGCGCACATTTCACCCAGAGGCTTTGTGAGGGGGTGTCTACATTTCACCCAGAGGCTTTGAAAGAGGAAAACAATAGTCACATTTTTCCCCTTTTACAGTCACATATAATGGACCACATATTATGTTCTATGAAGAATGGGCCACATACAATGCTCCATTCATAATGGGGAAAAAAAGTATTTAGTCGGCCACCAATTGTGCAAGTTCTCCCACTGAAAAAGATGAGAGAGACCTGTAATTGACGTCATAGGTAGACCAAAATTATGAGAGTAAAAATTAGAAAACAAATCCAGAAAATCACCTTTTCTGATTTGGCAAGATGTTTTTTTATCAAATTATGGTGGAAAATAAGTATTTGGTCATTAATAGTGTTGAGCGACACCACCCGATACTAAAAAATATCGGATCGGAATGGATCGGCCGATCTAAAAAAAGTATCTGATATCGCCAATTCCGATCCCAGAAGTCCCATTCAAGTCAATGGAACAGAAATATCGGAATAAAAAAAAAACCTTTTTTCCCTGTAGGTTAATTCTACATGAAGAAAAACAACTAATAATAATGTAGAATGTATTGTGGGATTTTGTAGGAGACATTAAAGCCATAGAGGTTTAGTCCAATCAAATGGAATAGCAGTAATTTTTTTTTTTTTTAAAGACGTTCGTAGTTACAAAGATATTGACTATGTTAAAGTCTTTAATATTTTGTCAGATATGTATGTTTCACTACTTCCATGCTCTTCACCTTCTTTTTTACTTCTCCCACACTTTATCCTTCATCATCCTCAGCAGCATCTTTTTCATCAACTTCTTCTTCACCTTATTCATCTTCTTCTTCTTCTTCTTCTTCACCTACTTCCTACTTTTTTTTTTTACATTCTTCATATTCTTCTTATTCAACTATTATTCTTCTTCATATTCTACTTCTTCATCTTCTTCCTATTCTTCTTCATCATATTCTTATTTGTGTCAGGCATTCCTGTAGTTGTAATCTATAAAAGTTTGAAGATTACACCTTCTGTTCAGCCTGTCACAAAAGATTTACAACAGGATTTGTCTGCGTTCAGTTTGGCCTGCAGCAGCAGGCCTATTCCAGGGGCACCACGAGGAGGAACGGACTCACCTCCATACACTGCTTAGTCTTCTTCTGCTTATAAATTAGATAATATCATTTGCTCAGATTTTTAGTCTTATGCTTAATGTTCTTCTGCTTTTGGTTTTTATGCTTCTTGTCCTTCTGTCTCTTGTTGTTCTGCATCTTGGTGGTTGTCTTCATGTTCTTTGTCCTCTTGGTCATCTTCTTCAGGGTCATCTTTTAGGTATTCTTCTGTGTGGTGTTCAGGGTTGTCGTCTTCAGGTCATTGTCAGGGAGATCCAGAGTGAGAATCAAAAACCATTTCCAAAAGCTTGAACTTGGAAAAGTAGCAGAAGGTACAAGAAGGCTGAGGAACTGCCGAGAACCAGCTGATGGTACTGAAACCCGGATGGGTAGCAGAAGGAACAATAGCAAATGGAACTAGCGAGGACCAGCTGACAGTGCTGGAACCCGGAGGGGCAGCAGAAGGAACAAGAGTCAATGGCACAACTGTGGACCTGCTGACAGTGCTGGAACATGGTTACTAAGCAGGAGGTACCTGTGCTACAAAGGACTACCAAGGACCAGCAGACGTTGCTGGAACTCGGATACCAAGAAGGAGGCACCTAGGCCAAAGGCTCTGCCGAGAACCAGCTGACGGTGCTGGAACCCAGATGGGTGGCAGAAGCTGCAAGAGCAAATGAAACTAGCAAGAACCACCTGATGGTGCTGGAACCCGGAGGGGCAGCAGAAGGAAGAAGAGCCAATGGGACAATCGTGGACCAGCTGACGGTGCTGGAACATGGTTACTAAGCAGGAGGTACCGATGCTACAAAGCACTACCAAGGACAAGCAGACGTTGCTGGAACTTGGATACCGAGAAGGAGGCACCTAGGCCAAAGGCTCTGCCGAGAAACAGATGACGGTGCTGGAACCCGGATGGGTAGCAGAAGGTACCCATAATCAACAAAGTTGCAAGGCCGCAAGCAGGACGCAGTTACTGAATCCCACAGTCCAACAGGGTATGCTTGTTCTATTGGCACTACGGAACCAGCCTTTAGTACCAGAACCCGCAGCCCACATAGGAAGCATCGAAACTGCAGGCACCATAGACTCGGCTAAACCGACCGCAACACGAGAGGACAATGTATTGGTGGCAAAGTGACGTTGGCACTACCCAGAAACAGCAGGTGTGCTGGAACCAGGCTGGGCAGGAGGGAGTACCCGTGCCAAAGACACTGCCGAGAACCAGCTGACAGTGCTGGAACCCGGATGGGTAGCAGAAGAAACAAGAGCCAATGGCACAACTGTGGACCAGCTGACGGTGCTGGAACATGGTTACTAAGCAGGAGGTACCTGTGCTACAAAGGACTACCAAGGACCAGCAGACGTTGCTGGAACTCGGATACCAAGAAGGAGGCACCTAGGCCAAAGGCTCTGCCGTGAACCAGCTGACGGTGCTGGAACCCGGATGGGTGGCAGAAGCTGCAAGAGCAAATGAAACTAGCGAGAACCACCTGATGGTGCTGGAACCCGGAGGGGCAGCAGAAGGAAGAAGAGCCAATGGGACAACCGTGGACCAGCTGACGGTGCTGGAACACGGTTACTAAGCAGGAGGTACCGGTGCTACAAAGCACTACCAAGGACAAGCAGACGTTGCTGGAACTTGGATACCGAGAAGGAGGCACCTAGGCCAAAGGCTCTGCCAAGAAACAGCTGACGGTGCTGGAACCCGGATGGGTAGCAGAAGGTACCCATAATCAACAAAGTTGCAAGGCCGCGAGCAGGACGCAGTTACTGAATCCCACAGTCCAACAGGGTGTGCTTGTTCTATTGGCACTACGGAACCAGCATTTAGTACCAGAACCCGCAGCCCACATAGGAAGCACCGAAACTGCAGGCACCATAGACTTGGCTAAACCGACCGCAACACGAGAGGACAATGTATTGGTGGCAAAGTGACGTTGGCACTACCCAGAAACAGCAGGCGTGCTGGAACCAGGCTGGGCAGGAGGGAGTACCCGTGCCAAAGACACTGCCGAGAACCAGCTGACGGTGCTGGAACCCGGATGGGTAGCAGAAGAAACAAGAGCCAATGGCACAACTGTGGACCAGCTGACGGTGCTGGAACACGGTTTCTAAGCAGGAGGTACCTGTGCATTAAAGCACTGCCAAGAACCAGCAGACGTTGCTGGAACTCGGACACCGAGAAGGAGGCACCTCAGCCAAAGACTCTGCCGAGAAACAGCTGACGGTGCTGGAATCCGGCTGAGCAGGAGGGAGTACCCCTGCCAAAGACACTGCTGAGAACCAGCTGACGGTGCTGGAACCCGGATGGGTAGCAGAAGAACCAAGGGCCAATGGCACAACTGTGGACCAGCTGACGGTGCTGGAACACGGTTTCTAAGCAGGAGGTACCTGTGCTTTTTGTTGCAAGGCCGTGAGCAGGACGCAGTTACCGAATCCCACAGTCCAACAGGGTGTGCTTGTTCTATTGGCACTACGGAACCAGCCTTTAGTACCAGAACCCGCAGCCCACATAGGAAGCACCGAAACTGCAGGCACCATAGACTCTGGTAACCTGACCGCAACACGACAGGACAACATATCGGTGGCAAAGTGACGTTGACACTACCCGGAAACAGCAGGCGTGCTGGAACCAGGCTGGGCAGGAGGAAGTACCCGTGCCAAAGACACTTCTGAGCAGCAACTGGAGATGTTGGAGCCCAGGGGTCAATCATGCAGCAGGATGAGGCCTACTTGGAGCGAGTTTTATATTGGTTGTACACAACTACTAATTGTAACCGTGCTCCACTTCAGCCTCTGGCTCTACTGTCTCTAGTATTTCCCCTGGCCTCCAACCCCGCCAGTTGCTGCTCTGAAGTGTCGTATGCACAATCCACACTTGTTCCTGGGTTACAGGGGTTCAGTCAAGTCAGTTGATCCCATGATGTGTGTCCGGCAAGGTCTCCTGCTCTGTCCACATTCCCACTACTAGTAATGGGAATGGGGACAGAGCAGGAGACATTGCCGGACACACATCAGGGGATCAACTGACGTGACTGAGCCTCAGTAAAACGTGAACAAGTGTGGTTTGTGCAGATGACACTTCAGAGCAGCGACTGGCGGGGCTGGAGGCCAGGGGAAATACTAGAGACAGTGGAGCCAGAGGCCTAAGTGGAGCACGGTTAAAAATCAGTAGTAGTTTGAATGTGGATGGAGTAGGAGACTTTGCCGTCTACACAGCAGGGGAACAGCTGGCATTTCTGAACCCCACTAACACAGGAGCTAGTGTGTTTTTCTCTGGGAAGACGACACTTCTGAACACCAACTGGCGTTGTTGGAGCCCAGGATGAGGCATGGAGCAGGCTGAGGCCTGATGTTTTGGGCATGTGGAGTCAGCAGGAGACATTGCCGTCTACACAGCAGGGGAACAGCTGGCGTTACTGAACCACACTAACACAGGAGCTAGTGTGTTTTTCTCTGTGAAGACGGCACTTCTGAACACCAACTGGCGTTGTTGGAGCCCAGGATGAGGCAAGCAGCAGGCGGAGGCCAACTTGCAGCTGGTTTTATAGAGGTTGTAGACTACAAATGATTGTAACCGTGCTCCACTTCAGCCTCTGGCTCCACTGTCTCTAGTATTTCCCCTGGCCTCCAACCGCGCCAGTTACAGCTCTGAAGTGGCGTCAGCACAATCCACACTTGTTCCTGTGTTACTGGGGCTCAGTCCCGTCAGTTGATCCCCTGATGTGTGTCTCCTGCTCTGTCCTCATTTACACAATGGGAATAGTAATGGGAATGTGTACAGAGCATGAGACCTTGCCGGACACACATCAGGGGATCAACTGACGTGACTGAGCCCCAGTAACTCAGGAACAAGTGTGGATTGTGCAGACGCCACTTCAGAGCAGCAACTGGCGGGGTTGGAGGCCAGGGAAAAAACTAGAGACAGTGGCGCTAGAGGCCTAAGTGGAGCACGGTTAAAAATCAGTAGTAGTTTGAAAGTGGATGGAGCAGGAGACATTGCCGTCTACACAGCAGGGGAACAGCTGTCGTTTCTGAACCCCACTAACACAGGAGCTAGTGTGTTTTTCTCTGGGAAGACAACACTTCTGAACACCAACTGGCGTTGTTGGAGCCCAGGATGAGGCATGGAGCAGGCTGAGGCCTGATGTTGTTGGCATGTGGAGGCAGCAGGAGACTTTGCCGTCTACACAGCAGGGGAACAGCTGGCATTGCTGAACCCCACTAACACAGGAGCTAGTGTGTTTTTCTCTGGGAAGACAACACTTCGGAACACCAACTGGCATTGTTGGAGCCCAGGTTGAGGCATGGAGCAGGCTGAGGCCTGATGTTGTTGGCATGTGGAGTCAGAAGGAGACATTGCCGTCTACACTGCAAGGGAACAGCTGGCGTTACTGAACCCCACTAACACAGGAGCTAGCGTGTTTTTCTCTGGGAAGATGACACTTCTGAACACCTACTGGCGTTGTTGGAGCCCAGGTTGAGGCATGGAGCAGGCTGAGGCCTGATGTTGTTGGCATGTGGAGGCAGCAGGAGACTTTGCCGTCTACACAGCAGGAGAACAGCTGGCATTACTGAACCCCACTAAAACAGGAGCTAGTGTGTTTTTCTCTGGGAAGACGACACTTCTGAACACCAACTAGCGTTGTTGGAGCCCAGGTTGAGGCATGGAGCAGGCAGAGGCCTGATGTTGTTGGCATGTGGAGGCAGCAGGAGACTTTGCCGTCTACACAGCAGGGGAACAGCTGGCATTACTGAACCCCACTAACACAGGATCTAGTGTGTTTTTCTCTGTGAAGATGGCACTTCTGAACACCAACTGGCGTTGTTGGAGCCCAGGATGAGGCATGGAGCAGGCTGAGGCCTGATGTTGTTGGCATGTGGAGGCAGCAGGAGACTTTGCCGTCTACACAGCAGGGGAACAGCTGGCATTACTGAACCCCACTAACACAGGAGCTAGTGTGTTTTTCTCTGTGCAGACGACACATCTGAGAGAAAACTGGCTGTGTTGAAGCCCAGGGATTATAGTTCAGGTGGTAGAAACATGAACACAACAGGAGACCTGGATACAGTTGCCAACCAATTATTTAGTCGGGAAGAGGACTGGCAAATTCTGGAGAGATCCAGGCCTTGTTCATTTTCAGAAAAGTAAGCCAGTCGACGTTATCGGAAGATAGTCGCGCGCGACGGTCTGTTAGTACACCACCTGCGGCACTAAAGAAGCATTCCGATAATACACTGGCAGCAGGGCAAGCCAGCTCCACCAATGCATACTGGCTAAGCTCTGGCCACGTATCCAGCTTAGAGACCCAAAACTTGAAGGAGGAAGAGCCATCTGGGAGTACACTCACAGGGCAAGACATGTAGTCTGTCACCATCTGACGGAAACGTTGCCTCCTGCTGACTGGAGCCGTCAGTGACGGTGTAGACAATTGTGGCGGACACACAAAACTTTGCCACATTTGGGCCATAGTGGTCTTGCCTTGTGATGAGGCGCTGCCTCTGCTCCCTCTTTGTGCCGAGTTTCCTCCACTGCCTCGAAGCACAGAGCTGCTTTGTAAAGCTCTAGCACCACGGCTGTTGGGTGGAATGGAAAACATGATGGACTGCACCAGTGTGTCTTGGTACTCCCGCAGTTTACGCTTCCGGTTCAACGTTGGTATGAGGCTTTGTAAGTTGTCCCGGTAGCGAGGATCTAGGAGGGTGTACACCCAATAATCAGCCGTGTAGAGAATGTGGGCGATGCGGCGGTCATTTCTCAGGCACTGCAGCATGAAATCAACCATGTGCTGCAGACTCTCAACTGCCAAAGAACCGCTGCCCCCTGCTTGAGGCGTGATCTCTGCCTGCTCTGCATCACCCCACCCTCGCTTTACATACTGACTAGAGCTTTGTGTACCTTCCTCCTCTGGAGAGATGTCTTCCTCCTCCATCTACTCCTCCTCATCCTCCTCACAAAGTGTCCCCTGCCTAGGCCTTTGTGAGGAACCACGTAGCGCAGACTGTCCTGAAGCAGATGGCATTTGGGACTCCTCATCCTCCACCTCTTCCAAAACCTTATCCCTTAGTGCTTGCAGTGTTTTTTGAAGCAGGCAGATAAGGGGGACAGTAATGCTGACTAGTGCATCATCTGCACTCGAATTTGCGTGGAATCATCGAAGGCACGCAAAACGAGGCAGATGTCCTTCATAGAGGCCCACTCAGTGGTGCTGAAGTGTGACCGGCGCACAGTGCGACTTGTTTGCGCCTGATGCAGCTGGTACTCCATGACTGCTGCCTGCTTCTCACACAACCGCTCCAACATATGTAACATTGAATTCCACCTGGTGGGTAGGTCAGATATGATGCGATGTTCCGGAAGGCGTAATCGGCGCTGCAGAGCAGCAAGGCGCGATCTTGCCGTGCTGGAACGCCGCAAGTGAGCGCACTCTATGCGGACCTTGTGCAGCAGTGCATCAAGATTCGGATAGTCCCTCAGAAAGCTCTGCACAACCAAGTTCAGCACATGTGCCAGACATGGGATGTGAGTGTGGTTGCCTAGGCCAAGAGCTGCCACCAGATTTCGGCCATTGTCACACACTACCAAGCCCGGCTGGAGATTCGCTGGCAAAAACCACACGTCGCTCTCCTGCTTGATGGCATTCCAGAGCTCCTGCGCTGTGTGGCTTCGATTCCCCAAAGAAATTAATTTGAGTACGGCCTGTTGACGTTTGGCCACGGCTGTGCTCATATCGGTCGTAACAGGCTCCTGCTGCGCTGTTTCTGAGGAACTTGAGTAGGAGGAGGAGTCTATGTATACAGACTGGATTCCTGCAATCCGTGGAGTTGGCAGAACATGTACAGCGCCACTCTTCAGATCTGTACCTGGCTCCACAACATTGACCCAATGGGCAGTGAGGGAAAGGTATCGTCCCTGTCCATGGCTACTGGTCCACGCATCGGTGGTCAGGTGGACCTTGCTACTAACGGCGTTTAGTAGAGCATGTTTTATTTTTCCCGCCACATGTTTTTGCAGGGCAGGGACGGCTTGCCTGCTGAAATAAAAGCGGCTGGGCACGGTGTATTGTGGGACTGCCAATGCCATGAAGTCCCGGAAGGTGTCAGTCTCCACCAGCCTGAATGAGATTATTTCAAGTGCCAGTAGTTTGGCAATGCCAGCATTCAGAGTCTGTGCTCGGGGATGGTTTGCCGAGTATGGCCGCCTTTTATCTCTTGCCTGTGCTACCGATGGCTGTCGAGTGTCCTGGGAGTGTGAGGATGACTGGGAACGTGGTGCTGTGGGTGGAATGTCACAGGGTCTCCGGACAACAGTGCCAGAGGTTCTTCCTTGGCTATCCTGTGAGGAAGCCGAACCAGTTGTGTGTGAGCTGGAGGAAGAGGCCCCAACACGAACTGAAGAGGTGGTAGGTGGTGGTGTACGTTGGCCTACGTCTTCAGTGTGTCTGTGTAACTCCACCTCGTGCTTGGTCCGCACATGTTTCCACATATTAGTGGTATTGAGGTTGCTGACATTTTTCCCTCTTTTGACTCTCAGATGACACAGCTTGCATTTGACAAAGCAAATGTCATCTGCAACTGTATCAAAAAAGGACCATGCACTGCAAGTCTTGGGAGCGCCCGTTTTGGCTTTTGAAAGAGGAATGCTCCTAACGGGTGCCGAAGTGGAGGCTACAGGCAACCAAGTCTGCCCCCTCCCTCTCCCTCCTGTTTTGGCCATTCGGAGAATCTCTTCCTCAGAGCTGCTCCCACCACATTCCTGTTCCTCACGCCATGATGGGTCAAGGACCTCATCATCTACACTCCCCTCTTCAAACACCTGCTTCTCCTGGGTTGTCTCGCCAGCACCGTACGCACCAGAAAGTGGCACCTGTGTCTCATCATCATCTGATGCGTACTGAGGTGTGCTGACCATAGGCACTGGCCCACCCGCCTCTTCAGATTCAGAGGGACAAAGAAGTTGCGCATCACTGCATACTCCCTCTTCTTCACATTCTGGAATGCTGCTTGGCTGGCCCCCTCTTTCCAAGCCAACAGATTCAGAGAACAGAAGTAGAGACTGTGATGGCTCCTGTCCAGGGCTCTCTGACTGCCTGGGCACTTTGGCAGGTGGTGAAGAGACAGATGGTTGCTCTTCGGTGCTCTGGCCCTGAGAGGATGTGGAAGTCATTGAATTCGATGCGTTAGCTGCCATCCATCCGACAACGGCTTCAATTTGTTCCTCCCGCAGCAGTGGGGTATGGCGAGGTCCTACAAAGCTGTGCAAAAAGGACTGTTGCCTGCTAAAACCGGGGGATGCTGACTCACTGATGCCCGCAGCAGGAACAGAATCCCCACATCATCTCCCTGCAGAATCCCCACGTCCTCTCCCTGCAGAAATCCCCACGTCCTCTCCCTGCTGAAACTCCACGCCCACGCCCACATGCCTTACTCCCTGCCTTCTTCATCTTGCTAGACTGATAAAGATAGGCAGAAAAGTACAAAAGGGGGGCTTAGTGTGCTTATTCCTGAACAGCTGGTTACAGGTAGAAGAAACACTAATTTTATGAAGTGTGTGTGTGGACTACACTTTAATAGGAGCTAATGTGGCCTACACAACTTTCAAATGTAGTGTTTGGTGAACTTTATTGTTTTTTTTTGTGGAAAAAAAACTAAAAGGATGTGACCAAAGTGATAGTATCACCAACTTTTTGGAGCTATTACAATGCAGGCAGGTAACCTACAATGCAAAAGATGAGGCTCCAAAAAAATTGGGTAATACTAATCTGGCTGCAGATGAAGGGCACAAGCCAGAAAAAAGGCTCCTCTATCTACTCCTATATAGTGTTTGCAACCAACCAATGTAGATGGATACGGATGGATGCACACTAATAGGAGAAGAAAAATGAGCTGCAATTAAAGAAAAATATGTGTGAAGCAGTGACGCACGCTGAGCGGCCTACAACCAGACGTAGCTGCAGGACACACTACTCAGCATGAGCTGCACTCACACACAGTCAGAGACCTCTCAGACAGCCGTGAACAGTGCAGCTAAGTGGGCACTAGCACTCAAATGCTGCAGAAAGGCTCCGCTGTCTACTCCTAGAGTGTTTGCAACCACCGTATATGGATACGGATGGAAGCACACTAGATAGAATTTTTGAAAAATAAGCAGCTCAAAAAGAAAAATATGTATGAGGCAGCAGTGAGGCACGCTGGGTGGCCTACAACCAGATGTGGCTGCAGGACCCACTCCACAGTGTGAGCTGCACTCACACAGCCCTTGCAGACAGCTGTGAACACTGCTGCTAGGGAAAAGAAAGCTACAGTGGTGGTTTATGTAGCCTGGCTAAAGCACAATATGTTTTGTAGAATCGCTATTTCTAACTGTCCGTCACAGTCTTCAACAGCAGCCTGTCCCTAACTGAATTCACAGCAGAGTGACGAGAAATGGTGGCGGCGGCGGCTTTTATAGTGCATCATGACATCATTTCAGCAGCCAATCACAGCCATGCCAACAGTTAACATGCCTACATGCCTAACAGGATGTGCCCACACTTCTGAGGATTCCCATTGGCTGAATCAAAGCGAGCGGGCTCATGGCATTATGGGAACTTCCGATTCCGGTATCCGATATGAAAAACTATCGGAAGTCAGTATCGGAATTCCGATACAGCTAATATCGGCCGATACCCGATACTTGCGGTATCGGAATGCTCAACACTAGTCATTAACAAAAGTTCATCTCTATATTTTGCTATATATCCTTTGTTGGCAATGACAGTGGTCAAACATTTTCCGTAAGTCTTCAAAAGGTTGGCACACACTGTTGGTAGTATGATGGCCCATTCCTCCATGCAGATCTCCTCTGGAGCAGTGATGTTTGGGGCCTGTCGCTGGGCAATACGGACTTTGAACTCCCTCCAAAGCTTTTCTATGTGGTTGACACTCCAGGACCTTCATATGCTTCTTATGAAGCCACTCCTTCATTTCCCTGGCGGTGTGCTTGGGATCATTAACATGCTGAAAGACCCATCCACGTTTCATCTTCAATGACCTTACTGATGGAAGGAGGTTTGCACTCAAAATCTCACAATACATTGCCCCATTCATTCTTTCATGTACACGGATCAGAAGTCCTTGTCCCTTTGCTGAGAAACAGCCCAAAAGCATGATGTTTCCACCCCCATGCTTCACAGTAGGTATGGAGTGGTTTGAATGCAACTCAGCATTCTGTCTCATCCAAACATGACAAGTTTTGTTTCTACGAAACATTTATACTTTGCTTTCAACAGACCATATGACATGCTCCCAATACTCTTCTAGATAATCCAAATGCTCTCTAGCAAACTTCAGATGGGCCCAGACCTGTTCTGGCTTAAGGAGGGGGACATGTCTGGCACTGCAGGATTTGAGTTCCTGGTGGCATAGTGTGTTACTGATAGTAGCCTTTGTTAAGGTTGTCCCAGCCCTATGCAAGTCATTCACTAGGTCCCCCCGTTTGGTTCTGGGTTTGATCATTGTGTGTTCCAGTTTCCTCAGATGTGGAGAAGATGGAAAAAAAAATAGACTGCAGTATGATGTCATTCAAGTGCAGTCCAATTTTTTCCATGCTCTCATTCACTTGCATGGCCAAGTGTGATCCTATTTACAGATACAAATCATGCAATATGGACGAGGAAAATAATTGGCCCATATAATAACACTGGTTCTAGTGCAATCCGATGTTTTGTCAGAATGTACTCGGATTGAAAATATGACCTTCTGCACAAGCAGACTGTCTATCTCTAGTCAGCATTTCCTTTCTCTTTGCCATGCCATCCTAGACTTATAGGGTCAGTAAAACAAGGAATGTTTACGTGTTACCAAGAAATTATAATTAATACTTAATACAGTAATTTGTATGAAAATGTTTTTGCTGTGTGAGAATGTTTGTTTTTTAAACTTTTTTTTAAACTTTTAAGAATATTTGAAAACGGCATCTTTTTCAGTCAGATTCCACCCGGACTCCATCTGAAAAAACACCGCAAAACCACACAAACACCATAAATTGAATATAATGGGCTGCAATGTCGAAATGATATTGTTGTGTACATTTGTGTACATTTTCAGCCTTAATGTCATTTTTTAACACTTCAGGGTTCAGAAACCCTGACTCAGTTAAAATAAGTGACAGGGACATTTTTCAGGCAGCTTCTGTTGGGAATCTGCTGTTCTCTATACTTAACAGTATAGAGTGAAAGCAGCCTTACCTTTTGTGACTGTGCCACTATCTAAGTTATGCCATGTCCACATACCCTAATTTAGCAAAACTATCACAAGGGGAACAGCATTGACATGGCAGCAATGCCTGCGAAAATGCAATGCAGTTAAAAAAGCACAGCATTAAAAAAATAATATGGCGGCTGTGCTGTGGTTGTGTCAGTTTCACTCTATCTGGCTTTACGCTAAATATTCAGCTACCGTATATACTCGTGTATAAGCCGAGTTTTTTGGCACTTTTTTGTGCTGAAAACGCTCCCTCGGATGATACACGAGTCAATTGTCTCAGAGGGCCGGCGGGGAGGGGGAGTGGCAGAGCAGCGGGTAATAGGAGGCAGGAGCCGGTGGTTGCGGCTGTCACTGTGCACAGTGACACCCGCAGCCGCTGGCTTCCAGAAGACATTCTACAGACCTACCTGCACACCCTCGCTGCATCTCACTGGATCCGGCACCAGAAGCATTTCCAGTCGAGTGATCACGTGGCCCGCTCATTAAGGTAATGAATATCCACGCCTCCACACTTCCATAGGCATGGAATTAATATTCATTACCTTAATGAGTGGGGCCACGTATTTGCTCAGCAGGAAGAGCTGCTGGCGCCAGAACGAGATGCATAGAGGGGTCGCAGGCTAGGTAAGTAGGATGTTTTGTTTTTTAGGAACATGCATACAAGTTAGGGGATAAGGAGCCATGCATACAAGGACAGCGATGGTGGAGCCATGCATACAAGGACAGGGACGGGGGAGCCATGCATACCAGGACAGTGATGGGGGAGCCATGCATACCAGATCATTGATGGGGGAGCCATGCATACAAGGATTGTGACGGGGAGCCATGCTTTCCAGGACAGGGATGAGGGGACAATGGACACCCGGCTAATACTTGAGTCAATAAGCTTTCCCAGTTTTTCATGGCAAAATTAGGTTCCTCGGTTTTTAACTCGAGTATATATACGTTAATTGCATATGTGGACACCTAGAACCTTGGAAATGCACACATTCATCTATAACAAAATAACCTGTGCCAAAACTAATAAGACTGTGCATTTAATACCCTTACCTGGATGCCTATAGCTTTGAATGAGTCACAAACAAACAAGTCTTAAAATTGAAAAGGTTCAACAATAACTTTTTTTTTCCTGAATAGTAAAAGTAATTTTATTAAAGAACGAGCTGGGGATTGCAATCACGGTGAAGTGTGTATGTTCCAGCTGGGAAGTCTTAATGCTGCAGTGAAAGAGTGCTATACAATCTTGTGCAATTGTTAATCAACTTGTATGTAATAACGTTGTTGTGAAGGCTCTTAGCTGTATGATGGTGACTTTTATCAGTTTGATTATTTTACTTCTATTTAGAGATCAGTCAAACAACATATTAACATACACATTGGTAGTCGTAATACTTAACATGTTATTTGACTGTACTGTACTGCTAATCTAATCTAACAGAAACAAGAAAAAGTTTATTTTCTCTTTCTGGACAAATATATCAAGTCAGCAGATGTTCCCTTGGCATTTTTAATATTGTATCTATTCAAGGGATTCATGTTACTCAAAATATATGTATATGTGTGAAAACATAGCTTTGTGTTTGAGCTATGATGCTAAATCTGTATAAGGCTCCCCAAAATCATATGCAATTTATAATACTGGTGCTTCAATCCACATAGGTGCCATATCCAAGAATCCTTCAGGGGATTCTTTCTGAATTCCCTAGTAATGCAGTTCAAATGTGCCCTTGATGAGCCATTGACTAAAGTCAGGCAAAAGAAGTCTCAAACATGAAACTTTAGAATCTGTACATTTTCTGGCAGCATCCAACTTTTTAGCAGGGCACAATGTTGTCATAAAGATTGATGCTACAATGTTAAATGGAGTCCAAAGTGTTATGTATTGGACAATTTGCTTAAATGGAACCTGTCACCCTCCCAGGACGTTTTTAAGTAAAAGAGCCACCTTCAGCAGCACTAAGGCTGCATTCTGTGAAGGTGGCTCTTCTGTTTCTGACCCCTATTAATGAAGAAATATTGACTTTTATAAATAGGCCCTCATACCTGTAATGTGTCCCGTAGGTATGGTGTTTCCCCTTGTATCAGTTGCCTTCCAGCCATCCATCATGCCCCTTTTGTGTCTGGGCGCCGCCTCCCAGCCGTCCATCATGCCCCTTGTCTTGTGTGTGAGCGCCGCCTCCCATCGGTCCATCATGCCCCTGTGTCGCCCTTAAGAATAGGTCATCAATATCTCATCCATGGTGCCGATCAACCTGAAGTGCTCATGTGCAAAGTTCAACGTTAGTCTCACCAGATCATAACCCCCGCACCAGATCATTTCCCCACATTTTTTTGGGAGACTTGATGTAGGTTTTGGAAAAATATAGCCAAGCTTCAATGGAGACATATGAAGAATATGGGAGATTGTTGTGACATACGATATACAACCAGTATTGCCAGAAATTTCAGCAGCTCCTTTATTGTTGCTCTAGGCATCTAGGAAGCCTTCAGAAAAAATTTTCTTCTTGACTTTTCAACCGTTTTTGATGGCCACCCAGTTGTAGGTAATGATATTTATGTGCCCAGTTTAAGCCACTTCAAGATGAATGTCTTCAGTGCTTCATAGTATGTCTTTGAAATTGAGAATGCCTTGGAAATTATTTTGTACCAATTCACCTGACTGATAATTTTCAGCAAGGTGATCCCTTTGCTATCTTTTAAGCTGTTCATGGACCATGGCATTTGCTGTAAAAAGCAACTAAGAACATGTCATTAAAATCCTGCTAGAGCAGTTAAACTTTACATGGGTTAATAAGAATAATGAGGTTACAGAATAGCTGTAAATGATGGCAACTTTGTGCTGATTTATTTTTAACACAAATTTAAATATCCTGGAAACAACCAGATTCTCAATTGCGAGAGGGTATTCAGTTAACATTTATAAAATCACTTTTTTTGTGTGAGGGGATGAATAAAAATAACAAAACTAAAAATAAAGTGAATTCAGTTTGTTTCTCAATGGATATGTACAGATTATGAGTGACCTTAAAGTAGCACATTCCATCAAAATGTTTATCCTCTTAATAAATTACAATCCTCACATCATATAGCACTGCGTACTTACAATTGATCATAAAGGCCCCGTCACACATAGCGATCTCGTGTCAAGTTTTGTGACACAACAGCGATCTCACCAGCGAGATCGCTGTGTGTGACAGCGATCAGCGAGCGGCCCCCCTGCCGGTATCGCTGATCACTGCAAGAAACCTCTGGACATTTCTTTCGTTGCTGATCTCCCACTGGCCAGCACGCATCGCTGCGTGTGACAGGCGGGAGACCAGCGATCAGCTGGTAACTAACGTACACATCGGGTATCCAAGGGATGCACGTCCCTTAGATACCTGTTGTGTATGTTAGTTACCAGCGTGCTGATGCAGGGAGTTGGTAACTAACGTACACATCGGGTATCTAAGGGACACACGTCCCTTGGATACCCGATGTGTACGTTAGTTACCAGCTCCCTGCATCTGCGCGCTGGTAACTAACGAACATAGCGACGCCGCGCGCTCGGCGTCGCTGTGCTGATCGCTGGTGAAGCTGTCTGTGTGACAGCTCACCAGCGATCACATAGAGACTTACCAGCGATCCTGACACATTGATATCGTTGTCGGGATCACTGGTAAGTCGCTATGTGTGACTCCAGCTTAAGGTAAACTAATCAAATTTGCAGATCATGCAAAGCTAGGATGGGTAGATAACACTAGAGAAGGCAGGGAAAGGATGCAAATGGATCTAGATAAGCTTGAAAACTGGGCAGAGGCTAATAGAATGGAATTGAACAGGAAGAAATGCAAGATTCTACATTTAGATAAGAAAAGCTAAAATTACATCTGCCGTATGGGATGAATAGAATGAAGAAGCAGTCTGTGTGAAAAAGAATTGTGTATACTAATAGTTCACAGGCTACACATGAGTCAACAGTATGATGCAGCAGCAAAAAAGGTAAACACAGTTCTAGGATGTATTGAGAGAAGCATATAGTCTAGATCATGTGAAGCAATTATCTCCCTCTGCTCCTCCTTGGTCAGTCCTCATCTGTAATACTGAGTCTAGTTCTTAAAAAAGATATAAAAAACTGGAGGAAGTTCAGAATATAGCTAACAGGATGGTGAGAGCCTGCATTCTGGGGCTTTTTTGGGAATGGGGTGATATTATGTGCATGCTACATGCATGGGCCTGTGTTCTGGGGTCTGCATGGGGAAAGCGGTGATATTACATGCGTGGTGCAGGGGGTGGTTTCAACACGCATGGAGCTGCATTCTTGAAAAGCTGCAAAGGAAAGGAGGCAGTGATGTTACATGTGTGGGACATTGTGTTAGGGGGCTGTGTGAGGAAAAAGATGCTCTTATTCACATTGGACTGAATTCTGGGGGTGCATGGGTGAGGTGGTGATGTTACTTATATGGGGCTATGTACTGGGGCTGCATGATTAAGGGCTTGATGCTGCTATCATGGGGCTGTGTTCTTGGGGGCTGCATGGGGAAGGGGATGTTACTCATGTGAGGCTTCATGGGTAAGAGTGTGATATTACGTGCTTGGGGTTGTGTGCTGAAGGTAGCTGTGTAGGGAAGTGAGTGATGTTACTCACATAGGGCAGCATTTGAAAGAAGGTAACACCATGTGCATGGGGCTGCATGGGGAAAGGGGTAATTTTATTTGTGTGATGCTGTATTCTGGGGACTGATGTTACAAGTAGAGTTGAGCGACTTTTGGTTTTTTAGGGTCCAGTTTCGTTTCGTGAAACCCGACTTTTCCAAAAGTCAGGTCGAGCAAGATCGTCCGATTATAGGGAAAAGTCGGGGTCGTCCCGAAACACGAAACCCAATGTAAGTCAATGGGGAATAAAAGTCGGCAGTGAGAGGAGGACAGGAAACACACCTACAGTGCCCATTTGAATGCCAAAAGCATCAATTCTTCTTACTTAAGCTTGTCAACCTTAATTAACTTCATAATACAAGTTGCGCACTGAAAAATGGGGGTTATTTGGCTAAAGTTGTGGGGGGGAGGGCTGGCTGCAGGTTTTCATGTGCCCTGGGCGAAAGAGCGCCCCTTTAACACATACCACAACTCATCATGCTCCGATAATGTAAAATACTTCACTTTTTACATCTCATGACGAGGCCCATCTATTTCTCCATACAGAATCATTGGTCCCATATAATGTTTGAAACAGTATATGATGAGCTCCACATAATGCTACAGTATATGTTGGTCCCCATGGATGAAGCTCCACTGTCTTATGGGCCCAAATAATGCTCCAAACATAATGCGCCCCATTTCTAATGCTCTAGTGTATAATGGGCCCTGTAAATGCTGCTCCAGTGTCTGATGTCCACCTTTGGAATGTTCCAGTGTATGGTGGGCCCCATCTATCATTCTCCAGAGTATAGTGCTCCCCAAAAATTGCTGTCCCAACATTGAAAACAATCAAATAAGTCTCCTCGCTAGGGAATCCCTGTACTTGTCTGGACTCCTCGTCGTCCCCATCTTCCATCTCACTGCACAGTATTTCAACTTTGCAAGTGCTGTGATCCTGAGCAAGCAGGGGGGGCCCATTCTTTGGCGACGGCACTGGCACAGGGCCCCTGATAGTACGGTGGTGTGTCTGATGGCGGGTGGGCCGAACCTGCACTTTCATCTGCAGCTTCCTCTTTGTCACCGTGTAAGATGGAACTGTATATGGGAAGGGTAACCTGAGTTTCATCAGGGTCAGATTCAGGTCGTGTAGCGTGCGAGGGGAATGTAGTGGTCTGGGTCAATGTACCAGCAGATTCATCGAGCAGTGGCTGGGCATCAGTGCACTTGTGTCGCCCCCAGGAGTACGGTCGCCACAGTGGCATTACCTTCTTCCTAGGGAGTGTGATGTCATGCTTGGGAGCAATGAACGATCTTTCTAGCAGGTTAACTGATTGGGCGGTGTTATTCCCACGAGTCATGACCCTCCAAACAGCGTTCATGAAGGCAAAGTGTTTGTTTTACGTGGGCAGTATGGTTGCAAAGCTGAACCTTAAAGGAATGTCCAGAAGGGCACCACCAGGAGCCTACGGTTAAATTCGACTCCACCTGGGAAACCTCAACCATGCCAGCTACAGAACAGATGCACACATTGCAAGCTTAATTCCGTTAACGAACGAGACTCCGTCATGCCCCGCGGTCCGAGTCCGGCTTACTAGAGGGACACGTGAGGCTCTGGCACATGAGATTGGCCAATAACTGGTGTGTCATGCCCTTACATGTCCGTGGCTGCATGTGCGCTGCACTGAAAAGGCCAGCGTTTGTCGCTTACAGGTGCAGATAACACGCTGAACAACGTTAGTGATGGGGATCACTGATTACAATTATTACCCGCGAACAATGATTTCCCAGTAAGTGCAGGTCAACCGCAGTTCCGGAATTAGGCCTAACCGTCATTCCTGAAAAAATGAAAAACTTACGTGTGCAAACCACAGGTGCTGTAGCTTGCTTAACAGCTCGCCAGCTGTTCTCACGCCCAGTATGGATTACACGTGATTGCACAAAGGTGAGAAAGGGTACCGTATCCCCAGATAACATGTATGGATAGCGTACACATTCAAAATATATGTCTATACATCAGGAGGCAGGCTCAGACGGTGTTATGCCCAGTATGGATTGCACGTGATTGCACAAAGGTTAGAAAGGGTACCGTATCCCCAGATAACATGTATGGATAGCGTACACATTCAAAATATATGTCTATACATCAGGAGGCAGGCTCAGACGGTGTCAGGCACAGTATGGATTTGACGGCCCAGACTACACAGCGGAGGAGCAGGGAGAGGTAAAGATTGCAAATGCTGGGGCCCTGCCCAAGCAAGGGGGGCCCACTCATGGGCGTCAGTACTGGCACTGGGCCCCTCATAGTACGGCAGTGTGTCTGACGGCGGCTGTGCACCACCACCGTCAGAGACACTTGATTGCACTATGAAGGACCCTGTGCCAGTGCCCGCGCCCAAGAGTCGGCCTACCCACCTGTCCAGGGCAACGGCACTCGCACGGTGTCGTGCGCTAGGTGGTGACCCCGGCCATGGGGGGGGAGGCAGCACAGTTAGGGGGTTTTAGAAAGTGGCATATGTTGATGTTGGACTTTCAGCTGATGCAAAAGGTGAAATAGGTCAAGTCCCAGGAAGAGGTGGACCAAAGCAAGCCATTTTTCTGTCACCCTATGTGTCATCAGGGGAAGGTGGGACAAAATCCTTGGAAACCCATGCGTGGTTCATTTTAATGAAGGTTAGATCATCCACATTTTGGGTTGACAGACGGGTCCTTTTTTCTGTCAGGATCGATCCAGCTGCACTGAAGACTCTTTCCGATAGCACACTTGCAGCTGGGCAAGCGAGCTCCTGTAAGGCATATTGTGCCAATTCAGGCCAGGTGTCCTGTTTAGCGGCCCAATAGTCAAAGGGGAATGACCTGTGTGGGAGAACATCGATATGGGAGGAAAAGTAGTTTGTAACCATAGTTGACAACTGCTGTCTCCTGTCACTTTCCATCGATGCAGTATTACCAGTTGTGTGAGCGGTACTTGAAAAATCAGTCCACAACATTGTCATGAAACCCCTGTCTCCAACGCCACTTCTGCTGTGTGCACCACGAACACCTCTGCCAAGCTGCCGCCGGCCCGTACAGCTCGTGTGAGAACCATCACCGCTGCTGTGTGCTGGGAATGCCTCAAGCAACCGATTTACCAGAGTTGCTTGTTTATTAGCCAATATTAGGTCAAGGTTCTCCTGTGGCATGATGTTTTGTAATTTGCCTTTATAGCGTGGATCCAGGATGCTGGCCAACCAGTAGTCGTCATCGTTCATCATTTTGGCAATGCGGGGGTCCCTTTTTAGGATCTGCAAGGCATAATCTGACATGTGGGCCAATGTTCCCGGTGTCAATGATGCACTGCGAGTGCTGGGTGGAGGAGCACTTTCTGGCAAATCCACATCCCTCCAGTCACGCACAAACCCTGTACCAGACCTTGCCACACCAACATTTTCACTTGCCCCACGAGATGCATCCTCCTCCCCTAAGTAATCATCCCCATCATCCTCCTCCTCTTCTTCCTCCACCTCGTCCAGGAGAGGTCCCTGAGCAGACAATGGCTGAATGTCATCAAGGATTCCCTCCTCCTCTTCCTCCTCATCAACATTGGCTGCAGAAGCCTGCTCCTTAAGGTGCGTCAAAGTTTGCATGAGCAGACGCATAAGTGGGATGCTCATGCTTAGGATGGCGTCGTCTGCACTTACCAGCCGTGTGCATTCCTCAAAACACTGAAGGACTTTACAGAGGTCTTTCAGCTTCGACCACTGCACACCGGTCAACTCCATGTCTGCTCTCAAAGTGCCTGGCCGTGTATCCTCCCACAAATGCATTATGGCCTGCCTCTGCTCGCACAGCCGCTCCACCATGTGCAGGGTGGAGTTCCACCTTGTTGCAATGTCGATAATGAGGCGGTGGTTGGGAAGGAAGAGCAATCGCTGCAGCTTCTGCATACGAACGGAGTGTACAGGCGACCGGCGGATGTGCGCGCACAGTCTTCGCACCTTCTGGAGCAGGGCTGTTAACTCCGGATAATTTTTGAGGAAGCACTGCACCACCAGGTTCAAGGTGTGAGCCAAGCAAGGTATGTGGCTGAGTTTTGAAAGGGCTATTGCTGCCACAAAATTACGCCCGTTATCACTAACTACCTTGCCTGCCTCAAGATGTACACTGCCCAGCCATGACTCAGTTTGTCGCTGAAAGTACTCGGCCAGCACCTCGGCGGTGTGTCTGTCGCCCAAACACATCATCTGCAACACTGCCTGCTGACGCTTTCCACTAGCTGCTCGATAGGGGGACACCTCGTGTGCAACAGTGGCAGCTGCAGATGGAGTGCTCGTACGACTGCGCTCTGTGGACGAGCTTTGGCTTCTGGAGGAGGAGGAGGAGGAGGGTCGAACGCCTACAGCCAACTGTTTCCTATACCGTGGGCTAGGCAGCACTGTCCCACCACCGCTGTCCCCTGTGGACCCTGCATCCACCACATTTACCCAGTGCGCAGTGATGGACACGTAACGGCCCTGGCCATGCCGACTGGACCATGCATCAGTTGTGAGGTGCACCTTTCCGCTCACTGACTGCTTGAGTGCATGGACAATGCGGTCTTTCACATGATGGTGGAGGGCTGGGATGGCTTTGCGAGAGAAGAAGTGGCGACTGGGTAGGTCATAGCGTGGTACTGCATAGGCCATGACTTCGCGGAAAGCTGCGCTTTCCACCAACCGAAAGGGCATCATCTCAAACGAGATTAGTTTGGCAATGTGGGCGTTCAAACCCAGTGTACGCGGATGAGAGACTGAGTACTTTCTTGACCTACTCATAGTGTCTGGGAGGGTGAGCTGGACTTGAGAGCTGCATATGGTGGAAGTAGCGGTGGACAGGGCGGACTGAGAGAGGGTTGATGATGGTGATGGAGTTGGTGTTCTTTCTGATGGCCTAGAATCAGTCTTTCGTTGATATAACAGTGGGATTCCCTGACTGCTGTGGCCTTGCAACGACACCTCAACATTTGCTGCTGTGCTAACCGGTGGGCTTACAGTGGGGGAAACAATGTAGCGTTGCTGACTACCTTCGTTGTGATCAGTTGCACATGTGGCACTTGAGGTTTGGTGTTGTGTCCACGCTTGCAAGTGCATGCTGGTTAAATGTCTAAGCATGCAACTGGTATTCAAATTTTTCAGATTTTTCCCTCGGCTAAAGGTCTTTGCGCACTTCTTACAGATAACCTTGGCCTGATCATAAGGATTTTGTTCAAAAAAGTGCCACACTGCACTCTTCCTACTTTGGCAGACATTTTGCAGCCTAGCACACTGTGATCTTTTGACCCTCTGGACAAGCTGTCCAGCAACTCTTTTGATGTTTGGAACCTGTCTTTGGAGTGCTCTGGGCCTGCCAGATAACAGCTGTTGCGATGTCGATGTCTGCTGTGGATGCTCCTCATCTGAGCTATTGGAAGCAGCACCCTCTTCCCCCAATGGATGCCAATCTGGGTCAACAACTGGGTCATCCATCACCTCCTCTTCTATGTCATGTGCACCTTCCTCTGTGTCACCGTGTATGGTGGTATAGTGTGCGGGAAGGGGCACCTGAGTCTCATCAGGGTCAGAATCTGGCTCTGTACACTGCGAGGACAATGTAGTGCTCTGAGTGAATGTACCAGCAGAATCATCCATCAGCGGCTGTGCATCAGTGCACTCCATGTCAGATTCATCTTGGCCTGGGTAATTCACCATTTCACTTGATAATCCAGGCATGGTATGTGAAAACAGCTCTATGGAGTAATCAGTAGTATGGCCTGCGTCATCCTTCAATCTTGGTTGGGGTGAAGGACACAAGGAAAGGTGTGGTTCATGAACATGAGCCTCCAATGACGACTCAGTGCTTTTACTTTTTACAACTGAAGAAGAGGAGGCGATAGAGCTGGAGGCTGTGTCAGCAATGTAAGACAAAACTTTTTCCTGATGCTCTGGCTTTAAAAGCGGTTTGCCAACTCCTAGAAAACTAAGCGTTCGAGGCCTTATGTAGCCAGACGATGACGCAGGCTCAACACCTCCTGCATTCGGTCCTATTTTGCTCTTGCCACTACCATCAGATCCACCACCAACACCATCATTACCAGCTGCCAACCCCCGCCCAATTCCACAGCCTCTTCCACCAGCCTTCCTCATTTTTGGTAGAAATGTAGACAAAATCCAACAAACTATATAGTAATGTAAAACAAGGTACAAGGTGTCTATAGGACAGGGGAGATTTTTAATTTCTGCAGACACTTGTGGACACTGGACACTTTTGGATTGTGTGAGGCCCACTGAATATCTGAGCGCTCTGTCACATGCTCGATGGCACAGCTGTGACCAAAGTGACTAGAGGATAAGGGAGATTTTGAATTTCTGCACACACTTGTGGACTCTGGACACTTTTGGATTGTGTGAGGCCCACTGATATCTGAGCTCTATGTCACAGGCTCGATGGCACAGCTGTGACAAAAGTGACTAGAGGATAAGGGAGATTTTGAATTTCAGCAGACACTTGTGGACACTGGACACTTTTGGATTGTGTGAGGCCCAATGAATATCTGAGCGCTATGTGACAGGCTCGATGGCACAGCTGTGACAAAAGTGACGAGAGGATAAGGGAGATTTTGAATTTCTGCAGACACTTGTGGACACTGGACAGTGGACACTTTTGGATTGTGTGAGGCCCACTGATATCTGAGCGCTATGTGACAGGCTCGATGGCACAGCTGTGACAAAAGTGACGAGAGGATAAGGGAGATTTTGAATTTCAGCAGACACTTGTGGACACTGGACACTTTTGGATTGTGTGAGGCCCAATGAATATCTGAGCGCTATGTGACAGGCTCGATGGCACAGCTGTGACAAAAGTGACGAGAGGATAAGGGAGATTTTGAATTTCTGCAGACACTTGTGGACACTGGACACTTTTGGATTGTGTGAGGCCCACTGATATCTGAGCGCTATGTGACAGGCTCGATGGCACAGCTGTGACAAAAGTGACGAGAGGATAAGGGAGATTTTGAATTTTCAGCAGTCACTTGTGGACACTGGACACTTTTGGATTGTGTGAGGCCCAATGAATATCTGAGCGCTATGTGACAGGCTCGATGGCACAGCTGTGACAAAAGTGACGAGAGGATAAGGGAGATTTTGAATTTCAGCAGACACTTGTGGACACTGGACACTTTTGGATTGTGTGAGGCCCAATGAATATCTGAGCGCTATGTGACAGGCTCGATGGCACAGCTGTGACAAAAGTGACGAGAGGATAAGGGAGATTTTGAATTTCTGCAGACACTTGTGGACACTGGACACTTTTGGATTGTGTGAGGCCCACTGATATCTGAGCGCTATGTGACAGGCTCGATGGCACAGCTGTGACAAAAGTGACTAGAGGATAAGGGAGATTTTGAATTTCAGCAGTCACTTGTGGACACTGGACACTTTTGGATTGTGTGAGGCCCAATGAATATCTGAGCGCTATGTGACAGGCTCGATGGCACAGCTGTGACAAAAGTGACTAGAGGATAAAGGAGATTTTGAATTTCAGCAGTCACTTGTGGACACTGGACACTTTTGGATTGTGTGAGGCCCACTGATATCTGAGCGCTATGTGACAGGCTCGATGGCACAGCTGTGACAAAAGTGACTAGAGGATAAGGGAGATTTTGAATTTCAGCAGTCACTTGTGGACACTGGACACTTTTGGATTGTGTGAGGCCCAATGAATATCTGAGCTCTATGTGACAGGCTCGATGGCACAGCTGTGACAAAAGTGACGAGAGGATAAGGGAGATTTTGAATTTCTGCAGACACTTGTGGACACTGGACACTTATGGATTGTGTGAGGCCCACTGAATATCACAGCGCTATGTCACAGGCAGAAATTGGCTAGTGTATCACAAACTACAAGGTGTATGTAGAATTGGGCAGAATAGGAATCTCCCTAGAGTGCAGGTCTGTAAGAACGGAACATGTCCTCGTTTTATTCTCACAGAGTGACACACTGATAGCTTCACTGTGGCTGTGATAACAGCCGTTACACGGTACTGTGTGAGGAGCGTACACCGCTGTATGGTGTGAAAAAATGCACGCTCAGTACCTCAGCAGGACAAAAAAAAAAAATTGGGATTGCTTTTAAAAAAGCAGTTTGCGGAGCAGTGGGTAAACAGCAATGCAGGAATGTCAGGAAGCCTTAGAAGGCAGCCCAACAACCAACACCACTGATACACCACTATATAGCCTCCCCTTGCACTGCACACACAGTGACTGATGTGTTGTACAGGCAAAATCGCTAGCAGCAGAAGCAGTTTTTTTTTCTTCTCAGCAGGACAAAAAACAAAATTGTGATTGCTTTTAAAAAAGCAGTTTGCGGAGCAGTGGGTAAACAGCAATGCAGGAATGTCAGGAAGCCTTAGAAGACAGCCCAACAACCAACACCACTGATACACCACTATATAGCCTCCCCTTGCACTGCACACACAGTGACTGGTGTGTTGTACAGGCACAATCGCTAGCAGCAGAAGCAGTTTTTGGTGTCTTCTTCCCTGCCTAACTCTCTCCCTACAAAATCATCATCAGCAGCAGCAGCAGCAGCAGCTCTCCCTATTCTGAAATCAGCATGAGTAACATGGCGGTCGGCGTGCACGCCCTTTTATACCCCCTGTGACGCCCCCCAAAGCAAGCCAATCACTTGCATGCCCTTCTGAAAGATGGTGGTGACCCGTGCCTATGTCATCACGTTGCTCACAGTGTCCGTGGATCCTGATTGGCTGAAAAAGAGTGCAAAACAAACTTTTGAAACGCGACTTTGGCGCGTAAGTCGCCGACCTCGTGGCCGACCTCATCCTAGGGTCGGGTTTCGTTTCATGAAACCCGACTTTGCCAAAAGTCGGCGACTTTTGAAATTTTTCGACCAGTTTCGCTCAACTCTAGTTACAAGTATGAATAATGAGGTGATGCTACTCTCATGGGGCTGCGTGTTAGGGGGCTGTGTGAGGAAGTGGTAATGATACATGTGTGGGGTTGCTTTCTAGGAGGGCCGTAAGAGGAAGAGGAGTGATGTTATGTGTGTGGGGCTGTATGCTGGGGGACTGAGGAAGGAATAGGGTAATGTTACTTTCATAGGGCCGTGTGTGGAAGGGGGATGTTACTCACATAGTAGGGCTGGGTGGTTGAGGGGGAAGGGCATGACATTACATGTGCTTACCAGCCCCAATGTCTCATGTGATGTGTTCTCCAGCATCAATATCTCCTGTGATGTGGGCATCAGCTCCAGTGTCTACAGTGATGCATGCACCAGCCCCAATGTCTCCCGTGATGTTAATACCAGACCCAGTGTCTACTGTAATGTGTGCACCAGCCCTAATGTTTCCTGTGATGCATGCAACAGTCTAATGTTTCCTGTGAAGTATATACTCTCGCTCCAATGTCTCCTGTGATTGGTGCACCATTCACAAATATCTCAAATATCACAAATATATATGTTCTCCAGCTCCAGCGTCTTCTGTGACTTATATACTCCAGGCCCTGCATCTCATGTGAAGAATATGCTCCAGCCCCAATGTATCCTGGGATATGTATGCTCCAGCCCTAGTTTCTCCTATTCTATATTTTCCAGCTCCAGTGTCTCCTGTGATGTATATGATACAGCAGCAATGTCTTCTAAGTGATTTCTGACTGTGAAAAGAAATACAATGGAACAACTTGCTGCTGCCAGTTCTTATCATCACAAAGAGTCATCTGCGCTGCAGACCAATTAAAGTCTGGAAAAGCAGTTGCAAGTAGCAACATCATCACTACTGTCATGCTCGCGCCTTGACTGAATGGCGCTAGCCGGGGGTTTGTGGCCCCACTGTGCCACAAACCAGACTACCCTGGAAGGGGCGTGACTACGACAGCTACCTCGTTCTTCACTGGAGCCTCTGATGGTGAGGTCAGGCTTGTGCAGCAGGTAGTTGTCGGGTGCCACTCCAGGGTGGTGTCTGGCTGTGGCTGCTGATCCCACTCAGGGACAAGTCACTTGGACAGGTGCTATAGACTGGCAGGCAGGTAGACACGACAGGCACGGCTGAGACACTGGGCAAGCAGGTGTGGCTTGGAGACACTGGGCAAGCAGGCACGCTTGGAGACACTGGGCAAGCAGGCACGGCTTGGAGACACTGGGCAAGCAGGCACGGCTTGGAGACACTGGGCACGGCTTGGAGACACTGGGCACGGCTTGGAGACACTGGGCACGCGGGCACGGCGTGGAGACACTGGGCAAGCGGGTACAGCTTGGAGACACTGGGCAAGCGGGCACGGCTTGGAGACACTGGGCAAGCGGGCACGGCTTGGAGACACTGGGCAAGCGGGCGTGGTATATGAGAGAACAGGTTTGGACCTGTTCACACAGGAGGTGCAGGTATGGATATAGGCAGGAAGGAGTGGAATATGAAGGAACAGGTTTGGACCTGTTCACACAGGAGGTGCAGGTAGGCAGAGCCCCAGGAAGGAGTGGAATATGAAGGAACAGGTTTGGACCTGTTCACACCGGAGGTGCAGGTAGGCAGAGCCGCTGGAGTGCGGAGCAGGCAGAGCTGCAGGAGTGCGGAGCAGGCAGAGCCGCAGGAGTGCGGAGCAGGCAGAGCGGCTAAGGAGCCGTGCAGACAGAGCTGCGAGGGTGCAGATGCACAGATAAAGCTGCGAGGGTGCAGATGCACATATAAAGCTGCGAGGGTGCAAATGCACAGATAAAGCTACGAGGGTGCAGATGCACAGATAAAGCTGCGAGGGTGCAGATGCACAGATAAAGCTACGAGGGTGCAGATGCACAGATAAAGCTGCGAGGGTGCAGATGCACAGATAAAGCTGCGAGGGTGCAGATGCACAGATAAGGAGGACACAAGGAAAGACACGGCAGAGAAGGAACCACAAACAAGGAGACTGACAGACAGAGGTAAGACTGAGTTCAGACAGAGACACAGGGACAAAGACACAAGGACCAGGATATTCTGCCTCCTGGCAGGCGGACAGAGAACAGACAAGGTACTGGGAACAAGACTCAAGGGCCAGGATATTCAGCCTCCTGGCAGGCAGACAAGGTACAAGGCAAGACAAGAAGTATTCCTCCAGAGAAGGAGATACACAGAACAGGGCCTGGCTTCCTCAGCAGCAAGACACTTACTGAGTATAGACATTGCACAGGCAATGATTCAGTGGGAGTGGCGAAACTAAATAGTCAAGGGCTCCAGGTGATTGGTAAGGGACATATTACACAGGTGCACCCTGACTGCATAAGAACCAGAGAGTTCAGGCACCACCCCCCTATACACACAGTCTGGAAACATGGAGAGCAGAGGCACAGAGCTGGCAACAGACAGAATTCACAGCATGGCTTGAAGCAGAAAGTAAGTTGGTGTGCGGGGGATGGGAGGCCATGCAGTGATGCCAGCAGGGTTGTTACAGTACCCCCCCTTTACGGCCCCTCTTCCTCAAGCCTGCCAGAATGACCAGAAGAAGGAGTACGGGGCCACACACAGTCCAGGTTGACACGACATCCTTCAGGTAGGGTGGAATACGTGTGCCATCTGGAATCACCGAGTGCCAAGTTTCTTGGTGCCCAACAGTTTCCAACACAGAGGGTACAAGGACTTCTTCCTCCTGATTGGCAGAAGGCAAGGACCTGGAAGCTTCAGACTTGACCCCTACATCAGCCGTCCAGCTAGAAACAGAAGACACCTTCACTGAGTCCAACTTCAGCCCGACATGCCAGAAAAATTGGACCTCCTCCTTCCGATTGGTGAGAAACGGAGATACGTAGGTCACTGTTCCAACCTCTTCACCCACCTGCCAAATGGAAGCCGGAGGCATACATACAGGGAGCCACTTCAGCCTGTTACCCTGACAAAACTGGACCCCATCTTCCTGGTTAGAGGATGAGTGAAGCTCTGTCTTGGGACCTTCACCCCTAGGCCACAGGGGAGCTGAAGGCATACACTCTGGATCCATCTTCATCCCTTTATCCTGGGGAAGACAATCAAGAGGCAGGGGTGCTCTTGGGAGCAGAACACTGGTATAGTCGCTGGGGATGTGTGAGGAGACTGAGACCGCCTCCCCCTCTTCAGAGGCATCCTCACACCTTGACTCGGCGACTAGCAAACCAGGCGAAGAAGACAACCTTGCTGACTGAATGCGACGCAAGGGAACCAGACACCTCTTGTCCCTTGGTTGTTTCAAGTGTGGTGCCTTACTGGGTCTCCAAACATAAATGGGCATCAGGATCTCTGGTTCAGAATGACCCATGGGCATACCAGACAGCCAATGGAAGACGAACTTCTTCGTATACAAAGCTTCGACCTGGAGCTGTAGTAGTCCTTGCAGGACTAGACTGTTCTCAAAGAGGGCTCGGCCACCGTTAGACGATGCCCACGCCGGGTTCTGGAGCTGAAGAATGGAGATCACACACCGACTCTGTGTGGCTGGTGGCTCGAACACCCCAAAGCTCCCAGAAGGCAACGAAACAGTCATAGGCTTTAATGGAGAGGGAGGACTCTCACCAGGGGCAGCCTCTCCGACTGGCCCAGGGTTCTGGAGTATGAGCTTCACAGGGCAGAGGCCAGATTCCGGCTGCAACTTGGCCCGCTTCTTCTTCTTAGACCTCTTGGATCTTGCACGGGAGGCCGCATCGGCAGACTGTGGAACGGGTGATGGCTGGACAGTCATAGGTGGTTGAGACGATTCACCCACAGGTTCCTCTTGTCTCTGGAAGCTTGGAGGGGAAGACTTTTCAAGAGCAGCTGGACGAGGCATGTCGAACACTTTACAGAAGGCCACCAGGAAGGCCCCCAGGCTCATGACGACAGGGTCCCCTGCTTCCCAAAGGGGACAGATCCACATCAAGGCATCACCAGCTAGGTAGGACATGATGTATCCCACCTTGACCCGATCAGAGGGGAAACAAGCTGCATTCTGCAGGATGTAGTGCAGGCATTTCTTCAGGAACCCTTGGCACTCTTTAGGGTCCCCATAGAACCTAGGCGGGTCTGCTGGGTCATGCTCTTCATAGGCCAGGAGCTGATTGTAGAGAGCATTGGAGATGATGATTGGTTCAGAGGTCTCCACAATCGGAACCACGCAGGATGGAACAAATTCCTCTGGTTGCTCATACTGGCGGAACTCAAGTTCATGATGCTCTGCGAGCGGAAGGACATGGGACTCAGCGGGGACCATGGCCTGTGCAAACTGTCACGCTCGCGCCTTGACTGAATGGCGCGAACCGGGGGTTTGTGGCCCCACTGTGCCACAAACCAGACTACCCTGGAAGGGGCGTGACTACGACAGCTACCTCGGTCTTCACTGGAGCCTCTGATGGTGAGGTCAGGCTTATGCGGCAGGTAGCTGTCGGGTGCCACTCCAGGGTGGTGTCTGGCTGTGACTGCTGATCCCACTCGGGGACAAGTCACTTGGACAGGTGCTATAGGCTGGTAGGCAGGTAGACACGACAGGCACGGCTGAGACACTGGGCAAGCAGGCGTGGCTTGGAGACACTGGGCAAGCAGGCACGGCTTGGAGACACTGGGCAAGCAGGCACGGTTTGGAGACACTGGGCAAGCAGGCACAGCTTGGAGACACTGGGCACGGCTTGGAGACACTGGGCACGGCTTGGAGACACTGGGCACGGCTTGGAGACACTGGGCACATGGGCATGGCTTGGAGACACTGGGCAAGCGGGCACGGCTTGGAGACACTGGGCAAGCGGGCACGGCTTAGAGACACTGGGCAAGCGGGCGTGGTATATGAGAGAACAGGTTTGGACCTGTTCACACAGGAGGTGCAGGTATGGATATAGGCAGGAAGGAATGGAATATGAAGGAACAGGTTTGGACCTGTTCACACAGGAGGTGCAGGTATGGATATAGGCAGGAAGGAATGGAATATGAAGGAACAGGTTTGGACCTGTTCACACAGGAGGTGCAGGTATGGATATAGGCAGGAAGGAGTGGAATATGAAGGAACAGGTTGGGACCTGTTCACACAGGAGGTGCAGGTAGGCAGAGCCGCAGGAAGGAGTCGAATATGAAGGATCAGGTTTGGACCTGTTCACACAGGAGGTGCAGGTAGGCAGAGCCGCAGGAGTGCAGAGCAGGCAGAGCCGCAGGAGTGCGGAGCAGGCAGAGCCGTAGGAGTGCGGAGCAGGCAGAGCTGCAGGAGTGCGGAGCAGGCAGAGCGGCTAAGGAGCCGTGCAGACAGAGCTACGAGGGTGCAGATGCACAGATAAAGCTGCGAGGGTGCAGATGCACAGATAAAGCTGCGAGGGTGCAGATGCACAGATAAAGCTGCGAGGGTGCAGATGCACAGATAAAACTGCGAGGGTGCAGATGCACAGATAAAGCTGCGAGGGTGCAGATGCACAGATAAAGCTGCGAGGGTGCAGATGCACAGATAAGGAGGACACAAGGAAAGACACGGCAGAGAAGGAACCACAAACAAGGAGACTGACAGACAGAGGTAAGACTGAGTTCAGACAGAGACACAGGGACAAAGACACAAGGACCAGGATATTCTGCCTCCTGGCAGGCGGACAGAGAACAGACAAGGTACTGGGAACAAGACTCAAGGGCCAGGATATTCAGCCTCCTGGCAGGCAGACAAGGTACAAGGCAAGACAAGAAGTATTCCTCCAGAGAAGGAGATACACAGAACAGGGCCTGGCTTCCTCAGCAGCAAGACACTGAGTATAGACATTGCACAGGCAATGATTCAGTGGGAGTGGTGAAACTAAATAGTCAAGGGCTCCAGGTGATTGGTAAGGGACATATTACACAGGTGCACCCTGACTGCATAAGAACCAGAGAGTTCAGGCGCCACCCCCCCTATACACACAGTCTGGAAACATGGAGAGCAGAGGCACAGAGCTGGCAACAGACAGAATTCACAGCATGGCTTGAAGCAGAAAGTAAGTTGGTGTGCGGGGGGATGGGAGGCCATGCTTTGATGCCAGCAGGGTTGTTACAACTACCACTTATCATCACAGTGGCACAAAAGAGAAGCAGGGATGACTTAATTAACTGACAAAATATCAGGATCATTTTCAGGGTTCACTCACACGAGTGCATAATTTGGACAAGTACTGTCCGATTTATTATGGCATACCACTCAGACCAGTGTTACACCATGGGGCAGTGCAGATCTGCAGTTTTGTATACAGATTGAATCAATCTGTGGAAAAAATGGCAAAATACTGTGAGTGTCTTCACAACTTGGATCATGCACACCCAGTCAAGTCCATGGCTGTGTCTAAAACATAGGACTGCAGTAGAATATCATCTGAGTGCAGTCCAATTTACGCGGACACAGACAATGGAAAAGATGGAAAAATTAAGTTCTCTGTCTTCCCTGCACCTATAATACAATTCTCTCGTGTGAGAGAACTGGATCATAGTAAACTGACATTGATCAAACTCGGATCTGAGTTTGAGTTCTTAGTACCATAAACAATCTGATTATCTTAGGAGAGAGAACCATCGCTCGTGTGAGCCTGCCTTCAAGTTGATAATTTAGTACAGCACCCAAAATTTTGCTATAAATATCCAAATGGCCCTTGGCAGAATAAAGGTTTCCAATACCTGGTCTAGCAGAAGTTGATTTAGTGGTGTCTAGTAGGACCGGAACCAATGAATTCCCATTCTTTGGTCACCTGACAATGTAAGACCTCAGGTTACTAGAACACAGCATCCCCAGATGAGATTTTGCTGGTGCCCTGTAAGAGGCTTCAGTAGTCAAGTGACCAAAGAATGAGTCATTATTGCTCCCTGTCTAGCTGGAGACCACCAGAGTGAATTGTGCTGGAGCCAAGGAGTCAGTATACAGTGCCGTCTGGAGAGAACCAATAACACCGTGTCTTCCTGAGAGCAACCATAACACAGTGCTTTCCGAAGAGTACCTATGACACAGTACCGTCCAGAGAAGCATGCCAAATGCATATTTTTATCTTTGAATAAAAAGTTGTCTGTATAACTGAAAATTCTATTATTGTGTTTTTCTTTTAAGACAAAAGATTTTAATATATGAGTTCTTTTTTTTCTAAAATAAAACCTCAGTATTCAGGTTACATTTCTGTGTGGTACTTTGCAATAAACAAGTGGAATTTTTGGCTGCAGTGTAGGCACTTGGTCTCTAAAAGGTCCATCACTTGGTTAGTGTCACCTTTAATGTTATTTAGATATTTTTTAGCATTGTAATGTATACTTTATCAGTTATGCTTGTGTTTCTTGAAATTACTCTTTGCTATTTTACTCTAGAATGTCCTGTTCTTTTACATCTATTCTTGTTATCTTACTATTGATTTGATGATGTTTTTCATCAGTATCTGATGGATTTTGCAGCTGGAGAAGGAAGCCTTAAATAAATAATCTGAAGATCTCACAGATATCAATATGAATACTATCTCTAGTAGTTCATACAGATTTCCCATTGTTCTCTGTTAACATGATGACAGTAGAAGTGAAATGTCAATATTATTGCTAACATGAAACATGTGAAAATCATCCAATATTCTGCACATCTGCATGCTAAACAAATATTCTTAATATGAATGTATTCTTTGTACTTTTCAGAGCACACCGTATTGACAACTATTCAAATACTTCATAATTTATTAATGATTCCCTAACGTTACAATTATTTTTGAGAATGGAGTGATATGCACATTATATGAATTAAATAATCTAACAATATAAGTTATAGTATTAGTTCATTTATTGAATTGTAAAAATCAGCTCTCCCAAAGTGTATTTTGGTATACTTGTAAGTTCCATAATGTTGCGCTGCTCAACATTTCAGGTAATATATTTTACTTTAAAAAAACTTTCTACTTGTAGCATCAGGTTTAACCACAAGGTTATCATGTTAGCTCTGTCGAATATAATGCAATGAAAGGTCCATCTGCTGGTAGAAATGCTGTAGATAAGCCCCAATGAAGCCTGAAAGATAAGAAAAACAAGTTAGATTATACTCAATCGGGGGGGGCGGTCTGGTCCAATGGATGTCGCGGTCCGGTCCGGCGCCTCCCATCTTCATACGATGCCGTCCTCTTCTTTCCTTCCTGTCGTGGCTCTGGCGCAGGCACACTGCTCTGCCCTGTTGAGGGCAGAGCAGAGTCCTGCAGTGAGCAGGCGCCGGGAGAGGTCCGACACCTGCGCACTGCAGTATTCTGCTCTGCCCTCAACAGGGCACAGCAGTGCACCTGCGCTGGAGCCACTACAGGCAGCAAAGAGGATGGCATTGTATGAAGATGGGAGGCTCCGGACTGCGACACCCATCAGACCCAACCGGACGCCGGGGTGAGTATAATCTAACTTGTTTTTCTTATCTTTCAGGTTACATTGAGGGCTTATCTACATCATTACAGAATGCTGTAGATAAGCCCCTGATGGTGGTGCCAGCTGCTCATAGTCGAAAAAAGGGGTGACAGATTCCCTTTAAACCTATTACCTAAAATGTTAATCCATAGGAAGGCAAAAACCCCATGAAGCAGATGCCAATTGCCCCATACGAGGGGAATAATTCATTCCTGACTCCACATACTGCAGTCAGACTAGTTGCCCAAATCAAGTCCCATAACAGACTCTAGTACTGTGTAATGTTATATTTCTTGAGAAAGTCAACCAGACCCTGCTTGAACTTGTTTTGTGAATTAACCATTACAATATCATGTGACAGAGAGTTCTATAATCTCACTGCTCTTAATGTAAAATTAAATGCAAAGCTACTGAAAAGGAAATAAATTTCCGCCAAAATTCTAAACTAATATAGCAGAAGAGCAACAATATTTACTAGCTCAGGTCACAAAAACAAATTCACTAACAGGATGCAACAGCCTCTTGATAAAGGCGGGGGCAACGTACGGTTAAAACTTGCTGATGAAACAACCACTCACAACCTACCAGCCCAAGGAGGGGTTGGTTACATATTGAAATTGCACACAGATAATGCTTGTATAGGACGCCAGGCACACATATGTGGTTCACAGTGTCTGGCTTACAGCCTATGGCTGGAGTCACACTTGCCAGTGCAATGTAAGAAACTCAAGCGAGTCTCTCGCCTCAATACCCGGCACTAGGGACTGGAGTGTGTGGCTGCATGTCTTTCTATGCAGCTGAACGCTCAGGTCCGAACCGCCAGCGGTAGTGCCGGGTATTGAGGCGAGAGACTCGCGTGAGTTTCTCGCATTGCACTTGCAAGTGTGACCCTGGGCTATTAGTGACTCCCATACTATAACTGGCACCCTATGCAAGCCTTATTTGTGTGCAATTTCAATACTAGACAACCACACAACAAATTGGTAGGTTGTGATTGGTTGTCTTATGAGTATTTTGCACCTGTGCTTCCTTGGAATTTTTAAGGAGGCTGCTGCGTTCCGTTATTGCATTAGTTTTTGTGACCTGGGCTAGTAAATACTGCTCTTACAGTAGAAAATTGCTGTCTTAGATTACAGTTTGGGACATACTACATTGAAATCTAGAATAAGCAAGATTTCTGTGTTTTTGATATTTGTGACATAATCCATATACACAGTACTTAAGTTATTGAGGATATTATGCATTTCACCATAATTTACAGTTAGGTCCATATATATTTGGACAGAGACAACATTTTTCTAATTTTGGTTCTAGACATTACCACAATGAATTTTAAACAAAACAATTCAGATGCCGTTGAAGTTCAGACTTTCAGCTTTCATTTGAGGGTATCCACATTAAAATTGGATGAAGGGTTTAGGAGTTTCAGCTCATTAACATGTGAAACTCCTAAACCCTTCATCCAATATTAATGTGGATACCCTCAAATGAAAGCTGAAAGTCTGAACTTCAACTGCATCTGAATTGTTTTGTTTAAAATTCATTGTGGTAATGCCTAGAACCAAAATTAGAAAAATGTTGTCTCTGTCCAAATATATATGGACCTAACTGTATATAGAGAGTGCATAAGTTACTGAGGATAGTAGGCATTTTAACAAGCTATTAGTGCACTGTTCATATTTCACAGCATGCATAGATTTAATAAATATGACAAACGTTGAATTTTGCTTACCAAAATATCCTAAATGCAATGTATGAAGGTATTCTCATATTTTGCTACAGTACATGTTTTGCTATTTGAAACAAGATGGACAGGGTGAAGATTCTTGTTTATTTTCCCTAATTTTTAATATGATATTGTTTTGAAAAAATGTTGAAAGCAACAATTTCTTCCCAGTCTTACGTACCTATCTAACTTTTACAGTCATTTACAGCCTTCTAGAGTCTAGATACAGTATTTTTAATATCACCTTTATGAAAGAAAGTTGACGATTTAACCCGTGAGGTTTAACACTGGTCTTCACATAATTTACACAAGCTGACGTTCAGAACCTGAAAAGAATTGACAATTACACTATTGCAACATTTTCACAGTAAAACAGTGAAACAATTTGCTTCTGTATTTTAAGGCAATGAAAGAGAAAAATGTGTTTTCACTTTAGAACTAGATAGGAGACACATTGCTGAGATGCTCAGATCTCCTGTTTATACAACTGGAATGTGATAGAAGTGTGTCACTGTGGCAGAAAGAACTTCCTCCGCTCTACAGCAGAAGGGCCTCTGAGAAGCTGCTGTGGTATAACATTAGCATATGTGAAATGCGTAAAAGCATATATGTAAGTTGAGAATCTGGGAAAGTGGAGTTTTCATTGTCTACTTAGATAGAGTTGAATTATTAAAAGTTCTTGAAGCCAATAAAATCTTGGTATCTTCCCACTTGTTGCACATTGTGACGACTGTTGGAGAACGTAGACTGAAATCGGAAACAGTATAGGGGCCTTTTGCAATCAAATACTGCAATTGTGCATATGACAGAAACTGCATAATATTTTGTAGGAGAAAGCGGGCCCCCTTTAACTCTTGGCTCCTTTTGGAACAATGATGTTTCTGCCCCTGGCTAGGACACAAATGCAAGATGAGGACTCGTTGCAAGCTTAGGCTATCATTTTTGCAAACCTTACATGAAATTAGTAGGAAACTGTATATGCATGCTGTGAGGATGAGATTGACAAATAATGCTGCTTAAATCAACTGCTGATCATACTGTATAACAGAAGAACGAATGAGTCCGGACCACCAGAGGGACGGACGCTTTGTATTCTAACAGAAGTGTCCATAATAAAGACATACCTCTGTATAGATGCCATATGCCTAGTCTATATGACCTACAAATTAAGTTTCCAGAAAAATACATAGTTGGATTAACCCCTTAACAACCAGGGGTATTTTCGGTTTTGCATTTTCATTTTTTGCTTCCCTTCTTCACAGAGTCATAATTTTTTTTATTTTTTGGTCAAAGTGGCCATATGACGGCTTGTTTTTTGTGGGACGAGTTGTACTTTTGAATGACACTATTGGTTTTACCATGTTGTGTAACAGAAAGCTGGAAAAAATTTCCAAGTGCTTTGAAATTGCAAAAAAAAGTGCAATCCCACACTTGTTTTCTGTTTGGCTTTTCTGCCAGGTTCACTAAATGCCAAAACTAACCTGCCATTTTGATTCTCCAGGTCATTACAAGTTCATAGACACCAAACATGCCTAGGTTCTTTTTTATCTAAATGGTGAAAAAAAATCCAAAATTTGTAAAAAAAAAAAAAAGTTGCCATTTTCCAAGACCCGTACCGTCTCCATGTTTCGTGATCTCGGGTTGGGTGAGGGCTTATTTTTTGCATACCGATTTGACGTTTTTATTGATACCATTTAAGTGCAGATACATTCTTTTGATAGCCTATTATTGCATTTTATTTCAATGGTGCAGCAACCAAAACAACGTAATTCTGGCGTTTTGATCTTTTTTCTCGCTATGAAATTTACCGATCCAATTAATTCTTTTTATATTGATAGATCGGGCGATTCAGAACGTAGCAATACCAAATATGTGTATATTTCATTTTTTTATTGTTTTATTTTGAATGAGACGAAAGGGGTGATTTGAACATTTATATTTTTAATTTTTTTTTAATATTTTAAAAAACATTTTTGATTACTTTTTACTTGCTTCAATGGTCTCCATAGGAGACAGCCCTGCTCTATGTATCAGAAATGCTCACTTGCTATGAGCGCCAACCACTAGGTGGCGCTCATAGCTATGCAACAATGACAACCACAGGGATCTTCTCCTGACTCTGGGTTGTCATGCCAACCCATTGGCGACCCGCAGTCATGTGACACGGGCGCCGATGGGAGCAGGAAACAATGCGCTTCCTACTTGTCCATGTTAAATGCCACTGTCAGAGTTTGACAGCGGCATTTAACATGTTAACAGCTGTGGGTGAGTCGAGATTTCACCCGCGGCTGTTAGGGGAACATGTCAGCTGATCAGATGTTACTGTTTGGCTACTAAAAACCTGCATTTTAATTTTCATTATTTCGTTAGTATTTTGTAAATCTACCTTTGGCTTTCAGCACTGCCTGACTCCTTCTGATACAGGAAAGATATATATCTTTGTACAGTGTTAGCCATTAAATAGAAGAATATTCAGAATTGAGAGTCCAACGCAGGAATGAATGTGTCGCATGGATTTATGTCTTTTTTCATCAATTAAGGAATTTGCTCCTCAGACCTTGTGGGGACATCACAACACAGATGCAGACCCCAATCAGAAGGACAATAAAACTTTCACTCCTTATCTATGAACTGGTCCAATATTTATGTTTATCCCTCTCCCATAATGATAGCTCTGCTTCACGTCACTTGTCTTATCTGTTGCATTTTTTCTGAGCTTGTTGTGTGTAAATATATGATTCTTTAGATGTTGTATTAGTCTAGCCTGATGAAGAGACTCGCGTAGTCTCGAAAGCTTGCAATTTGTTACCATCTTTTCAGTTAGCCTTAAAAGGTATCAACCACTGAGAACTCTCAATTCTGAATTTTCTTCTGACCCCTTCTGGGCATTCTCTCCATCAGATTTAAACATGTCCCGACCGAAATCTGATCCAAGGTCTCTTCTATACTTTCCAAAAGCTGGTGCATACTGGTCCACTCACTTGGGTATGTATGCAGGTTTTTTTTTCAACTCTACCCTCAAGTGTTTGTTGGCATAAATAAGTACAATTATGATTCGATTCAAGTTTATTTACTTTGGTTAGATCATGATTGAGTTTAGGTCGTTCTTGGGAAGGAAATGGCCACCATAGATCAAAGAACTGGAGAGTCAGTCTGTCAGATTCATCCTTATATTTAGGTATTTCAGTATGATATTCCTATGAAAGGTGTTTATATTGGAATTGGCTATACATTTAAAAAAATTGGATATTACTTTTAATTTTCCAGCTGCATTGGACTCTCTTCTCCTAAATTTACATCACTTACCAGAACTTAGTCACAAATGCATTATTTTGATTGTGTTTAAAATTAGCAGCTTACGTTAACTATACTTGAAACCTCAGAACTGCTACATCTGTAGATGACATTCTCTAAACCATTACTCTTCAGCTTTCATACATTTCAATCACCAGCTTGAGACCACGGTATATCCTTAGACTTTATGAAACCTTGTGTCACCTGCTGTTACTTTTTAGTAACCTCATCATTCCCACTGGAGTTGAACGAACCTAGCAGATTCTGTAGATCTTTGCCTCCTGCTCTCCATGTGTTTAGACATTTCTATTGCTTCTGATGTTAAACACATCCACCGAGTGTGCGGAGCAGATGTCAACATGAAAGCAAAAGAAATCTGCTACCAGCTTTTGTGTCCAGACTCTGCTATAACTTAATACTGTTTGTAAAGCTGTGAAGATGTTTTGCTTCGCGATTCTGTAAATGTAGTGTAACAAGAAGCTATGTGTGGTTGGAGATCAAGTGCTGCTTGTACGGGCTAATAACTGAACCTGTTTCCTGACCGAGGACCCTGGAGATTACTGATGTGCTCCATTGAAAATTGTAGAAATATTTACTGCACTCTGAATGAAATATCATATACAGTTTCATAACCCTGAACAGGGAATCCTATGTTTCATGCCTAGGACTTTACAGTAAAGCCACATAAAGTTGTAGCAATAAGTGTGACTACATAGACTTGTAGTTGGATATGTACTCATGAAGCTTTCATCTTCTATCTGTATGAGGCTTATTACTGATGGAGCTAAATGTGGTTTAGTATTACATCGGATTCTGTAAAATCCCATTCAGATTATGTAAGAGTTTAAAGAGGTATTTCTCTAACAACCTTCTGGAAACTATTGCCATTTCTCATTCTGAAAGCCATTGTAGTTTCTGTATTAAAGATGCACGCCCATAAAAAATGATATCATTTAGTTTGTTGCAGTCATCATATTATATAGCACTGCACACTTACAATTGCTCATTTTGCCTTTCTACCTAATTCATACTCCTATTTTCTATTAAGTCTATATAGGGGCGACTTCAGGTTTTTGTGTGCCCCTGAAGAAAGAGTATCAGTGGGCCCCTTTAATACATACCACAATTCATGATGCACAGATATGGCAGAGAAATATAGCTATCGTACAATGCCAAGAATTCCCTTACTTCTTACATTACATGAGAGATATCTATTGGAAATTACCATACACATAGTATAATGTATTCCATAGCTCTGCATATAGTATAATGCACAGCCCATAGTATTCCATATAATATAATGAAAACCATACTCTTCCATGTAGTATAAAGCACCTGTGTTAGGCATCGGGTTCCGGTCGGAAGGAATACCGAGCCTTGCATTTGGCGGTCTCTCATTCCTCATCGGCCACAGAGGAGGCTGCTCAGCAGACTCGTCGATCCAGGCACTCTGCTGAGACCAGCTCTGTAGGTTTAGTTGCTGCTGCCACCTCTGGTCCAACTATAGCAACGCAGGCTGGTCAGCAGCGAGCTACTCCAGTGACTAAGTCCTCCTTTCGGTCCACTGAGCATGCCCGTGGGGCAATCTTTCATTGGAGATCGGAGGTCACATGCTCAGGTCCTTCTCCAGCTCAGATTGGACCATCAGGAAGGTCAGGAAGGTCCTAGAAGGATGCTGCTATAAAAGGGTTGCACGGCCGCTCGGCCATGCGCTAGTATAGACTCAAATAGTTTGGAGTGTATGATGATGGATGCATGTATCTGGAGACTGACTCATTATGAATCCCCTTCCCTTTCGATACGTATGTTGGTAGGGTTTAGCGTCTGAGTCAGCACCTGTCAGTGGCTAGTCTATAGGCCACAGTGCATACCAGCCGTCTGCACACTAGCGTTCGATGGTGTTGCCCACTGCAGGGCACTATCGAACAACGGCAAGTGACAGCCATGCCGGTGCAACGCCTTGCGCAACCTGTGCACTTATCTGGCCCAACCCAGGGTGATTAGTGGCGTCCACCTGAGCGGCACTGTGCACACTTGCGTGCGTAATTTATTTAACCCTTGCTGGTATCGCAGTCGCGGTGCTAAGCGCTAGCGGTCTAGAGGGACTTCAGTCCTGCGGTCTAAGGGCTGAGTTCTGTGACAATGCGCTAGTGCTCACACTTCCGAGCTCTGTGAGCAATAACAGGCTGCGGCATTTATTATTTGGCGGTTGTGCAGCTCTGTGAGATAACAGATGTGTCACTTTTAACTTTTGGCCTTTTAGAGCTCATTTCATCTTCAACTTGCTTAACTTTTCACAATAACAGTAATTTTGACCAGTGGTGCCAAAACCTTTGCATGCCACTGTGTAATCTATCTCTATACAAACCGATAGCTGCTACTGTGCAGACGTCCCGGGCGCCATTCTCAAAATGACTTTTTTTTTCCTTGCTCAAGTAAGTCTGCAAAAGGGATTAGGTGCACATTAACCATGTGATTATGGTGCAGCACAGGTGCAGAAGCATTTTTTTTTATTCAGTAAGTGATGGTATTCATTATGCAAACTAGGGGGCAAGACAGTGAGGGATCAGTGACCTGTCAGCAGTCTGCATTATGAATAGCTAATCAGAGCACCTCATACACCAACCCCGCCTTAAGACACGAGCATATCATTAACACAAAACTGAAAATAGAGATTGAGAAACAGCCACACGACGGATTTAATCAACTAATGCATCATTTTAGTTAGTATAACGGCGTCATCCTGACACCGTGTGTAGGTTACTATGCATAACCCTGCCGACAGTTTCCCTTTAAGTGAGATCTTGGGAGAATGAGCAAAAGTAAGACAGAATCTAGAATACTGTATTTTCCTTTTGTAACTTTGGAGCCAATTATACAACACTATAGAATAAAATAAATGTAAAATAAATAGGAATATAAAAATAATATAATAATGGTTATGCATCGTAGACATAATATGTATTATTTGCTTTATCCTACTAATTTGATTGGAAACTTTGCTATTTAGGGATTAGCCCCTTAACAAATTATGAAATAGAGGATACGTCATATGTTGACTCCCTGCCTTTGAAGTGGGATCAAAAACTGAGCCCACATCTTTGCCATCAGATGATTGCTGTAAAAATCAGCCATCATCTGCCTACAACAGCCTATGGTCATTCATCTATAAATTACCCCTGTCCATCTGTGACAGAGACATTTACAGCACACCGGCAGGGGATGCATAATTCTCTGCGACTTTGGGCTTGTGCTACGGCTCTCATAAAATAGCAGCACAAGTATTTATTTATCTTTTTACAAATTAGTATTTTTTTTCCCACCACTTGAGTAACATAAAAACAATGCCTGTTTGATTTTTCCATAATGGAACTAGCATGAAAAATCATATTACCAGGTTATTTTTACCTTAAAATAAGCACTGTAAATAAAAAAAGAATAAAACCAATTGTGGAGTTGTAATTTTTTTTTGCTATTTTGCACACTTGGAATTTTGTCCCCACTTTCCTGTACATCACATTATGAAATGCACGGTGTCATTCAAAATTACAACTCGTCCCACAAAAAGAAAATAAGCCCTCACTTGGCTATGTAGAAGGAAAAATAAAAAAGCTATGGCTCTTATAACACGGTAAGGGTTATTCTTGATGGGATTTGAACACAGGGTCCCAGAGCTGCAAGGCACCAGTGCTAACCACTGAGCCACCATGCTGCCCTATTATTACATAATTATTAGATATGAATATTTCCCATTTTCTTACAAAATATAGTCTCACGTATTTTATATAAGATGCTTGCAACCAAGCTGAATAGCGTAACAGGTTTTTTTTTAACCACACAAGGGCTATAAGCAGGTATGGACTGGGACTGAAATTCAGCCCTGGAATTTGAAATCACACAGGCCCATGCTGTCACTATCCCCAAGAACCAGATAGGATATAATACTAATATTACCCTGGATGGAGGAAAACAAGATTTACTAGAAGACAAATATTTCTAATGATACCAGTGGCATGCTGGGGTAAGTGACGTAGACAGTGACTTTGTGCTTCATCACAACTCTTAACAGTATGGGTGTCTTGAGAACACTGATTCTGTTAACAACATAGCAGACAAGGCAGTCCATGACCAGACAGGCCCTTCTGGCATTTGCTAGAATTGCCAGATGGGCAGTCCAGCTCTGGCTATAAGTAAACTTAAGAGAGGTGCAGAAAACCCATTTTGGCATCATCTCCATATTGTTTTACTTTCCTTCAGGTAATTTCTTTGTTCCTCAATTCTATATGATGATTGAAACATATTGTTTCCTTTTGCAAATGTCGACCACTACCTTACCCAAACTTGCTCTAAAAACAATACAAGATAAAAAAAAACAATTTATGAAACACATTTATAAATTTCCATATGAATAAAAATCTCTGAGATGAGGATGTGATTACCATGTAACTAGTAATCCTATTAGAGAACAAATAATGTATCTTTTGTATTCATACAACGGCTGATCACCTGATACAAAGGATTACATTCAACTTCATAGTAATTATGCCACATGTATTCATTTTTTTGGACTGAGAATTTTCAGCTACTTCACATTATCAGCTACATTTTTTCCTAATTAACATTGAATAAGGGACCCGGCAGGATTTACGAGCCCTTAAAGAAGAGAATAAATTGCACTTACAATTACGAGTGAAGATTAAGAAGACTGAAATAATACATCTGTATAAAGTCACTTTGCTATTGTTTAGGTTGTTTAAAAACTTTTTTATGCATGGGTCAAAATATCCTATGAGATCTGCAGGTTCAGAGGTTATCCTTTATGTGTTACAAGGCGGCTTCAATGTGAGATTTAAAGGAGAAACATCACAGAGACAAAAGTCAGTGTTATCCTTCACTTCAATGCCTTAAACAATTGTCGATTCTGGAAACAAAATCTTTTTGAAGGGTTTAACAAGAATCAAATTATGATGTCTTAAATGGGTTTTTACATTAGAGACCACCATTGGAGCATGATGTCTCCTTACAGAAGGTTCAAGAGATATCTGAAGAGGTAGCAAAGAATGTGAAGCCTGAGAAATTCAAATAGCAAATGGATATTTGAAGATGAATTGTCAGATGGTTTGAATGGGAAGATCGATGTGAGATGCCAGAGTTTACGTCTTAAAAAGAGCTCTCTTATAATCAGATGTATTGGAAATTAATCACAAGGAGCGCATGAAGCACAGCATATAAAAATGCAGTTGGCTTATAATATATCATACGTATTATATTTTGAAATATTGGGTCAAAGTTTTGCCAATGGAAAATAACTTACAGATTACAACATACAACCCAGTGATACTTTTCTGAAGCATTCGTTACAAGCTAACATGTAATCAAAGGGACTTGTGAAACAAAAATCCTAAAATTGCTTGTCATTAAACTAAGGAGATTACATAGCTATACATTAGAAACGCCTAACAGGTAGACATGAAAGAGGGTCTCAATTATCCCTTTAGTGTTTTGTGAAATCAGTGGAATGATAAGGTTAATTCTCGTATTGTGGAGAACGTTGAAACCGATATTAATCACAATGGGAAAAGGGGATACTTAACAGATAAAAGCTTCCCTCCATTTCCAGTGGAAAAAATAAACATTAAATATAAAGCTTAGGTCCAGTTCGCTCCAACGTTGTTTTAATGCTCAGCTTTACCATGTATTTAATCTATCCACAATGACAATAATACAAAAACAGGAACACAAAACATACATTTTTTTTAAATAGTTTGAATATTCTATCAAGTGTCAAAATGGGCCTTAGTGGGAGCTGACAAAACAGTAAGGTTGCTTTACCTGGAATTGCAGTATGGACTGTGCATATATAATCCAATATAGTACATGCAGAGTATATATAGTATGTGAACAGTATATATATTATGTGCACAGTTTATACTGTATATAGTATGCATAGTATATATAGTGTATAGTTTGTGCACAGTATATATATTATGTGTACAGTATTTATAGTATGTATAGCATATACACCTCCTTAGTGTGAATAGTTGCTAGCTGCAATAATTGCACATAATGAGCAGAGGGAAAGCCGACGGCAGGGGCTGATGTTAGTATTCTGGGAAGAGGCAATATTCATAAAGGTTCCCTGGCTATTAATATCAGCTCACAGCTGTATACTTAGTTGTTCCCGGTTATTAAAATGGGGGGCCCCCCCAAAAAAATTACGTAGGGTTCCCATATGTTTAATAACTAGCGAAGGCTAGGCAGACAGCTGCAGGCTGACATTAATAGCCTAAGAAGGGGCCATGGATATTGGCCCCTATCAGACTAAAAACTTCAGCTCTCAGCCACCCCATCCATATGATGCACCGAATCTGGCACTTAGCCTTGCTCTTGCCACTTGTCCTGGTGCGGTGGCAAGTAGGGTGAAAGTTGGGGGGTTGATATCACATTTGTATTGTCAGGTGACATCAAGCTCAGAGGTTACAATTGGAGAGGCATCTATAAGATTACTAACCCCATAGTCATACTGTATAAAAAAACACACACCCAGATTAAAGGTCTTTAATTGAAAGAATGGCACAGATTCCTTTAATCAACCTACAGTGGGTATGGAAAGTATTCAGACCTCTTTAAATTTTTTACTCTTTGTTTCATTGCAACCATTTGATAAATTCAAAAAAAGTTCATTTTTTTCTCATTAATGTACACTCTGCACCCCATCTTGAGTGAAAGAAACTAGAAATGCAGAAATTTTTGCAAATTTATTAAAAAACAAAAACTGAAATATCACATGGTCATAAGTATTCAGACCCTTTGCTCAGAAACTCATATTTAATTCACATGCTGTCCAATTCCCTGCGATCCTACTTGAGAAGGTTCTACTATTAAATTAAACTGATAGGACTTGATTTGTAAAGGCACACACTTGTGTTATGAATGGGTCACCGAGGAGGAAGGCAGGAACAGTTTAAGCCACCAGAAAACCAGAGAGGTTGGTAACTAAGCGGATTGCAGACCCCTGATCCTATCAACACAACTAGCAGTAGCTGTGGAGCGTTCCTACAATGCCCTAGATGCCTCGGCACAGCCGGAGAACTAACTAAGCCTAAAGCCAGAAAGGTGAAATCTAAACTGCCCTGGAGCAGATCCCCAAAGTATTAGACAGCCCCCAAAAATGAGACACAATGAGACACAAACACAGGCAGAGAACAGACTGAGCAAACAATGGGGCCCAAGCTGTCTAGACAGGACAGGACAGAAAAGATACTGTCTGCAATAACGCAGAAAACCCTAAAAAAATCCAACACATCTGATATACAAAAAACCTGAGGCCACACAACCTCACCCCTGCTAGACCAGCACTCTGGTATGAACTGGAAGCAAAGCAAAAGATACTAACATAACATGGGACTGAACAAACTGACACAAGCTGTAACATATGAGCTGGGCCCAGTGATGCCCCCAACAAGGAGTATGCTGAACCCTAGCAACAAAGCAGAAAGCAAAAAAAAAGGCACAACCAGATTAAATGCAAAGGATTAGCAAAATAATCACTTAACTGAACCATGCAGATCAGGCAGGAGTCAAAAGAACTCCAAATGCACACAGAGGAAATCACCAGCAACCACCAAGGGAAGCCTGCTCAATAGAGTTGAGCGAAACGGGTCGAAAAAATTCAAAAGTCGCCGACTTTTGGCAAAGTCGGGTTTCATGAAACGAAACCCGACCCTAGGATGAGGTCGGCCACGAGGTCGGCGACTTACGCGCCAAAGTCGCGTTTCAAAAGTTTGTTTTGCGCTCTTTTTCAGCCAATCAGGATCCACGGACACTGTGGGCAACGTGATGACATAGGCACGGGTCACCACCATCTTTCAGAAGGGCATGAAAGTGATTGGCTTGCTTTGGTGGGCGTCACAGGGGGTATAAAAGGGCGTGCACGCTGACCGCCATCTTACTTCTGCCGATCTTAGTATAGGGAGAGGTTGCTGCTGATTCTGTAGGGAGAGCGTTAGGCAGGGAAGAAGACAAAAAAACTGCTTCTGCTGCTAGCGATTTGGCCTGCACAACACACAAGTCACTGTGTGTGCAGTGCAAGGGGAGGCTATATTGTGGTGTATCAGTGGTGTTGGTTGTTGGGCTGCCTATTAAGGCTTCCTGACACGCTGGCATTGCTGTTTACCCACTGCTCCGCAAACTGCTTTTTTAAAAGCAATCCAATCTCCCTTATCCTCTCGTCACTTTGGTCACAGGCAGCTGTGCCATCGAGCGTGTCACATAGCGCTCAGATATCAGTGGGCCGCACACAATCCACAAGTGTCCAGTGTCCAAAAGTGTACGCAGAGATTCAAAATCTCCATTATCCTCTCGTCACTTTGGTCACAGGCAGCTGTGCCATCGAGCGTGTCACATAGCGCTCAGATATCAGTGGGCCGCACACAATCCACAAGTGTCCAGTGTCCAAAAGTGTACACAGAGATTCAAAATCTCCATTATCCTCTCGTCACTTTGGTCACAGGCAGCTGTGCCATCGAGCGTGTCACATAGCGCTCAGATATCAGTGGGCCGCACACAATCCACAAGTGTCCAGTGTCCAAAAGTGTACGCAGAGATTCAAAATCTCCATTATCCTCTCGTCACTTTGGTCACAGGCAGCTGTGCCATCGAGCGTGTCACATAGCGCTCAGATATCAGTGGGCGGCACACAATCCACAAGTGTCCACTGTCCACAAGTGTACGCAGAGATTCAAAATCTCCATTATCCTCTCGTCACTTTGGTCACAGGCAGCTGTGCCATCGAGCGTGTCACATAGCGCTCAGATATCAGTGGGCCGCACACAATCCACAAGTGTCCAGTGTCCAAAAGTGTACACAGAGATTCAAAATCTCCATTATCCTCTTGTCACTTTGGTCACAGGCAGCTGTGCCATCGAGCGTGTCACATAGCGCTCAGATATCAGTGGGCCGCACACAATCCACAAGTGTCCACTGTCCACAAGTGTACGCAGAGATTCAAAATCTCCATTATCCTCTCATCACTTTGGTCACAGGCAGCTGTGCCATTGAGCGTGTCACATAGCGCTCAGATATCAGTGGGCCGCACACAATCCACAAGTGTCCACTGTCCACAAGTGTACGCAGAGATTCAAAATCTCCATTATCCTCTCGTCACTTTGGTCACAGGCAGCTGTGCCATCGAGCGTGTCACATAGCGCTCAGATATCAGTGGGCCGCACACAATCCACAAGTGTCCAGTGTCCAAAAGTGTACGCAGAGATTCAAAATCTTCATTATCCTCTCGTCACTTTGGTCACAGGCAGCTGTGCCATCGAGCGTGTCACATAGCGCTCAGATATCAGTGGGCCGCACACAATCCACAAGTGTCCAGTGTCCAAAAGTGTACGCAGAGATTCAAAATCTCCATTATCCTCTCGTCACTTTGGTCACAGGCAGCTGTGCCATCGAGCGTGTCACATAGCGCTCAGATATCAGTGGGCCGCACACAATCCACAAGTGTCCAGTGTCCAAAATTGTACGCAGAGATTCAAAATCTCCATTATCCTCTCGTCGCTTTGGTCACAGGCAGCTGTGCCATCGAGCGTGTCACATAGCGCTCAGATATCAGTGGGCCGCACACAATCCACAAGTGTCCAGTGTCCAAAAGTGTACGCAGAGATTCAAAATCTCCATTATCCTCTCGTCACTTTGGTCACAGGCAGCTGTGCCATCGAGCGTGTCACATAGCGCTCAGATATCAGTGGGCCGCACACAATCCACAAGTGTCCACTGTCCACAAGTGTACGCAGAGATTCAAAATCTCCATTATCCTCTCGTCACTTTGGTCACAGGCAGCTGTGCCATCGAGCGTGTCACATAGCGCTCAGATATCAGTGGGCCGCACACAATCCACAAGTGTCCACTGTCCACAAGTGTACGCAGAGATTCAAAATCTCCATTATCCTCTCGTCACTTTGGTCACAGGCAGCTGTGCCATCAAGCGTGTCACATAGCGCTCAGATATCAGTGGGCCGCACACAATCCACAAGTGTCCACTGTCCACAAGTGTACGCAAAGATTCAAAATCTCCATTATCCTCTCTTCACTTTGGTCACAGGCAGCTGTGCAATCGAGCGTGTCACATAGCGCTCAGATATCAGTGGGCCGCACACAATCCACAAGTGTCCAGTGTCCAAAAGTGTACGCAGAGATTCAAAATCTCCATTATCCTCTCGTCACTTTGGTCACAGGCAGCTGTGCCATCGAGCGTGTCACATAGCGCTCAGATATCAGTGGGCCGCACACAATCCACAAGTGTCCAGTGTCCAAAAGTGTAAGCAGAGATTCAAAATCTCCATTATCCTCTCGTCACTTTGGTCACAGGCAGCTGTGCCATCGAGCGTGTCACATAGCGCTCAGATATCAGTGGGCCGCACACAATCCACAAGTGTCCACTGTCCACAAGTGTACGCAGAGATTCAAAATCTCCATTATCCTCTCGTCACTTTGGTCACAGGCAGCTGTGCCATCGAGCGTGTCACATAGCGCTCAGATATCAGTGGGCCGCACACAATCCACAAGTGTCCAGTGTCCAAAAGTGTACGCAGAGATTCAAAATCTCCATTATCCTCTCGTCACTTTGGTCACAGGCAGCTGTGCAATCGAGCGTGTCACATAGCACTCAGATATCAGTGGGCCGCACACAATCCACAAGTGTCCAGTGTCCAAAAGTGTACGCAGAGATTCAAAATCTCCATTATCCTCTCGTCACTTTGGTCACAGGCAGCTGTGCCATCGAGCGTGTCACATAGCGCTCAGATATCAGTGGGCCGCACACAATCCACAAGTGTCCAGTGTCCAAAAGTGTACGCAGAGATTCAAAATCTCCATTATCCTCTCGTCACTTTGGTCACAGGCAGCTGTGCCATCGAGCGTGTCACATAGCGCTCAGATATCAGTGGGCCGCACACAATCCACAAGTGTCCAGTGTCCAAAAGTGTACGCAGAGATTCAAAATCTCCATTATCCTCTCGTCACTTTGGTCACAGGCAGCTGTGCCATCGAGCGTGTCACATAGCGCTCAGATATCAGTGGGCCGCACACAATCCACAAGTGTCCAGTGTCCAAAAGTGTACGCAGAGATTCAAAATCTCCATTATCCTCTCGTCACTTTGGTCACAGGCAGCTGTGCCATCGAGCGTGTCACATAGCGCTCAGATATCAGTGGGCCGCACACAATCCACAAGTGTCCACTGTCCACAAGTGTACGCAGAGATTCAAAATCTCCATTATCCTCTCGTCACTTTGGTCACAGGCAGCTGTGCCATCGAGCGTGTCACATAGCGCTCAGATATCAGTGGGCCGCACACAATCCACAAGTGTCCAGTGTCCAAAAGTGTACGCAGAGATTCAAAATCTCCATTATCCTCTCGTCACTTTGGTCACAGGCAGCTGTGCCATCGAGCGTGTCACATAGCGCTCAGATATCAGTGGGCCGCACACAATCCACAAGTGTCCAGTGTCCAAAAGTGTACGCAGAGATTCAAAATCTCCATTATCCTCTCGTCACTTTGATCACAGGCAGCTGTGCCATCGAGCGTGTCACATAGCGCTCAGATATCAGTGGGCCGCACACAATCCACAAGTGTCCAGTGTCCAAAAGTGTACGCAGAGATTCAAAATCTCCATTATCCTCTCGTCACTTTGGTCACAGGCAGCTGTGCCATCGAGCGTGTCACATAGCGCTCAGATATCAGTGGGCCGCACACAATCCACAAGTGTCCAGTGTCCAAAAGTGTACGCAGAGATTCAAAATCTCCATTATCCTCTCGTCACTTTGGTCACAGGCAGCTGTGCCATCGAGCGTGTCACATAGCGCTCAGATATCAGTGGGCCGCACACAGTCCACAAGTGTCCAGTGTCCAAAAGTGTACGCAGAGATTCAAAATCTCCATTATCCTCTCGTCACTTTGGTCACAGGCAGCTGTGCCATCGAGCGTGTCACATAGCGCTCAGATATCAGTGGGCCGCACACAATCCACAAGTGTCCACTGTCCACAAGTGTACGCAGAGATTCAAAATCTCCATTATCCTCTCGTCACTTTGGTCACAGGCAGCTGTGCCATCGAGCGTGTCACATAGCGCTCAGATATCAGTGGGCCGCACACAATCCACAAGTGTCCACTGTCCACAAGTGTACGCAGAGATTCAAAATCTCCATTATCCTCTCGTCACTTTGGTCACAGGCAGCTGTGCCATCGAGCGTGTCACATAGCGCTCAGATATCAGTGGGCCGCACACAATCCACAAGTGTCCACTGTCCACAAGTGTGTGCAGAAATTCTAAAACTCCCCTGTCCTATAGACACCTTGTACCTTGTTTTACATTACTATATAGTTTGTTGGATTTTGTCTACATTTCTACCAAAAATGAGGAAGGCTGGTGGAAGAGGCCGTGGAATTGGGCGGGGGTTGGCAGCTAGTAATGATGGTGTTGGTGGTGGATCTGATGGTAGTGGCAAGAGCAAAATAGGACCGAATGCAGGAGGTGCTGACCCTGCGTCATCGTCTGGCTACATAAGGACTCGAACGCTTAGTTTTCTAGGAGTTGGCAAACCGCTTTTAAAGGCAGAGCATCAGGAAAAAGTTTTGTCTTACATTGCTGACTCAGCCTCCAGCTCTATCGCCTCCTCTTCTTCAGTTGTAAAAAGTAAAAGCACTGAGTCGTCATTGGAGGCTCATGTTCATGAACCACACCTTTCCTTGTGTCCTTCACCCCAACCAAGATTGAAGGATGATGCAGGCCATACTACTGATTACTCCATGGAGCTGTTTTCACATACCATGCCTGGATTATCAAGTCAAATGGTGAATTACCCAGGCCAAGATGAATCTGACATGGAGTGCACTGATGCACAGCCACTGATGGATGATTCTGCTGGTACATTCACTCAGAGCACTACATTGTCCTCGCAGTGTACAGAGCCAGATTTTGACCCTGATGAGACTCAGGTGCCCCTTCCCGCACACTATACCACCATACACGGTGACACAGAGAAAGGTGCACATGACATAGAAGAGGAGGTGATGGATGACCCAGTTGTTGACCCAGATTGGCATCCATTGGGGGAAGAGGGTGCTGCTTCCAGTAGCTCAGATGAGGAGCATCCACAGCAGACATCGACATCGCAACAGCTGTTATCTGGCAGGCCTGGAGCACTCCAAAGACAGGTTCCAAACATCAAAAGAGTTGCTGGACAGCTTGTCCAGAGGGTCAAAAGATCACAGCGTGCTAGGCCGCAAAATGTCTGCCAAAGTAGGAAGAGTGCAGTGTGGCAGTTTTTTGAACAAAATCCTCATGATCAGGCCAAGGTTATCTGTAAGAAGTGCGCAAAGACCTTTAGCCGAGGGAAAAATCTGAAAAATTTGAATACCAGTTGCATGCTTAGACATTTAACCAGCATGCACTTGCAAGCGTGGACACAACACCAAACCTCAAGTGCCACATGTGCAACTGATCACAACGAAGGTAGTCAGCAACGCTACATTGTTTCCCCCACTGTAAGCCCACCGGTTAGCACAGCAGCAAATGTTGAGGTGTCGTTGCAAGGCCACAGCAGTCAGGGAATCCCACTGTTATATCAACGAAAGACTGATTCTAGGCCATCAGAAAGAACAACAACTCCATCACCATCATCAACCCTCTCTCAGTCCGCCCTGTCCACCGCTACTTCCACCATATGCAGCTCTCAAGTCCAGCTCACCCTCCCAGACACTATGAGTAGGTCAAGAAAGTACTCAGTCTCTCATCCGCGTACACTGGGTTTGAACGCCCACATTGCCAAACTAATCTCGTTTGAGATGATGCCCTTTCGGTTGGTGGAAAGCACAGCTTTCCGCGAACTCATGGCCTATGCAGTACCACGCTGTGACCTACCCAGTCGCCACTTCTTCTCTCGCAAAGCCATCCCAGCCCTCCACCATCATGTGAAAGACCGCATTGTCCATGCACTCAAGCAGTCAGTGAGCGGAAAGGTGCACCTCACAACTGATGCATGGTCCAGTCGGCATGGCCAGGGCCGTTACGTGTCCATCACTGCGCACTGGGTTAATGTGGTGGATGCAGGGTCCACAGGGGACAGCGGTGGTGGGACAGTGCTGCCTAGCCCACGGTATAGGAAACAGTTGGCTGTAGGCGTTCGACCCTCCTCCTCCTCCTCCTCCTCCAGAAGCGACAGCTCGTCCACAGAGCGCAGTCGTACGAGCACTCCATCTGCAGCTGCCACTGTTGCACACGATGTGTCCCCCTATCGAGCAGCTAGTGGAAAGCGTCAGCAGGCTGTGTTGCAGATGATGTGTTTGGGCGACAGACACACCGCCGAGGTGCTGGCCGAGTACTTGAAGCGACAAACTGAGTCATGGCTGGGCAGTGTACATCTTGAGGCAGGCAAGGTAGTTAGTGATAACGGCCGTAATTTTGTGGCAGCCATAGCCCTTTCAAAACTCAGCCACATACCTTGCTTGGCTCACACCTTGAACCTGGTGGTGCAGTGCTTCCTCAAAAATTATCCGGAGTTAACAGCCCTGCTCCAGAAGGTGCGAAGACTGTGCGCGCACATCCGCCGGTTGCCTGTACACTCCGTTCGTATGCAGAAGCTGCAGCGATTGCTCCACCTTCCCAACCACCGCCTCATTATCGACATTGCAACAAGGTGGAACTCCACCCTGCACATGGTGGAGCGGCTGTGCGAGCAGAGGCAGGCCATAATGCATTTGTGGGAGGATACACGGCCAGGCACTTTGAGAGCAGACATGGAGTTGACAGGCGTGCAGTGGTCGAAGCTGAAAGACCTTTGTAAAGTCCTTCAGTGTTTTGAGGAATGCACACGGCTGGTAAGCGCAGACGACGCCATCCTAAGCATGAGCATCCCACTTATGCGTCTGCTCATGCAAACTTTGACGCACCTTAAGGAGCAGGCGTCTGCAGCCAATGTTGATGAGGAGGAAGAGGAGGAGGGAATCCTTGATGACATTCAGCCATTGTCTGCTCAGGGACCGCTCCTGGACGAGGTGGAGGAAGAAGAGGAGGAGGAGGATGATGGGGATGATTACTTAGGGGAGGAGGATGCATCTCGTGGGGCAAGTGAAAATGTTGGCGTGGCAAGGTCTGGTACAGGGTTTGTGCGTGACTGGAGGGATGTGGATTTGCCAGAAAGTGCTCCTCCACCCAGCACTCGCAGTGCATCATTGACACCGGGAACATTGGCCCACATGTCAGATTATGCCTTGCGGATCCTAAAAAGGGACCCCCGCATTGCCAAAATGATGAACGATGACGACTACTGGTTGGCCAGCATCCTGGATCCACGCTATAAAGGCAAATTACAAAACATCATGCCACAGGAGAACCTTGACCTAATATTGGCTAATAAACAAGCAACTCTGGTAAATCGGTTGCTTGAGGCATTCCCAGCACACAGCAGCGGTGATGGTTCTCACACGAGCCGTACGGGCCGGGGGCAGCTTGGCAGAGGTGTTCGTGGTGCACACAGCAGAAGTGGCGTTGGAGACAGGGGTTTCATGACAATGTTGTGGACTGATTTTTCAAATACCGCTCACACAACTGGTAATACTGCATCGATGGAAAGTGACAGGAGACAGCAGTTGTCAACTATGGTTACAAACTACTTTTCCTCCCATATCGATGTTCTCCCACACAGGTCATTCCCCTTTGACTATTGGGCCGCTAAACTGGACACCTGGCCTGAATTGGCACAATATGCCTTACAGGAGCTCGCTTGCCCAGCTGCAAGTGTGCTATCGGAAAGAGTCTTCAGTGCAGCTGGATCAATCCTGACAGAAAAAAGGACCCGTCTGTCAACCCAAAATGTGGATGATCTAACCTTCATTAAAATGAACCACGCATGGGTTTCCAAGGATTTTGTCCCACCTTCCCCTGATGACACATAGGGTGACAGAAAAATGGCTTGCTTTGGTCCACCTCTTCCTGGTACTTCACCTATTTCGCCTTTTGCATCAGCTGAATGTCCAACATCAACATATGCAACTTTCTAAAACTCCCTAACTGTGCTGCCTCCACCCCCATGGCCGGGGTCACCACCTAGCGCACGACACCGTGCGAGTGCCGTTGCCCTGGACAGGTGGGTAGGCCGACTCTTGGGCGCGGGCACTGGCACAGGGTCCCTCATAGTGCAATCAAGTGTCTCTGACGGTGGTGGTGCACACCCGCCGTCAGACACACCGCTGTACTATGAGGGGCCCAGTGCCAGTACCGACGCCCACGAGTGGGCCCCCCTTGCTTGGCCAGGGCCCCAGCATTTGCAATCTTTACCTCTCCCTGCTCCTCCGCTGTGTAATCTGGGCCGTCAAATCCATACTGTGCCTGACACCGTCTGAGCCTGCCTCCTGAGACATATATTTTGAATGTGTACGCTATCCATACATGTTATCCAGGGATACGGTACCCTTTCTAACCTTTGTGCAATCACGTGCAATCCATACTGGGCCTAACACCGTCTGAGCCTGCCTCATGCTGTATAGACATATATTTTGAATGTGTACGCTACCATACATGTTATCCGGGGATACGGTACCCCTTCTAACCTTTGTGCAATGACGTGCAATCCATACTGGGCCTAACACCGTCTGAGCCTGCCTCATGCTGTACAGACATATATTTTGAATGTGTACGCTATCCATACATGTTATCCGGGGATACGGTACCCTTTCTAACCTTTGTGCAATGACGTGCAATCCATACTGGGCCTAACACCGTCTGAGCCTGCCTCATGCTGTATAGACATATATTTTGAATGTGTACGCTATCCATACATGTTATCCGGGGATACGGTACCCCTTCTAACCTTTGTGCAATGACGTGCAATCCATACTGGGCCTAACACCGTCTGAGCCTGCCTCATGCTGTATAGACATATATTTTGAATGTGTACGCTATCCATACATGTTATCCGGGGATACGGTACCCCTTCTAACCTTTGTGCAATGACGTGCAATCCATACTGGGCCTAACACCGTCTGAGCCTGCCTCATGCTGTATAGACATATATTTTGAATGTGTACGCTATCCATACATGTTATCCGGGGATACGGTACCCCTTCTAACCTTTGTGCAATGACGTGCAATCCATACTGGGCCTAACACCGTCTGAGCCTGCCTCATGCTGTATAGACATATATTTTGAATGTGTACGCTATCCATACATGTTATCCGGGGATACGGTACCCTTTCTAACCTTTGTGCAATGACGTGCAATCCATACTGGGCCTAACACCGTCTGAGCCTGCCTCATGCTGTATAGACATATATTTTGAATGTGTACGCTATCCATACATGTTATCCGGGGATACGGTACCCCTTCTAACCTTTGTGCAATGACGTGCAATCCATACTGGGCCTAACACCGTCTGAGCCTGCCTCATGCTGTATAGACATATATTTTGAATGTGTACGCTATCCATACATGTTATCCGGGGATACGGTACCCCTTCTAACCTTTGTGCAATCACGTGCAATCCATACTGGGCCTAACACCGTCTGAGCCTGCCTCATGCTGTATAGACATATATTTTGAATGTGTACGCTATCCATACATGTTATCCGGGGATACGGTACCCCTTCTAACCTTTGTGCAATGACGTGCAATCCATACTGGGCCTAACACCGTCTGAGCCTGCCTCATGCTGTATATACATATATTTTGAATGTGTACGCTATCCATACATGTTATCCGGGGATACGGTACCCCTTCTAACCTTTGTGCAATGACGTGCAATCCATACTGGGCCTAACACCGTCTGAGCCTGCCTCATGCTGTATAGACATATATTTTGAATGTGTACGCTATCCATACATGTTATCCGGGGATACGGTACCCCTTCTAACCTTTGTGCAATGACGTGCAATCCATACTGGGCCTAACACCGTCTGAGCCTGCCTCATGCTGTATAGACATATATTTTGAATGTGTACGCTATCCATACATGTTATCCAGGGATACGGTACCCTTTCTAACCTTTGTGCAATCACGTGCAATCCATACTGGGCGTGAGAACGGCTGGCGAGCTGTTAAGCAAGCTACAGCACCTGTCCAGACAAGTACAGGGAGACTTATTTGATTGTTTTCTATGTTGGGACTGCAATTTTTGGGGAGCACTATACTCTGGAGAATGATAGATGGGGCCCACCATACACTGGAACATTCCAAAGGTGGACATCAGACACTGGAGCAGCATTTACAGGGCCCATTATACACTAGAGCATTAGAAATGGCCCATTATGTTTGGAGCATTATTTGGGCCCATAAGACAGTGGAGCTTCATCCATGGGGACCAACATATACTGTAGCATTATGTGGAGCTCATCATATACTGTTTCAAACATTATATGGGACCAATGATTTTGTATGGAGAAATAGATGGGCCTCGTCATGAGATGTAAAAAGTGAGGTATTTTTCATTGTACTATACCGCTATTTCTCTGCCGTATCGGAGCATGATGAGTTGTGGTATGTGTTAAAGGGGCGCTCTTTCGCCCAGGGCACATGAAAACCTGCAGCCAGCCCTCCCCCCCCACAAATTTAGCCAAATAACCCCCATTTTTCAGTGCGTAACTTGTATTATGAAGTTAATTAAGGTTGACAAGCTTAAGTAAGAAGAATTGATGCTTTTGGCATTCAAATGGGCACTGTAGGTGTGTTTCCTGTCCTCCGCTCACTGCCGACTTTTATTCCCCATTGACTTACATTGGGTTTCGTGTTTCGGGACGACCCCGACTTTTCCCTATAATCGGACGATCTTGCTCGACCCGACTTTTGGAAAAGTCGGGTTTCACGAAACGAAACGCGACCCTAAAAAACCAAAAGTCGCTCAACTCTACTGCTCAATTATATGCTCCCAGACAGTAATCCCAGATTCCCAATTATCGCCAGGTGGCAAACTTCCATCAACCTGGCCAGCTCCACTACTCCCAGTAATGATCAGAGGGAGCTCCGGCTCAGAAGTCCGAGCAAGGGAATTCACAACACATCTGTCTATATAAGACTTCACAGCTCACATTGCATGTCAGACCAAATGAGAATCATAACATCAATGGAACTGGCCAAGGAGCTCAGAGACAGAATTGTGGCAAGGCACAGATCTGGACAAGGTTACAAAAGAATTTCTGCAGTACTCAAGGTTTCTAAGAGCACAGTGGCCTCCATAATCCTTAAAAGGAAGAAGTTTGGGACCATCAGAAGTCTTCCTAGACCTGGCCGTCCAGCAAAACTGTGCAATCATGGGAGAAGAGCCTTGGTAAGAGAGGTAAAGAAGAACCCCAAGATCATTGTGGCTGAGCCCAACAGATGCAGTATGGAGATGGGAGAAGGTTTCACAACGTCAACTATCACTGCAGCCCTCCACCTTTATGGCAGAGTGGTCTGATGGAAACCTCTCCTCAGAGCAAGACATATGAAAGCCTGCATAGAGCTTCTAAAAAGCACATGAAGGACTCCCAGACTATAATAAATAAGATTCTCTGATCTGATGAGAGGAAGATAGAACTTTTTGGTGATACTTCTAAGCGGTATGTGTGGAGAAAACAAGGCACTGTTCATCACTTGCCCATTACAATCCCAACAGTGAAAAATGGTGGTTGCAGCATTATGCTATGGGGGTGTTTTTCAGCTACAGGGACAGGACAACTGGTTGCAATTGAAGGAAACATTAATGGGGCCAAGTACAGAGATATCCTGGATGAAAACCTCTGCCAGAGTGCTCTGGACCTCAAACTTGGCCCAAGGTGCGCCTTCCAACAAGACAATGATTCTAATCACACAGCTAAAATAACAAAGGAGTGGCTTCAGAACAACTCTTTGACCTTTCTTGACTGGCCCAGCCAGAGCCCTGACCGAAACCCAATTGAGCATCTCTGGAGAGACCTAAAAATGGCTGTCCTTCAACGATCACTATCCAACCTGATGGAACTGCAGAGGATCTGCAAGGCAGAATGGCAGAAGATCCCCAAATCCAGGTGTGAAAAACTTGTTGCATCATTCCCAAGAAGACTCATGGCTGTACTAACTCAAAAGGGTGCTTCTACTCAATACTGAGCAAAATGTCTGAATACTTATGACCATGTGATATTTCAGTTTTTTTTTATTAATAAATTTGCAAAAATGTCTACATTTCTGTTTTTTTCAGTCAAGATGGGGTGCAGAGTGTACATTAATTAGAAAAAAAAATAACTTTTTTGATTCTACCAAATGGCTGCAATGAAACAAAGAGTGAAAAATTTAAAGGGGTCTGAATACTTTCCGTACCCACTGTATATTATTGGGAGTCAGAAATTATAGTTAATGAGGGGCACAGTGCTGCTTATCACTTTATATTTTTAACGGTGCGTGGAAAATAATACAATAATGGTGTGGTGCATATCTGTATTCAGGGGGAGACACATGTATTTATACAATGTATGTGACCTTGACATGAAGGTCTGACCAGATGGAGGAGAAACAGGAGAAAGTGACAGTAATCAGATGAGACATCAGTGGTAAGTGCCTGGATGTAACATAGTAACATAGTTAGTAAGGCCAAAAAAAGACATTAGTCCATCCAGTTCAGCCTATAAAATTCTGTCAGAATAAATCCCCAGATTTACGTCCTTCTAAAGAACCTAACAATAACTGTAAGATACAATATTGTTACGCTCCAGTAAGACATCCAGGTCTCTCTTGAACCCTTCAACTGAGTTCGCCATCACCACCTCCTCAGGCAGGGAATTCCAGATTCTCACTGCCCTAACTAAAGAATCCTCTTCTATGTTGGTGGAAAAACCTTTTCTCCTCCAGACGCAGAGAATGCCCCCTTGTGACCTTCACCTTCCTTGGTATAAACAGATCCTCGGAGAAATATTTGTATTGTCCCCTTAAATACTTATACATGGTTATTAGATCGCCCCTCAGTTGTCTTTTTTCTAGACTAAATAATCCTAATTTTGCTAATCTCTCTGGGTATTGTAGTTCCCCCATCCCCTTTATTAATTTTGTTGCCCTCCTTTGTACCTGCTCTAGTTCCATTATATCCTTCCTGAGCACCGGTGCCCAAAACTGTACACAGTACTCCATGTGAGGTCTAACCAGAGATTTGTACACAGGCAGTATAATGCTCTCATCATGTGTATCCAGACCTCTTTTAATGCACCCCATGATTCTATTTGCCTTGGCAGCCACTGCCTGGCACTGTAGATATTATTCTGTATTTTACTGTGTGATGTGAATTGATAATATTATCTGTAAAATCCTCTATCCTACATTCTCACATTTGGTGAAATGTCTGCATGCTTCTAGGTTTTTTAATCGGATGGCACATGGAGTTTTATTGGTCCATTCACACATACATGAAAATCACAAATCTGAGAATGAGATCCGTTAGGGTCACAGAATGTTTTGTTCTGATCTGATTTTGAATATCATAATAGGACATGCTCAATGCGTCTGTAAAAACATGCAGTACACCAATACTGCACATGGATACAGGAATGTAGCCTTATCATGTATAGCACAGTCACTTAGTATATAGTGCACTCATTTATTATGTATAGCAGAGTCCCTTAGCATATAGAGTAGTCACTTATTATGTATAGGACAGTCCCTTAGTATATATAGTGTACTCACTTATTATGTATAGCAGAATCCCTTCAAACCGCACATTCAAGCTCTTTACACCTCCTGTCGCCTCAAGCTCAAAAATCCTTCCAGAATCCGGCCTTACTGCAACCCTCAATCTACTAAAATGCTTGTGCATGTCCTCATCATCTCTCATCTCGACTACTGCAACATCATTTTCTGTAGCCTCCCTACTAACACCCTTGCACCTCTCCAGTCCATCCTTAACTCTGCTGCCTGACTAATTCAGTTCTCTCCTCGCTACTCCTCCACTTCTCCCCTCTGAAAATCTCTTCACTGGCTCCCATTCCCTCAGTGTATCCAGTTCAAAATACTAATGCTGACCTACAAGGCCATCTATATCCTTTCTCCTTCATATATCTCTGAACTAATCTCCCGATTTCTTCCCTCACATAGTCTCTACTCCTCCCAAGACCTCCTTCTTTCCTCCACACTTATTCGCTAGTCACCCAACCGTCTCCAAGACTTCTCCCGAATATCTCCCATCCTCTGGAATTCTTTGCCCCAACACGTCCGACTATCAACCACATTCAGATCCTTCAGGCGAAACCGGAAAACCCAACTTTTCAGGAAAGCTTACAGTCTGCAATGACCCGGCTGCCTCTTCACCACTACTGGAGCTACGCCTCACCAACACCAGAGCTGCTGCTATCCCCAACCTACTGTCTCCTTCCCCTACTGTCTCCTTCCCCACCATCCTGCAGAATGTGAGCCTGCAAGTTCAGGGTCATCTCCCCTCTGTATCAGTCTGTGATTGTTAGTTTGCTTACTGTAAGTGATATCTGTAATTTGTATGTAACGCCTTCTCATGTACAGCACCATGGATCAATGGTGCTATATAAATAAATAATAATAATAAATAATAATAATAAAATAAAGCACTCATTCATTATGTATATCAGAGTCCCTTAGTATATTGTCTACTCACTTATTATGTAAAGCACAGTCCCTTAGTATATAGTGTACTCAGTGTACTCACTTATTATCTTTAGCACAGTCCCTTAGTATATAGTGCACTCACTTATTATGTATAGCACAGTCCTTACTTACATTGTTTCCTCTTATATTATGTATAACTCTGTTGCTTATTACTTACCATCTTCTCTAGTTATATATGGTGCCATCCCTTAAACAACAGAATATAACTCCAAGTAAATCAAACTTCTGTGAAATCAAACTGTCCACTTAGGAAGCAAGACTGTTTGACAATCAATTTCACATGCTGTTGTGCAAATGGAATAGACAACAGATGGAAATTATTGGCAATTATCAAGATACCCTCAATAAAGGAGTGGTTCTGCAGGTGGGGACCACAGACCACATGCTCTCTGGCTGATGTTTTGGTCACTTTTGAATGTTGGTTGTGCTTTCACACTCGTGGTAGCATGAGATGGACTCTACAACCCACACAAGTGGTTCAGGTATTGCAGCTCATCCAGGATGTCACATCAATGCGAGCTGTGGCAAGAAGGTTTGCTGTGTCTGTCAGCGTAGTGTCCAGAGGCTGTAGGTGCTACCAGGAAACAAGCCAGTACTCCAGGATACGTGGTATCCAAATGCTCCTTAAATATCGGGTGGCATACCTAAGGGAGATAGAGCAGCTAAGACTTGACAGACTGCCGATTAATAAACTGCTGGGAAGAAGATGGCAATCACTTTCAACCCAAGGTCTGGAGAAATGAAGGAGTTCCCTAAAGAATCGAAGAGTTAGACGTAGTGACTCCTCTGTTAGCTCAGTGCTGAGCGACCAAGGTGGGAGACCCTGTAGCGGATGTGCTAATAGAGGGTCAGACCAGACAGAAGGCATGGAACCAAGGGAATCGCAACACTATACTGACCGCCGGGGATGTGGGTGGTCTGACAAAGGGTCAACCCTACTATAGGAGGTGACAGAGTCAGATGATACTGTTACGTGTTACAGAACCACTCAGCACCCAGAATATGTTGTGCAGTTATATGTATGTATAATAGGTTCTATGTGAGATGCATGTCCCTAATGCATCAGCCCACAGGCTGCACTCCTGGGCAGAGGGGACACGATATGCTCCTTTTGTCCGCCCTCCCCCCACCTTTGTAATTCCCACAGTAAACATTGGCAGGCTCCGGCCACCTGTGGCTTTTGTAATGCATGTCTGGCCTGCCGCTTTTCTATTGGCCTGCCCTCTGTATCTGTGTGATATATTCTGTGTCCTGTGAGTAAAGTGTTGTCAGACTGGAAATATGTGGAGAAGCAGTGATCTTTCATATGTGCCCATGTAACCAAGGAATTCCAGCCAGCGTCATTCATTCAAACTCCAGCCAATGCAGAGTGGACCTCCGAAAACACGGGGTGGTACTGAAAGAGGTACCCCAGCTTGGGTAGACCCCGTTACAGATACATTGTTCCAAAAAGGTTCAGTGACATGGCCTGATTATGACAGACGGGTGTACTATCAAAGGCAACCGAGAAGGGTCTCTGGTCAGGTAATGGAAGGGGCCAAGGCAGAGGGGGAGGTATGTAAGGAGGCTAATGTCTGTATAATCGATGTGAGGTATGTGTCACAGAGATGGCTGCTCCCTGCGATGCAACCCAGAGTATTTTCCTTTAGTGCACTTGAGCACTAAGATGTCGATAAGTGCACCTGTGCCCGGGTTGCAGGTTGCTATGAGAAATGGGCTGGTCTGGCTACCTACATATCTTACCTGTGGGTGTGGTTACAGCCTACATAATGGCGGCTGTTGTTTGGCACATGGTCTGTGGCTGGAGGTGTTGAGACCTCCATTGGTCTGTGTCTTGGGAGTTGGAAGGCCTCCTGTGTGTGTGTAACTCCAGACCGAGCCTGAGTGCTGGACATTACCCCAGCCTGTCTGCCCACAGGCCTGAGGTAGCAGAATCCTGCCAGGACCTGTGTGAGGTCAGGGTCACGTGACCTGGCCATGTGACTTAGTGGCTGCTGCTGTCTTGGGAAAGAATGAACTCCCACATAGCTCTCGGAGGATCTAGAGGACTATGCTATGGACACTGATGTTTTGTTTTGCCTTCTCTAAAGGTTATTTTCCTTTCTATTGGTATTTCCAGTTTTGTGAAGCAAATAGAGCCACATAGACTTTGAAAGGAACGTGCCTCCTATCGCACCCGAGTGAGTACAAAACCATACACTATATACACATGTTTTTCACTGCTTGAGAAAGGCTCTTGAGAGCCAAAATGTCGCCATGCCATGTGGGCCTAATAAAGTCCACCTTGTTCTTTAAGTAACTTTTGGAGTGCTGCTTCCCATTTTTGTTTCTATACATATATTTGACAAGCATACAGATTATTTCTCGGGAGGCCTGTGCACACACTCATTTGAAGGTGTGCTGTTCCATTTTTTCTAAAAATAGATAGATAGATAGATAGATAGATAGATAGATAGACAGACAGATAGAAGTCTAAACATCAGAGATATACTATATTCTTTCCTTGATAAATTTATGTTGGCTTATGTGATAGAAGAAATTCACATCACATTATTCACTCCCCTTATTCTTCCCATTGTTATTTATTTTCTGTGACTTTCATGCGTGTTTTTTTATTATGATTATTACTTTTGCAGTGAGGAATTTTGTTGAAAAAAATCAACCCCCTGCTGACTGGAGATTGTGCCTATCTCTTTGAAAGGATGTGGAAATGAAATTCCCTACTCGCATGCCTGTATTTCTGAAGCAACACTCCTATGAAATGATGTTCTTCAAAATTATTATTGCTTAATCTGTGGTGTCATTTCAGGAGCGGGAAAACAGTTGACAAATGACTTGTCAGTCGTTCAGCAAGTGTGTGCCAAAAGGCTTCAAATTGTAAATAAGCTGCATTTTTTGTTCTTCTCTGTATATTGACCATTGCCCTTGGTAGGAAACAAATGTTTCAGAAAATGCATTTATAAATGACAAGATCTATTCCTGTATATAAACAAGCTGTTTAGCTGAGGTTGTGCTTGAACAGGTATCTATGGGTGAATTTCCCTTACTGCCTAGTAAACATTCCATAGTAAAACATGAAAAAAGGGTTTTATATATAGGGACAGGAAAACATGGAGAACATATACAAGGGGATTACGCAAACAATATTGACATCCAGATCAATTAGCTATCATGCACATTGCATAATTGTAGGCATAGCAACTACAACTGTCAAACTGAGGTGCCTGCGACCCATGCAGAATTGATTCTAGGGGCCCCAACTACAGCTATATGTAAATAACTATTAGGCATTATGCCCATTACATTGGTGTGTTAACTGTAAAATACAGGTGGCTAATGCACAATTACTGTGCCTGTAAGGATCGTTCATGGTGAAGTTGATGTATTTGGGCTTTGCTGTCAACTTTTCATCAGGCCACAAGTGGTTTGATGATATGGGAACCATGAAAATATGTGATGAATTAGGTACATCAGAGTCTGATGTAAAAAGATTAGTACATTCTTACTGGAATTCTTTAAATAGAATTGCAATAATGCATAGCAGGCAATATGCTTTTGGTACAATTTTTCTGTATCATACAAAGGTCTTCTTCGTATAGCTAACACACAGGATTTCAATGGTACAATTTGATATTCTGCACAAGTATCAGAGTACTTCTCAAGCTTTCTAGCTCTGGCCTTCACTTTCTTTATCCCCCACTACAGATGTAACTTTGTGTCCCCTCAAGGTCAGAATAGTAACTCCTATCTTCTAGGAACTGGCTAACACTGTGACCTTTGTAGACCAATTCTTCTAGATGTCTTGGGGAATTCTGCCTCACACAGCTGTGTTATACTTTGGCTGTACTTAGTACAGGTGTAAAAGAAACTTCTCATTACTCTTTCAATCTCTATGCTACACTCGTGCCAAAACTGGCTAGCTCGAGAGTGGATTCTGGCCCCACTGTGCCATGCACCAGACTTACCCCGAAGGGTTGTGACTAAACAGCTACCTTGATGTTTGCTGGAAACTCTAGCAGTAAGATCAGGCTTGTGCAGCAGATAGCTGCCAGGTACCACTCCAGGGCATTGTCTGGCAGTAGCAGCTGACCCCCAATGGCACAAGACACTGTGTCGACAGGTGCAGGCAGATAAAGTGGGTATACTGTCTGTCTCAGCTGATTCATAGACAGGCAGGTACTGGCAGCCATGGCTACTATGCAGACAGGCGCTGTTGGAAACGGGTGATGTACAGGCAGGTGGTGGGTACAGGCAGACACGATTGCTGTATTGGCAGATAGGTGGGCACGGCTGATACACTGGCAGGCAGGCGTGCACCACTGATACACTATACATTGGTAGGCAGGGGGGCACAGCTTATATGCAGGAATAGGTAGGAGCCAGTTTAGACTGGAGGGACAGGAACAGTTTCAGAAAGGACAAAGATACTGGCAGGTATGACAGGAATGCAAGAATACTTAAATTCAGCACAAACATAGCACATTCAGATTTGTGTTTGCTTTCACAAGCATTTTTACCCAAAGTCGGCAAAAGTCAGTCACAGTTTGGTAAATCATTGCATTTCCACTAATGCTTTTGTATGACTTTGGCTAGGATAGTGGTGCTGTATGATGAGCGGAGGGGACGGTGGGAGGACATTTGCTACTCCAAATCGTTTGTGCTAAACTGTGTTTCAGTGGCAAATCAGAAGGCTAAATTTCCACTTAAAAATCATTATACCTAATGTAGTGTTGCAGCCACGAGGCAAAATTAGCTACTCCTAATTGTATCTGCTGGAACTGTGTTTCAGTGGCAAATCAGAAAGCCAGATTTCCACTTAAAAATTGATAGGCTTAATATAGTGTTGCAGTCACGATGCCCAATTAGCTACTCCAAATCTTTTGTGCTAAAACTGTGTTTTAGTGGCAAATCAGAAGGCTAGATTTGAAAATATAAATTTCTTGTGTTAAAAATGTTGTCCTTAAACAATGCCACATTTTGGCAGAATAATATGTTATGCTGGTAATATTTTGGCCTATGCAGGAGTCCACATTTCAAAATAAAAATTTAAGTGTATAAAAATATAGTGCTACTAGTTTTGCTCCAGCCAGGCGTCCACAACACCATAGCCTAATCTGCCCAGTCTGCATCTGGAGTGCAAAAGTCATTGGACGTCCATGACTCGTTCATCTTGATGAAAGTTAGGCGGTCTACACTTTCAGGGCTAGATGAATGCATTTATCCATCAGGACACCAGCAGCAGCCCTGAAGACACGTTCTGAGAGAATGCAGTCTGCCGGGCATGACAAAACCTCAAAGGCGTGACAGGTAAGCTCAGGCCACTATTCCATTTTTGAAGACCAAAATGCAAAGAGTCAAACCCCCCATGGCATTGATATTGAGCTTAAAAAACTCCTGCACCATCTTCACCAGTTGTTCATTAAGTGTCAGTACTCTGTTCTGCTGGTGCACTGACTGGTCTAAAAAATGTGTGAAACAACTCACAGAAAATGCTTATTTTAATTTTTAGTTATTTTACTCACTTATATATCTCCATTAATTACACAGCGCTTCACAGACATTTTTGCCACTGTCCTCATTGTAGCTCACAAAATAAATTTCCTATCACTATATGTTTGGAGTGTGGGAGAAATCCAGAGTAACGGGAAGAAACCCATGCAAACACCTGGAGAACACACAAACTCCTTGCCGATGTTGTCCTTGGTTGGGTTTTAACCTAGGATCCCAGTGCTGCAAGGCTGCGCTGCTAACCAATTAGCCACCATGCTGCCTCTGCCACTTAAACTGCTGCTGCTAATGTTTTTCCCGGTGATGACTTGACCTTAGCATGTTTGGAATTATCTAACTGCAATGCACACTGTGTGCCTCACTGCTGTCATGTGAAAAATCACTCTTAAGATTGTCCATGTCATGCCTGCTGCAGAGCAGTAGCACACAACCTTCACCAGGGGTGCAGGTGAAGGAAAAACAGGTACACTCACAGAAACCAGAGAGCAGCAGGCAGGAGAGGGAACAAAGTACCAATGGTCACAATACACGTGGTCAGAAACAAGCCAAAGATTCAACAATGGTCGGAAGCGGATAAGACAAAAGACAGAAGCAGGTAAGGATGCAAGCCAAGTCAGAACTGGGAGGTCAATACACTAAAGGGGAACACTGAGTCAAAATGGGAATGGGGGAAAACAGAGACACGGGTTCAGACAGCATATGCAGGAGGACAAATCAGAGCAATCAGAGTCAGCTACAGCAGCCCTAGGCAAAACTATAACCGACATAGCCTGTAGGAAGCAGTGGTGATAAATAGCCAACCTGAACCCAGACTAAGGCTGAGAAAGGTTAACCCCTTCATGACCAGACCGTGAAAAAGGGAAAACAGGACTCCAACCCCAGTCTTGATCATGACAGTACCCTCCTCTCAAGGGGGGCTACCGGACCTTCATGTTTCCCAGGATACCGCACATGAAATGCCCGAACCAATCAATCGGCATGAACTGATCGCACTGGGACCCAGAATCGATCCTCAGGACCATAGCCCCTCCAATGGACCAAATACTGCAGGGAACTGCGGACCATGGGCGAATCCACAGTCCATTCCACCTCATACTCCATCTCCCCATACACAGAAACCGGAGTCAGAGGGGATGGAGACCCAGCAGAGGAGAGTACAAATGACTTCAGGAGAAACTTATGGAACACATTGAAGATCCGCAGTGACGAAGGTAGATGTAGGTGAAAGGAAAATGGATTGGCAACCTCAATAACCTCATAAGGACCTATAAACCTGGGACTCAGCTTAGAGGAAGTAACTTTCAGCCGAATGTTCTTGGTAGTGTGGTGTAGTGACCACTGTGTCCGCTAGAGGACGCTGTGTGGGTGGTCCCAGGATGGGTGTACAGGCACATCCAGTGTGGTAACAGGAGCAGGGTCCTAAATGATCATTATGTATCCCAAGGTGGGTGGCCTTGGGATGAAAACTTGATTATGTGCTGATCAGCAGAGCTGATGTTTTGTTCCAGTGTGTTAGGGAGAAGCCTTCAGGTGATTGGTGAGATGGGTGGGATCAATCACCTACAAGCCCACTTAGGGGCAGGTGTCTAAAACGCCCATAGGAAACTGTATGTGTGAGAATGGTTGCAGGACCTGTAATGAGGTCATAGCCATGTGATCTGGTGGGCATATGGAAGGTCTCGTCTGGCTGACGTGTCTGCCTTCCTGAGTGCACGTGGAGACGTGTATCTGATAGTTCCCTGGAGGGAATGAACGTCTGCACTGAGAAGCAACCATGAGGTAACCCGGTCAGGGGATATAACTGTGAGGCTAGAGAGCCTGCGTACCGGACATAGCAAAGCCTGTGTGACCACAGGATTAACAGAGCAGAGCTCTGTCATGGACGCTATGCTGTATTAATATGAACTTTCTGTTGCGGTTGCTGGTTTATGCTGCATAGTAAACTGAATGGACTGAGTTATGTTGAGAAACCTGTGCCGGACCTGATTTATCGGCTGTCTAGTGAGTATCCCCTACCTTAATAACAAGCGCTACATTACAATTGGTGGAGAATGCAAAGGGCACTGTTGTAGCCTTGTTGCTAGGAGCAACGGACGAGGCTTGCAAAATTCGGTTGCTAAGGGAAACGGTTCCAAAAGCACATGTTGCAGTGCTGGTAATGCTGAGCCAGGAGGGCGGACGGTCTTGAAAACCGTGTGATATGCTGACCAGGGTCAGTGCAAGAGATTTATAGGATACCTCTGTGGTAGAGGAGTCCGAGAACCTGTGTGGCCGTCACCAACAGGTAACAGACAGGAGTTTGTGTTGTACTAACCGGGGTCAGTGAGAAAGACTGTGTACCTGGATGGTTCAGTGTGCAAGGTCCTGGAGGGTCAGTGTTGGGTGGTTCTGGGAGAAGAATCACTGGAGCACGTGCTGTGACCTTGGACCTGGTGAGGCGTGAGTGTTGGACAGGTGGAGAGAGATGTCCTGAATAGCACCCGCTGAGCCCCTGGACCTGGTGAGGCCGGTGTGTTAGGAAACCCTGGGATAGCACCTGGTGCGCCCTGTGTGTTGGACGGTCTCAGGAGGAGACGGACGTCCTGAATAGCACGCAGACAGGACAAGTGTGTTTTTGTGTTGTGTGTTTTTTTTCTTTTCCCTCTCCAACCAGCTTGCGGTGGCTCAGTGGGGTCACAAAGGTGACAAGCGGTTTGCTGTAACTCGGAGGGGTTACGAAGGTGACAAGCGGCTTACTGTCACTCGGCGGGGTTACGATGGTGATGCCCGCAGCTGCTTGTGAGCAGCGGCCGGAGGTGCCGGTGTTTGGTACCAGCAGGAGCTGGTGTGGTATCGTAACAGACATAAACTGTATAGTGTGAACTCTGGCCCAAGGAGGCCTGTTGAAAGGACATGGGGAGATCCCAAAAGGGGGCGGTGGCCCAAATCGGGGTGGTGACCCAAAAAGGGGTGGAGTCCCAGAGGGAGGTGGTAACCCAAAAAGAGGTGGAGTCCTAGGGGGGACAGTGACCCAAATCGGGGTGGTAACCCAAAAAGGAGTAGAATTCCAAAAGGGGGCGGTATCCCAAAATGGAGTGGTAACCCAAAAGGGGCGGAGCTTCCTCAAGTTAAAAGGGTGGCGTAGACAGACTGCTGCCCAGGCAAGTGGACTATGTGTGTCTAGTCTGGTATATGAATTACCCACCCGGTGAGAAGCTTAGGGGGTGTGCCCTGCTGATGAATGGGGAGGATATGCTTGGAATGGTTGATTCTGGGGATCGGTGACCCTAGTGAGGACTGTGCCAGAGAAATTTATAATGTCCGAAAGGAAGATTGCGGTCACCTGCATCCATGGGTGCACTAAGGACTATGTAATAGCCATGGTGATACTCGAGTCAGACAGGGACATTAAAAACCATGATCTCGCTGTAGTCCCGAACTTAACCTGTCCGGTGATAGTAGGCCGGGACTCTAGGCTGTTTTCAGACTTGTGGGATGAGGGAAATCCTCTACAGCAGGAGGATGGAGTCCTCGCTACTGATGGGGTGGCGTACCTTAAGGCAATAACACCTCCCACAATGGATGGTTCAGACGTAGGAGCGACCGAAGGAAGGGATGCGTCTGGCCAATTTACTGAGTGGGCATCACCTGAAGGGTACCACAGTGTGACTGATATTGATGTGGTAAATAAAAAGAGCAGAACTGACACCCAGATAGAGAGTATCTTGGGGTTTCACCGTACTGTGTGGGGTGACTTTGACGTGTTGTTGCCAGTTGCAACCACTAGGACCGAGTCTAATGCTATGCCGACTGAAACTCGGACACAAGGAAATGACAGTGCTTCACAAGATGGAGATGTTTCTACTGTTAGGCTAGCAGAGATGAGACGGTGATGCTTGCTAAAGTGGACAAATCAGTTGTAGAAATGACCGGAAGAAGGGGTACATCTGCCCAACTTATGGACCTGACGTCTTGAGATATGATGGATAGTGGGCTGGGAGATGAGACAACTGGAGTAGACACAAGATTTGACGGTAACTGGAGGGTTCACTTGACTGATGGGGCTGACCCAGTGGTACCCGTTGAAGATATAATAAAAGAAGTAGTGGTGCAACACGTGATAGCCAAAAGGGAGCAGGATCATGAGATACAGCTGATAAAAGAGACAGTGGAAGAACATGTCAAATGAGAAAGAGTCCTGAGACAAATGGCCAAGCACCGGGTCGAGGAGCTCGAGAAAGAAGTCTTGGAGCTCAAAGAAACTGTAAGAGGTCTTCTGTGGAAGAAGAGGTTGGACGACGACTTACAGCGGCCAAGCGCGAGTGATAACAAGACAAAACTGCCAGTACCCATCTTGGCAAAGGGTCTTGAATAGGCTAAATCTTATGAAGATTTGGAGCCAGGAGCTGAAGAAGACAGTCATCAGGTCGGGACGCCTGTAGTGAGGGAAGTGTCCGTGGTAAACCCAGAGCCTTCTGTCCAGGAACAAACCAAGACACCGACCTTCAAGTCTGTGATTGACGTACCCGAAGACATGAAAGAAGCCTGTGCTGAGGAAGGTGTGCATGAGGCTTTTAAGGAGGCGATTCAAGTGTGTAAGGTGCACTGGGCACATGAGGCTCGGCAGTTGGTGATAATATCAGCCAGGGAAGACACAGCAATCCGGGTAGCTGTCCTGAAAAATATGATTTGCAATGTCTCCATGCTAAGCAGTTATTTAGGTGGAGTAATATGAAAGCTGCTCGACGCCTAGAGCTAGCAAGGGAAGCGAAGGAACGGCTGGGCTTGGGCGAAGATATAATTCCCGCACCCAAAGGTCTGATTGGGAGAGTCATTGGAAGACTCGGGAAGGTAATACAAGACCTTGTAAATATGTCCGGTGTGGCGATGGTGAGGTTCCCTCCGGATGATAAAGTCCAGGTGTCGGGTGAGGAGGCCATGGTTCCCATCACTGTGGTTGGCTCCATGGAAAGCCTGAGAAACTTTCGGATGCTCTTGGAGTATCGAGTGGGGTACCTGCAAGAGATTGAGCAGTTGAGGCTGGACCGACTGCAGATCAACAAAGAGGTGAGGAACATCAGGTGGCGGCTGCCTTCAACCCAAGATGTAAGGACCCGAAGGGTCCCTCTGTGGTGCCCCCAGGAGTATGGCTGCCACAGTGGCTTTGCCTTCCTCCAGGGGAGGGTAATGCCAGGCTTGGAAGCAATGATGGGTCTCTCTCGCAGTCAATCTATGCATGCAACACAGTTCCACTCCAGGCCAGCAGGGCGAACTCTGAACCGGAATTGAGGGGAGGAGTGCTCTCTGAGGGCCAAGAGGAAGGAGTAGTCAGTTAGTCTACGGAGGGTGAAGTGTGCAGACGTGTGAAAGGAGCGCTGAGCTAGAGCTGAGAGGACGAGCTCATCTCGGGAGAGAGCGCATGAACTGGAGCCTGGTCTCCACGGTTGTACGGATACTAATGGTCCTGCAACAGACACCAGAGGAGTAGGAGTCTGTAAATGCCCTGCTCCCATCTAAGACTTGAGGGCACAACAGTAGCTTGGATAGTGAGCCTGGACTCAGGAGAGAGGAGTCCCCGAGAGAGGCTACAGCTGTCTGCCGTGCAAGTGAGGTTCTTGAGAACATCTGTCCGGAGGAACTCCAGTGTAACTCAGTATGGGGAGTACTTCATTTGAATAAGCTCTAGTAAGGAGACTGCACAGCCCATCTGCTGAGAGAGAATCCCAGAGTTGCTTCCAGGCAAGCCTGCTCCAATGCCATCTGTAATCAGGACCCTGGACTGCAGTTACCAAGTAAAGGTACAGAAATTGCACCCCGCTGTGCCTTGTCTGCTTCCTACCTTTCCGGCATAGCTACATCCCCGTGCCGACCACATCTACACTGCCCTGGGACTATAGCTTCACCTGTGGGGAGCTTTTACATCTTTGCTGCACCATACCATCAGTCCCAGAGGATCTGTCTGCAGTGTCGGCTTAACACCTCCCTTGCCGAACACGACAGGTGGCGTCACAAACTATTCATCTAACTACATTCCACCATTCACATCTCCCTATTACTTGGGTGCCCAGGGCCACGGTCCGGGTCACCGCTGCTGTGACACATCCCACTGATACCGGCCTGGCACCGAGTACCCCACAGCCCTGGGAGGGCGACCCACCTCCAGGTAGTGACATGGCAGGTGGCCGAAAATTAACAGCAGGGCAAGGACATCAAAAGCCTGCAAGTGGCAGTTCGACGGGCTGTACGAGGCTGAGAGACCTTAGTTCCTGTGAGACACAGAATGGGTCAGACTCAGGCCAGACAGTAGGCTCAACTAAGACTTATGACCGCACCAACCGGGAGAGCCGGTCGGGGAATGGAACAGACAGGGAGAGGATACAGTCATGGCCAAATGTATTGACACCCCTGCAATTCTGTCAGATAATACTCAGTTTCTTCCTGAAAATGATTGCAAACACAAATTCTTTGGTATTATTATCTTCATTTAATTTGTCTTAAATGAAAAAACACAAAAAGAATTGTCCTAAAGCCAAATTGGATATAATTCCACACCAAACATAACAAAGAGGGTGGACAAAAGTATTGGCACTGTTCAAAAAATCATGTGATGCTTCTCTAATTTGTGTAATTAACAGCACCTATAACTTATCTGTGGAACTTAACAGATGTTGGCAATAACTAAATCACACTTGCAGCAAGTTGACATGGATGAAAGTTGACTCAACCTCTGTCCTGTGTCCTTGTGTTTGAGCATGGAGAAAAGAAAGAAGACCAAAGAACTGTCTGAGGACTTGAGAAACCAAATTGTGAGGAAGCATGAGCAATCTCAAGGCTACAAGTCCATCTCCAAAGACCAGAATGTTCCTGTGTCTACCGTGCACAGTGTCATCAAGAAGTTTAAAGCCCATGGCACTGTGGCTAACCTCCCTAGATGTGGACGGAAAAGAAAAATTGACAAGAGATTTCAACGCAAGATTGTGCGGATGTTGGATAAAGAACCTCCACTCACTAATATCCAAACAAGTTCAAGCTGCCCTGCAGTCCGAGAGTACAACGGTGTCAACCCGTACTATCTGTCGGCATCTGAATGAAAAGGGACTGTATGGTAGGAGACCCAGGAAGACTTCACTTCTTACCCCGAGACATAAAAAAGCCAGGCTGGAGTTTGCCAAAACTTACCTGAAAAAGCCTAAAACATTTTGGAAGAATTTTCTCTGGTCAGATGAGACAAAAGTAGAGCTTTTAGGGCAAAAGCATCAACATAGAGTTTACAGGAGAAAAAAGAGGCATTCAAAGAAAAGTACACGGTCCCTACAGTCAAACATGGCGGAGGTTCCCTGATGTTTTGGGGTTGCTTTGCTGCCTCTGGCACTGGACTGCTTGACCGTGTGCATGGCATTATGAAGTCAGAAGACTACCAACAAATTTTGCAGCATAATTTAGGGCCCAGTGTGAGAAAGCTGGGTCTACCTCAGAGGTCATGGGTCTTCCAGCAGGACAATAACCCAAAACACACTTCAAAAAGCACTAGAAAATGGTTTGAGAGAAAGCACTGGAGACTTCTAAGGTGGCCAGCAATGAGTCCAGACCTGAATCCCATAGAACACCTGTGGAGAGATCTAAAAATGGCAGTTTGGAGAAGGCACCCTTCAAATATCAGGGACCTGGAGCAGTTTGCCAAAGAAGAATGGTCTAAAATTCCAGCAGAGCATTGTAAGAAACTCATTGATGGTTACCGGAAGCGGTTGGTCACAGTTATTTTGGCTAAAGGTTGTGCAACCAAGTATTAGGCTGAGGGTGCCAATACTTTTGTCCGGACCATTTTTTGAGTTTTGTGTGAAATGATCAATGTTTTGCTTTTTGCTTCATTCTCTTTTGTGTTTTTTCATTTAAGACAAATTAATTGAAGATAATAATACCAAAGAATTTGTGCTTGCAATCATTTTCAGGAAGAAACTGAATATTATTTGACAGAATTGCAGGGGTGTCAATACTTTTGGCCATGACTGTAGAGATTAAACAGTGTCTGATGATGCAGATGAACTGTGACTGGAAGGACAAAGACCAAGGCCAATATTCTGACCGCTGGGGGCGGGGGAGGCCTAACAGAGATATGAGGCCATATGACAGACAAAACAGCAGGAGACGGTTCTCTAGACTGGTAGGGCAAGGTGACATGGGTGCCCGGGCTAGAGATCCCGGGGTGATGTCGTGTGTTCAACTCCACAAGCTTTAACAGAGGGGGGAGGTATGCGATATAGTGACCTCTGTGTCTGCTAGGGGGCGCTGTGTGGGTGTCCCAGGACGGGTGTACAGGCACATCCAGTGTGGAAACAGGAGCAGGGTCCTAAATGATCGTTATGTATCCCAAGGTGGGTGGCCTTGGGATGAAGGCTTGATTATGTGCTGATCAGCAGAGCTGATGTTTTGTTCCAATGTGTTAGGGAGAAGCCTTCAGGTGATTGGTGAGACGGGTGGAATCAATCACCTACAAACCCACCTAGGGGCGGGTGTCTAAAACGCCCATAGGAAACTGTATGTGGGAGAATGGTTGCAGGACCTGTGATGAGGTCATAGCTATGTGATCTGGTGGGCGTGGCTACGGACATATAAGGTGGCCAGGGTAGGTCACATGAGAGAATGCTTGGTCTGTATGGAAGGTCTCGTCTGGCTGACGTGTCTGCCTTCCTGATTGCATGTGGAGAGGTGTTTCTGATAGTTCCCTGGAGGGAATGAACATCTGCACTGAAAAGCAGCCCTGAGGTAACCCGGTCAGGGGATATAACTGTAAGGCTAGAGAGCCTGCATACCGGACATAGCAAAGCATGTGTAACCACAGGATTAACAGAGCAGTGCTCTGTCATGGACGCTATGCTGTATTAATATGAACTTTCTGTTGCGGTTGCTGGCTTATGCTGCATAATAAACTGAATGGACTGAGTTATGTTGAGAAACCTGTGCCAGACCTGATTTATCGGCTGCCTAGCGAGTATCCCCTACCTTAACGACAAGCGCTACCTTACAATAGACAACCATACCTTATCGCCCACCAGGAACATGGGTCCTGTAGATCGTTGCTTATCCGCAAACTGTTTATGTTTGCCCTGAGCTTCCCCAATGTTCCTCTGGACCTACCTCCATACCTCCCTCAGCCGCTGAATGGCCGAATCAGCCCCCAGACACCTCGATTCCAACCTGGAAAACTCACCAAAATGGGGATGAAAGCCATTACAAAAGAATGGAAAGGTACCCGTGGACTGATTAATACAATTATTAAAGGCAAACTCAGCCACTGGTAAAAAAGAAAACCAATCATTCTGCTGGGACATGACAAGACACTGCTAAATTTTTTCAAGAGACTGATTGGTCCTCTCTGTCTGACCATTGGTTTCGGGATGATAGGCCGAGGAGAAAGCCAAAGTAATACCTAACCTTTTACAAAAAGGCCTCCAGAATTTGAACACAAATTGTACCCCCTATCTGAAACCACATTCAAAGGCACACCATGCAATCCCACCATGTGCTCAGCAAACAACCTAGAAAGAGTTTCAGCAATAGGCAGTACCACCAAAGTTACAAAATGAGCCTGTTTACTGAATCTATCCACCACCACCCAGACGACAGTTTTGCCATTGGTAGGAGGGAGATTAGTGATAAAGTCCATGGACAAATGAGTCCAAGGTCTATCTGGAATTGGCAATAGCGCCAGTTCACTGACTGGCCTGTGATGGGAGCTCTCAGCATTGGCACAATTATCACACATAGACACAAACACGGCAACATCAGAGGCCATAGAGTACCACCAAAACAGCCTAGCAATAGCTTTTCAAGAAGCCGATATTCCAGGATGCCCACTTAGAGCAGAATAGTGGAACTCCTGGAACACCATCAACTGGTACTGAACCGGGACAAAGAGCTTGTTGTCAGGCAATGACAGAGGAGAAAGAAACTGAGCCTCACAACTCTCCCACTCCAACTCTGAGGACACCACTGCCATAACTACCCTGTGCTGAAGAATGGAGGAAGGAGGTTCAGGAGGTGATATCGGATCAAAGCTGCACGATAAGGCATCCACCTTAACATTCTTGAAACCAGGTCGAAAGGAAAAATTAATGTGTGAAAAAAAGCGAACACCTCGCCTGTCTGGGAGTCAAACATTTGGCCGACTCAATATAAGACAGATTCTTGTGGTACGTAATCATCATGATCCAATGAAGAGCCCCCTCCAAAAAATGCGTCCATTCTTCAAAGGCCAACTTAATAGCTAAAAGCTCCCGATTCCCAACATCATAATTTCTCTCAGCAGAAGAGAATTTTTTCAAGATGAAGGCCCAGGGCCTCAGGTTAGTCAAAGTAGCGGGTCCTTGGGACAACACCACTCCCACTCCCACCTCTGATGCGTCCACTTCAACGATGAATGGTTTAGATGGATCAGGCTGGACCAAAACAGGGGCAGACATAAAGCATTTCTTTAATAAAGCAAACACCTCCACAGCCAGAGCTGACCAGTTTTTGATATCAGCCCCATTACGAGTCGGATCCGTTAGGGGCTTGACCACCTGTGGAAACCCCTTAATAAAATTCCTATAATAGTTTGCAAACCCCTGAAAGCGTTAAAGACCCTTTAAGTCTCTGGGTTGCACCCAATTCACAATGGCCCTTACCTTCCCAGGGTCCATACGAAACTCTTTCTCAGACAGAATGAACCCCAGAAAGGACAATTCTTAGACAAAAATTGTGCACTTTTCAGGTTTTCCAAAAAGTAGCCTCTTGAGAACTGCACGAAGATGATCCATGTGTTAGATAAGAACTCAAGGATATCATCCAAATACACCATCATAAAGCGCCCAATAAAATCAGAAAATACATGGTTAATGAATTTCTGAAAAACAGCTGGCTCATTGGTGAGAAAAAAGGGCATAATCAAATTCTCAACCCTTCAGAAGTGAGAAACACAATTTTTCACTCATCCCCTTCCCGAATACAGATAAGATTATATGCCCCCTGAGGTCAAATTTAGAAAAACATTTGGCCCCCGACAATTGGTTGTGTAAATCAGGGATGAGCGGAAGGGGGTAGGTATTCCTCACTGTGATCTTATTCAATCCTCAAAAATCGAGACAAGGGCGCAAACCACCATCTTTTTTTTTTTTTACAAAAAAGAATCCAACCACCACAGGAGTGACAGAGGGATGGATGTGGCCTTTATGTAGGCTTTCAGAAGTATACTCTTTCATAGCGATTCGCTCCGGACCAGAGAGGTTGTACAGACAGGACTTGGGCAGTTAAGCACCTGGAATCAGATTGATAGTACAATCAAAAGGATGGTGTAGTGGTAAGACCCCCTTTTTGGAAAAAAACATAATCAAAATCCTTCAGGTATTCCAGAATACCTTTCAGATTAATGGATGACACAAGTAGAGTATTAGGGCAACTTCTACTACAATTAGGACCCCATTTAATAATGTCCTGAGATTTCCAGTCTATCACAGGATTACCGTATGTAACTCTAACCAGGGGAACCCCAACACCAGTCCCGCAAGCAGATTGTCCAGAACAAAACATAAAATATGTTCCTGGTGCAAGTAACCCACTTTAAGGAGAAACTCCTGAGACAAATTTGATGACATTCTTAGCCAGTGGTGTTTTGTCCATGGCAACAACATGAGTCAGAGTCTCCAGCCTAACTGTCCCTAACCTACACTTGGTCACCAAGTTAGAGTCAATAAAGTTCATGGACGACACGCAGTCCACGAAAGCAGAAGTGGGCATGCAGCAACTCCCACAACTAAGTTCCACTTCCAACAATACTTTTGAAAATGAGGAAAAGGTATCTGAGAGTCTGGGTGACCTCCACGACAATCAATCAGACCACCCGCTTGTTAGTCGGTGGGCAGCAGGGGCAGTCCTTTTTCCAATGTCTGGGATCTCTGCAGTAAAAACACAGCTTTCCTTCATGTCACTGTCTCCTCTCATCCTTGAGGTTGGTGGCCCCCACCTCCATAGGATCAGATGGTGGCAAAACAACAGGATTAGCAGGGAGTAACGGAACCTTTCGCTGTGTAACACCTCTCTCCATTAGTCTCCGATCCATATGGATAGCCTGAGTCATAGCCTCCTCCAATGAGCTGGGTGGTGGATGGAGAGCCAGAGCAACCTTCAGGTGATCTGATAGTCCTCTCCTGAACTGACATCTCAGCGCAGAGTCATCCCAGGACACCTCAGTGGACCATCAACGGAATTCGGAGCAATACCATTCAGCTGAGAGCTTCCCCTGAAAGAGACTCATGATTGTGTCCTCTGCTACTCTGACCCAGTCAGGCTCGTCAAAAATAAGTCCTAAGGCCTCAAAGAACCTATCCACAGACACACGTTCAGGGGCTGAATCAGGTAAAGAGAAGGCCCATGATTGAGGTCCCTCCCGCAGTAAGGAAATGATAATCCCCACCTGCTAACTCTCATCTCCAGAGGATAGGGGTCTAAGAGAAAAAAATAGCTTGCAACTCTCCTTAAATGTATAGAACCTCTCCATTTCTCTGGAGAAGGCATCTGGGAGCCTGACTGTAGGTTTAAAGAGTGCTATGAGACATCAACAGTGTTAGTGTACTTACAGACAGACAGGGAAGAAAATCCCTGCAAATATTTTACCGAGTCAGAAAGTTTCCTTTGCAGGTGATTATGAGGCAAGGCCAAAGCCCTATGTTCCACAGACAGATCCTGCATCATTTGTGTCAAACTATCCATTTGATCCGCCAAAATATGGGGCAGATCCATAGAAAGCAGAGCAGAGAAAGGAAAAAAAGCTGTTTCTGGTCGGTTATAATGTCATGCCTGCTGCAGCGCAGTAGCACACAACCTCCACCAGGGGTGCGGGTGAAGGAATAACAGGTACACTCACAGAAACCACAGGGCAGCAGGCAGGAGTCACTAGGTGGTGGAAGAGTAGTCAGAAAAGCAAGGTCAGCAACAGAGAGGGAACGAAGCATCAGAGGTCACAGCAATACACATGGTCAGAAGCAAGCAAGAGAATCAGCAATGGTCGGAAGCGGATAAGACAAAAGACAAAAGACAGAAGCAGGTAAGGACACAAGCCAAGTCAGAACTGGGAGGTCAATACACTAAAGGGGAACACTGAGTCAAGACAGGAATGGGGGAAAACAGAGACACGGGTTCAGACAGCAAATGCAGGAGGACAAATCAGAATCAGCTACAGCAGCCCTAGGCAAAACTATAACCGACACAGTCTGCAGGAAGCAGAGGCGATAAATAGCAAACCTGAACCCAGACTGAGGCTGAGAAAGGTTAACCCCTTCATAACCAGATCGGGAAAAAGGGAAAACAGGACTCCAACCCTAGTCTGGATCACGACAGTCCTCAAGAGTGTTTCGATACTCCAGCATGCGCACTCCCCTTTCAAGGTAGTAAAGCATCTGGCTTAATTTACAGAGTGGTAACCCAATAATCAGTACTATTTCTAATCCTAATAATACGGCCAGCAATCATGTTGCAGATAGTACAACAAGAAGACGCTCATGTGTTGGCCACTTCCAAGAGTTCCAAGTACATGGTGTGTTGGTGGTGGGTAAAGGCTTAAGCTTGCTTCTTCTATCTTCTCTCGCCAACCACGGACAACACAGAATTATTCATTATCCTCTACATCTCTTGACTGTTGCATGTCCATCACTATTCTTCATCATCCTCCTCCATTTGTTCCTCGGCTCCTGCACATTTACAAACAGTTTTTAGGTATCTTGGGTCCCCTTCGATCGCTATAATCCACCCTCCCATGGCACCCATGGCACCATCGAAATGTTAGAGATATTGTTATCACTTCCACTTCTTCCTCTGCTTCCTCCTCTTCCTCTGTGAACACCACCACCTCCTCCTGCAGACTATTCAAAGTATGCTCCAGCATGTAGATGACCAGAATATTGATGCTGATGATGGCAACATCAGTGCTAACCATCCTAGTAGGTATTTCGAAACTGTTAAAAGGGTACAGAGGTCCTTTATCTGTGCCCACTCCGTAAGAATGATTTGTTACACAATAATACTGTATTGGGACAGACTATACAAAATGTTATACTTTACCACGGGACATCACTGCTGCCACAGTCGCTGCAATATGTGCGTAGTGTAATTCCACAGTGTCGGCACAGTGCATATCAACCAGTTAACTGGTAGCCCGAAAGACTTCTGTAACAATGTAAGTCTATTACCACAGGTGATGTAGATGCCAGAAATGACCACACAGCAGTTGAGCTTTCTGCAGAAGCACATCAAGGCTGGGATAGTGGCGTAGAAATTGCTGTACCACCAGGTTGAGGACATGAGCCATCCAAATCCGCACTGATATCGCACACGGCGTTCAGTGACTCCAGGTTAAGTGGAGACAGCCATTGCTCTAACTCGGCCTGGATAGCTTTCCACAATGCTTGAGCTGTGTCACTGCATTCTCCAAGGCATATGAATTTAAACGCTGCCTTGCTGTGCAGTATGGTGTTTGGGGGGATTTTCTCTCCACTCTTGGAAAGTGTGCCTAATTTAGGTAGAGATTGAGTATACAGGTGGAGTACGTACAGGAGGTGGATGAGGCAGAAGCAGTGGAGGAAGGGTTACATACAGCAGTTTGTCCTGCAACCTTGGGGATTACAAGATTTACTGTTTAGTGACATGTTGGTGTCTAGTGATTTATTTTACCATCCCTTGGTGTCTAGTGGGTTACTTTTCCAAAACGAGATGTTTAGTAATTTAGTTCTCCAACCCCTGTTGTCTAGCAGTTTAGTTCTTTATCTTCTAGTGTGTAATGTTTTTGTTATCCAACTTTAGGTGTTTAGTATATTATTTCTCCAAGATATGTTGTATAATAGTTTAGTTCTCCATCTTCCGGTGTACAGTATAGTGGTTTAGTTATCCAAATTTAGGTATTTAGCAGTTGATTTCACCAAGCCCTGTTGTCTAGTAGCTTAGTTTTCTCTCTTATGGTGTGTACTGGTTTCGTTCTCCATACCCAAGTGCCCTGCAAGCCTTGGGGATTCTAAGACTTGTGGAACAGCCTTTTCCCCACCAGCCCCCACTGCCACCAGAGTCACCCAGTGCCCAGTCAGTGAGATGTAACACCCTTGTCCATGCTTGCTCGTCCAAGTGTCAGTGTTGAAATGCACCCTGTCATAAATCAATTTTTTCAAGAAGCGGGTGATATCTGCGACATGCTGGTGTACCACAGTCACAATTTTCTTATAGAAGTAATGGCGACTGGGCTACTGACACTGGACTACAGTGGCCATCAGCTTTCAGAAACCATCTGTATCCACGAGGCAGAATGGCTGCATTTCCGTGGCCAACAGATTGGATTGGCCATCCAATTATCATAGAGATCACAGGCCAGGAGTCACGCAGAATCACCCACTGTGATCTTTGGAGCGGGGAGCTCTCAGCTGGTCCCTATCATCCAAATAATTACACAATTGGGCAACGATCAACCGAGGAGGCCGCAGGCTGTTCACAACAATTAGTTATCACAAAACTAATAGTGATCGTACGGCATATACACCTTCGGATTATAGTGCATGGAATATGTGTATATACCGCTGTACGATCACTGTTATCTCCACGATAACCGCACACTCCTCACTACCACCACTAGTCATGTTTGTCACGGTTCTACCCCTCAGGATGTTTGGGGTGCAGTTACTGGCACCTCGGTTGTCCAATCTGGTACATGGGCGTGCTGAAGCTGTTGGTACTTTAATGGACAGCTCAGCCGCCCAACCAGGTACAGGGGCGTGATAAAGCTGTCACTACTTTGATTGACAGCATGGCCATCCAATCTGGTTCAGGGGTGTGCTGAGCTGCCAGTGTGTTTATTGATGGCTCAACTAGCTAATTGGTGACTGGGAGGCGTGTGTTCATTATCCCGAGTAAATGCCGTGTTTACTTAACTGAGCAGCTTCTCTCAGACCACTGCCAGATGTACATTCATCTTGTGAGGCTTGTGCTTTGTGCTCCCTGTGCCTTGAGTTCTATATGCTTGATCTGTTGCCCAACCTTGGACTTTGTTCTGACTATCTGCCTGTTTAACCCCTTCAGCTCTGATCCATTATCCTCCCGGTAGTCTGACCTCGGAACCTTACCTGACTATACTATTGTCTCTTCCTTCTGTTTATGACGTACCCTCTTGGCTTCTGACTATGAGAAATGAATAACATCACAATGTTTTTAAATAAATACAGGTCGATGGGATGCCATTCTTCTTTTGAAGTTCACACCATTAGGGTCTTCTTTCCCCTGTCCCTCAGAGTAGCAGTCATGTACTGTCCCCCAAGCTCACCCACCCTCTTCCTTGACCAATTTTCTGTCTTGAAGCCACAATTCATGTCCTCAGAATTGCCAACCCATTTCATGGGAGACTTCCACATCTCTGAACATAATTCACCATCAAACTCAACCGTACCCAAAAGCCTCATGCAACCTTTATCTACCCCCCCCATTTCCTCAAGATGGCTGGACAATTATTGTAAATAAGCTTCTGTACTTTCTGTCACCCTCACCTAATTGTACATTGTAAGCTCTGAAGAGCAGGGTCATCATAAGTTTTGCTTTAATTCTTTGATTATTGTTAACTTTGTCACTTATGACTGTTTTATATGAACTGCTGACTTGTAAAGCCCAGTGCAATATGTTTGCACTATATATATATAAAGGTAATTATTATTATTAGTAGATTAGAAGATTAAAGTTGGTGAAGTTCCAACTCTTAAGGGCCCGTCACACTAAGCAAGATAGCTAGCGATATCGCTAAAGCATCACCCATTTTGTGACGCAGCAGCGATATTGCTAGCGATATCGCTATGTGTGATACTTACCTCTGACCGGCTCCCCCGCTGGTTATCGCTGATCTCGCAAGAACGTCCTGGGCCGTTTCTCATCGGCCGCTTCCTGCTGGTGCCGATAAGCGACGCGTAGACGTGGGCGGAAGGACGTCTTCATCGCCGCATCTGACAGGTAAGTAACGACCGCCGACCGCTGCTATGTCGCTGGTGAGATCTGCCTGTTTGGCAGCTCACTAGCGACCATTTAGCAATGCACCAGTGATCCTGACCAGGTCATATCATTGTTGGGATCGCTGGTGCATCGCTAAATGTGACGGTACCTTTAGCTTTGCCCTGTGTAGGAGGAAACAGTCTTTTACATGACCACAACTGCACAAACAAGGGCTGACTGGCTGACACAGGGTGGAGTAGGGTGAATATGACAAACTGCTGGACTATGAGTGAGATGCAAGCCCAGATGTTATGGTGGATTGAGAAAGATGTGATGTGCTCATTTTATGAAATCAGTCAAAAACAGCAGGCATGTCCACTTCTGTAACTGCTGACAGGCTTTCACTAACGACGACTGTAGCAGGTTCTGTGGTGGAGAACTGTGCCAGAACACTTTCCACGCTGACGGAGGAGAAAGAAGCAGCAGATGTGGTTTATGGGCCGGCCGGTAGTTGGCAGGGACCACAAGTCCGTATTTTAGGGCTGTGAGATTACCAGACTGACACATGTTGATCGCGCACTTTCTAGTTCATGCCTGTAATAGGCAAATTATTGGATTTTTAGCCTCTGCTCAGTAGTTTTATACAAAGATTGCAGATAACATAACAAATGATTAATTGAGATGCCACTTATGTGGACTTACTGTGTGTGATGTTAAGGTGGAGGAAGAGGATTAGAGGTCACTTGATGCAGAGCTTGGAATCCACTGATGCACATTCTGTTCCTCATCTACAAGGCACGCCCATGTGCAGCTGCCAAAGAAAGAGTCGAGTAGCCTGTCCAGTAACAGAAGTTGTCAAAATGCTGCTCAATTTTTCACTGCAGAAAAACCTCAATGCTATTCAACTCTCCTCCTCTAAAACCAACTTCACCATCACAGATGATAATTTTCCTCTTTACTCTCCAAGGGCCCCGTCACACATAACGACTCACCAGCGATCCTGACAAGGATATGAACTTGTCAGGATCGCTGGTGTGTCGCTACATGATCGCTGGTGATCTGCCAAACAGGCAGCTTCACCAGCGATCAGGACAGCGACACGTGGGTAACAAGCTACTCACGTCGCTTAGTTACACACTGTCTACCTTAGTTACCAGCGCGCTGGTGCAGGGAGCTGGTAACCAAGGTACACATCGGGTTTCTAAGTGCCGCGCAGCGCTTAGAAACCCAATGTGTACCTTGGTTACCAGCTCCCTGCACCAGCGCGCTGGTAACTAAGGTACACATCGGGTTTCTAAGCACCGCGCGGCACTTAGAAACCCGATGTTTACCTGGGTTACCAGCTCCAGCTCGCTGATCGCTTGTCTCTTGCCTGCCACACGCAGCGATGTGTGCTGGCCAGCGGGAGACCAGAGATCAAAAAAATGTCCTGGCCATTCGAGGACAATCAGCGATACCCAGCAGGGGGGGCTGGTCGCTGATAAGTGTCACACACAGCGATCTCGCTGGTGAGATCGCTGTTGCATCACAAAACTTGTGACTCAGCAGCAATCTCACTAGCAAGATCGCTGTGTGTGATGGGGGCTCAACTCAAGTCACCACACCTGTGAACTTGAGCCAATCACGTCCCACCTCATTCCAAAGCTTACAACACTCTTCATACCCACCACTTCAACCTGTCACTAACAACTTTAGTCTTCTCCTCATGCTTCAGACATACCTTGATCACACCCATCCTCAAAAAGTCCTCCATTGACCATTCCTTGTATATAGCTATCGCCGCATATCACTTTTCTCAATGCCCGGGGCCGGCGTTTGGGACAGGCAGACGAGGCAGATGCCTGGGGCCCCCACCTACAAAGGGGGCCCCCTGCATCTGCAGCCCATTTATCAAGTGCCCAGAGGGTGTACAGCAGTGAATAATGCTGTGCATTGCTCTGTAGTCTTGGAGTGTCTCTCGCAAAGCCCCTGAGCCCCCCTGTCTCTTTCTCCCTGCAGTCAGGTTAAAAGTTGAGAGTGAGGGGGAGGAGCCAATTACAGCACAGTGACAGTGAAGGACGATGCCTGCAGCTCTGTATGTCTCCTCCTGAGTCCTGATCATGGCTGCTCCTAGCACTGTCCTGAGAATGGATATGCCTAAGTGAAGCCACAGAACCTGGTAATAGCGGCAATAACATGTTAGAGTGCAGTGTTTTACTCACTGTGGTCTGGAGCTCTGTGCTGATTGCTGTAGGATCAAAATTCACAGGCACATACAGCAGCGATCAGACTCATCTCTGACCACAGTCACTAATCACTGCTTGTAATGTGACAGGGCGACCTCCTGTCACTACTGTCTGGATGACACAAGACAGGGATATTGTCTGCTGAATCAGGGGATTTATGATATAGAAATAAATGAATTTCCATGTGAAATCATAAGAGTAAACCATACATATATATAGTACAGGTGTGCATAGGAATCAGCGCTTTTGGTGCATTTTTTTTTTCTTGCTGCCAAAGCCTGCTCTCTTGGCAGTAAAAACACTGCTTTCAAAACACCCATTTTTTAGGGTATGTGCAGACGTTCCGGAAATGGAAGCACTTTGGACGCAGCAGACATGTGCTCCGTCTAAAGTGCTGGCATCTTTTGAACGCAGGTGATTCCGCATGTGTTCATTGAACCGTGCGGAATCACCTCATCCTTTACATTGTATGGGTGAGATTTCTCTTGCAGAGACTTGCATCTATGCAAGATAAATTGACATGCTGGGGTCTGAAAAGACACACCACATGTCCGTCTCTGCGGGTGAGACGCGGGCGTATGTGGATGCATAGTGGAGATGGAATTTCTAGAAATCCCCTCCACTATGCTGTAACATCTGGCCGCTGCAGGTTGGACACTGTGGATGTACGCAGCATCCAGAGTTTACTGATTGTGGACACATACCCTTAGAGCTTTTGCTGTTTTTTTTTTGTATAGTATTCATTTTATCTACAGTACATGTCTAATAAATAGGGTTGAGCGACTTTGGTCGGATCAGGTTTCGAGAAACCCGAATGAAACAAAATTTGTTTTGGATGAAACTGGTCCGACTAGGGCAAAAAAAGTCGGAGTTTCGTCTGAAACCCGACCCCAATGCAAGTTAATGGGGATTAAAAGTCGGCATTGAGTGGATGAATGTCATCCGCTCAATGCCGACTTTTATTTCCCATTGACTTGCATTGGTGTTGGGTTTCAGACGAAACTCCGACTTTTTTTGCCCTAGTCGGACCTGTTTCATCCGAATCCAATTTTGTTTCATTCGGGTTTCACGAATCCCGATTCAACCAATGTCGCTCAACTCTACTAATAAAGTTAGTTTTATTCACCAAAAATGCAGAGAAAAACAACGTTGCGACATTTGCAGCTTTTCTAAAACTTTTTCATTGCTTTCTACGGGTGAAGAAAATTGCTGAAAGAAGTGACACACTGCAGATTTAAAAAACGCTGCAGTTGTGAAATTCAGTCAGGAGAAAATAAAAAGGTGTGCAGGAGATTCCTGAAAATCTCAGTCTTTGCTTGTGCTGTAAAATGCTTGTAAACTTCTTATTTGCAGAAGAAAAAGCTGCAAAAATTCTGCATATGAACGTGGCCAAAAGCTGCTTTTTAGAGTGCCAGCAAAACATATGAGATTTTTGAAATCTCCTGCATGCGCTTGCTTTTTTTCTGACTGAATTTCAGAACTGTAGTGCTTTTTAAATCTGCAGCGTGTCACTTCTTTCAGTGTGTTTTCACCTGTAGAAAGCAATGAAAGAATATAAAAAAGAAAGCTGCAGATATTGCAACGGCATTTTTCGCTGCAATTTTTTAGGTGGTTTTTGATGAATTAAACTCGTTCACACATTCAGTATTTGGTCAGTATTTCACATCAGGATTTGTAATGCAGAAACAGCAGTGGAACAACCAGAGGAAAAGTATAGTAGAAACACATCACCACTTCTGGATTTCTCACCCTGCTGGTTTTGACTTGCACATACTGATGTGAAATACTGACCGAATACTCAACGTGTGAACGTGGCCTTAGACTATGTGCACACGTTGCGGATTCTGCTGTGTTTCCGCAGCATTTTTGGCCCTGCGGAAACGCAGCAGTTCCGCAGACATAGTACAGTACCATGTTAGCCTATGGCAATTCAAATCCGCTGTGCTCACGCTATGGTTTTTTCCGTGCGGTTTGGCTGCAGTTTACAAACCACAGCATGTCAATTGTTTGTGCGGATTCCGCAGCAGTTTCACACCTTTAACATAGTAGAGGAATGAAACCGCAGGGCAAAACTGCAGGCTAATCCACAGGAAAACCGCAGGTCACTTTACCTGCAGTTTTACCTGCGGATCCGCGTGGAAAAACCCGCAAGTAAATCCACAGCGTGTACACATAACCTTAAACATACTGTAGACAAAGCAAACATCCTCACTTTGAAAAAAAAGCTGAAAAAAGTGCAAACAACACCAGAAAACGAGCTGAAAAACATTTTTACTGCCAATAGAACAGGTTTTGGCTACTGAAAAAAATGCATGTGAACATAGCCATAGCGTTTCAGAGTAACACTAATGTATCTGTGGTGTTACATAGGACTGCAGGTGACATCTACTACATTATCTGTTCTCAGAGAGTTATTACTGCTCTCTCTGGTGTTACATAGGATGAGGTCACAGTCATGTGACTGTTTACGTGAGCCAGGGAGGGCTTCTGTTCTGGAGTGTGCTGTGCATAGAGGGAATTTTATGGCAATCGGTACACAGGCCCATCTGAAATGACAGGTGGGCATGGCGGCTGATTTGCAGTGCGGGAAATCTACAATCCCGCAGGTGGGAGTATCAAAATTGGGACTGTCCCGCTGGATCCAGGACGGTTAGGAGCCCTGCTGTGTTATTTGCAGTGTTAAAAAAAATTAAGAGGGGGTTGAGGGACAACTCTTTGTCTTGGGGCTTGGGCCCCCCAATCTTTTCTAACCCTAGCAACGCTCCTGTGTAATGCTAATACTGGCAGACCTGTTGGCCAATATAAGGCCCCTGAATATGGGGGCCACAGTGCCAGCACTGGCTCCAGAACCCTCTGACAACTGTATCCGCATCCTGCTGATGTATTGTAACCTAAATGTATGATTTTACAATGTTAGCATTTGGGGCCTCACTTTAAACTTTTGCCTAGGGCCCCAGTTTGTCTAAAACCGGCCCTGCCTATGCCTAAAAACTAGTGTAACAACACGTCCATTTTGAACTGTCCTCAAATCTATCCTCATGCTCCGTCTTTGACTGCTTAAAATCTGGCTTCCGACTGCACCATTTCAATGAAACTTCCCTGACTAAAGTCAACAACGACCTACTAACCTCCCAATCCAAGCAACACTACTTTGTCCTCCTCTTCCTGAACCTGTCATCTGCCTTTAGCACACTGAACCATTCCCTATTACTACAGACTCTCTCACCTCTTGGTATTGCAGACTTGGCCCTATTTTGTATCTCCTCATGCCTAACAGAAAGGTTATTGTGTCGACCACTCCCACATCACCTCCTCATCTCACACATCTGTCAGTGTCCCCAAGGTTAAGTTTTAGGACCACTGCTCTACTCCATCTACATCTTCAACCTGGGACTGCTCATAGAGTCTCACTGCTTTCAGTATCGATCACAATCCTGATAACACACAAATCTACCTCTCTGGATCTGATATCACCTCCTTACTTACCAGAATCCCACAAGGTTAAAGCTATTATAAGCTATTAAAGCTATTATAGTATTTGTAGATGTATTTATATAGCCTGACCCTGCGCTGCTATAATCGCAGTAAAGATTGCGGGGTTAATCTATGCCTATTAATCCTCTCTGACCCCTCTGCACATGAGCAGCGGTTCTCCGCCTGCTGTGTCCCTGAAGGCATCCACATGGCCCCCTTGTGCGTCTGTGCAGCCATGGCAACATTTGCTGTGCTGATGTGCAGCGGGTTCCAGGATGGCCGGAAGTGACGCAACAAGACCATGGAGACCATCTGCGCGCGCCACTCTTTTCTGATTTTACCTCCCTATATAAAGAATGCGGGTGCTATAAACAGCTACCTCACAGCCCCCCAAGGAAGCCCTGCTGGGCGAAACGCGCCGGGCACCGGTGAGGCGTATCAAGATCCCACATGGGTGAGGAGATCAATTTTATGGCACTATAAACAGAACTTTATCATATCTTTTGTATGTGGTTTTTTGGGGGGACAGCACTGGCATATGGAAATGTGGTTACTAGTGTTGAGCATTCCGATACTGCAATATCAGGTATCGGACGATATTCGCGGTATCGCAATTCTGATACTGAGTTCCGATACTTTTAGTATATCGAATACCGGAATCGGAAGTTCCCATAATGCAATGAGCCAGTTTGATTTTATTCAGCCAATGAGAATCCTAAGAAGTGTGGGCACATCCTGTTAGAGCATGTTAGGCATGTAACTACTGGCATAGCTGTGATTGACTGCTGAAATGATGTCATGATGCACTATAAAAGCCGCCGCCGCCATTTTGGGTTCACTCTACTGTGAATTCATTTAGGGATAGCACACTGCTGCTCTGAGGGACAGTGTGACCTAGCGATTTGCTATACTGTATTGTGTTTTACCCAGACTACTTTATCAACCACGGTAGCTTTCTTTTTACTTGCAGCGCTGTTCACGGCTGTCTGCGAGATCTCTGTGTGTGAGTGCAGCTCACACTGTAGTGTGTTCTGCAGCCAGCCACCTCCGGTTGTAGTCCACTCAGCCACCTCCGGTTGTAATCAACTCAGCGTGCGCCACTGCCTCATACATTGTCCTTTTTTGCATTAGTGCTGCTCATTTTTCCAGATTTCTCCTATTAGTGTGGTTCCATCTGTATCCAGCTAGAATATTTGCAAACACTATATAGGAGTAGATAGAGGAGCCTTTCTGCTGGCTTGTGCCCTGCATCCCCAGCCAGATTAGTATTAGCCTATTTTTTGGAGCCTCATCTATTGCATTGTAGGTTACCTTCCTGCATTGTAATAGCTACAAAAAGTTTGTGATACTATCGGTTTTACATCTTTGGGCACATCCAGTGTCTTTTTGTGAAAAAAAAAGTTAATAAAGTTCACCAAACACTCCACTTTACAGTTGTGTAGGCCACATTAGCTCATATTAAAGTCTAGTCCACACTTTATAAAATTAGTGTTTCTTATACCTGTTAGCAGCTGTTCAGGAATAAGCACACTAAGCCCTCAGTACTTTTCTGCCTATATTTATAAGTCTACCAAGATGAAGAAGGCAGGGAGTAAGGCACGTGGTCGTGGGCGTGGAGTTTCTGCAGGGAGAGTACGTGGGGATTCTGTGCCTGCTGGGGCACCAGTGACTCAGCATCCCCAAGTTTTCCCAGGGAACAGTCCTTTATTCACAGCTTTGTAGGAGCTCGCCGTACCTCACTGATGCGGGACGAACAAATTGAAGCCGTTGTCGGATGGATAGCAGCTAACGCATCGACTTCAATTAGTTCCAGATCCTCTCAGGTCCAGAGCACTGAAGAGCACCTATCAGTCTCTTAACCATCTGCCAAATTGCCCAGGCAGTCAGAGAGCCCTGAACAGGAGCCATCTCTACCTCTGTTCTCTGAATCTGTTGGCTTGGAAAGAGGGGGCCAGCTAAGCATCATTCGAGAATTTGAAGAAGAGGTAGTATGCAGTGATGCGCAACAGCTTTGTCTCTCTGAATCTGAAGAGGCGGGTGGGCCAGTGCCTATGGTGAGCACACCTCAGTACGCATCTGATGATGAGACTCAGGTGCCACTTTCTGGTGCATACTGTTCTGTCAAGACTACCCAGGAGAAGCAGTCGTTTGAAGAGGGTAGTGTAGATGATGAGGTCCTTCACCCATCATGGCGTAAGGTACAGGAAGGTGGTGGGAGCAGCTCTGAGGAAGAGATTCTGAACGGCCAAAAAAGGAGGGAGAGGGAGGGGGCAGACTCGGTTGCCTGTAGCCTCCACTTCGGCACCCATTAGAAGCATGCCTCTTCCAAAACCCAAAATGTGCTCTCCCAAGACTTGCAGTGCCTGGTCCTTTTTTGACACAGTTGCAGATGACATTTGCTTTGTCAAATGCAAGCTGTGTAATCAGAAAGTGAAAAGAGGGAAAAGCGTCAGCAACCTCAATACCACAAATATGTGGAAACATGTGCGGACCAAGCACGTGGTGGAGTTACAAAGACACACTGAAGACCTAGGCCAACCTACAGCACCTCCTACCACCTCTTCAGCTCGTGTTGTAGCCTCTTCCTCCAGCTCACACACAGCTGGTTCGGCTTCCTCACAGGATCGCCATGGAAGAACCTCTGGCACTGTTGTACAGAGACACAGTGTAATTCCACCCTCAGCACCACGTTCCCTGTCATCCTCACACTCCCAGGCCAGTCTACTGCCATCGGTAGCACAGGCATGGGAGAAAAGGCACCCATACTCGGCAAACCATCCCCAAGCACAGGCTCTGAATGCTGGCATTGCAAAACTACTGTCCCTTGAAATGCTCTCACTCAGGCTGGTGGAGACTGACACCTTCCGGAACTTCATGGCATTGGCAGTCCCACAATGCAACGTGCCCAGCCGCTTTTATTTCAGCAGGCAAGCCGTCCCTGCCCTGCAAAAGCATGTGGAGGGAAAAATTAAACATGCGCTATTAAATGCCGTCAGTAGCAAGGTCCATCTGACCACCGATGCGTGGACCAGAAACCATGGACAGGGACGATATCTTTCCCTCACTGTAAATTGGGTAAATGTTGTGGAGCCGGGTACAGATCTTGAGAGTGGCGCTGTACATGTTCTCAGAGGCGTATCTAGGCTTTCTGGCACCCGGGGCAAGAATTCGGTTCGGCGCCCCCCCCGCCCAAGTACATATGCGACTTGAACACTTAGCCATGTACCTGCGAGCTGCTCCTCCTAATGCTCTCAATGTTCAGTAAAAAACTGAGAGAAGCAGGAAGAGAAGCTCGTTGTCACAGGACCATACCTATGAAAATCGCATATGAGTGAAGTGTCCATGTAATGACTACGGCAACCTGTAGAGCTGAATCCTGACATTGCAGCTTCTGAATTCTCACAACGAATGCCCTGCACACTTTTAGGATTCTCCCTTGCCGATGTACAGTCATGTCAGCACAAGCATGTGATTTATATACTTCTGGCCACATTCCGACTAGACGTGTCCGGCCTCGCTCCATTCATTTTCATTGAGTGAGGCCACACATGTCTAGTCAGCATGTGACCACATGTATGTAAATTACCGGCACGAGAGAATCCTAACAGCGTTCAGTGAGCACTGTGAGAATTCAGAAGTCTGCAGTCACATAGAATGTCTGCAGACTCAGCACAAACCTGGACAACCCCTATAATGTTCCTAACAAATAAAAACATGAGAATTAGTCAGTATCACAAATAACATTTACATCCAAGTACCTTATAGATGACGTCGTCTCTGCAGTCGTTCTCCTTTTCTTCTAGAACCCATGATGAGTTTTCTCATCCACATCTCGTCTCTGTAGACTTACATCTTCTCCAGTCTTCTGCAGCAAATCTCCACACGATGCTCTTAAAGATAGAAGTGTCATTATAATGCTCCTAAATAAAAATATCTGCAATATACTGTCTCCTCACACTATTCCCCTCTAGCATCCCACCTGTTCACTATACTGTCTCCTCATATATTTACCCCCTCACTCTCTATACTGTCTGCTCACACATATCCCTGACTCCCCATACTGTGTCTACTTACATTAACCCATTCGCTCCCCATACTGTTTCCTCATACATACTCTTTATTTTGTGTCCTCAAATCTCCCCACACATTAAATCCCCCCATCCCCAATCCCCCACACACATTAAGTAACCCCATCCCCATTCCAAATCCCCCCCACACATTAACCCAATCCCCACTCATTAACCCCCATCAGCACTCCAAATCCCCCCACCCCCACTCCAAATACCCCCACACATTAACCCCAACCCCACTCATTAACGCCCCCATACATTAACCCCAATCCCCATTCATTAACCCCCGCACACATTAACCCAATCCCCACTCATTAACCCCATCACCACTCCAAATCCCCCCACACATTAAATAACCATCTCCACTCCAAATACCCCCACACATTAACCCCCATCCCCACTCATTAACGCCCCCACACATTAACCCCCATCCCCATTCATTAACCCCCACACACATTAACCCAATCCCCACTCATTAACCCCCATCACATTAAATAACCCCCATCTCCACTCCAAATCCCCCCACACATTAACCCCATGGCATCCCCACTCATTAACCCCCACACACATTAACCGCCATCCCCTCTACAAATCCCCCCATCTCCACTCATTAACTCCCCCTCATCTCCCATCTTCGGTGGTTCTTCAGCTCCACAGAGGAGCACACTTACCACCAGCGTTTGCTTTGGGCGCCGGGGAGTGACGTCAGCAGCGTGATCACATGACCTGTCACGCTGCTGACGTCGCTCTGGCCCAGCGGTCAGAGCTTCAATTGTACTGGTGTCTGTATAGACGCCAGTACAATTGTTCCCTGGGAGCCGGCACGCTCCTTCTCTGCGCCGGCTGTCAGCTTGACAGCTGACACAGAGAACCGCCGACTCTCAGGCCGGTGGGGCGGCAGAACGCAGCCGCCAAGGAGGACACTGCGGACCACTGCATTAGGCGGCCCGACTGCGCCCCCCTGCTGGCTGCGCCCGGGGCAACTGCCCCGGCTGCTCCCCCTAGATACGCCCCTGCGTGTTCTGCCAACTCCAAGGATTGCAGGAATCCAGTCTGTACACATTGACTCCTCCTCATACTCCAGTTCCTCTGAATCAGCGCTGCAGGAGCCTGTTACGACCGATATGAGCACAGCCGTGGCCAAACGTCAACAGGCCATATTGAAATTAATTTCTTTGGGGAATCGAAGCCACACAGCGCAGGAGCTAATGCCATCAAGCAGGAGAGCGATGTGTGGTTTGTGCCAGCGAATCTCCAGCCAGGCATGGTAGTGTGTGTCAATGGCCGAAATCTGGTGGCAGCTTTGGGCCTAGGCAACCTCACTCACATCCCATGTCTGGCACATGTGCTCAACTTGGTCGTGCAGAGTGTTTTGAGGGACTATACGGATCTTGATGCACTGCTGCACAAGGTCCGCATAGAGTGCGCTCACTTGCGGCGTTTCAGCATGGCAAGATCGCGCATTGCAGCTCTGCAGCGCCGATTCCGCCTTCCGGAACATTGCATCATATGTTACCTACCCACCAGGTGGAATTCAACTTTACATATGTTGGAGAGGTTGTGTGAGCATCAGGCAGCAGTAATGGAGTGCCAGCTGCATCAGGCACAAACAAGTCGCACTGCGCGCCGTTCACACTTCACCACCACTGAGTGGGCCTCTATGAAGGACATCTGCCACATTTTGCGTGCCTTCAATGATTCCACACGGATGGTGAGTGCAGATGATGCACTAGTCAGCATGACTATCCCCCTTATCTGCCTGCTTGAAAAAAAACTGCAAGCACTAAGGGAGGAGGTTGTGGAAGAGGTGGAGGATGAGGAGTCACAAATGCCATCTGCTTCTGGACAGTCTGCGCTACGTGGTTCCTCACAAAGGCCTAGGCAGGGGGCACTTTGTGAGGAGGATGAGGAGGAGTCAATGAAGGAGGAAAACATCTGTCCAGAAGAGGGAGGTACACAATGCTCTAGTAGTCAGTGTGTAGAGCGAGGGTGGGATGATGCGGAGCAGGCAGAGATGACGCCTCAAGCAGGGGACAGCGTTTCTTGGCCAGTTGGCAGTCTGCAGCACATGGTTGATTTCATGCTGCAGTGCCTGAGAAACGACCGCCGCATCGCCCACATTCTCAGCACGGCTGATTATTGGGTGTACACCCTCCTAGATCCTCGCTACCAGGACAACTTACAAAACCTCATAACACCGTTGAACTGGGAGCGTAAAATGCGGGAGTACCAAGACACACTGGTGCATTCCATCATGTTCTCCATTCCACCCGAGAGCAGTGCTGCTATTGCTTTACAAAGCAGCTCAGTGCGTCGAGACAGTGGAGGAAGCTCTGCACAAAGAGGGAGCAGAAGCAGCGCCTCTGCACAAGGCAAGACCAGTATGGCCCAAATGTGGCAACGTTTTGTGTCCCCCCCACAAATGTCTACACCATCACAGATGGCTCCAGTCTGCAGGAGGCAACGTTTCCGTCAGATGGTGACAGACTACTTGTCTTGCCCTCTCAGTGTTCTCCCACACGGCTCTTCCCCTTCAAGTTTTGGGTCTCCAAGCTGGATACATGGCCAGAGCTTAGCCAGTATGAATTGGAGGTGCTGGCTTGCCCTGCTGCTAGTGTATTATCGGAATGCGTCTTTAGTGCCGCAGGTGGTGTACTAACAGACCGTCGCATGCGACTATCCTCCGATAACGTTGACCGGCTTACTTTTCTGAAAATGAACAAGGCCTGGATCTCGCAGGAATTTGCCAGTCCTCTTCCAGATTAAATTATTGGTTGGCAACAGTATCCAGGTCTCCTATTGTGTTCATGTTTCTACCACCTGAACTATAATCCCTGGACTCCAACACCGCCAGTTGCTGCTCATAAGTGCCGTTTGCACAGTCAACACTTGCTCCTGTGTTATTGGGGTTCAGTAACGTCAGCTGATCCCCTGCTGTGTGTCCGGCAATTTCTCCTGCTCTGTCCACATTCACACTACTACAGATATTAAACTTGCTCCAATTAGGCCTCTGGCTACATTCTGTTTCTACTGTAATCACTGGGCTCCAACACCACCAGTTGCTGCTCAGAAGTGTCTTTGGCACGGGTACTCCCCCCTGCCCAGCCTGGTTCCAGCACGCCAGCTGTTTCCGGATAGTGTCAACGTCACTTTGCCTCCAATACGTTGTACTGTCGTGTTGCGGTCGGGTTAGCCGACTCTATGGTGCCTGCAATTTAGGTGCTTCCTATGTGGGCTGCGGGATCTGGCAATGAAGGCTGGTTCTGTAGTGCCAATAGGACAAGCTCCCCCTGTAGGACTGTGGGTTTCAGTAACTCCGGCCAGCTCGCGGCCTTGCAACTTTTTTTTTCATATGTACCTTCTGCTGCCTATCTGAGTTCCAGAACCATTAGCTGGTTCTTTGGAAGTCAATCTTGAATATGTCCCCCTGGGTTCCAGTTACGTCAGCTGGTTCCAGGCAGAGCCTTTGGCTTGGGTGCCTCATCTCGGTATCTGAGTTCCACCAACGTGTGCTGATCCGTGGTAGTGCTTTCTGGCACAGGTACCTCCTGCTTAGTAACCGGGTTCCAGTACCATCAGCTGGTCCTCGGTAGTTCCACTGGCTTTTGTACCTTCGGCTACCCATCTAGGTTCCAGTACCGTCAGCTGGTTCTCAGCAGTTCCTCAGCCTTCTTGTACCTTCTGCTACATTTCCAAGTTCAAGCTTTTTGAAATGGTTTTTGGTAATCACTCTGGATCTCCCTGACGACAACCCTAAAGACGACGACCCTGAAGACCACCCCGAAGAAGACGACGACCCCAGAAACGAAGACCCTGGAGACGACGACCCTGAAAACCACCCCGAAGAAGACGACGACCCCGAAAATGATGACCCTGGAGACGACGACCCTGAAGACCACCCCGAAGAAGACGACGACCCCAAAAACGACGACCCTGAGACGACGACCCTGAAGACCACCCCGAAGAAGACCAAGAAGATGACCCTGAAGAGGATGATGAAGGAGAAAATGTGGGAGAAGTAAAAAAGAAGGTGAAGAGCATAGAAGTAGTGAATCATAAATATCTGACAAAATATAAAAAAGCTTAACATAGTCAATATCTTTGTAACTCCGAAAGTCTCAAAAAAAAAATTAATTCCTGCTATTCCATTTGATTGGGCTAAACCTCTATGCCTTTAATGTCTCCTCCACCTCCCCCAATACATTCTACATTATTCTTAGTTGTTTTCCTTCATGTAGAATTAACCTACAAGGAAAGTAAGGGTTTATTTTCATTCCGATATTTGTGTCCCATTGAGTTGCATTGGTTTCCGGTATCGGAATTGGCGATATCCGATATTTTTAGAGTATCGGTCCGATCCAATCCGATCCGATATTTCCCGATATCGGAAGGTATCGCTCAACACTACTGGTTACACGTTTTTACATAGATTGTTCTTCCCTCCCCAGTTCTAATGGGGATTCCCCTGACAAACCTGGCTGCATATATTTTTTGTTCACTGGATGTAGATGCACTGTTGGTTACTAGTATTAGCGGTCAGTAACATTAGGGGTGGTTTCTCTACTTAGAGCCCTCAATTACCCAGTTACTTAATTAATAATCAATTGCATAAGATGTGTTTTACTTGTGTGTGCCTAATTTATACCTGATATGTTTTCCATATATCTTTCCACCTTAGGAGTACACTCATTCTGATTGTTGTACCATGTTTTGTGTAATTTTTCAATAAAATAATTGTTTTTAGAAAAAAGTGAGACCTCTTTAGATTTGTCTTGGGGCATTTTTTGACTCTGGTGTTCTCTGTAGGTTATTATTATTATGAGGAGTTGCCCATTAATTTTGATTATGTACTGACAAGTTACTATTGACAGGTATGATATCCTTTATTGCACTAATATTGCATCTGTGGCTTTTCACAGCTCATCAACCTGACCACATGGATAAAAAAGCATGTGAGAAAGCGTGGGTTAATAAATTGAGGTATTTGGTGGAGATCAAAGTGTGGCTGTTTGTTCATGTGAAACTGAGGATTTGACAGTTAAATTAAGAAATTTATGTAATAAAAAAACAAGAATCTGGTGGAATAAGTCGCTCTTAGAACGCTATATTGACAAAGGCCTCATTCCGAGAGGACTTTGGGTGAAGTGTTTCCATCTTTTTCTATCAGTGACGAGACCTTCAGGAAACAATGGGAGGAGGTATCCTCAGTATGTTCAAAAGGGTACATGGAACTATTGATAAAATCTAATGAGGCTACCTTGAGTGAGCTAGAGAGTGAGATTGGCCGCATCTAGGTGGAATTCCATGAGAAGTTAACTACCCAGTCCTTAGCTAAATTCAATAAGGATCTGGAAGATGATTTTACTAAATGGGAGCATGATATAGTCACCTCTTAAACAAAAAAATACCAAAGAGATGTTGTGGACTTTGCAAATAATAGAGTATACAGATAGAGAAGAAATCAGGGGTTCCACCCCCAAAACACATCATAATTCATTCTCATCTGCTTCTTCTGTGAATGAGGATGTGGTATCTGGGTATTCTCTGCCATCATCTTTTGGGGAGAGGCTGGGAAATAATAGATTTGGCCCTAAGAAGGGCAAGGCACAGATGAAGAGAAAATGACCCCCCCTCAATCCAAAGAAAAGAAATCAAAAAGTTATTTGGAGGTAATAAATTTATCGGATCATATTCTCACGCAGCCCTGAATGAATGTGTTAAGTAAGGGTCTGACATTTGTCTCTTCTAATAAGTTCAATTTCTTCCTAGCGATGAAGGACCTCCAGCTTTTCCTAAGGAAGGTGGTATTGCGAAAGCTGCATTTGAGGCCTGATGACAGCAATGAATTTAATACAACTCAGGAACGTGAAGCCATTAATATCCTGGAAGAATTGGAAACCGGAATGCCTCCCTCAAATGCAGGTACCTTTCCTACTTTTCTTAACCCTAGGTCGACCACGTTTCCCTCCTTCTCTGCCTGTCCTCAGGTGGATATTTTTAACAAATTGGTTTTGGAAGATTTGAAAAACTCCCTGTTAAGATGGATCATGTGAATTTGACCAAGGTACAACGTGATGCCATCAAAGAGTTAAGGGACCTGAAAGGTGTGGTCATTAAACAGGCCAATAAGGGGGGAAATGTGGTACTTTGGCCTTCTGCCATGTATGAGAGGGAGGCATTCCGGCAATTGAGTGATCGGGAGGCATATATTCAACTGCCTGAGAACCCGATCCAAAAATTCTCTGCTCAATTGTTTCAAATCTTGGATGAGACAGTTATGCAGGGGATCATCTCTAGGAAAATCTGTGATGGGCTTTTTGTGGATAATCCAATTATCCCCATGTTCTACTTGTTGCCTAAAGTACACAAGAATCCAACCGTACCCCCGAGGCATCCGATCCGATTGTCTCTGGCATTGGAGGGCTCTGTGACATTGTATGCAAGTTTATTGATCCCTATCTGCAACCCTTAGTTGAGGCATTGCCCTCCTATGTCAGGGTCACAACGGACGTCCTGAGGAAAATTGACAGACTGGTAATTGATCCAGATATGCACTTGGCAACAGTAGACGTGGAATCGCTTTATACAAGCATCAGGCATGTGGACGGTCTGGAGGCAGTGAGTTTTTTCCTGAGTTCGAGTAGCTATGATTCCGCACTATGCTCGCTGATTCTGGAGCTCCTTGAATTTATTTTAACACACAACTTTTTTATTTTTAAAGACCTTTTTTTTTGCAGCAACGCGGCACAGCGATGGGCATGGCCTGTATGCCGTCTTATGCTAACCTCTTTTTAGTTCATTGGGAGAGGGGCATATTTGGGGGTGGCATACAGGCAGCTTCCCAGGCGCAGTGATGGTTTAGATTTATTGATGATGTTTTTATTATTTGGCAAGGCACCAAGCCTGGCTTCTTGGACTTCATCAGTGAGCTCAATAGAAATTATTTAAATATTAAACTCACACATAAAATCAGCTCTCATGAGATAGACTTTTTGGATATCAAAATAATGGTGGATGTGGAGGGCAGAGTACAGACGGATGTATTTCCAGAAAGAAACATCAGTAAACTCACTTTTACATGCAACATCTGCCCATACCCCATTCACCATTCAAGCAGTGCCTATTGGGCAATTTCTGAGAATGAAGAGAGTGTGGTCTACCGATGGGGCCTTTGAGGGCCAGGCTCGTGACCTGAGCTCCAGATTCAGCGAGTGCGGTTATAGTAACCGATGCATTAAAAGAGGCTATTGTCGGGCTCGGGGGACTCCCCATAATCAACTTCTTGCTGGATCTGGCTGCAGTGGCAAAAATGGCATAAAGGATTTTATTTTAAGATATATTTCTACGTTTAGCGACCAATGGGACAATATGCGCCAGACCCTGCAGAAGCATTGGTCAGTACTTCAGACTGACCCATCCCTGAATCAGATTTTACCACCATATCCACTAATGACAGCCAGAAGGGGTAAGAATCTTAAAGATCTCCTGGTTAGGAGCCACTATGTGGGGGCTCCTGTGAGGGATTTTTTTGGATCACAACCACAAAAGAAGAAATGGGGTTGCTTTCCATGCGGCTCATGTTGAGCTTGCACACACATCTGTCGAGCAAGCTCATTTACGTCAGCGGATGGTCATAACGAATACCAAATACTGTCCTACATTTCATGCAGTACGAAATATGTAGTGTATTATGCGCTATGTCCATGCAGATTAATTTATGTAATTTATTTTTACATCTCGCGAACTCCGTGTTCGCAAGCGGGACATAGTGGCGTCTAAGGACTCCACGGATATGACTCCTTTGAAAGCGGTCCCTAGGCACTTCAAGTTGTGCCATGGCTCCAATCCGGCTGACTTTTCGGTTCGGGGTATAGACTGCATACATTGTGGAGCCACAGGTGGAAATTTTAAAAGAGCACTGGCACAACTTGAGTGCCGTTGGATAGTGACCCTGGGCACAATGTCTCCACTTGGGCTCAACAAACAACTGTCTTTCACACCATTTCTTTAGACAATCCTCAGTTTCCGCTTTTAATTTTATCTGCATGGTTGTGCAAGTTTTAGCCTTGTTTTATTTTACTTTGTTCAATTAGTTCTTCTAATGAGGTTACCCTTTCCTGACACATTGAATTATGGTCGTATGACTGCACTTATGTTGGGAGGTAGAGAAAGAAAAAAAGAAAAAAAAGAGCATAGGATGTTGTGGATCCAGCCCTGAAAAAAAACTGGCCCCTTATGGTATGGGTGGAGCCTCTATTTACATCTTACATTTTTGTATAATATTGTATGTCATTTGCTATTGATAGATGTTAATATGGGGTTAAACTTATTTGTATGTTAGGTGGCCTTTAAGCATAATTACTCTACTTACGGGTTTTATATATACTGCTTCTGTACATTTATGTGGTGGGTATGAGGTTAAATTTATTTCTATATATTTATTAGGCCTTTGGATGTATTTAAACCCCATTAGTTTCAATTAAATATGGTGATGATCACTTAATCTATAGATTCTAATAAGGGGTTAAAGCTATTATAGTATTTTCAGATGTATTCACACAGTCTGACCCTGCGCTGCTACAATTGCAGTGAAGATTGCAGGGTTAACTTATGCATATTAATCCTTTTTGGGTTAAAGCTATTATAGTATTTGTAGATGTACTTATATAGCCTGACCCTGCGCTGCTATAATCAAAGTAAAGATTGCGGGGTTAATCTATGTCTATTAATCCTCTCTGGCCCCTCTGGCACATGAGCAGCGGTTCTCCGCCTGCTGAGTCCCTGAAGGCATCCACACGGCCCCCTTGTGCGTCTGTGCAGCCATGGCAACATTTGCTGTGCTTACATGCAGCAGGTTCCGGGATGGCCGGAAGTGACGCGATGGGACCATGGAGACCGTCTGCGTATGCGTGGATTATCAAAGATGGCGCGTGCCACTCTTTTCTGATTTAACCTCCCTATATAAAGAATGCGGGTGCTATAAACAGCTACCACACAGCCCCCCAAGGAAGTCCTGCTTGACGAAATGCGTCGGGATCCGGTGAGGCATATCAGGATCCCACATGGGTGAGGAGATTAATTTTATGGCACTATAAATGGCACTTTATTATATCTTTTGTATGTGGTATTTTTGTGGGCCAGCACTGGCATATGGAAACCTGGTTACACATTTTTACATAGATTGTTCTTCCCTCCCCAGTTCTAATGGGGATTCCCCTGACAAACCTGGCTGCATATATTTTTTGTTCACTGGATGTAGATGCACTGTTGGTTACTAGTATTAACGGACAGCAACATTAGGGGTGGTTTCTCAACTTACAGCCCTCAATTACCCAGTTACTTAATTAATAATCGATTGCATAAGATGTGTTTTACTTGTGTGTGCCTAATTTATACCTGATATGTTCCCCATAAATCTTTCCACCTTAAGAGTACACTCATTCTGATTGATTGTTGTATCATGTTTTGTGTAATTTTTCAATAAAATAATTGTTTTTAGAAAAAAGTGAGACCTCTTTAGATTTGTCTTGGGGCATTTTTTGACTCTGGTGTTCTCTGTAGGTTATTATCAGAATCCCACAATGTCTGTCCTTTGTTTCATCTTTGTTCTCTGCTTAGTTTTGAAAGCTTAACATAGATAAAACCGAATTCATCGTCTTTCCACCATCTCATTCAAAATCCCAACTGACCTATACATCAAAATCAATGGCTTGTCTCTGAGTTTTACTTCAAATCTAAGATCCAAGCCCTTTCTATTTCCTGCCGAGTCCAATTCAAATATGTCTCCCGAATCAGCAGATTCTGCAACCATGAATCGGCAAAAACACTAGTGCATATCCTAATCATCTCCCACCTCGACTACTGCAACCTCCTGCTATGTGGCCTCCCTTGTAACACTATCGCACCCATCCACTCTATCATAAACTCTGCTGCCTGACTAATCCACCTGTCACCCCACTATTCCCCAGCTTCTCACCTCTGTCAATATCTGCACAGGCTCCCCATTGCCCAGAGACTCTTGTTTTGAACCCTAAGTTTGGCATACAAACTGATCCATGACCTGTCTACTCCATACATCTGTGGCCTAGTCTCCTGGTACTTACCTGAACACATCATCCGATCATCACAAGATCTCATTCTCTACTCCCCATCTATCTCCTCTTCCCACAATTGCATACTAGATTTCTCATGTAGATCCCATCTACTCTGGAACTATGTCACTCAACATATCACACTCTCACCTACCATGGGAACCTCCAAAATGAACCTGAAGAAATACCTTCAAGCCTACAACCTACAATAGCCATAACGCCTCCACTCCACTGCACAAGCAGCTTTACCCTCACTTATTGTAACCTCACTAGTGATGAGCGAGTATACTCGTTGCTCAGGTTTTTCCGAGTATTTTGACGTGTTCGGAGACTTAGTTTCTGTCAACGCAGCTGCATGATTTGTGGCTGCTGGACAGCCTGAATACATGTGAATGCATGTTTGTTAGGGAATTCCCACATGTATTTAGGCTGTCCAGCAGCCGCAAATCATGCAGCTGAGGTGACGTAAACTAAATCTCCGAGCACGCCAAAATACTCGGAGGACACCCGAGCATGCTCGGGAAAACCCGAACAAGGATTATACTCACTCATCACTAATCCTCACCCATCCTTGGTAGACTGTGATCGCTCACGGGCAGGGTCCTCTCTCCTCCAGTAGGTTCCATGATGATCCCTGTCTTCTTCATCCAGTGTACAGAGCTCCGTTCAGAGAATAAAGCTCCATACACTGGAGCAGCAGCCACTGCCTGGTCTCAAGCTGTACTCCGCAAGACATGACCATTGTAAACTGGCATCATGGTTGTGACGAAGACACACACATCACTTCCGACTTGGGGGAACACTGATTCGTGGCACCGCTGCTGGACTGCAGCATTTGAATCTTTCTTATAAATACACCTCACGTCTCTTGGCGTGTACATGCCCCCTGATGAAGGCAGAACCGAAAAGCGCATTTGGGTGCACCGTCCTTTATACTTACTTATGTAAATGGCCACGGTGGCTATTTACCTTATTAGTATAATGTGCTGATAAGTTCTTTTCTTATACTGCTTCCTATGCAAGGACTCTATCATTGCAGCTATGTTCTATCATGACAGTATACTTACATGTAATCTACAGTTTCTATCCAAGTCATTCATGTCACATACTTGTCTATATTCAGCTACGCCCACGGTTGTGCACCCCAGTATTCGTCAGCACTTTTTGTGATATGTGTGTCACACCCTTGCCCCTTACATCTAATATGTAATTGTATATTTAATAAACTTGATTATTTGTTTATATCATTTTTTTCTGTATGGCATTCTCTACTAATTTACTGTAATATGAATTTATCATTTCTATATATATATGTAAATATATATATGTATATATATCTTTTTTAATGCAGTATATAATTACCATTAACCAGCACGTCACCTGTTTAACCCCTTAACCCCCAAGGGTGGTTTGCACGTTCATGACCGGGCCAATTTTTACAATTCTGACCACTGTCCCTTTATGAGGTAATAACTCTGAAACGTTTCCATGAATCCCGGTCATTCTAACACTGTTTTCTCTTGACATATTGTACTTCATGTTAGTGGTAAAATTTCATTCAAATAACTTGCGTTTATTTGTGAAAAAAATGGAAATTTGGCGAAAATTTTGCAAATTTTGCAATTTTCCAACTTTCAATTTTTATGCCCTTAAATCACAGAGATATGGCACATAAAAAACTTAATAAATAACATTTCCCACATGTTTACTTTACATCAGCATAATTTTGGAACCAAAATTTTTTTTTGTTAGGAAGATATAAGGGTTAAAATTTGACCAGCGATTTCTCATTTTTGCAACACCATTTTATTTTTAGGGACCACATCACATTTGAAGTCACTTTGAAGGATCTATGTGATAGAAAATACCCAAAAGTGACCCCATTCTAAAAACTGTACCCCTTAAGGTGCTCAAAACCATATTCAAGAAATTTATTAACCCTTCAGGTGCTTCACAGGAATTTTTTGAATGTTTTAAAAAAATGAACATTTAACTTTTTTTCACAAAAAAATTACTTCAGGTCCAATTTTTTTTATATTACCAAGTGTAACAGGAGAAATTGGACTGCAAGTGTTATTGTGCAAATTCTCCTGAGTACGCTGATACCTGATATGTGGGGGGAACCACTGTTTCGGCGCATGGCAGCGCTCAGAATGGAAGGAGTGCCGTTTGACTTTTTCAATGCAAAATTGGCTGGAATTCAGATCGGACGCCATGTCACGTTTGGCGAGCCCCTGATGTACCTAAACAGTTAAAGCCCCCCACAAGTAACCCCATTTTGGAAACTAGCCCCCCAAGGAACTTATCTAGATATGTGGTGAGAACTTTGAACCCACAAGGGCTTCACAGAAGTTTATAACGTACAGCGGTACAATTAAAAAAATCATATTTTTTCCACAAAAATGATCTTTTCCCCTCCAATTTTTATTTTCCCAAGGGTAACAGGACCCCAAAAGTTATTGTGCAATTTGTACTGAGTATGCTGATACCCCATATGTGGGTGCACACGACTATTTGGGCGCATGGCAGAGCTTGGAAGGGAAGCAGCGCCATTTGACTTTTTGGCTGGAATTGAGATCGGACACCATGTCGCGTTTGGAAAACCCCTGAAGTGCCGAAACAGTGGAAACTCCTCACAAATGACACCATTTTGGAAACTAGACCCCCCAATGAACATATCTAGATGTGTGGTGAGAACTTTGAACCCCCAAGGGCTTCACAGAAGATTATAACGTACAGCCGTACAATTAAAAAATCATATTTTTTCCACAAAAATTATCTTTCACCCTCAATTTTTATTTTTCCATGGATAATGGGAGCCCAAAAGTTATTGTGCAATGCTGATACCCCATACGTGGGGGTAAACCACTATTTAGGTGCATGGCAGAGCTCGGAAGTGAAGCAGCGCCATTTGACTTTTTTGGCTGCAATTGGGATTGGACTCCATGACGCATTTAGAAAGCCCCTGATGTGCCTAAACAGTGAAAACTCCCCACAAATGACACCATTTTGGAAACTATACCCCCCAAGGAACTTATCTAGATGTGTGGTGAGCACTTTGAACCCCCAAGGGCTTCACAGAAGTTTATAATGCCCGGGTGTGAAAATAAAAAAATCATATTTTTTTCCACAAACATGATCATTTAGTCCCCAATTTTTTTATTTTTCCAATGGTAACAGGAGAAATTGGACCCCAAAAGTTGTTGTCCAATTTGTCCTGAGTATACCGATACCCCATATGTGGGAGAAAACTACAGTATGGGCACACGTTGGGGCTCGGAAGGGAAGTAGAGACATTTTGGAATGCAGACTTTGATGGAATGGTCTGCGGGTGTCATGTTGCCTTTGGAGAGCGCCTGATGTACCTAAACAGTAGAAACCCCCCACAAGTGACCCCATTTTGGAAACTAGACCCCTTAAGGAACTAATCTAGATGTGTGGTGAGCACTTTGAACCCCCCAGTGCTTCACAGAAGTTTATAACGCCCGGGCGTGAAAATAAAAAAATCATATTTTTTCCACAAACATGATCTTTTAGTCTGCAATTTTTTTTATTTTTCCAATGGAGAAATTGGACCCCAAAAGATGTTGTACAATTTGTCCTGAGTATGCTGATACCCCATATTTGGAAGAAAACTACTGTATGGGCACATGTTGGGGCTCGGAAGGGTAGTAGAGACGTTTTGGAATGCAGACTTTGATGAAATGGTCTGCGGGTGTCATGTCGCGTTTGGAGAGCCTCTGATGTGCCTAAACTGTTGAAACTCCCCACAAGTGACCATATTTTAGAAACTAGACCCCCCACGGAACTTATCTAGATGTGTGGTGAGCACTTTGAACCCCCAAGTGCTTCACAAAAGTTTATAACACCCGGGCGTGAAAATAAAAAAATAATATTTTTTTCCACAAAAATTATATTTTTGCCCACAATTTTTTATTTTTCTAAGGGTAACAGGAAACATTGGACCCCAAAAGTTGTTTTGCAATTTGTCCTGAGTAGGCTGATAACCCATATGTGGGGGTAAAACACTGTTTGGGCGCATGGCAGAGCTTGGAAGGGAAGGAGCACCATTTGACTTTTTCAATGCAGAATTGGCTGGAATTGAGATCAGACGCCATGTTGCGTTTGGAGAGCACCTGATGTGCCCAAACAGTGGAAACCCCCCCACTTCTAACTCCAACCCTAACCCCAACACACCCCTAACCCTAATCTCAGCCCTAACCCTAGCCCTAACACTAGCCCTAGCCCTAACCCTAACCCTAGCCCTAACCCTAGCCCTAGCCCTAACCCTAGCCCAATCCCTAATGGGAAAATGGAAATAAATACTTTTTTTAATTTTATTATTTTTCCCTAACTAAGGGGGTGATAAAGGGGGTTTGATTTACTATATATGGTGGGTTTTTATGTTTGGCAGCTGTCATACGCTAAAAGACGCTTTTTATTGTAAAAATAGATTTTGCATCACCACATTTTGAGAGCTATAATTTTTCCGTATTTTGATCCACCGAGTCATGTGAGGAATTATTTTTTGCGGGACGAGTTGACGTTTTTATTGGTACCATTTTCGGGCACGTGACATTTTTTAATCACTTTTTATTCTGATTTTTTTGGACGCAGAATGAACAAAAACCAGCATTTCAAGAATTTCTTTTGTGGGGTGCGTTTACACAGTTCCGCGTGCGGTAAAATTGATAAGGTGGTTTTATTCTTTGGGTCAGTACAGTTACAGCGATACCTCATTTATGTCATTTTTTATGTTCTGGCGTTTTTATGCAATGAAAACAATTTTATATAAAAAATTATTTTTGCATCGCTTTATTCTGCGAGCTATAACTTTTTTATTTTTTCGCTGATGATGCTGTATGGTGGCTCGTTTTTGCGGGACAAGATGACGTTTTCAGTGGTACCATGGTTATTTATATCTGTCTTTTTGATCGCGCGTTATTACACTTTTTGTTCGGCAGTATGATGATAAAGCTTTATTTTTTGCTTAATTTTTTATTTTTATTTTTAAGGGGTTCAATAAAGGGTTAACTAATGGGACAGTTTTATAGGGCGGGTCGTTATGGACGCGGCGATACTAAATATGTGTACTTTTATTGTTTTTTTTTTTATTTCCAAAAAATGAATATATTAGGGAATATTTTTTTTTTCAATTTATTTAGTGATTTTTTATAAATTATTTTTACACTTTTTTTTAACTTTATTACAATGTCCCAGTGGGGACATAACTGTCATGTGACAGATCGCTGATTTGTCACATCACAGATCACTGTGACAGATCAGTGATCTGTCACAGGCACTGCAGAAGGCTTCCTCGTGCCTGTGCTTTGCAGGCACTGAGGAAGCTGGCTCCCTGCAGGTCCCCGAAGGTCCCCGCCGCCATTTTGGATCCTGGGACCTGCAGGGAAGGAGGCCCCTGCAGCAGCGCTGCACATTGCGCTGCTGCGGGGGTCGCAGGGAAGCACGGAGGGAGCCCCCTCCCTGCCGATGCTTCCCTAAACCCCCGGTACACTGCGTGTTTGATCACAGTGTGCCAGGGGTTAACATGTCGGGGGCAGTCCTTGACCACCCCTGACACATATTGCCGGGTGTCAGCTGTGATAATCAGCTGACATCTGGCCACGATCAGCGGCGCTCACCACGTGAGCGCCGCTGATCGCTATGACGTACTATCCTGTCCATGGGCATAGGGGCCCGGGTTCCAAGGACGGGATAGTATGTCAGATGGCAGAGAGGGGTTAAAAAGGAATGTGTCATCAGAAAATGACCTATTGTTAAAATCAGGCTTTTATGTTTAATGTATTCTTTTAAAAATCGTTGTGACTACTGTAAAGCAGCGGTAGCACTGTACGCAGTGAAGAGGCAGTGACCCACAAAAGTCAAACACAAAAGTCTTTTTAATCCCTTGTGGGATGCAGGCCTAGCATCTCGGAGGGTGGTTCAGTCATGGTGACTCTGCTGGCTCTAACAATCCCTAGGTTAGCTAGGTTAGGTGGCAATTATAAAAGGGGGAGTTTACGGATCTATGAGACTGAGGGTTATGTTGATGCCTGCAAGGTATGAGGCCGCGGAGGAAAGAAGCATACTCCGGGGGTCCCGTGCAAACTTGAAAGATGAATTTTACTGAAGGCTTGAAACAATTCTTATGTTTTTCCATAAAACAGTCATGGATAACAGATACAATTTTCCTTAAACATTGTGCTAGTCAATGCCTTTTCTCGGTCCTGGCCTTGGGAGGATGGCAGTAACTTTTCATATAACTCACTGTGCTGCGTGAAGGGGGAGGATTAGCTGACCTTAATCGGTTCGGAAAATCCAGACAATCTACTGCGCAGCTCTGCAGCTCCTTCGCTTGTCTCAGCACTTTGTTGCTGTAAACGCAGGGCACTCCAAGAAAAAGGTGCTTTTTATTATCCGCTTGTCCTAGACGAGGAGCTTCATTTTCCTGCCTCCTCTCACCACCAAGACCGCACGTAACTCCACATTTTCAGACTCCCACACCACCTCTAACTGCTACTTATTTTCTAATCAGAAAAACAAGTTGTAATGCTAAACTAAGGTAGAAGAGGGCAGCATAGTACTACAAGTTGTAATACCAAAACAAGGCAGGAGAGGGCAGCATAATAAGTAATTTACCTCCTTCCAAGGCAAAACAGAAAACCATTCACACAAATGCAATCATATATTAACAATGGTTTTTCTGGTCACTACACATATAACTTTAGTGCATATAATTAGTATCCATTTCACCATTTGCAGAATATAAATATAGTATATGGCATTCTTCATTTTTCAGACACTACACATGCTAGTCCTCCTCTGAATAGGTACTGTGGGTGTCTTGCACCACTGCATCACAGTCTCTTTACTCACACAGCCGTACACAGTCTATGATATTCTCTGGATCGCAGCTGGACACCATAACCACCTGTTTTGCAATTGTTGCACACGCCAGTCTTCTTTCGGGCATGGGACATCCACCTCCGGTTCACCTCCGGGCACAGGACTGTCCACAACCAAGACCAGTCACTGTGGATGACTTGTATCTCTGTGTACACTGCGGGTTGCCGGGCCTCTCTCTGGCCCAGACACACCTGAAACTCACTAAGCACTCACTCAGTCTCTCACAAACCCTTTCCCACAGGGCTTTTATCGCAGAAACCTGTGGCTTTTAGACACATGGAAAACCTGGATCTGGAATGGAACAGACCGCACAAACTACTATCCTGCAGTCTGCTTCACACACAACATCCAGAGCAGGTTTTCCCTACCTCTGACTTGGACACTAACATGTCCAAGATGAACACTTACTTTTATCATCAGTCTGCATTGCAGTCACAGCTATGCCCGTAATGGCCATGCACACCTATGGCCTTCATACTCCTCCGTGCATATCCTGGGGAAACTACGCAGCAACCCCTACCTGTGACTTCGGTCACTGCTTCACCATTGCAATCCCAGCTACGCCTGTGACCGCAGCACAGTCCCATAGCCTCAATATGCCTCCGTGCGTGTTCTGGAGAGAGCATACAGCACCCCCTAGCTGTAACAGGGGTCACTACCTCACACTACTTTTTAACTTGCTACTATCATTATTAAAAATAAAAAACAATCTTTCAGTTGTTTCAAGAAATAACACATGTACATAGCCATATGGATTGTGACCCAATCTTTTGTATTGAAGTGTCTAATGAGCTTGTGCAAAGGTCATTGTGCATGTAGGGAAGTATGATCAGCTGTGACTCCACTTATTGTGATTGGTTTATTTTGTTTCATCAGCTGTGAATAGAGGTTTTACATTTTCTTATAATCCTGTATCTGTTAAGGAGCCTTGCTGCAAATTCTTCCTGAAAGATCAAAAAGTATGAGTCTAAAAAATCCCCAAGTGTGAGGATTGCAGAATTACTAAGCTTACTTTTAAAAAAAATAAAGACTGTAAAATAAAAAAGGCATTGTAATTAAAAAAAATCAGTGCAATAAAAAAATCTTACTTAAGCTGGTTTCACACTTGCGTTTTATTTGCGCTGTGTTTTTGCGCAAAAAAAGCATGCGTTTTTTCCTATACTTAAAATGGGTGCGCAGACATGCGTTTGTACGCTTTTGTATGCGCATGCGTTTTTCTGTAGTGTGCGCCCGGGTGCACAAAATGTATTCTGTTGCATTTTTTGTGCGTCCGACCTGTTTCAAAAAAACGCATGCGCACGCAATACGCACAAAATTCACCCAAAAGCACATTATAGTCTATGGGAGCGCTGATGTGTGCATGGTAGAGCGCACGTCAGCGCAAAAAAGCATGCGTTTTTTAAAAAAAATCATGAGCAAAAACACAAAAAAGCATACACACGCATAATGCATTTTTTATGTGCGTTTGCACTGCGCACGCAGCGCAAAAAAAGCAAGTGTGAAAGTAGCCTTAAACAATGTAATTTTTTAGCGATACACTCCCTTTAAGCATGAAGCCATCATTTTGCACATATAACTGAGTATTATTATGAAAATGTTTACAACCTGAGATAACTCCAACAACTATTGGCTCTTTATCTTCCTTCTCCTACTGATTTCAGGGGACATCTCCCCCAACCCTGGTCCACCATCCCCCAACCTCGACCCCTACCCTACCTCATATCGAAACCACAATAATCTGATTAACATTACTTGCACTCCCTCATCTCAATCTTTTAATTGTGCCCTCTGGAATCCACGGTCTGCTTGTAACAAGCTTCCTTTCCTACACAACTACTTTCTGAACAACTCTCTTAATCTGTTGGCCCTCACTGAAACCTGGATTCAGGATTCTGACACTGTCTCTCCTGCTGCCATTTCCTACGGTGGCTTACAATTCTCTCACTCCCCGAGACCCACAAACAGACCTGGTGGTGGAGTTGGCATACTCCTGTCCCCACAATGCACTTTCCAGGTCATCCCCCAGTCCCATCACTCTTATTCCCTTCTTTTGAGGTCCACACCATCAGGCTCTTCCATCCCCTCTCCCTCAGGGTACCGGTCATATACCGGCCCCCAGGCTCACCCACCCTCTTCCTTGACCACTTTTCAGCCTGGCTGCCACACTTCATGTCCTCAGAACTACCAACCCTCATCCTGGGAGACTTCAACATCCCCATTAACAGCCCTAATTCCACATCTGCATCCCAGCTTCTATCACTAACCACCTCTCCAGGCCTCTCACAGCTTTCAACCTCTGAGACACATAAGGACGGTAACACCCTTGATCTGGTCTTCTGCCGGCTCTGTTCAATCTCCCACCTAAACAACTCACCGCTTCCACTCTCTGACCACAACATTCTCTCCTTCACGCTCACAAATCCTCGCCCACTCCAGCTCATTCCTACCTACCACACAGTCAGAAATCTACAAGCTATTAACCCTCAGACACTTTCAGATTCCCTACACTCATCTCTGTCCCCAATCTCCTCTCTTTCCTGTCCTAATCTGGCTGTTCATCACTACAATGACACTCTTAGAAGCACCCTTGACCAAGTGGCTCCCCTCACCCTCAGAACCTCCAAACACAGAGTAAAAGAGCCCTGGCTCACATCGCAAACTCAACTACTCCAGCGATGCTCCAGGAGTGCTGAACGCCTATGGAGAAAAACCCGCACACCAGAAGACTTCATCCACTTCAAATTTATGTTAAGAACCTATAACGCTGCCCTTCACCTTGCCAAACAGACCTACTTCACCACCCTGATCTCCTCACTAGCCAACAACCCCAAGAAACTTTTTGACACTTTTCACTCCCTCCTCAGGCCAAAAGCACAAGCCCCTATCACAGACATTTGTGCTGATGACCTGGCCTCCCACTTTACAGAAAAAATAGATAATATCCATCAAGAAATCTGCTCCCAACCACCAAGTGCTGTGACTCCCATCCCTTTCTACATCTCCTCTGGCTCACTCTCCACATTTGATCCCATAACAGAAGAAGAAGTCTCCAGACTCCTCTCTTCTTCTCGTCCGACTACATGCACTACCGACCCCATTCCCTTACATCTCCTCCAGTCTCTCTCTCCAGTCGTCACAACCCACCTAACTACAATCTTTAATCTCTCCCTCTCCTCGGGCATTTTCCCATCCTCCTTCAAACACGCCATCGTTACTCCACTACTAAAGAAACCTGCTCTCGACCCATCCTGCACAAACAACTACAGACCAGTCTCCAATCTCCCCTTCATCTCTAAACTTTTGGAACGCCTAGTTTACTCCCGCCTTACCCGTTACCTCTCCATTCACTCCCTTCTAGACCCTTCACAGTCCGGCTTCCGCCCCCTACATTCGACTGAAACTGCACTCATCAAAGTGACCAATGACCTTCTGACAGCAAAACGTAACGGTGACCACTCTCTGCTCATTCTTCTTGACCTATCTGCAGCTTTCGATACTGTTGACCACCATCTCCTACTCTCTAGGCTCCAGTCACTAGGCATTAAGGACACTGCACTCTCCTGGTTCTCTTCCTATCTCTCTGACCGCTCCTTCAGTGTTCTGTTTTCTGGCTCCACGTCATCTCCTCTTCCTCTTGCTGTCAGGGTACCTCAGGGCTCAGTCCTTGGCCCCCTTCTTTTCTCTCTCTACATGGCCCCAATTGGACAGACCATCAGCAGATTTGGCTTTCAGTACCATCTTTATGCTGATGACACACAACTATACACGTCTTCCACCGACCTTACCCCCGCTGTACTACAGAACGCCAGTGACTGTCTGTCCGCAGTCTCCAATATCATGTCCGCTCTCTATCTGAAACTCAACCTCTCCAAAACTGAACTTCTTCTGCTCCCGCCGTCTACTAACCTCCCTAAATCTGACATTTCCCTCTCCGTGGGTGGTACCACAATAACACCCCGGCAGCAGGTGCGCTGTCTGGGTGTTATGTTTGACACCAATCTCTCCTTTACATCCCATATACAATCCCTTGCCCGCTCTTGCCGCTTACACCTAAAGAACATCTCTAGAATCCGCCCTTTTCTCACTATGGAAACAACAAAAACCCTCACTGTTGCATTGATCCACTCTCGCCTGGATTACTGCAACGCTATTAATTGGCCTCCCCGTCACTCGACTATCCCCTCTCCAGTCCATACTCAATGCAGCAGCCAGGATCGTCCATCTGGGTAATCGGTACTCGGACGCGTCCGCTCTTCGCCAGTCCTTACATTGGCTGCCCATTCATTATAGGATCCAATTCAAAGTACTTGTTCTCACCCACAAAGCTCTCCACAGTGCGGCACCCCCTTACATCTCTTCTCTCATTTCTGTCTATCGGCCTAGCCGATCGCTGCGCTCTGCAAACGACTTTCGACTAACCTCTGCACTAATCCGTACCTCCCACTCCCGACTCCAAGGCTTCTCCCGTGCTGCTCCTATCCTCTGGAATGCTCTACCCAAAGAAATCAGGACTATCCACAATTTGCATAGTTTTAGGCGCTCCCTCAAAACACACCTGTTCAGAGCGGCTTATCACATTCACTAATCAAAGTCATTCTCTGTGTAAGTGTGCGTGTGTAGCCCATTCACTATCTCCATCCATCCTTCACTCCCGCAAGATGGCTGGACCTTCATTGTAAATACACCATTGTAAATACACACCTGTACTCTGTATCTCCCTCACCTCATTGTAGATTGTACGCTCTCACGAGCAGGGTCGTCTTATTTCGTCTTATTTTGCTTTAATTATTGTATTGTTAGCGTTGTTACTTATGACTTGTGTTTTGAAACTGTTAAACTGTAAAGCGCTGCGGAATATGTTGGCGCTATATAAATAAAGATTATTATTATTATTATTATTATTTATTGTTGCCATAATTAATTCTTACATTTCATGCTAAATAAGTTACATTTATATGCAAAAATATACTTTTCAACAACGCATTCAACATTCGAAAACATGTTTGCCTATCTAGTCTCGGGATGTTCTCATTGAACTTCCATGGTTAAAGGTTTATGATTATCTGGTGCAATCCCACAGTCTAAAAGCTTCTTGTAATTTAACTGCCTGCCTAAAATACTGGCACCAATTTGTGGTTGTATTTGTTGATGTAAAAGAAATTAGATCATATGCTCCAATGGGACTGATGCAAATGAATTAGTTTTACAGTAGTTTTACAGCCCTGGCAGTAGAAAACTATAACTTATATAGTTAAAGTTCGTTTTTTTTAATTAGAAGTATTATATTTATTTATAACATTAACATACAAGTACATGGAAAAAATTTTCAATGTTGTGTTAATATTTTTTGATCTATCTATCTATCTATCCATCCATCTAATTAAAATATTGGGGTCAAAACAAAACTGTTTTCTCTCGTCAAGCAATTTTCATGCAAGTAACTATTTATCAATTAAGCAACTTGTTTATTTAATTGACCCAGAATTCATTATTCATCAGTTCATTATGTTATTAACATATTATGCTGTTGCTTAGTTGGAAGAAAAACAAAAGAGGTTGCACAATAAAGACAAAAAAATGTAATAGCTTATCATGGTTGCTAATTGGAAAAGCTAATTATAAAACATGCCATTAGTGAAGAAACTAGATGGCTCCTTTGATTGGAACTGGGATACCGAGTTTTTTTTTTTATTAGATTTTGCTATGATTCCTATTAATTATTTATTTTGATGGGGTGCATAAAGTGCCTCATTTCATACAGAAGACAAAGGTAAGCCAAAAAAGAAACGCTGAATAATTAAAACAGACCACAAAAGGATAACTGAGATCCAGAAAAATTCCTTCCATGAGCAGTGCTTTTCAGTCGTGTTCTTCTTTTACTCCCATGGCTACTTTCGTTGGGCGATTTGAAATGGGAAATAAATTGGAGGTATCATTTTTGTTCCCAGGAGACATGGAGCCATTATCACAATTAGTGTCCTTGATTGCATTGGCAAAGGTCAAGTCTACAATTTAGTTAGTTACTAGTTATTACATCACTGTCTATGTGGTTCATTCTACAGGGATCAAAAGAGAAATGCAATTTCACGTATAAATAATAATTCCCATTCCAAACTTCCTTTTATCTTATGGTAATAATAGTAGGGCATAAAGATAGCAGAAGAAGTCATTAAGCATGTTTTGGTGAGTCATGTGTCATGATCAATAAAGATAATGTAGCAGGACAATACAGAAGATACATTTAGACGCTTTGGAAAGAGGCAATGGACTGTACATAGAAGTCACTAGTTTAAAGCATCTGCCAGTGTCCTGTGGTGAGCTCTATTGGGATGTAATAATACCTTTTAGAGGTGCATTTCCCCAGGAGACCTAGCCAAGCTAACATCACTTAATGCTTAAACGGAAGTTCATTTACATAATTTTTCAGCATTTTTTTGTCAGCTCTGCTTGCTTTTTGTGGGATTTTTTTTTTCTTAGCAGCACCTTTATTACCTTTGGTATATGACCTACACCATGCGCATATTACATATTAGTTTTTGCAGCTTTTCTTCTAACCAGTTCATAAAAGTTATTTTACAGCTGCATAAAGTATACAGAAAATAAAGAATAATTCCTAAAAAGTGAGCCACAACATTTTTTTGATACAACAGGATGAAAAATTATGCTGTAAAAAATATATCCTATAGCCAAATGAAAAACAAAATTTTCAATTTTCTGACAATACAGTAAAAATAATTGCACAATATAAATACATATTTCCTAAATTGCAAGCTGTTATTACCTCCATAACCCCCCACATTGACTTTACTGTATATCCACACTAGTCAGAAATGTTGTGGACTCCGCTGCAGATTTATCACAGATTTCATCATTTGAATTGCAAATTGTAAAAATTCCATTCTAAAATTGCTTAACCAGGAATAGTCAGGATTATTGCTATATGTAGAGCCATTAGTATGTCACAGTTAGAGTTTTACAAAAGGACCAATATTTTATCTGCCAGACGACAATACGTTCCAAGCTCTAGAACTTTAATTTACCTGTGAATTAGATGGTTACAATATCAGTCTAAGCGCTTTTGCATATGGCCATATTTTCGGTCCATGTGTGAAGCGACAAAACATCAGATTGCACTTGGACCAGTGATATGCTATGGGGCTGTAGATAGAAAAGTGTAACTGGAGAGAGAAAAAGCTCAAATTAAGGTCTTATCCAGTGATAAAAGGTATGAAAAGTTAAGCAATGTGCTCACCTGATAGGGTTGTGACAGTTACAACCCCTATAGAAAGCACGTAAAGGCTGCTGCAGGATCACCCATAGGGTATAGTGTAATTGAATTAGGAATGTAGTGATTGAGCTTCTGTGCTAGCAAAGGTCCAAAACTGTGGTTTTGTCCTGATGAAGAGGTTTGAAAACTTTGAAATGAGTTGGCAAAATAAACCGCATCCATACCTTATCTTTGTATATTATCATACTTGGACCTTTGTCAGCTACCACATTCCTAATTCAATCACACTATTCTATGGGGCTATGCACATATTCGATTTTTCCTCAGACTGAAATTGTTTGAGTAAAAAATCGCAGAATGCCTGGGTTGAAACTGAATTATCGCATCGCATTGGCCATGGACTGACAGAATAGAGAAGATGGGGAATTTTTTTTCATCTTCATCTTCTCTTCATTCGAGAAAGTTGGATCACACTACGATCATACTCTGATAAAACTCTGATCAAAATCAGATTCTCACAGATGAGAGAAAATATGGAAGGGTGACAGTTTAATATTTAAACTCTCTGATGAAAATGTAAATTCAGGCATAAAATATTCAACCTTGGAAGATGCAATAATATTTCCAAGATCTTCAAAAAATAGAAGACTTTTGTCACAAATGGAAGGAATCATCACGTCTTACAGTACGTGATTTGGAAATGTTTAATACCATATGTGTCTATTGTAAAGCCTCTTTGAGTCAGCCACCTTGAGTCAACCGCCTTGAGTCAACCAACTAGTCTTCTCAATGAGAAAGTCAATGTTTCCACAATAGATGGATGGTGGTCTTCTCAAAGAGGTGATCTTTTAGATAGATTTTTCTATTACTTGTCCACAGTTATGTATATAGATTATCGATTACTACTTTAAAGCCTTTGTTTGTAGACTTGGCATTAAATCTGACTGAATTCAACATTTACAAGCCAACGTGTTGGCATGTTCTCCCTGCATTTTCATCTCCACAGACCAACTAATAAATTATCTTCCAATGGTATCTCATAGGGTTCAATTTATTTAATATGCGAGCTTCAATTTATTTGATAGAACCATTTTGTTTCACAGCTTTCTTAAACCCTTCCAGGCAGTCCCATTATTATATTTACCACTAAAAAATCTAGGAAAAAAAAAAAGGTTTGCGAAATAAAACAAACACAGCCTACATTTAACACATCTAAGCAAACATAATGGTCTTAAAACCTTCAAACTGAAATATCAAGAGCATTGCAGATCAATGCTGTACACAATAGCGCTTTTGGAAGCTAACTTAATCCACCCCCATGTATCTAGATGAGGCCTATGCATAACAATGCTTGGTATGCATTTCCATTAGAGTTTCATCTGCAGGCTGTCAGTTGTTTGAAGAAATGACTATTTCCTTAGCATGAAAGCTTCCTCTGAAAGCTCCCACTGATGTGTAATAAATGTGACTTTTTTTTTCTAGCATAACACTGGAAAGGAGAAAGGTGGACTTTAGGCCATAGGACCCCTACCAGTTTACCTTGCAGTGGATTACCCATGCAGGTGTTAATATAATTGAAGGTGTGGTAGAAGATACATCCCACTAATAGCTTTTCCTATATGGAGATTACCTAGGTAGAGAATACCAGAGTACCTGAAGAATAGGCATGTGAGTACCTAATTAACATATCACCATTCAGCGGCAGCTGCATATGTGGCGAGAGAAAAAAAATGCTTTAAAGAGCCTATTCATCTATGTTAATGGGCCCATTGCACAGCACATTGTGTGAGAAATTAAGTCTCTAGCTGTGAACTTCCTGTGCTGTGCAAGCTGCCTTGACTCTTTTTTATTGCTTCAGTATTATTATCTTCTCCTGGAAATAAAAACAATCATGTTCTCACATTTGAGAAGCCAAAACATTCCAAGATAACAAACTGGTAAAGCTGGCTGAAAGTTTCTCATTGTCTCCCTTATTAAGTGAAAAATATGTTTCCAACTTAAATCAGACTCTAAATTACCTTCCAAGCACATCAAGTTAGCCAAATCGTCAAGCGCATGACAATGCTATTCTTAATGTATATGTTAAAATCAAACAAGAAATAAACCAGTTTGCTATTTATGTGGCTTTTTGCTTACATTCGATTACACAGCGAGCATGTTAATTTATCCATAGGAGGCATTTTTATTTTTAATATACTTAAGCTTATCTGGCAAAAAAAAATATTTTCAGGCATCCTAAGGTCTAAATAAACTCCAAAATGATATGTCTAATCAGCAAAATTTTTCTAAGTGCATGCGGTTGTTTCTTGGCGACGCTCAGAATGTCAATGGCAGTGCCACTATAAAAATGACTCTTGGCTTCTACACAGGAACCCAATGCATCATAGTTTTGTGTGATTACGTTTTCATTAGCTGAGGGTTTTCATTTCCTAATGAAACAAGATTTCTGCTTTGTCTGCAAAATTAAAATGCACCACATTGCATCATCATTATCATCACCACCATTATGACTCTGCCTAAAAAAAAAGGCTAATGCTAAATGCTAACTGATTACACAACTGAAAAACAAAATCAGAAGCAAAATCATGGCATTTTTATTTTGGTTATGCCGTCTTTTTATTACTATAACTTACGTTTTACAAGATTTTTATTTATAAATTCAAAAATAACTAAAAATATACAAAAATATTACAATGCCATAACATGTGCATGCATAAAAGGATATAATAAGTCATAGTATATTAAATCTGAAGATGAGTAAATCAAAATACCGGTTACAATTTGCGTCTTTATGAGGCATCGGAAAAACAAAAAAGCTTGGAAGATCATGAAGCACATTTTAAACAGCTCATTTGCTGAATTATGTATTTGCCAGTGGGTTTTCCTTAATTTAGTCAATTAACTAAGAACAGTGTAAGTAATTTGAAATTGTCCTCACTGCTGCTACTGTGTTTAGCTCAAATTTAGAAAAAAAGAAAAAATCTTTTAGTGTAAATGTAACTATGCCAATATCATGTTTAGCGACAATTGAGAAGTAGATAAAAATAGAGCAACTCTCATTAATTTTAGGATTTTTATTAAATATATAAAGAAAATTGGGTGAGAAAAAAGTAAAAATTGCTTCCAATGTTTCTTTTCGTCTGTAGTTTCTTTCAATTGTTTGTATTTTATTATACAGAAGGTCTTTACTTTTATGTACAAGACAAAATGTCTCAACAAGCCCTGATATTACAGTCCTTTAATTGCTGAGCTTTATCTCATTTTGGTTTCCAAGCTTTTCATTTATAATATGCTGCAGTTTATGGATAGATTGTGTCCCTAATTGTGATTTTTAGTCATATACAAAAAACAGTTATTGCTATTTTTATATTAGCATCATGACTTTCATACATATAGGAAATATGACAGATTAGAATAGACCCCAATCACTTACAGATGTAGGAAAAGCCAAGTGAATAATCAACATGCTATATCCATTGACTTAACATGTTCTAAGGCTTGTTTTACACTTACTGTGGTTTTGCGGGCTGTTCTTGCAGCCCCAATAGATTTATATGGGGCTGCAAAATCGGCCCACAAAAATTCCACGGGGCGCCATGTGCCATACGGCCATGAGGGCCGTATTTGCGGCCATGATAAAAGTTAGAGCTTGCTCGATCTTTTTAACGGCGTACGGACACGGCCCCCATTGAAAATCAATGGGGTCGCAAAAACAAACGGAAGTTTGTTTTGTGGCGCACCGTCACTTCCGGTTTTGCGGAACACTGTTTTTTTTTCAATACTGATTTCATAGTACTGGAAAAATGAAAAATGGCAATCCGCAAGTTTTTTGCAGTCCGTTATTGATTGTGGCAGACCATAAAAATTGCGGCGATATGGCCCACAAAAATGGGCCGCAATGTCGGACCGCAAAAAACACAATAAATGTAAAAGTAGTCTAAGCTATTTATGTATCGCATACTATTCCTATGGTTGGGAACTGTGCAAATAACATACCATATTTTTTGCTTTGTAAGACGCTCCGGATTATAAGACGCACCCCAAATTTTGAGGAGAAAAATAGGAAAAAATGTTTTTTTAATAAAATGGTGGTGCTTCTTATAATCCATGTGTCTTACTGCTTACCGGGGGTGGTGGCTGCGGTGAAGCGGGGTCCCAGGGTTGCTGCTGGAGGAGGCTGGAGTGGAACGTTGCTGCTGGGATGAGGGGGTGTATTGATGTGCGGCATGCCGCTGCGGATGTCCGGTGCTTGCCGTCGCTCTCTGTCCCTCGTTGCTTGCCGCGGCTCTCTGTCCCTGGTGCTGCTGAGTGCTGCCACCGCGCTCTGTTCCCTGGTGCTTGCCGCCACCGCGCTGTGTCCCGTGCTGCATGGGGGGCTCTGCGGTTCCATTCATGCTTGCCTATGAGGTGGGTTCCTCCCGGGAAAATGACTGCTGTGCATGCGCAGATGGAGATCTCGGCATCTCATCTCCTGAGATTTCAGTGCCAAAATCTCCATCTGCACATGTGCGGCGGCTATTTTTTCGGGAGGAACCCACCTCATAGGCACAGGCAAGCATGGATGGAATGGCAGAGCCCCCCATGCAGCACGGAGCAGAGCACCATGGCGGCGACAAGCACTGGGGGACAGAGCGTGATGGCAGCACCCAGAAGCACCAGGGACAGAGCGTGATGGCAGCACCCAGAAGCACCAGGGACAGAGCACGACGGGAAGCACCGGGGGACAGAGCGCGGCAGCAAGCACCGGACACCCGCAGCAGCAGCTCAGATAAGGTATATCCGCATTGTAAGATGCACCCCTATTTTCCATCCAAATTTTGGGGAAAAAAGTGTGTCTTACAAAGCGAAAAATATGGTAAATGAAATGAATATGCCAAAATAGAGCAATTTACTAAAAGGCCAAAACAAAATTGCAAAACTTTATTTAAACAATCAAAATAAAATCAAGGTATGATTATACACTTATAGAAAGAGAAAAAACACAAATGAGGCAATTGGTCACGGAACCTGGACCATAAAATATGCAGATATCAGCAATATTTTCCTGGAATGCTTTGAAAAAAGAAAAAACATGGACATGCCAATTGATAATATATATATCAATGCAACCATTTTGCTCATCATGACGAAGCATTTCAATGCGAAACGCGCGTCGGGTGTGGTGAGTTCCTGGACCTTATACTTTCTAAGGTAACTCCAGGTACTTGGGCCTTTATGCTATGTAGACAAATAAATGTATATGCTTAATACGTGCATTTTATGTCATGGTGGACAAACAGGTTGCTTTGATATTGCACGCTAATCTTTAGGTTTATATGTGAGGGTCATATTTTGCTTTACGTCTCACCTTGTTGCTAAGTATATACCAATATTTTATGCATACCCTCATGTGCCTCATTTCTTCATGTTACCTATGTGTTTAGTCAGCTGCTGACATATTTGCTTACACTGACTGATTTTATTAGTATTATCTGTCAGGGTGTACACATATAGTTCAAAGATTTTGGCATGTTTAACAGGGTTATGCCTACACTATGACTATTATGTGGTATCTGTATACCTTTTCATATGATATATTTTATATATCTCCAATAGCATTAACTATATATAACAGCTTTTAATCCGCTTTTTTTAGTTATACAGTGGGTACAGAAAGTATTCAGACTCCTTTAAATCTTTCACTCTTTGTTTCATTGCAGCCATTTGGAAAATTCAAAAAAGTTCATTTTTTTCTCATTAATGTACACTCTGCACACCTCTGCAAACCCAATTGAGCATCTCTGGAGAGATCTGAAGAGGGCTGCCCACCAATGTTCACCATCCAACCTGAAGAAACTAGAGAGGATCTGCAAGGAAGAATGACAGAGGATCTCCAAATCCAGGTGTGAAAAACTTGTTGCATCATTCCCAAGAAGACTCATGGCTGTACGAGCTCAAAAGGTGCTTCTACTCAATACTGAGCAAATGCTGAATACTGAATACTCAATACTGAATACTTATGACTAGTGTTGAGCATTCCGATACCGCAAGTATCGGGTATCGGCCGATACTTGCTGTATCGGAATTCCGATACCGACTTCCGATATTTTTTCAATATCGGAAGTCGGCATCGGAATCGGAAGTTCAAAGTTGATTGACAGCCTGACGTCATCATGATGCGCGGTGTGTGCGCATCATGATGCGCCGTCATTTCGGGCCTTCCGGGGGTCTCTGCCGGCCTGCCGGGGGGCTGTGCCGGCCTGCCGGGGGGCTGTGTGGACTGCCCGGGGTCTGTACCGGCCTGCCGGGGGGCTGTGCCGGCCTGCCGGTGGTCTGTGCACCCTGTGGGGGTCTGTGCCGGCCTGCCGGGGGGCGTGCCGGCCTGCCGGGGGGCTGTGCTGATGTCCGGGGGTCTGTGCAAGCATCGTCCGATGGGACTACAAGTCCCATCTGGCGATGCCTGCTACCATGACAGTGATTGACACATTAGCCAATGATGGGACAGTAGTAGTCCCATCACCTGGCTAATGTGTTAAATGTTAAAAAAAAAAAAAAAAATACTACATACATACTACATACATACTACATGCATGCTACATACATACTACATGCTACATACATACTACATACATACTACATACATACCACATACATACCACATATATACCACATACATACTACATACATACTACATACATACTACATACATACTACATACATACATACTACATATATACTACATACATGCTACATACATGCTACATACATGCTACATACATACTGCATGCTACATACTACATACATACTACATACATACTACATATATACTACATGCATGCCACATGCATACCACATACATACTACATACATACTACATACATACTACATACATACTACATGCTACATACATACTACATATATACTACATGCATGCTACATACATACTGCATGCTACATGCATGCTACATACATACTACATACATACTACATGCTACATACATACCACATATATACTACATACATACTACATACAATACATTAATACAATACATACATAGACATACAGTACATATAACATAGAGTAACATACTTACCAATACTTGTCACATTGTTCCCCGAAGCCGTTGTCTTTTACGGAATAAATATTAACATAACAAACCACAAAAATACTCACCCACGATCCGAAGCAGTCCACGAGTGTGTCCCACGACGATCTTGGGTAGAGAACTGCAGCATCAGCTGTTGCTGCCGTTCTCTACGGGCTGCAGGAATCCAATGACGGAAGGTAGGTATCCTTCCGCACTGTATTCCTCCGCCACTTAAAAAAAAAAAAAGTCCCTAGTCTCACTTTATGCCATTGCTGCGTGGGAATTTCCCACACAGCAATGGCATAAAGTGAGACTAGGGACTTTTTTTTTTTTTTTAAGTGGCGGAGGAATACAGTGCGGAAGGATACCTACCTTCCGTCATTGGATTCCTGCAGCCCGTAGAGAACGGCAGCAACAGCTGATGCTGCAGTTCTCTACCCAAGATCGTCGTGGGACACACTCGTGGACTGCTTCGGATCGTGGGTGAGTATTTTTGTGGTTTGTTATGTTAATATTTATTCCGTAAAAGACAATGGCTTCGGGGAACAATGTGACAAGTATTGGTAAGTATGTTACTCTATGTTATATGTACTGTATGTCTATGTATGTATTGTATGAATGTATTGTATGTAGTATGTATGTAGTATATATGTGGTATGTATGTAGCATGTAGTATGTATGTAGTATGTATGTAGCATGCATGTAGCATGCAGTATGTATGTAGCATGCATGTAGTATGTATGTAGTATATATGTGGTATGTATGTAGCATGTAGTATGTATATAGCATGCATGTAGTATGTATGTAGCATATATGTAGTATGTATGTAGTATGTATGTAGCATGCATGTAGTATATATGTAGTATGTATGTAGCATATATGTAGTATGTATGTAGCATGTAGTATATATGTAGTATGCATGTTGCATGCATGTAGTATATATGTAGTATGTATGTTGCATGTAGTATATATGTAGTATGTATGTTGCATGTAGTATATATGTAGTATGAATGTAGCATGTAGTATGAATGTAGCATGTATGTAGTATGCATGTTGTATGTATGTAGCATGTAATTTTTTTTTTATTTTTTTTTTACATTCAACACATTAGCCGGATGATGGGACTACTACTGTCCCATCATTGGCTAATGTGTCAATCACTGTCATGGTAGCAGGCATCGCCCGATGGGACTTGTAGTCCCATCGGACGATGCCTGCACAGACCCCCGAAGCCTGCACAGCCCCCCGGCAGGCCGGCACAGCCCACCGGAGCCTGCACAGCCCCCCGGCAGGCCGGCACAGACCACCGGAGCCTGCACAGCCCCCCCGGCAGGCCGGCACAGCCCCCCGGCAGGCCGGCACAGCCCCCCGGCAGGCCGACACAGCCCACCGGAGCCTGCACAGACCCCCTGGCAGGCCGGCACAGCCCCCCGAAAGGCCCGTACAGACCCCAGAGAGGCTGTACAAGGGAAAAACAGGATTTTTCTTATTCCGATACCGGAAGTCCCATAGACTTGAATGGGACTTCCGGTATCGGAATCGGCGATACCGATACTTTTTTTTAAGATCGGCCGATCCATTCCGATCCGATACTTTGAAGTATCGGACGGTATCGCTCAACTCTACTTATGACCATGTGAAATTTCAGTTTTTCTTTTTCAATAAATTTGCAAAAATTTCTACATTTCTGTTTTTTTTGCAGCCAAGATGGGGTGCAGAGTGTACATTAATGAGAAAAAAAAGAACTTTTTTGATTTTAACAAATGGCTGCAATGAAACAAAGAGTAAAAAATCTAAAGGGGTCTGAATACTTTCCGTACCCACTGTGTATACATACCCATATATTGGCATGTCCATGTTCTTTCTTTTTCATAACATGGCAGGAAACTATTTCTAATGTATATACATGGTGAATACACTGTATATTACTTCTTTTTAAATTTTATGGCCCAGCTTTACTGACCAATTGCCTTATTTGTATCTGGGGTTTTTCGTTATCAATATCTATATTATTATACCTTGATTTTATTTTGATTGTTTAACCCCTTCACGACCTTGGACATACTTAATATGTCTTGCTTGGTTGGTACATGCTGATCTTGAACGTACTGAGAACAGTGGAGGAAATAATTATTTGATCCCTTACTGATTTTGTAAGTTTGCCCACTGACAAAGACATGGACAGTCTATAATTTTAAGGGTAGGTTAATTTTAACATTGAGAACTAGAATATCAAAAACATAATCCAGAAAATCACATTTTATAAATTATATAAATTTATTTGCATTTTGCAGTGAGAAATATGTGTTTGATCACCTTCCAACCATTAAGAGTTCTGGCTGCTACAGACAAGTTAGATGCTTCTAATCAACTTGTTACCTGCATTAAAGACAGTGGTCTTACATAGTCACCTTTATAGTCCACAGACTCAGTCAGACTCTAACCTCTACAACATGGGCAAGACAAAAGAGCTTTCTATGGATGTCAGGGACAAGATCAAAGAACTGCACAAAGCTGGAATGGGCTACAAAGCCATATGTAAGATGCTGGATGAAAAGGTGACAACTGTTATTGCAATAGTAAGAAAATTAAAGAAATACAAAATGGCTGTCAAATCGACATTGATCTCGGGCACCATGCAAAATCTCACATCATGGGGTATCCTTGATCATGAGGAAGGTGAGAGATCAGCCTAAAACTTCATGGGGGAACTTGTTAATGATATCAAGGCAGCTGAGTCCACAGTCACCAAGAAAACCATTGCTAACACATTATGCCGTAAAGGTTTAAAATCCTGCAGTGCCTGCAAGATCCCCCTGCTCAAAAAGGCAGATGTGCAGGCTTGTCTGAAGTTTTCCAATGAACGCCTGGATGATTCTATGAGTGATTGGGAGAAGGAGATGTGGTCAGATTGAGCTCTTTGGCATTAACTTAACTTACCGTGTTTGGAGGAAGACAAATGCTGTCTATGACCCAAAGAACACCGTCCCCACTGTCAAGCATGGAGGTGGAAACATGTTTTGGGGATGTTTCTCTGCTAAAGGCACAAGACTACTTCACCACATCAATGGGAGAATGGATGGAGCCATGTACCGTTAAATCCTGAGTGACAACCTCCTCCCCTCCACCAGGACATAAAAAAATTGGTCGTTGCTGGGTCTTCCAGCAAGACAATGACCCAAAACATACAGCCAAGCCAACAAAGGAGTGGCTCAAAAAGAAGCACATTAAGGTCATAGAGTGGCCTAGCTAGCCTCCAGACCTTAATCCCATAGAAAACTTATGGATGGAGTTGAAGCTCCGAGTTGCCAAGCGACAACCTCAAAATCTTAATGATTTAGATATTATCTGCAAAGAATATTGGGCCAAAATTCCTCCTGACATGTGCACCAACCTCATTATCAACTACAAAAAAGTCTGACTGTTGTGCTTGCCAACAAGGGTTTTACCACCAAGTATTAAGTCTTGTTTGCCAGAGGGATCAAATACTTATTTCTCACTGCAAAATGCAAATACATTTTATATTTCTTTTATTTTAATTGGGGAAAAAGGGGGATGATTCGAATTTTTATGTTTTTTTATATTTTAACAATTTTTTTTGCTTTTAGCTTTTTTTTTTGTCCCCTTAGGAGACATGAACCTGCAATCGTTTGATCACTCGTACTATACACAGTACTGTTGCTACATAAAGAAAAAAATCAGTGTCTCATATGACACTCAGTCAAAACATGGGAGTCACAGGAGAAATGACATGACAAGCATGGAGTCTTCAGTTGACCCCAGGCTGTCATGGATTTTGTTGCAAGGGTATGAGGAGGTGTTTGTTTCAATGAACGCTTGACAGCATGGACACCTGGGTGCTTAAAAGATGCTGCTAGTGATTGCCAGCTGCAATTAAGATGTTAACAGTAGCGATCAGTGCTGATATAGTCAGCATCTTCTCTCTGTGGTTCAGGCTCTGCTCATAAGCCTGCTTTCAACACCCTGACACACTCCATCATGTCTGAGAGTCCTGGTACAGATGATGTAATGATGTCACTGCAACTCTCCACAATTCAGGGTTAGGTGAGTGTACAGTGGGCTGGGGAGGCTATTATACTGTGTGTAGGGGCATGGTACTGTGTGGAGGGTTTCATAGACCATATTACTGTGTGGGGGCTGTGGAGGCTATAATACTGTTTTGGAGCTTTGGGGGACATCATCCTTTTTTTTTTAAGGGATGCTGTGAGGGAATCATACTGTGTGTGAAGTTGTGGGAGCAATCATACAGTGTGGGTGCCATCACAATGTGTTCAGAAGGCTGTGCAGGCCATCATACTGTGTTGAGGGCTGAGGGTTACATCATTATATGTGGTGGCTATCATACTGAGTGAGAACTGTGAGAGGATGCCATAATATTGTGTGGGGACATGGGGCCAGCAAAGCGTGTGAATGGCTTTGAGGGCAATCATACTGTGCGTGGGTGCTGAGGAGGCCTCACACTGTATGCAGAGGCTTTAGGGTCATCATATTATGTGTGGGTTTGGGGGGAAATCATACTGTGTGGGTGCATCATATTGTTTTTAGGGACTGTAGAGCCATCATACTATGTGTGTTGGTTTGTTGGTTCACTATGCTGTGCAAAGGGGCTATGGAGATGACTAGGGATGAGCGAGTATACTCGTTAGGATTCGGTACTCGGCGAGTAATGAGGTACTCGCTGTACTCGAATCCTAGCGAGTACATTTCACTACTCGCCTCGCAATATTCAGATCTCCTGCCCGGCATGTATTAGCCAATCACAGTAAAGCCTCCGCCTTCTTTGTTGTGGCATTACTGTGATTGGCTGGCTGCGCAGCGCAACTGTATCGCTGGAGCCCCTGGAGAGCGGTCGCATCAACTGATGCGGCAGCTCTCCATGAGGGATCGACGTGGGACCCTCATTATTAGTGGGGTTATGACGGAAAGGTGAGTATAGGTTGCGTTATTATTTTAATTTTTTACAGGTGATCGATGGCTTCGCGGAATTAGGTGTGTGCGGTGAGTATGTACTCTATGTTATGTATTGTATGTTATGTGTATGTACTGTATTTTATTTGTTGTATGTTCTGCATGTCTTTTTTTTTTTTTACATTCACCACATGAGCCGGATGATGGGAATACTACTTTCCCATAATCCGCTAATGCTGTCACTGTAGTGACAAGTAGTCCCATCGGATGATGCCCGCACAGCCTGCACAGCACTGGTACAGCCCGCACAGCATCGGCATCGGCCGGCATAGCACCGCACAGGTCCGACAGAGACCTGCACAGCCCCGCACACACACAGCCCCACAGACCCCAGCACACATTCTCCACACACACACATAGTCTCTACCCACAGACAATCTCTGTCCATTACTCACATTTCCCATAGACTTACATTGGATTTGCTACTCGTTACGAGTACCCGAGTATTAGGAGCTACTTGTAACGAGTACAGCGAGTCCGAGTATTACACTACTCGCTCATCCCTAGAGATGACCATATTGTGTGTGAACTATGAGTGACATCATAGTTTGTGTGTGAATTTGGTGACTATTATGTGGGGCTGTTGGGGTCCATTATAATATGTAGGGAACTTTGGGGGCCATAAAACTGTGTTGGAAGGTGTGGGAGCCATCATATTCTGTGTTGAAGTCTGTGGTGACTGTATATGAGCTGTCATACTGTGGGTGCACCATGCTGTGTGAGGGAATGTGGAGACCTACATACTGTGTGTTGGGCTGTGGGACAATCATAATGTCTGAAAAGCAGGGGGACATCATACTGTGCGTGGGGTCTGTGGAGATTATCATACTATGTGTTTAGGGCTATAGGGGTCATCAGACCGTGTGTGATGGGCTGTGGGATATATTATATTTTGTGTGAGAGACTGTAAAGGTCATCATACTGTTGATGGGGGCCATCATACAGTGAGCTGTATACAGTGCCTTGCGAAAGTATTCAGCCGCCTGGAACTTTTCAACCTTTTCCCACATATCATGCTTCAAACATAAAGATACCAAATGTAAATTTTTGGTGAAGAATCAACAACAAATGGGACACAGTTGTGAAGTTGTATGAAATTTATTGGTTATTTTAAATTTTTGAGGAAATTCAAAAACTGAAAAGTGGGGCGTGCAATATTATTCGGCCCCTTTAACTTAATACTTTGTTGCTCCACCTTTTGCTGCGATTACAGCTGCAAGTCGCTTGGGGTATGTCTCTATCAGTTTTGTACATCGAGAGACTGAAATTCTTGCCCATTCTTCCTTGGCAAACAGCTTGAGCTCAGTGAGGTTGGATGGAGATCGTTTGTAAACAGCAGTTTTCAGCTCTTTCCACAGATTCTCAATTGGATTCAGGTCTGGACTTTGACTTGGCCATTCTAACACCTGGATACATTTATTTGTGAACCAATCCATTGTAGATTTTGCTTTATGTTTGGGATCATTTTCTTGTTGGAAGACAAATCTCCGTCCCAGTCTCAGGTCTTTTGCAGACTCCAACAGGTTTTCTTCAAGAATGGTCCTGTATTTGGCTCCATCCATGTTGCCATCAATTTTAACCATCTTCCCTATCCCTGCTGAAGAAATGCAGGCCCAAACCATGATGCTGCCACCACCATGTTTGACAGTGGGGATGATGTATTCAGGGTGATGAGCTGTGTTGCCTTTACGCCAAACATATCATTTGGCATTGTTGCCAAAAAGTTTGATTTTGGTTTCATCTGACCAGAGCACCTTCTTCCACATGTTTGGTGTGTCTCCCAGGTGGCTTATTGCAAACTTTAAATGACACTTTTTATGGATATCTTTGAGAAATGGCTTTCTTCTTGCCACTCTTCCATAAAGGCCAGATTTGTGCAATGTATGACTGATTGTTGCCATATAAACAGACTGTCCCACCTCAGCTGTAGATCTCTGCAGTTCAACCAGAGTGATCATGGGCCTCTTGGCTGCATCTCTGATCAGTCTTCTCCTTGTTTGAGATGAAAGTTTAGGGGGATGGCCAGGTCTTGGTAGATTTTCAGTGGTTGATACTCCTTCCATTTCAATATGATCGCTTGCACAGTGCTCCTTGGGATGTTTAAAGCTTTGGAAATCATTTTGTATCCATATCTGGCTTTAAACTTCTCCACAACAGTATCACGGACCTGCCTGTTGTGCTCTTTGGTCTTCATGACGCTCTCTGTGCATCAAACAGATCCCTGAGACTATCACAGAGCAGGTGCATTTCTACGGAGACTTGATTACACACAGGTGGATTATATTTATCATCATTAAACATTTACAGTTGTGGCCAACAGTATTGACACCCCTGCAATTCTGTCAGATAATACTCAGTTTCTTCCTGAAAATGATTGCAAACACAAATTCTTTGGTATTATTATCTTCATTTAATTTGTCTTAAATGAAAAAACACAAAAGAGAATGAAGCAAAAAGCAAAACATTGATCATTTCACACAAAACTCCAAAAATGGGCAAGACAAAAGTATTGGCACCCTCAGCCTAATATTTGGTTGCACAACCTTTATCCAAAATAACTGCGACCAACCACTTCCGGTAACCATCAATGAGTTTCTTACAATGCTCTGCTGGAATTTTAGACCATTCTTCTTTGGCAAACTGCTCCAGGTCCCTGATATTTGAAGGGTGCCTTGTCCAAACTGCCATTTTTAGATCTCTCCACAGGTGTTCTATGGGATTCAGGTCTGGACTCATTGCTGGCCACCTTAGACATCTCCAGTGGTTTCTCTCAAACCATTTTCTAGTGCTTTTTTAAGTGTGTTTTGGGTCATTGTCCTGCTGGAAGACCCATGACCTCTGAGGGAGACCCAGCTTTCTCACACTGGGCCCTACATTATGCTGCAAAATTTGTTGGTAGTCTTCAGACTTCATAATGCCATGCACACAGTCAAGCAGTCCAGTGCCAGAGGCAGCAAAGCAACCCCAAAACATCAGGAAACCTCCGCTATGTTTGACTGTAGAGACCGTGTTCTTTTCTTTGAATGCCTCTTTTTTACTCCTGTAAACTCTATGTTGATGCCTTTGCCCAAAAAAGCTCTACTTTTGTCTCATCTGACCAGAGAACATTCTTCCAAAACGTTTTAGGCTTTTTCAGGTAAGTTTTGGCAAACTCCAGCCTGGCTTTTTTATGTCTCGGGGTAAGAAGTGGGGTCTTCCTGGGTCTCCTACCATACAGTCCCTTTTCATTCAGTTGCCGACAGATAGTACGGGTTGACACTGTTGTACCCTCGGACTGCAGGGCAGCTTGAACTTGTTTGGATGTTAATCGAGGTTCTTTATCCAACATCCGCACAATCTTGCGTTGAAATCTCTTGTCAATTTTTCTTTTCCGTCCACATCTAGGGAGGTTAGCCACAGTGCCATGGGCTTTAAACTTCTTGATAACACTGCACACAGTAGACACAGGAACCTTCAGGTCTTTGGAGATGGACTTGTAGCCTTGAGATTGCTCATGCTTCCTCACAATTTGGTTTCTCAAGTCCTCAGACAGTTCTTTGGTCTTCTTTCTTTTCTCCATGCTCAATGTGGTACACACAAGGACACAGGACAGAGGTTGAGTCAACTTTAATCCATGTCAACTGGCTGCAAGTGTGATTTAGTTATTGCCAACACCTGTTAGGTGCCACAGGTAAGTTACAGGTGCTGTTAATTACACAAATTAGAGAAGCATCACATGATTTTTCGAACAGTGCCAATACTTTTGTCCACCCTCTTTTTTATGTTTTGTGTGGAATTATATCCACTTTGGCTTTAGAACAATTCTTTTTGTGTTTTTTTTTTCATTTAAGACAAATTAAATGAAGATAATAATAACAAAGAATTTGTGTTTGCAATCATTTTCACGAAGAAACTGAGTATTATCTGACAGAATTGCAGGGGTGTCAATACTTTTGGCCACAACTGTAGGACAACATTGGATCATTCAGAGATCCACAATGAACTTCTGGAGTGAGTTTGCTGCACTGAAAGTAAAGGGGCAGAATAATATTGCACGCCCCATGTTTCAGTTTTTGAATTTCCAAAAAAATTTAAAATAACCAATAAATTTCGTTCAACTTCCCATACTCTGTGTGTGGCTGTGGTGAAAATTATGCTGGTGGTAGGCTGTTGGGACATTCATAATATGTGTGACATCTGTGTCGGCTAACCTATTGCGTGTGGAGCTGTCGGGGCTGTTATATAGCACCACACACGGTACAGCCATCATACTGTATTTATGAGGCTGTGTATCCATCTTACTCAGTGTGAGGCTGTAGCAGAAATCTAACTGTGTGAAGGCCAGAGTACTATGTGTAGGTTCTATGGTGGTAACCATATTGTGTTTGGTGGGCTGTGGTGCCATCTCATTGTGTGTGGGGATGTGAAGGCTATCATACTGTCTGGAGGACTGGAAGGGGCCATCATACTTTTTGATGGGAGGTTGTGGAAGCCCCCATACTGTTTGAGGGTGGCCGTGAGGACTGTATGGGACGGTCATACTATGTGGTGACTGATGGGAAATAATAATGTGTTTGGGCTTGGTGGCAATCATACTGTGTGGGAGGGCTATAGGGACCATCTTGTTGTGTGTGCAAGCTATAATACTGTGTGTGACAGGTGATCATATTGTATGGGACTATGGGGCTCATCTTTCTCTGTGTGTGGGGGCTGTGGAGGACCTCATATTTTGTGTGAGACTGTGGGGCTATCATACTGTGTGTGGGGGATTGAAGCAACATAGAATAATCAATGTACAACATCATGTCTCAAAATAGGAAAGATATGAAAGTGCTTGTACGTTATAAGTGAATGTACAGTAGTTACAGTTGAAAACTCAATCTACAGTAAGCAAAAAAGTAAATAAAGGATTTCCAATTAATAAAAATATTATTCATCAGTCTTTTATTAATGTAATAGAGTAAAAAATCTTAATAAAATAGGTATAGAAACAAGGCCATGCATGGGTTATGATGAGTAGAGATGAGCAAATATTTCAATATTCGGTCCGGCCCACGATCGCCGAATTTGCAATATTCGCCGACTTAACTGTCTATTAAATCATCGAATATAGCTGAACATACACTGCACAAAAGTCAGGGTTTCAGAAGCTGTGTGACAGGGTGGGAAACACGGTGTAGTGCTTCTGATAGTCGGAGAAATCATCCCCGCCAGTCAGAGAACCGCGGTTCCCACGCTGTTAGACGACAGCGTGAGCCTGCAGCTGTGATCGGAGGTATAAAGTTTACCTCCGGTTACTGGTGTCAGCTGATGGGACTACAGCTCCCAACAGCTGACACTTGCTGCCGCTAATAACAGTGAGAGCAGGAGTGGCAGATGGGAGTATTTATCAGCCGCTCCTGCTCTGTAAATAACTAATTAAAAGAAAAAAAAACAGCAGAGCAGACTTGAAGCCCATTCACTTGAATGGGGGCCCAACAATACAAGTGTTTGACATGCTGTCATATGCATGACACTGGTCAGAGAGCCGTGGTTCCCACGCTGTCAAAAGACAGCGTGAGCATTCAGCTGTGATCAAAGATATAAAGTTTACCTCTGGTCACTGGTGTCAGCTGATGGGACAATTGCTCCCATCATCCGACACCTCCTGCCACTTATAACAATGAGAGCAGGAACGGATGTTAGGAATATTCATCAGCCACTCCTGTGCTGTAAATAAATAATTAAAAAAAAACCTGCGTGGGCTCCCCCCTATTTTTGATAACCAGTCAGGCAAAACTCACAGCTGGGGGCTGCAACCCTCAGCTGTCAGCGTTAACAAGGTTGGTTAGGCCTCTTTCACACTTCAGTTTTTTGTGTCAGTTAAAATCCGCCAAAAAGACGGACAAGCGGATTCGTTCTTTACTGATGTGAACGGATGCCACAGGATCCGTTTTTTGACGGATCCGCAAAATGAGGAAATTTAAAGGAACCACTGGCCGGGAAGAGGAGAGAGAGAGAGAGAGGGAGGGAGGGAGAGAGAGAGAGAGAGAATTTTGTTTTGTCCGGCACCCAGACAGAATTTCGGGTTAATTCAGTGTCTGGAGGATCCGCTGGCCAAAAAAACGTTGCAAGCTCAGTTTGGAAATCTTTGAGGATGTTGACGGATAGCAACATTATGGCGGATCCGCACAAAAATGGATGCAACGGACGGCAATCTGTCAAGATCCGCCAATAATGAAAGTCAATGGGGAAAAAAACGGATCCGCAAAAAAAAATTGTGGATCCGTTTTTTTCAAAACCTGGCGGATTTTGACTGATTGTAAAAAACGGAAGTGTGAAAGAGGCCTTATCGAGAATAGAGGGTTCCCCACATTGTTTTTTTAATTATTTAAAATAAATAATTATTTTAAATAAATGGTGTTGGGTCCCACCATTTTTGACAACCAGCCTTGCTAAAGCTGACAGCTGGGGGCTGGTATTCTCAGGCTGGTAAGGGGCCATGGATATTGAACCCCCAGCTTAAAAATAGCAGACTGCAGCTGCCCAGAAAAGGCACATTTAATAGATGTGCTAATTCTGGCACATTGCCCAGCTCTTCCCACTTGCCCTGTAGTGGTGGCAAGTGGGATTCATACATTATTTGCGTGGTTGATATCATTTTTGTATTGTCAGGTGACATCAAGCCCTGAGGTTAGTAATGGAGAGGCATCAACAAGACGCCCCCATTACTAACCCATAGTCACATTGTATAAAAACACACACACCAAGAATAAAGTCCTTTAATTGAAAAAATATACAAGGTGAGCCCTAACAGAGTCCACTATATACAGTATAAGCCATTGTAAAGCCTTTCTAAATACATTATTAGCCCTGACACAGCCCCCTCTATTCAATATGAGCCCCCATATATCTATCCTATATACATCATAAGTTCCCACTTAGCATCCCTATATATAGTATGATATAGTATGATCCCCACATAGTATGAGCCCGCACATAGCCCCTATATACAGTAATAGCCCCAATCAGGCTCTCTATATACAGTATGAACCCCACAAAGTCCCCCTATATACAGTATGAGTTCCCACATAGTCTCATACAATATGAGCCCCCTCATAGACTTTCTATATACAGTATGAGCTCCCATATAGCCCCCTAAATACAAACATATATCCCAGACACATTCACACATGAAAAAAACACATACTCACTTTTCTTCTCCCATTGTCCCTGCACTCTGCTCCAGTCTTTGCTTTGTGCAATGATGCTCCATGCAGCAGGCGCAATGTAGTGGCATCACCGTGTTTGACATATCAGTTGCACAGGCTGAATGGTGGAAGGAGGAGCTTGCTGCTCCCACCTTCACCACTATATTCCCACTACCTGCATTCTGAGGATGCAGATAGCGTTGAAATTGAGATGCTGGGCACAGGGAGAACTGCCGAATGGTGCAGCCTGTGGACCATTATTTTCAGTGCTTCTGCTTTCTTGGTTTGTGGACTGGAGTGGAACAGCCATAGGACTGGATGTGACCTGTGGGTCACACATTGCTTAGGTCCGTTATTAATGAACCTCAAACCTACAGTAACAAATCACTTAAAATAAGTATTAAATGTTAATGGTTCTATTATGAGAGTATAGGGTACATTATAGCATAGCTATGTGCAGTAAGGTGTAAATCAGGGGTGGGGAACCTCAGGCCCCAGGGCCATTTACGGCCCTCAATGACCTTTTATCAGGCCCCTGAGCAGATTCTCAGGGACCGCATTCTTGGGCAGGGAGCTGTATTTTGATTGCCACAATCTCATTAATTTCTTCTTGCTCTGTTAGCACACACACGCAGTGTTCACTACTGAACATTGAAGGGCATGCAATGAAAGATTAAGTTATGAAACCAGTGCCAGAGTCAGGATGTACTTTGTGGGCGGAGTTTGTACTGCCCCCGAAGGATGGTATAAATATCCAAATGGCCCTTGGCAGAAAAAAGATTCCACTCCCCTGGTGTAAATGGTCACATAATATTTTCCATCAGAAATATAAACTTTAATTCCTCTGTACAGAAAGACTCTATAGGAGTGTATATAATGATGCCGACACTGTTGATATACACTGGATCATTTTGAAGTCTACTTTAAAAAATGTTGTCACACAAATGTTTAGTTTTGTAGTATAATGAGTATTCTTACCACCTTCGTGTAAGTTATATAAAAAAGCAGGGCAAATCATGGAAAATATATATGCACATGCTGTTCCATTAACATTGTAAATGCAATTCAGACTATCAGCAGCTTATATTAGCACCATATTGAGATGCACAATGTGTCTTGTTTGTTTAACGAAAAACACTTTAACTGGATACAAGTCATTAAGGATCTTGAAGAACAGGTTGTTGACACTGCAAAAACAATGACATTCTCCAATATGAGGCATGTTAACCTGGTGGCCTTATATAGCATATTATTACCTATTGCAGTGGCATTGGTTAGAAATAAAGACACACACTATATATACTGTATATTATAGATTAGGAAATCAATTCAATGTAAATCATATTTGCGTCAAATATTTGAGTATTTGAACAATTAATTTAACAACTTTCAATTCATTGTGTAAGGAATCACCAAAAATGGCCATTACCATTCCACAGATTGCAGAAGGTTGCATAAACCAGAGAAGGATCACTGCAACAGCTAACATAAACCATCCAGGCAGTATTACTACCAATGTTTTTGATGGGAAGTAAGTGAACGTTATACTGGAATAGATGAAAAAAATCACTTACCTTAGTAGCAGCAGGATGATCAACTGGGGAAAAAAAGAGAAGCAGGATTTGCACCATCATAACGTTTGCTGTAGCTAATTGGAATAGAGCGGGGTGGAGAAAATTGATAAAATACTGAAAAATCAAAAAGATGGTGCTCTTTCACCTATCAACAATAGCAACCATAATACAAAATACACAGCAGGAAAATCTAGGCACTCGCCATTAGTAAAAAAAAATAAAAATTGTAACTTCTTTATTCAGTATGAATATTAAAAAACACAAGATCTGGGAAACACATGCTACATGTATAAACTGGCAATGGCCATTTCACATGTTACCTCTGACAGCGACTCTGTCAATTTGAGACAATGTTTGGTACAGTTCATCTGTGCCACTGCCATAATATTTAATTTTTTACATAGCAGACTTTCAATATCATTAATAACATCATCAATAACATTTGCTCAGACTCTCCCTCCCCGAACTCATACCACTCCAGATGCCAAGGATAGTATTTTGCTAGAACAACTTAATTTCAATTGTCTAATTGGAAGAGATGAACAGTCAGCTTTTATATTAGGATCACATGAGGCTAGATGAGATATGGGACAGGATTGAAACACTTTGCTGCTTTGGTGAGTCTGTCAACCATGATGGTAGGAGCATTAGCATTTATAGTGGCACATCTAATCATGGCAAATGTACAGGTGGGAATGAGATGGGGTTGGGTTCAGGAGCTCAGTACATTTCCAACACTGAGGCAACTGTCAGCTGAGGCAAGGATGATTGTGTGATGGGCAAAACTAGGGATCTAGATTGGGGTGCTGTAGAGGGAATATCGTCAAAGGGGGTATTAACCTTGCTAAAATATATCAGGAGCTTTGTGCAGCCAGGAGAGCTGCTGTGGAAAAATCAGTTTCTTCTATGGTCAGCTCGAAAGTAGGTGATGCGTTATGTAATGTTGGTGTAGGAGGCCCAACAGTAATTGAAAGCTCTTGTCATGGTCATGGTGGTGGCAAGTTCTACATGCATGCATCTAAGATGCAGGAGTCTTTTTCTACATTATCAACAGTTACATCAATTAAAGTCTTCAGATCCTACAGCAGGAAAATAAGATCTGAACTATTTTTCTCAATCAGCACATGAAGCGACAACTCATTTTGTAAAAACAAAATAGCCAGCAACCTAAGGAATACTCAAGTTGCTTTTATAAATCATCTCATCTCATTCATATTTCTGTTTGCCAGGTCGCATCCTAAAATAATATCTGATCAGCTTAATTATCACCATCATTCACAACTATTGAAAATAATTATGCAAATGTAGGATAGAATAAGAACGGCACTCAGGTGCTCCTCGTCTGGCTGTGTCCTGATCACGTCCCTTCTTAACAGGCCAAATGACGGTGAAGCCTCGCAACCAATAATTGGTGCTCAGCATGAAATAAACATAGGAATCCAGCAAAAAAATAGAAAAAATGCGGCACTCACCAGATTGCAGTGTAACCAGAGTCCTTTATTTTATCATATTAGGCATGGACCCATGGAAGAGTCTCTGACTCGAAACGTCCATCATCCGTCTTTGTTCTCCGCATGCCTCTGTTCACCTGCCCTAAAAACCGCTGTCCATGCCGAATATGGTAAAATAAAGGACTCTGGTTACACTGCAATGTGGCGAGTGCCACATTTTTTCCCTTTTTTTGCTGGATTGAAAATAATTATATTTGCCTTACATTCAGAAAAGTAACCTACACTCCATGCATGACACATGTTCTGAATTTAATTGTGCAAGATTTTATTGAGAAATAAATGCATTTTAGAAAGGTGGTGGCTAAGGCCAGGAAAGTATCAGCTCATTTTAACCATTTTTATGTAGCAAAGCATGCACTTCTAGCTTTGCAAAAACAGGATATTCTGTCATTTGACTGTTTGATATTACTGTTGGAGCATCTGTATGAGTATCGCAAAGCAGTGATGATCTTTATCACACATCAACCAAAATTGAGTCCTAATTGGCTTATTCTAGGATGTACTCTGTTACCTGCTCTGTGAAGCTTTCACCAAGCCGGTGCATCCACCAGCATGATTGCCCAGGTAACCCATCTGTGATCCTCACAGACAACACTCCCACGCCTATGCCTATCCTAGGACTAAAACATTAGGTAAGGCATTAGCATAAAGAGCTATAGTATATTTGACAAGGTGGACCAGAAGGTTTTTTTCTGCCATTGTGACAAACTAATGCACTTGAACAAACAGACATGCACCAAATGAATAGCCAGGTTCAGTCGCACCTAGATTGTGTCCCTTCTCACGCAGATACCTTGAGACCTGAATCCATGTACTTCTAGGTCAACAGATTGGAGCAGTGACAAGAATTGGCCCAATTTGTCAGTGTACTTTCAGAGATGGTTATCAGTGCAGCAGGTGGCTTTATCATTGCCAATCAGACCACATTGTCTTTCACAAGTGTGGAAAACCTTACACTCATCAAAATAAATTAGGCATAGATCAATTCTGACTTTTGATCTATGGTTGATGCCAATGATTAGCCATAGCAGCTTCCTGCCTAACTGTCCATTACTGTATATTTCGCACTGTATTGCTGCTTTTTATGGCCCAAATTCTACCTGGAAATCTACTCCCTGTCCATCATATCTTCTATACTGTGCTGCTACTGGGAGCTGTTAGTCTTTGCTGTACACGACTAGACATATTCTTGCCTGCCCTATCCTATTTCCATACTATGTGACCTCTGCAGTTGACACTATTGTTAGTCAACCACACATCTTTTGCCTGTCCATCGTGTTTATAATGTATACTGTACTGCTTCTTTGACTGCCAGTGCAGGCCCGGGGCTGTCAAATATCGCTTTGCTTACCCCATCATATTTTTCACTGTGCAGTGTTTGCCACCTCCACTTCCATTTCCACTGTCGATAAAAGCTCACTAAAATAATTTGCTTGAGTGTTTTACAGCTATACATGTTTCAGCTTTCACAAAACAAATAACCTTTGCCCAGCTCTGTGAAAAACCGTTGCTTCTTTACTTTAAAAACACCAAATCTGTTAAAAAAAGGAATCATTTTTGGATGTCTAAGTAAAAAAAAAATTAATTTTGCAAACTGCAACCATGTTACTGATCACAAAAGTTATAAGATCATATTTGCACAGCTTGTTGAGATGCCAGTCACTTTAAAAACAGCAAACCTGTTTTTCCTCCTTAAATAAAGAGATCATTTTTCCATTGTTGGTTAAAAAGTCATTGTTTCTCCATTTTGCACACAGCAAACCTGCTGCTGCTCTCAAAATAAAGAAAATTTTTAAACGACCCATGAGAAAGCTTTAGCTTCTTTATGTAGCAACAAACTTGCTATTCCCCAAACATGTATTTTGACGCCATCCTTTCAATTGTGTGTAATGCTTGTGTATAAATACCAGAAGGGCATAATTTTTTTGAACATTTTTACAATGAAAAGCATCTAATAAGTCTGCTAGTACAGTGGTTTGTAAGTGGTTTTTGACACGATGAAATAAACTTTATTCCTCCCGGTAGCCTCAGGCTTTCAGTTATGGAGGCACGGCTGACACGGCTTCAGTCTCCACTCTATACGTAGTGAGCAATGGATGTGAAATGAAAAAAGAAGAAATATGCAGCACTCACCAATAAAGCAGAAAAACTGTGCGTCTTTATTTCACATGAATTCCATCAACAGATATGTGGACATGCAACCGTAAAAAGCAACACGGCAAAACCCCCAAGTATCAAGCCTAAAAAATCATAAGGCTATTAATAATATAGATGATAATCGAATGATTAATGGGTGGGGAAAACCATCATAAACTAGAGAGGATTTGATACAATAATATAAATTTTTATTTGCACATATATTATAAAGACATACAAAGTGCTTAAGATGAGGTAGATGAAAAATAGCAACTAAAACATAATGGCATAATACATAGATGACAAATATGCCAGACAGAAAAAACGTCTTAGGGCTAAATACTATACGAGATCAGATTACTGGTAGCAACAATTCAAATTCTAAGCACTATTGGTAACAGCTCTAGGTCTACAAATTATAGACCCAACCGAACAAGCAAAGTACCGGACTCAAATAATGCATAGGCAGTTGACTACAGTGAGCAGTGTTATCTAAACATGCTCAAAATGTAAACATTGAGGTCAAAAATAGTGTACCAAATATATATTTTCTAGACATCAACTGCAGTCCTAAATAGTGATATTAAAAAGTCTGAGCTTGCATAAAACATGCCAGTTGAAAAATATAGACTGCCTGGACAAATTATGAAAACCGCTGAAACAGTAGGTAGTAAATTTAGAAAAACAATGTTATTATGGCATACTGAAAATGCTAAAGCAGGCCTATAATTATAGCAGGAGCACAGGCTATCTGGTTACCCATATATTATAACAATATATGCCTATATGTCAGGCTTATAGCAGGGATACCAGACAGTCCGTGCATCTAAGTTCAAATAATGGCCGCATATCAGATGTGCAATGCATGATATACTGGCATTGCACTGTCTGCCCCAATGCGCGTTTCATCATCCTCCGTTTCATCAGGAGGCCTCCTGACGAAATCGAGGATGGTGAAACGCGCATTGGGGCTTCAGCGCGTCTCATGGGCATTCCTGTACTCATCTGGGATCAGGTCACAAGGTATTTTACCTTGCATATTATAGTCTGGTTAGCGCCACTATATCATAAAGGTACACTGTGAGATACACAAAGATACACTGTTGAGCCGACTGTCAGTCAGTGCCAGGGGCATGGCTACAGTCGCCCCTCTCTATGTACTGAGAAGTGACTGAAGCCGAGTCTCCATTGAATGAAAGCCGGAGTGTTTTGGGAGGATTACATTTTCTCCTAGCAAACGGGCCTACAGTGCGGCAGCCACAAGGCTTTAGAATGCAATTAACTTGTTGATTAACCCCATACCTGTAAGTTAATAGCATTTTTTGACATGCACTTCCAATGACCACTTGTTTATCTATAGTCAAATTTGTTGAAGTCATGTTGACTAGAGTTGAGCGAAACGGGTCGGTCATATTCAAAAGTCGGCGACTTTCGCTGAAGTCGGGTTTCATGAAACGAAACCCGACCATAGCGTGAGGTCGGCCACGAGGTCGGCGACCAGAGCGCCAAGGTTGCGTTTCAAAAGATGCTTCCAGCGCCCTTTTTCAGCCAATGATGGAGGAGGCACACTGTGGGCAACGCGATGACATAGGCATCGGTCACCACCATCTTTGAGAAAGGCATGCAAGTGATTGGCTGGCTTTGTGTGGCATCACAGGGGCTATAAAAGGGCGTGAACGCCGACCGCCATCTTACTTCTGCCGATCTTAGCATAGGGAGAGCTGCTGCTGCTGATTCTGTAGGGAGAGCGTTAGGCAGGGAAGAAGAGCCAAAAAACTGCTTCTGCTGTTAGCGATTTCCACTTACAACACAACACTTTGTGTGCAGTGACAGGGGAGGCTATATTTTTGTGCATCAGCTCTGTTGGTTATTAGGCTGCCTTATAAGGCTCCCTGATAGCTGCATTGCTGTTTGCACACTGCTGTGCAAACTGATTTTTTTAAAGCAAAATTCTTTATTCCTCTTTTCTGCACAGTTACCAAGCGTTCATTTTTCCACACTTTTGTGTGCAGCGGTCCTGCTTATTAGGCTGCCTGCGTCCACACTTGGACTGAGAGCATCATTGTCAGCTTTCTAAAATCTCTAGCGTGATCCAAATTCTCACCAATACTGTATACTATATAAACCTTCCATGCTGTCATACACCATCCAATTTCAGCCTGTTACATTGAGGTGTAATCTCTCCTGGGCCTTAGACTATAGTTCAGCATCCTCAAATCTATAGTGAGATTCAAATTCTCACCAATACTACATACAACCTCCACCTTGTCATTCACCATCCAATTTCAGCCTGTTAAATTGAGGTGTAATCTCTCCTGGGCCTGAGACAATAGTTCAGCATCCTCAAATCTATAGTGAGATTCAAAGTCTCACCAATAGTAGATACACCTTCTACCTTGTTTTACAGTACCATATAGCTGGTGGTATTTTGGGTACATTTTCACAAAAATGTGCAAGTATGGTGGAAGACGGTGGGGGTTACCAGCTGGTCCCGATGGTGGTGGTGGTGGTGTTGCATCTGTTGGAAGTGGCAAAAGCACAATATCACCTAAGGCAGGAGGTGTTGAGCCTGCATCATCGTCTAGCTCCACAAGGCCTCGAAGGCTCTCTTTTCTTGGAGTAGGTAAACCACTTTTAAAGCCAGAGCTTCAGGAACAAGTTTTGACTTACATTGCTGGAATAGCCTCCAGCTCTCTCGCCTCCTCTTCTGAAGTTTCAAAAAATAAAAGCACTGAGTCGTCATTGTAGGCTCCTGGTCAGGAACAACACCTTTCCTTGTGTCCTTCACCCCTACCAAAAGTGAAGGATGTGGCAGGCCACACTACTGATTACTCCATGGAGCTCGTTTCATATACCATTAGAGTTGAGCGAAACGGGTCGAAAAATTTCAAAAGTCGCCGACTTTTGGTAAAGTCGGGTTTCATGAAACGAAACCCAACCCTAGGGTGAGGTCGGCCACGAGCTCGGCGACTTTAGCGCCAAAGTCGCATTTCAAAAGTTTGTTTTCCGCCCTTTTTCAGCCAATCAGGATCCACGGACACTGTGGGCAACGTGATGACATAGGCAGGGGTCACCACCATCTTTGAGAAGGGCATGCAAGTGATTGGCTTGCTTTGGGGGGCGTCACAGGGGGTATAAAAGGGCGTGCACGCCGACTACCATGTTACTCATGCTGATCTCAGAATAGGGAGAGCTGCTGCTGCTGATGATTCTGTAGGGAGAGCGTTAGGCAGGGAAGAAGACACCAAAAACTGCTTCTGCTGCTAGCGATATTGCCTGTACAACACACCAGTTACTGTGCAGTGCAAGTGGAGGCTATATTTTGCTGGATCAGCTGTGTTGGCTGTTAGGCTGCCTTATAAGGCTTCCTGATAGCTGCATTGCTGTTTTCCCACTGCTCTGCAAGCTGCTTTTTTAAAAGCAATCCAAATTTTTTTTTTGTCCTGGTGAGGTACTGAGCGTGCATTTTTTCACACCATACAGCGGTGTACGCTGCTCACACAGTGCCGTGTAACGGCTGTTATCACGGCCACAGTGAAGTTATCTGTGTGTGACTCTGTAAGAATAAGTCGAGGACAAGTTCCGTTCTTACAGACCTCCACCTTCTAGTTTTGTCTGTTTTTCAAACAGTTAAGTAGATTTGCTGTTTGATCACATTCAAAACTATAGAGAGACAGCGTGTGTCAGTCCGTATACTTAAAAAACACAGAGCTTGACAATTTTACGGACACCGGACAGCGGTGTACGTGCACGCTCCTCTCTCAGTACCGTGTAACGGCTGTTATCACGGCCACAGTGAAGCTATCTGTGTGTGACTCTGTAAGAATAAGTCGAGGACATGTTCTGTTCTTACAGACCTCCACTTTCTAGTTTTGTCTGTTTTTCAAACAGTTAAGTATATTTGCTGTTTGATCACATTCAAAACTATAGAGAGACAGCGTGTGTCAGTCCGTATACTTAAAAAACACGGAGCTTGACAATTTTACGGACACCGGACAGCGGTGTACGTGCACGCTCCTCTCTCAGTACTGTGTAACGGCTGTTATCACGGCCCCAGTGAAACTATCTGTGTGTGACTCTGTAAGAATAAGTCGAGGACAGACCTACACTCTGGAGAGATTCCTATTCTGCCCAATTCTATATACACCTTGTAGTTTGTCATACACTAGTCAATTTCTGCCTGTGACATAGCGGTGTGATATTCACTTTGCCTCACACAATCCAACAGTGTCCACAAGTGTGTTCAGAAATTCTACATCTGCCCTGTCCTATAGTGACATTTTTCACACCTGCGACATTGAGCCTGTGACATAGCGGTGTGATATTCACTGGGCCTCACACAATCCAACAGTGTCCACAAGTGTGTTCAGAAATTCTACGTCTCCCCTGTCCTATAGTGACATTTTTCACACCTGCGACATTGAGCCTGTGACATAGCGGTGTGATATTCACTGGGCCTCACACAATCCAACAGTGTCCACAAGTGTGTTCAGAAATTCTACATCTCCCCTGTCCTATATACACCTTGTACCTTGTTTTACATTACTATATAGTTTGTGGGATTCTGTGTACATTTTTATCAAAAATGAGGAAGGCTGGTGGAAGAGGCCGTGGAATTGGGCAGGGGTTGCCAGCTGGTAATGATGGTGTTGGTGGTGGATCTGATGGTAGTGGCAAAAGCAAAATAGGACCAAATGCAGGAGGTGTTGAGCCTGCATCATCGTCTGGCTACACAAGGCCTCGAAGGCTTAGTTTTCTAGGAGTTGGCAAACCGCTTTTAAAGCCAGAGCTTCAGGAAAAAGTTTTGGCTTACATTGCTGACTCAGCCTCCAGCTCTATCGCCTCCTCTTCTGAAGTTGTAAAAAATAAAAGCACTGAGTCGTTATTGGAGGCTCATGTTCATGAACCACACCTTTCCTTGTGTCCTTCACCCCAACCAAGATTGAAGGATGACGCAGGCCATACAACTGATTACTCCATGGAGCTGTTTTCACATACCATGCCTGGGTTATCAAGTGAAATGGTGAATTACCCAGGCCAAGATGAATCTGACATGGAGTGCACTGATGCACAGCCACTGATAGATGATTCTGCTGGTACATTCACTCAGAGCACTACATTGTCCTCGCAGTGTAATGAGCCAGATTCTGACCCTGATGAGACTCAGGTGCCCCTTCCCGCATACTATACCACCATACACGGTGACACAGAGGAAGGTGCACATGACATTGAAGAGGAGGTGATGGATGACCCAGTTGTTGACCCAGATTGGCATCCATTGGGGGAAGAGGGTGCTGCTTCCAATACCTCAGATGAGGAGGAGGAGGATCCGCAGCAGGCAACGACATCGCAACAGCTGTTATCTGGCATGACCGTAGCAGTCCAAAAATGGGTTACAAAAACCAAAAGAGTTGCAGGACAGTTTGGCTAGACGGTCACCAAAAGCATATAGTTGTGTACGCCTCAAATGCATTTCCTTTTTTCCATTTTTTAGATTGCTGTGTAACCATACTGAGAACAAGAAGATTTTACATGTTTAAACTATGCTATATATACCTGCTATCCAGTGATAAAGTACCCTTTCTCAACTTTGTACAATCTGGTCAAATCCATAATGGCCTGAGAACATCTGAGTCTGCCTCCTGATCTATAGACATATATTTTTAATGTGTAAACTAGGCTACATATATACGTGTTATCCGGTGAAGCGGTACCCTTTATCAACTTTCTACAATGTTGTTGAATCCATACTGGGCCTGAGAACAGCTGCCGAGCTGTTAAGCAAGCTACAGCACCTGTGGTTTGGACACGTAATTTTTTCAGGAATGACAGTTAGGCCTAACTCCGGAATTGCGGTTGACCTGAACTTACTGGGAAATCATCGTTCATTCGCGGGGAATAATCTGAATCCCAGATCCCCATCACTAACAGAGTTCAGCAGGTTATCTGCACCTGTAAGCGACAAAAGCTGGTCCTTTCAGTGTAGCGTGCATGCAGCCCTGGACATGTACGGGAATGCTAGACCTGTTATTGCTCGATCTCACATGCCAGAGCCTCGCTTATCCCTCTAGTAAGCTTGTCCTCTCAGTGTACTGAGTCAGAATCAGACCCTGATGAAACTCAGGTGCCCCTTCCTGCATACTATACCACCTTACACGGTGACACAGAGGAAGGTGCACATGAAATTGAAGAGGAAGTGATGGATGACCCAGTTGTTGACCCAGATTGGCATCCATTGGGGGAAGAGGGTGCCGCTGCCAATAGCTCAGAAGAGGAGGAGGAGGATCCGCAGTAGGCAACGACATCGCAACAGCTGTTATCTGGCATGACCGTAGCAGTCCAAAAATGGGTTACAAAAACCAAAAGAGTTGCAGGACAGTTTGGCTAGACGGTCAAATTAGCACAGCGAGCAAGGTCTCAAAATGTCTTCCATAGTAGGAAGAGTGCAGTGTGGCACCTTTTTGAATAAAATCCTAATGATCAGGCAAAAGTTATCTGTAAGAAGTGCGAAAAGACATTTAGCCAAGGGAAAAATCTGAAAAATTTGAATACCAGTTGCATGGTTAGACATTTAACCACCATGCACTTGCAAGCGTGGACGGACTACCAAACCTCACGTACCACATGTGCACCTGCTCCGACTGAAGGTAGTCAGCAACGCTACATCGTTTCCCCCACTGTAAGCCCACCGGTTAGCACACCACCAGCAGCAAATGTCGAGGTGTCGTCGCAAGGGCAAAGCAGTCATGGAATCACAATGTTATTGCTACGAAAGACTGAATCTAGGCCATCAGCAACACCACCAACACTATCACCATCACCAACCCTCTCTCAGTCAGCCATGTCCACCGCTAGTTCCACCAAATGCAGCTCTCAAGTCCAGCTCACCCTACCAGAAACTCTGAGTAGGACAAGAAAGTACTCATCCTCTCATCCGCATACACTGGCTTTGAACACCCACATTGCCAAACTAAACTCGTTAGAGATGATGCCCTACCGGTTGGTTGAAAGCAAAGCTTTCCGCGAGCTCATGGCCTACGCAATGCCATGCTATGACCTACCCAGTCGGCACTTCTTTTCACGAAAAGCCATCCCAGCCCTCCATGTGCATGTGAAAGACCGCATTGTCCATGAACTTAAGCAATCAGTGAGTGGAAAGGTGCACCTCACAACAGATGCATGGTCCAGTAGGCATGGCCAGGGCCGTTATGTGTCCATCACTGCGCAGTGGGTTAATGTGGGGACAAAGGGTCCACAGGGGACAGCGGCGGTGGGACAGTGCTGCCTAGCCCTCGGTATAGGAAACAGTTGGCTGTAGGTGTTCGACCTTCCTCCTCCTCCAAAAGCGAAAGCTCGTCCACAGAGCGCAGTCGCACGAGCACACCATCCGCAGCTGCCAGTGTTGCACACGAGTTGTCCCACTATCGAACAGCTAGTGGTAAGCATCAGCAGGCTGTGTTGAAGATGATGTGTTTGGGCAACAACAGACACACCGCGGAGGTACTGGCCGACTATTTGCAGCGACAAACTGAGTCATGGCTGGGCAGTCTACATCTTGAGGCAGGCAAGGTAGTTAGTGATAACTGCCAAAATTTTGTGGCAGCCATAGCCCTTTTAAAACTCAGACACATACCTTGCCTGGCTCACACCTTGAACCTGGTGGTGCAGTGCTTCCTCAATAATTATCCGGAGTTTATACCCCTGCTCCATAAGGTGCGAAGACTGTGCTCGCACATCCGCCGGTCGCCCGTACACTCCAGTCGTATGCAGAAGCTGCAGCAATTGCTCCACCTTCCCAATCACCGCCTAAGTATCGACGTTGCAACAAAGTGGAACTCCACCCTGCACATGGTTCAGAGGCTGTGTGAAAAGAGGCAGGCTGTAATTCATTTGTGGGAGGTTACACGGGCTGGCTGTTTGCAGGCAGACATGGAGTTGTCTGGTGTGCAGTGGTCGAAGCTGAAAGACCTCTGTAAAGTCCTTCAGTGTTTTGAGGAATGCACACGGCTGATAAGCGCAGACGACGCCATCATAAGCATGAGCATCCCACTTATGCGTCTGCTCATGCAAACTTTGACGCACATTAAGGAGCAGATATCTGCAGCCGAGGAGGAAGAGGAGGAGGGAAGCCTCCTGGATCCACGCTATAAAGGCAAATTCCAAAACATCATGCCACAGGAGAACCTAGAGCTACTATTGGCTAACAAACAAGCAACTCTGGTAAACCGTTTGTTTGAGGCATTCCCAGCACACAGCAGCGGTGATGTTTTTCCGACGAGCCATAGGGGGCAACATTGAAGAGGTGTTCGTGGTGCACACAGCCGAAGTGGTGTTGGACACAGGGGTTTCATGACCATGTTGTGGACAGCTTTTTCAAGTACCGCTCACACGACTAGTAATACTGCGTTGATCGAAAGTGACAGGAGACAGCAGTTGTCAACTATGGTAACAAACTGCTTCTCATCCCATATCAATGATCTCCCTCACCGGTCATTCCCCTTTGACTATTGGGCCAGTAAACTTGACACCTGGCCTGAATTGGCACAGTATGCCTTACAGGAGCTCGCTTGCCCTGCTGCTAGTGTGTTATCTGAATGAGTCTTCAGTGCTGCTGGATCAATCCTGACAGAAAAAAGGACCTGTCTGTCGACCCAAAATGTTGATGATCTAACCTTCATTAAAATGAACCATGCAAGGGTTTCAAAGGATTTTGTCCCACCCTCCCCTGCTGACACGTAGGTTGCCAGAAAAATGGTTTGCTTTTGTCCTCCTCATCCGCGGACTTCTCCAATTACTCCATTTGCAGCTGCTAAATGTCCAATATCAACATATGCCAATTTTTCCACCTCCTTTACTGGGCTGCCTCCCCCCACAGGGCTGGGGTCACCACCTGGTGCACGCACCCGTGCGAGTGCCGTTTCCATGGACAGGTGGGTGGGCACACTCTTTGGCAATGGCACTGGCACAAGGTCCCTCATAGTAGAATCCAGTGTCTCTGACGGTGGGGGTGCACACCCGCCGTCAAACATACCGGCGTACTATGAGGGGCCTGTGCCAGTACCGCCGCCCACAAGTGGCCCCCCCCTGCTTACTCAGGGCACCAGCACTTGCAATACTTACTTCTCCCTGCTCCACCACTGTGTTGTCTGGCCTGTTAAATACTTCACTGGGACTGCCAATACAAATTTGGTGAAATGATAGATGATGGTTAAGACGTAGCTATGCCCTGTCCTGCTGGGCTCTATCTTCAGATGATAAATGGCTTCCATTTGTTATGGACGTCGACTCACAATGAGAAGCAGTGGTGGTTTACCATCAGCTTTCATGGTTTTCCGACTCACAGACGTGTGACATTCCTGCCCACAATTTAAATGTGTCCTCTCATGCCAATCCAATAGAATCACCTGTGGCTTGTGTCTTTTGCACTCCAAAGTTACCTGACAGATCATGATAGGCAGTGAGGATAATGTCTACATCTGTCCCTGTGATCCCAATTTGATGGAGATGCGTAACGGTGATGGGATCCACGGTACTGCGATACAGCAAACCTTTCTTCACAAGAACTGTTTTCGCTGTCTCCACAGACAAAGTAATTGAGGGTCAGCATCGCCTCTGAGAATTCTCCCGGGAGTTTTTCCCGTGATTATTAATTCTAAAATTTCTGCAATCACTCGACTTTCCGTCTGTACTTGTGTCCATCTCGTTTCCTCTTGAGGAGAGTCTGGACTGTCTTACTGAGACTGAAATATATATGAAGATTGAAAAATACCCCAACATTGTATGCTGCTGCATGCTTCGAATACATTACCCTTTTTCTACTTTTTAGATTCTTGTCTAATCGATCCTGAGGCTGTGAGTGTCTTTGTCGGACTACGGAAATATACATGGAGATTTAGAATGTTTAAACTATGCTACATATACCTGGTATCTGGTGATACTGTACCCTTTCTCAACTTTCTACAATTTTGTTGAATCCATACTGGGCCTGAGACAGTCTGACTCTGCCTCCTGATTAGAGATGAGCTGTGCTCGAGTCGACCTGTTCGCCAAGTTCAAATTCGAGCTGTTTTGGACGGTGTTCGAGCCGTTTGTCGAACTCGAACATTTTGCTTAAAATTCGGCTCTTTGAGGTTCAGGTTCATAACCCATTTTCTACTTTTTAGATTCTTGTCTAATCCATACTGAGGCTGTGAGTGTCTTTGTTGGACTCCGGAAATATACACGCAGATTTTTAATGTTTAAACTATGCTATATATACCTGCTATCCAGTGATACTGTACCCTTTCTCAACTTTCTACAATCACGTCGAATCCATACTGGGCCTAAAACCATCTGAGTCTGCCTCCTGATATATAGACATAGGTTTTTAACGTTCAAACTATGCTATATATACCTGTTATCCGGTGATACTGTACCCTTTCTCAACTTTGTACAATCACGTCAAATCCATACTGGACCCGAGACCCTCTGAGTCTGCCTCCTGATATATAGAGATAGGTTTTTCATGTGTAAACTATGCTACATATATACCTGTTATCGGGTGATACGGTACCCTTTCTCAACTTTCTACAATCTTGTCGAATCCATACTGGACCTGAGAACGTCTGAGTCTGCCTTCTGATTAGATATGAGCGGTTTTCGATTCGACCTGTTCGCCATGTTAAAATTCCAGCTGTTTTGGGCGGTGTTCGAGCCGTTCGTCGAACTCGAACACTTTGCTTAAAATTCGGCTTTTCGAGGTTCCGTTCTAGAACGGTTCGTTCACCAAAAGAGTAACTTCATTTTCACATTAATAATGGTTTTCAATGTTAATAGACTGTTTCATGGCATAGTAGCGGTGTGTGGTAGCAAGCGGTGTAGTACACCTGTCAAGGAGCTACACCGTGTGTGTTTCTAATTATTTTTTACCGCATCTTGTCCAGAAAATCCTTTTGGGCCTTGTAGCACTGTCTGCTACTCAGCAGAGGAACCCACCAGTGAACCAAGATATGCCGCCTGTTTATGTAAGAACTGCGTGCTACTCAGCAGAGGAGACCAGCTATTAAGAAAGCTACAGCACCTGTGGTTTGGACACTTAATTTTTTCATTTTTTCTGGAATGCCGGTTAGGCTTAATTCCGGAATTCCGGTTGACCTGCACTTACTGGGAAATCCTCGTTCGCGGGGAAGAATTGTAATCCCAGATCCCCATCACTAACGGGGTTCAGCAGGTTATCTGCACCTGTAAGCGACACACACTGGACCTTGCAGTGTAGTGCGCATGCAGCCCCGGACATATAAGGGAATGACAGACCTGTTATTGATCGATCTCGTGTGCCAGAGCCTCGCGTGTCCCTCTAGTAAGCTTGACGCGTACCGCGGGGGCATGCCAGAGTCTCGATCGTTAAAGGAATTAAGCTGACAAATCGCTAGCACAAATAAAAACAGACGTCCACCACAACCCACAGAATCAACAAAGCTTGCAATCTGTCAATCTTTTCTGTAGCTGGCATGGTTGAGGTTTCCCGGGTGGAGTCGAATTAAGCCACAGGCTCCACTCCTGGTGGTGCCCTTCTAGACATTCCTTTAAGGTTCAGCTTAGCAACCATACTGCCCCCGGAAACCAAACACTTTGCCTTCATGGACGCTGTTCGGTGGTTCGAGGGAATAATGCCGCCCGATCAGCAGTTGGCCTAATTTATGGTGGGTAGTCCGACGGTATATCGTCTTTGATTTCAGATTTTTACTGTTTTTTGGTATTTTACATTTTTATTCCAGCCTTTCTTGACATCATATAGGCATGAAACGCCTATATTTGTATCTCCTCCTCCTCCTTTTACTCCTCCACCTCTTTTCTATACGTAGTTGCTGTTTTCCATATGTTATTTTTGTATTCTGAGCATTTTGTCTTCTTTGGGACACCTTTTAAGGTGTTTTGTAATTGTTTTCTATGTGTTTGTATGTGTTTGTGCTTGCCTGCTATTGTTTTCAATGATGTTCGACATTGTTCATCAAATGTTCGACAAACATTTAATGAACTTGCCTCGTGTTCGACGAACCAAAACGAACTGGAACACTAGCTGGGTGGCTCAACACTACTCCTGAATATATAGACGTACATTTTTAATGTTTAAACTATTAAACTATGCTATATATACCTGGTATCTGGTGATACTGTACCCTTTCTGCCAGGAAGTCCTCCTCCACCCACCACTCTAAGTGTGTCATTGACACCTGGAGCATTGTCCCACGTGTGATTATTTCTTGCGGATCCTCTTGTTATATTGTGGTGTGATCCATCCTGAGCATGTGACAGTCTGTGGGTTACTCCTGCAATTTAGATGTACATTTAAAAATTACCCTAACACTAGTGTATACAGCTCTGTGCTTGTGATACATTACCCATTTACTGCTTTTTATATTCTGGTCTAATCCAAACTGACCAAGTGAGAGTTATTTTCTGACTGTGAAAATAAATACTGAGATTGACAACAATGACCCCTACACTGTGTACAGCTGTACTCTTCAGATCCATTACCGTTTTATGGCTTTTTATATTGTGTTGTAATTAGTTTTGAGCATTCCGATACTGCAAATATCGGGTATCGGCCGATATTCGCTGTATCGGAATTCCGATACCGAGTACCGATATTTTTTCAATATCAGATACCGGAATCGGAAGTTCCCATAATGCAATGAGCCACTGTTGTGGCTGTGATTGGCTGCTGAAATGATGTCATCATGATGCGTGGTCTGTGCGCATCATGATGCACGGTCTGTGCGGGCCTGCCGGGGGTCTGTGCAGGCCTGCCGGTGGTCTGTGCGGGCTGCCGGTGGTCTGTACGGGCCTGCCGAGTGTCTGTGCCGGCTGCCGGGGGTCTGTTCCGGCTGCCGGCGGTCTGTACGGGCCTGCCGGGGGTCTGTGCCGACTGCTGAGGGGTCTGTGCCGGCTGCCGGCGGTCTGTACGGGCCTGCTGGGGGTCTGTGTGTGTGTGTGCAGGCATCGTCCGATAGGACTACAAGTCCCATCGGGTGATGCCTGCTACAATGACAGTGATTGACACATTAGCCAATGATGGGACAGTAGTAGTCCCATCATCCGGCTAATGTGTTGAATGTAAAAAAAAAACCAAACATACATACTACATACATACAACATACATACTACATACTACATACATACTTCATATATACTACATTCATACAGCATACATACTACCTATATGCAACATATATACTACATTCATATAGCATACATACATACTACATATATACTACATTCATACAGCATACATATATAATACATACATACTTAATATATACTACATTCATACAGCATACATACATACTACATACATACTACCTATATACTACATTCATACAGCATACATACATACTACATATATACTACATATATACTACATTCATACAGCATACATACATACTACATATATACAACATTCATACAACATACATACTACATTCATACAACATACATACATACTACATACATACTACATATATACAACATTCATACATACATACATACTACATATATACTACATTCATACTACATACATACTAAATACATACTGCATTCATACAACATATATACTACATATATACTACATTCATACAGCATACATACATACATACAACATACATAAAACATGCTACAGATATAATACATACATACTACATATATACTACATGCATACATACATACTACATACATACATACAACATACATAAAACATGCTACAGATATACTACATACATACTACATATATACTACATTCATACAGCATTCATACATACTACATATATACTACATTCACACAGCATACATACATACTACATACATACATACAACATACATAAAACATGCTACAGATATACTACATACATACTACATATATACTACATTCATACAGCATACTTGCATGCTACATATATACTACATATATACTACATTCATACAGCATACATACATACTACAAACTTACATACAACATACATAAAACATGCTACAGATATACTACATACATGCTACATTCATACAGCATACATACTGCAAATATACTACATTCACACAGCATACATACATACTACATACATACATACAACATACATAAAACATGCTACAGATATACTACATACATACTACATACTACATACAATACATTCATACAATACATACATATAGACATACAGTACATATAACATAGATACATACTCACCATCACTTGTCACTTTGATCCCCGAAGCAAGTGTCATCTGTGAAAAAATATGAAAAAAACAAACCACCAAATACTCCCTGTTCCGCAGATATCCACGAGTGTCCCACGCCGATCTCCCGTGGAGAACAGCAGCATCAGCTGCTGCGACCGCTCTCTAGGGGCTTCAATAATCCAATGACGGGAGGTAGGTATCCTTCCGCACTGTATTCCTCCGCCACTGTAAAAAAATAATCCCTAGTCTCACTTTTTGCATTGCTCTGTGAGAAAGTTCCCATGCAGCTTTTGCCATAAAGTGAGACTAGGGACTATTTTTTTTACAGTGGCGGAGGAATACAGTGCGGAAGGACACCTACCTCCCATCGTTGGATTCCTGGAGCCCCTAGAGAATGGTCGCATCAGCTGATGCTGCTGTTCTCCACGGGAGATCGGCGTGGGACACTCGTGGATTTCTGCGGAACGGAGTATTTGGTGGTTTGTTTTTTTCATATTTTTTCACAGATGACACTGGCTTCGGGGATCAAAGTGACAAGCGATGGTGAGTATGTACTCTATGTTATATGTACTGTATGTCTATACGTATGTATTGTATGAATGTTTTGTATGTAGTATGTTATATGTATGTATGTAGAATATCTGTAGCATGTTTTATGTATGTTGTATGTATGTATGTAGTATGTTTGTATGCTGTATGAATGTAGTATATATGGAGTATGTATGTATGCTGTTTGAATGTAGTATATATGTAGTATTTATGTAGTATGTATGTATGTATGTTATATGAATGTAGTATATATGAAGTATGTATGTAGTATGTATGTATGCTGTATGAATGTAGTATATATGTAGTATGTATGTTGTATGAATGTAGTATATATGTAGTATGTATGTATGTATGAATGTAGTATATATGTAGTATGTATGTAGTATGTATGTATTTTGTATGAATGTTGTATATACTGTATGTAGTATGTATGTATGCTGTATGAATGTAGTATATATGTAGTATGTATGCTGTATGAATGTAGTATGTATGTAATATTAATGTAGTATGTATGTATGTTGTATGAATGTTGCATATATGTAGTATGTATGTCGTATGTATGTAGTATGTATGTAGTATGTAGTATGTATGTATGCTGTATGAATGTAGTATATATGTAGCATATATGTATGTTATATGAATGTAGTATATATGAAGTTAGTATGTAGTATGTATGTAGTATGTATGTATGTTGTATGAATGTTGTATATATGTAGTATGTATGTATGCTGTATGAATGTAGTATGTATGTAGTATGTATGTATGTTGTATGAATGTTGTATATATGTAGTATGTATGTAGTATGTATGTGGTATGTAGTATGTATGCTGTATGAATGTAGTATATATGTAGTATGCATGTAGTATGTATGTATGTTATATGAATGTAGTATATATGAAGTATGTATGTAGTGTGTATGTAGTATGTATGTTTTTTTTTTTTTACATTCAACACATTAGCCGGATGATGGGACTACTACTGTCCCATCATTGGCTAATGTGTAAATCACTGTCATTGTAGCAGGCATCGCCCAATGGGACTTGTAGTCCCATCGGACGATGCCTGCACACACACACAGACCCCCGGCAGGCCCGTACAGACCCCCGGCAGCCGGCACAGACCCCCGGCAGGCCCGTACAGACCGCCGACAGCCGGCACAGACCCCCCCGGCAGCTGGCACAGACCCCCGGCAGGCCCGTACAGACCCCCGGCAGCCGGCACAGACCCCCGGCAGGCCCGTACAGACCGCCGGCAGCCGGCACAGATCCCCCGGCAGCCGGCACAGACCCTCGGAAGGCCCGTGCAGACCCCCAGCAGCCGGCACAGACCCCCGGAAGGCCCGTACAGACCGCCGGCAGACGGCACAGACCCCCTGGCAGCTGGCACAGACCCCCGGCAGGCCCGTACAGACCCCCGGCAGCCGACACAGACCCCTGGCAGGCCTGTACAGACTGCCGGCAGCCGGCACAGACCCCCGGCAGGCCCGTACAGACCGCTGGCAGCCGGCACAGACGCCCGTTAGGCCCATACAGACCCCCGAGAAGCCCGCACAGAGCCCGCCCACACACACAGACACACACAGTGTCCACCCATGCCCCACCCACACTCTTCCCCCCTCCCAAACTTGATGTACAAGGAAAGAAAGGGTTTTTTCTAAATCCAATATTTCTGTCCCATTGACTTGAATGGGACTTCCGGTATCGGAATCGGCGATACCCGATACGTTTTGTGTATCGGGCCGATCCAATCCGTTCCCATATTTCTGGATATCGGATATTATCGCTCAACACTAGTTGTAATCCATACTGAGCCCGACAGTGTCTGTGTCTGCCTCCTGAAATATCTACGTAGGTTTAGAATGTTTAAACTATACTATATATACCTGCTATCTGATGATACTGTACACTTTCTCTACTTTTTATATTCTTGTCTAATCCATACTGAGCCTGTGAGCGTCTCTGTGTGACTGATGATATATATATATAGGGAGATTGACAATCATCCTTTGACTGTATAGAGCTGTACGCTTCTGATAAAGTACCATATATCTGATGCTATTTTGGGTTCATGTTCTGCAACATTTTGAAGTTTGGTGGAAGAGGCCGCGGACGTGGGCGTGGGGGGGCCAGCTGGTGCTGATGGTGGTGGTGCATCTGCTGGTAGTGGCAAAAGCACAATAGCAGCTAAGGCAGGAGGTGCTGAGCCTGTGTCATGGCCTGGCTCCGTAACTCCTGGAAGGCTACCTTTTCTGGGATTAGGTTAACCGCTTTTAAAGCCGGAGCATCAGGAACTGGTTTTGGCTTACATTGCCGAAACAGAATCCAGCAAATATGCCCTCCTCTTCTGAAGTTTCAAAAAAATGCAAGCACTGAGTCATCAAGTGCTGGCTTCTGGTCAGGAAGAACCCCTTTCCTTATGTCCTTCACCCCCACCAAAAGTGAATGATGCAGCAGGCCACACTTCACATTAGTCCATGTAGATCTTTCTATCATACCATGCCTGGGTAATCAAGTCAAATCATGAATTCCTCAGTCCAAGATGAATCTGACATGGAGTGTGGGTGGCCAGCCAGGGCAGTGGGGTTAATCTGTACCGGGCCAGTGTCTCAGAGGGATGTGTCACGTTGGTGGTGATGACCCGTTCCATGGCCCTGGGCGTCCATGCAAAGGGTTGAATAACGTTTATAGGTGAATGATACGTGATGCCACCTGTGGTTTCTGATCAGATTGACCCGCACTGCAGTGTCACTTCTCTGGGACAGATGTTGTGGTGCATCTAAGATGTAGAAGCCCTGCACAGGTAGGGCCATAGTCGCAGGGCAGATGAAAGAGTTGGTAGATCATGTGCACTGCAGGATGTAGCAGAGCCATGCGCCAGGCGCAGGAGAAAGATGACAGACACAGACGTGCAGTTCCTTTACCTGTACTTGGTAAGTGCCGTCCAGGACCCAGAGTAAAGATGGAGAAGGAGTTGGTCAGCCTGGAAGCAAATTAGGAATTCTCTCTCTGAAGATAGGTAGTGTGGCCTCCGTTCTAGCGCTTATCTGAGGTACTCACAGTACTGAGTTCACTGAAGTTCCCCCTGTTGTCTCTCTTTTGGAACTTTCTCGTATGGCAGGCAGTCGTAGCCTTTTCCTTCTGGCTCACACACGTTGCTGCTGGGGCCTCCGAGCCTTAGTTGGGAACAGAGCATTTACAGCTGCTACTTCCTCCGGTTTCTGCTGCAGGACCGTCAGTGTCCCTACAATCTCGGAGCCCAGAATCCTGACCATGCACTCCAGCTTGGAGTGAACCTTAACTCTGCTCATCCTCCAGCTCCCCTTCTCACGTCCACACACTTCCCCTTCCCTTCACAGACTGCCCTAACTTCCCTCCTCCCGACCACAGAGAGCATCTCCTCAGCAGTCAGGTTCAGAGTTCTCCCTGCTAGACTGGAGTGGGAACTGTAATAGACACAGAAAAGAAAAGCGATCAAAAAAGGTCCAAAAAAACTAGATAATTCAAAAGATAAAACATTGAATCTTTATTGAAATATGACCAAGGTACAGGGAAAGTGAAAACAAGTCAAACATGACCATGGTAGCACAAGGGCGACAAAGTGGGGTATACATTGGGCTTATGGACAGTGTAGGGGAAAGCAACTTACTTAGGCATTGTTATGTTGGCAACATTGAAAATATAGCACCCATCCCCAAAATACACATATTATAAATACCACCCAACAGGATATATTAATATAAAGACACATAGTCAAGGTATACACATCTTTACCTGTTGGAATGGGAGATGGAAGTCCACCCAGGTATGACCCCCCCCAACGCACGTTTCGGCAACTGGCCTTTCTCAAGGGGTAATGGGAAACAAGGGAAGTGAGGGATATTTAAGATAGAGTCCACCAATAAGATGGTAGATCACACACATATGAGAAATCAGGCCAATCATATGGTTAATAGGAATCACTCACAGGGGTGGCGCTTGTAACCATGGTTGCATCACAAACACCACATAGCTCCATATGACAACAACTCATGTAGCAATATCCAGCAGGAAAAGGGCAGACAAATGCTACATCCAATATGTAATTATAATACAAGAACCATCACTATCCCATGGAGAGTATCACAAAAGATCTCTAATGTATGAACATAGAAAAGCTGCGCCCAGTCCTATATTGATGACATCAGCGGGCACACTAGTAATGGGCAGTAGTAGCGTCAGGACGGCCACTCCCCCTACTGGGTCACATGAGAAAGCACGTCCTGTCATAGTGACGCGGTCACAGAGGAGACCACGTCATGAGCTCCTCCCCTTAAGGACTCAGAGGTAGCGACACGTCCAACCTTAATGACGCACTCCGTCACCTTGGTAACCCTGGCGGCGGACTACGTCAGCATCACCCAGTCATGCCCATGTCACCAGCTCCTCCCCCTATGAGTCATATGTGACGCAGCGTCCAACCTCGATGACGCGCTCCGTCACCCTGGCAACCCTGACGGCGGCCAGCGTCGGCATCGTCTGGTCATGACGCCGCAATGGTTAGTCACATGACCCGATGCCGAAAGCCGACCGACATGTGGGAGACAGTGGCGCGTGCGCGTACGGCGGAATCGCCTAACACATATCAGAGAAGCATGTTGATACAAAACATAAACACATACAAGTGTTAATACTGTAACTACAGGAGGAAGAGGGGTCAAAGGCAAGTATAATAATGACAATTAGATAACATAACATTAGTTACTAGTGCCTGGAGCAAATGTGGTTATTGGATCATACGTACAACCATATGAGGATTTAGTATAAATATATAGCGCTAACAGGGCATATGCAGACAGAGGAAGAAAGACATAACATGGATATATTATAATAGCATTATATAATAACATAGATGGAACATCAATAGAGGTACACCAAAGACCATAGATAGATGATGTACGTTGCCACGAAGATACCCATAGCATTCCTCATCTGAAAGACTCAATATGCCCAAGAGTATCCAAATATGAAAGGGCCATAAGGATTTCCAAAGGTTAAAACACAAACGTGTAGGATTGGAGAACTCAAAGAATAAAAACATACAAAGTTAGAAACTAAAAATAAAACATAAAAACATAGGTCCAAGGCCACAACACGGCCATGTAAACAGATGGAAGCCGTTTAGAGGAATGGAGCAAAACTGATAGCCTCGTTTAATCCCTTTGGATGAACCGTATCCAATAACCAAATCCAGCGTGTCTCACACTGAAGGAGTCGCTGGGTTAGATTACCGCCACGAACTCCTGGATTGATAGCGTCTATGCCGCGAACGCGGAGCAGCGATGCGTCACAATCATGTTTCAATTTAAAATGACGCGGTAAAGTCCTAAGTGTGGCTGGATCATCATGACCGATTGCCGCCTGTATCCCCAATACATGCTCGCGGACACGAATCTTCAATGGCCGAGTAGTCATGCCTACATATATCAAGTTACAAGGACATAATGCAAAGTAAATGACATACCGGGTAGTACACGATATACGATGCCGAATAGTAAATGTCCTATTCCTTGATGAATTGAAGAACGCGTCCGCCTGATCAATATTGGGGCAGGCGACACATCGGCCACAGGGAGCACAGCCACACCTAGGACGTCTCACGTTCAGGAAAGTATGTTTGGGTTCGGACTGGTAATGGCTATGAACCAAATAATCTTTAAGATTCATAGAACGCCGAATAGTAATACTAGGTTTGTGAGGAATTAACTGGTTCAAAATGGGGTCCGTTTGAAGGATGGGCCAAGCCCTTTGTAAACAACTTCTCATTTTAGAAAATTGAGCGTGATAATTAGTGATAAAGCGAATTTTATTACAAGATCTATTATCTCTCTGCTTGTATAGCAGGGATTGGCGCGTAGACCATCTAGCACGATTGTAAGCTCTCTTAATGGCTCGCCTGCTATAACCCCTCTCCAAGAACCTATCCGAAAGATCCTGGGCTTGGGATTCAAAATCTTTGTCACTGGAACAGATCCTGCGTAAACGCAGGAACTGTCCAATTGGAATCGAATTTATCAGTGATTTGGGGTGAGCTGAGGAGGCATGAAGCAGCATATTAGAAGAAGTTTCCTTCCTAAATATGCTAGTCTGGAGTATGTTATCATTATCTCTCCACACATTGACATCGAGAAAGCTTACCTTGGTCATATCATAATGATATGTTAAATGAATGTTTCTGTCATTTGAGTTTATCCCCTCCATGAAAATGGATAGTTGTACCTCATTTCCCTGCCAGACCAGAAAAATATCGTCGATGTACCGCACCCAAAAGGGGATGCGGTCCATCGACTGATACTGGTCAGACAGGGGGAGGTCCCTCTCCCACAGCCCCAGGAACAGGTTGGCATACGATGGTGCAAAAGATGCCCCCATCGCTGTCCCCTGGAGCTGCAGGTAGAAGGACCCCATGAAGGTAAAAAAATTATGTGTTAGGGAAAACTCAAGCAATTCCAGAACCAAGGAAACAATCTCAGAAGATAGGTTGGACATATTAAGAAAATATTTTATAGCTGAGAGTCCATCTTTATGCCGAATGCTGGTGTATAAGGATTCTACATCACCTGTCACCAGCATAGTACCGATGCCAATATGAAGCCCATCAATTCTCTTTAAAAATTCACCCATGTCCAATAAAAAGGAGGGCAGGCTCTCCACAAGAGGTTGTAGCTTAGAGTCAATCCAACGATTGACTCTCTCCAGGTAGTTACCAGAACCAGAAATAATCGGACGTCCTGGTGGGGCCTCCAGACTCTTGTGTACCTTGGGCAACAGGTAGAATGTTGCAATGGTTGGTTCCTGTACCTTGAGGGAGCCAGCCAATTCCTTAGTGATAACCCCGTTAGAAACAGCTGAATCAAGGATTTTATTTAGTTGTGTTACAAATGACAAAAGAGGGTTAAACGTTAGGCGCTTATAACAGATGTTATTGTTTAGTTGTCGAAAGGCCTCCTTCTCATAAAGGGGTTTGGGCCAAATAACCACATTTCCCCCTTTGTCAGCTGGCTTTAACACAACATCTGGAAGCCCCCTCAGGACGTCCAATCTACTGCGTTCATCACGACTGAGATTGTCTCTACCAATTCCTCTTGGGATATTCATAAAGTCTCTAGCAACTACCTGGACAAAGAGATCGACAGCTGAACATGATGTAAGAGGAGGGAATTTTTTGGACTTAGTTTTAAGAGATTGAGGAATCTTACCTCCTTCGCCAAATTCATGCTCGGTGGAAAGATCCTCAAGGTCTTGTAAGGCTAGTTGTTCCGTTTCTGTGGGAAAAAGATTTTGCAAATCAGGGTCAAAAAAATGTTTTTTAAAGATCAGGGATCTAGCAAAAAGATGTAGATCCTTTATGGCCACAAAGGTGTTGAAATGAGATTTGGGAGAAAAAGTGAGTCCTCTGCTCAATAGTGACAAGTCAGAGTCGGTCAGAACGTGAGAACTAAGATTAATTACCTTATTACTTTTCTTGCGTTCAGGAGACTTGAATTGCATCCGCTTGTAGGGATGGAAATTGACATCTCTCACTCTCTTTGGCCTTGAACCAGACCGTGTTGTTATAGAGGATGTAGACCACTCTGAAGAGTCACTCATAGAGGATAGAGAACCCACTGAAGAGACTCCACGTAAGCCTGGAGCTTTGATATTGGATTTCCTCCAATGGTAGACACTCTTATTTGCAAAATCCTTAATATCACGTTGAAATTTGGAAGCCTGAATTTCATTGATTTTTTTAACACATAAGTCCAAATTCTTCTCAATTCTAGATTCAAAAGCAGCAATCTTCTCAGATGCACATACTGCCTTAAAATTTCGTTCAATATCATCTATTGTTTTATCAAGGTCTACAATGATCTTAGAATTACGCTCAATTAGCAACTTCATAAAAATTAAAGAGCAGGACCCACAAGCTTCCTCCCAACGTTTGATGAAATCATCATCCTCAATTGGAAAAGAAGGTGTGACCCTAACCCGAAGACCCCTCGGGATCATATTAGAGGAAACATATGGGAACAGTGGGAACTGTGTTGTGTGTTGGTTTAACTGCTAGAGAGATCCTTCGTTGCTTCCAAGCATGACATCACACTCCCTAGGAGGAAGGTAATGCCACTATGGCGACCGTACTCCTCGGGGCGCCACAAGTGCACTGATGCCCAGCCACTGCTTGATGATTCTGCTGGTACATTGAACCAGACCACTACATTCCCCTTGCACTCCACACAGCCAGAATCTGACTCTGATGAAACTCAGGTTCCCCTTCCCGCATACTATACCACCTTACACGGTGACAAAGAGGAAGGTGCAGATGAAAGTGCAGGTTCCTTGAGCAGGTGGGGGGATACTCATGGGCGACGGCACTGGCACAGGGCCCCTCATAGTACGCAAAAGTGTCTCTGCTGGTGGGAGGGCCCAACTGCCGTCAGACAAACCGCCATACTATGAGGGGCCCTGTGCCAGTGCCGTTGCCAACAAGTGGACCCCCCCCGCTTGCTCAGGATCACAGCACTTGCAAAGTTGAAATACTTACCTCTCCCTGCTCCACCACCGTGACGTCTTCCGTGTTTCCTGACAGTGACATTCTGGTCAGAGAGCGCGATGACATCACATCTGTACGCCCTCTGCCTAAAAAGTCCAAGTGCAGTGAGATGGAAGATGGGGATGACGAGGAGTCCAGACTAGTACAGGAATTCCCTAGCGAGGAGACTTATTTAATTGTTTTTAATGTTGGGACAGCTATTTTTGGGGAGCACTATACTCTGGAGAATGATATATGAGGCCCACCATACATTGGAGCATTCCAAAGGTGGACATCAGACACTGGAGCAGCATTTACAGGGCCCATTATGCACTGGAGCATTAGAAATGGGGCCCATTATATATGGAGCATTATTTGGGCCCATAACACAGTGGAGCTTCATCCATGGGGACCAACATATACTGTAGCATTATGTGGAGCTCATCATATACTGTATGGAACATTATATGGGACCAATGATTCTGTATGGAGAAATATATGGGCCTCATTACTCTGTATGGCGCACTATGCAATGGCCATAATACTGTATGGAGTAATATACTGTCCGTTTTTGGAGCTATTGGAGAATTTAAAATGGATATCAGTCATGAGATGTAAGGAGTGAAGTATTTTTCATTGTACTATACCGCTATTTCTCTGCCGTATCAGAGGATCATGAATTGTGGCATGTGTTAAAGGAGCCCAGTGACACTCTTTGGCCCAGGGCCCACGAAAATCTGGAGCCAGCCCTACCCCCCCACAACTTTAGTCAAATAACCCCCAGTTTTCAATGCCTAACTATTATTATAGAGTAAATTAAGGTTGACAAGCTTAAGTAATAAGAATTGATGAAGGGGCTTAAAGGGGTTTTCCCACGAACAAAGTTAATTTTAATCAATAGATCTTGAAATAATAATAAGATTCACAATTTTGATGTGTTTCATAAAATGTTCCTGTGCTGAGATAATCTAATAAATGTGCCCCTGCTGTGTACTGTGTAATGGCTGTATCTTACCATGCAAGAACATGGTCTGATCATGCCACATCTTATGGTCAGGGGTGGAATTAAAAGAGTATACAGACAGGACAGGATCACAGCTAAATCTTTTTGTGAAGTAAAACATTGTGATATGATCAGACCACGTTCCGTGCACTGCTATGCACATCCATTGCACAGTAATTGGACACATAGCAGGGACACATAGTAGGGACACATTTATAAGATTATCTCAGCACAGGAACATTTTTTAACACATCCAATTGTGGAATTTGTTATTATTCAAAAATCTATTGATTAAAGTGTACTTTGATAGTGGGGCAACCCATCAATACAGTTCGACTAGGAAACTTCAAACTGCTACATATGTTTTCTAGCAAATAAAGGCTTATCAGATCTTGTGATTCGAGGCTTATCAATTCACAGCAAATCTTTTTTTTTTCATGTTGATGATGTATATATATAAAAGTAGATTTAAAATAGCTACATTCACCAACTGTAGTAATACTTTCTAGCCTTATTTTTAATTTTAATCCACAATAGAGGCACTGTACAAATAAGTCGAGGTTCCTGGTAGCATGTGGCTATTTCATTTAGCCTGTAAACAATAGCCAGTGTATATATGGCAAAAAAGACTATATGCACAATTTTGGCATTATATTAATTAATGAAAATATAATTTACCAAAATTATAACCTTAAACATTTTTCACTTATAAATTATTGTTCATGATTTAACATACAACATCAAAGCATCAAACATACCGTACAACATGGAGCAAATTAGAAAAATATGACATATTAAGTTCTGTATCACAGCAGAAGCTAATGTTGTACAATTAAGGGGTAGCTAGCTCTCCATTGACAGATAAAAGCTCTCAGAGGTCTAAAGGTACTGTCACACTTAGCGATGTACCAGCGATCCCGACCAGCGATATGACACGGTCAGGATCGCTGGTACATCACTAAGTGGTCGCTAGTGAGCTGCCACACAGGCAGATCTCACCAGCGATATCGCTGGGGACGGGGGTCACTACTTACCTGTCACACTAGGTGATCTTGCGTCCTCCCGCCCGCCTCCACGCTCGTCGTTCGTCTCTCCACAGGAAGCGCCGCAGGAAGCTGACGATGAGAAGCGGTCCAGGACGTTCTCACGCGATCAGCGATAACCAGCGGGCGAGCGGGTCGTAGGTAAGTATCACACACAGCGATATCGCTAGCAATAACTTGTGACGTTATAGCGATATTGCTAGCGATATCGCTTAGTGTGACAGTACCTTAACGGTTACCTTCGATTTCAAAGAAAACTATACAAAAAAAATCAGATTGGAAAAGATTAATCAACAATATGAAATCCAGCAGTGAAGTCCACAGTGATAAGAAGCTCTGACCTTGTAACAGATATAAAGATTGATACCAAGTGAAAAAGATGGAATAACATTATTGTGACATCATCCTATGAGATGTTTTGCATGAGATTTCTATACAAAGTAATGCCAAACAAAGGAAAATTGCTGGAAAAAGTATACGTAAAATCTTAATATTAACCCCTTTATGACCCAGCCTATTTTGACCTTAATGACCTGGCCATTTTTTGCAATTCTGACCAGTGTCCCTTTATAAGGTAATAACTCAGGAACGCTTCAACAGATACTAGCGATTCTGAGAATGTTTTTTCGTGACATATTGGGCTTCATGTTAGTGGTAAATTTAGGTCGATAATTTTTCCACTTATTTGTGAAAAAAAAACAGAAGTTTGGTGAAAATTTTCGCAATTTTCAAATTTTGAATTTTTATTCTGTTAAACCAGAGAGTTATGTGACACAAAATACTTAATAACTAATATGTCCCACATGTCTACTTTACATCAGCACAATTTTGGAAACAAACTTTTTTTTGGTAGGAAGTTATAAGGGTTAAAAGTTGACCTGGGATTTCTCATTTTTACAACAAAATTTACAAAACAATTTTTTTAGGGACCACCTCACATTTGAAGTCACTTTGAGGGGTCTATATGGCAGAAAATACCTAAAACTGACACCATTCTAAAAATTGCACCCCTCAAGCTACTCAAAACTACATTCAAGAAGATTATTAACCCTTCAGGTGCTTCATAGGAACTAAAGCAACGTGGAAGGAAAAAATGGACATTTTAATTTTTCCAGCAGAAATGTTCTTTTAGCATCAATTTTTTCATTTTCACATGGGCAACATGGATAAAATGGATCCTAAACTTTGTTGGGCAATTTCTCCTGAGTACACCGATACCTCATATGTGGTCATAAACAACTGCTTGGGTGCACGGCAGGGCTCGGAATGGAAGGAGCGCCATTTGACTTTTTGAATGGAAAATTTCCTGGAATATTTAGCAGTTGCCATGTCGTGTTTGGAGAGCCCCTGTGTGCCTAAACATTGTAGCTCCCCCTCAAGTGAACCTATTTTGGAAACCAGACCCCCAAGGAACTTATCTAGATGCATAGTGAGCAATTTTTACCCCCAGGTGCTTCACAAATTGATCTGTTAAAAAAAAGTTCTTTTTTTCACAAAAATTTTCTTTTAGCCTCAGTTTTTTCATTTTCACATGGGTAACAGGATAAAATGAATCCTAAAATTTGTTGGACAATTTCTCTTTACACCGATACCTCATATGTGGTCATAAACCACTATTTGGGCACAATGGAAAATTAGCTCCAATCGTTAGCGGACACCATGTCGCGTTTGGAGAGCCCCTGTGTGCCTAAACAGTGAAATCCTCCCCAAGTGACACCATTTTGGAAACTAGACCCCTTAAGGAACTTATCTAGATTTGTGGTGAGCACTTTGAATCCCCAAATGCTTCACAGAAGTTTAAAACGCAGAGCAGTGAAAATAAAAAATATTTTTTTTTCCTCAAGAATGATTATTTAGCCCGCTATTTTTTTATTTTCACAAGGCTATCAGGAGAATTTTGACCACAAAAGTTGTTGTGCAATTTGTCCTCAGTACACCGATATCCCATATGTGGGGGTGAACCACTGTTTGGGCGCATAGGAGAGCTCAGAAGGGAAGGATGTCATGTTGCGTTTGCAGAGCCCCTGATGTGCCTAAATAGTAGAAACCCCCACTAGTGACCCCATTTTGAAAACTAGACCCCCCAAGGAGCTTATCTAGATGTGTTGTGAGCACTTTGAACCCCCAAGTGCTTCACAGAAGTTTATAAGTGCAGAGCAATGAAAATAAAAAATCATTTTTTTCCTCAAAAATGAATTTTTAGCCCGCTATTTTTTATTTTCACAATGGTAACAAGAGAAATTGGACCTGAGTATGCTGGTACCCCACATGAGGGGGGAACCACTGTTCGGGCACACGTCGCGGTTCGGAAGGGAAGCAGTGATGTTTTCAAATACCAACTTGATGGAATGGTCTGCAGGCGTCATGTTACATTTGCAGAGCCTCTGATGTGCCTAAACAGTAGAAACCCCCCACAAGTGACCCCAATTTGGAAACTAGATCACCCAAAGAACTCATTTAGATGTGTGGTGAGCACTTTGAACCCCCAAGTGCTTCACAGAAGTTTATAACGCAAAGCAGTGAAAACAAAAAAATCATTTTTTTTCTCCACAAAAATCATTTTTTTAGCCCCCAATTTTTTATTTTCACAAGCGTAACAGGAGAAATTAGACCCCCAAGTTATTGTGCAATTTTTCCTTAGTATGCTGGTACCCCATATGTGGGGTTAAACCACTGTTTGAGCACACGTCGGGCTCGGAATGGAGGGAGCACTGTTTGACTTTTTGAACGCAAGATTGGCTGGAATAAATGGTGGTTAGAGTTGAACGAAACGGGTCGGTCAAATTCATAAGTCGCCGACTTTCGTTAAAGTCGGGTTTCATGAAACGAAACCCGACCATAGCGTGAGGTCGGCCATGAGGTCGGCGACCAGAGCGCCAAAGTCGCGTTTCAAATTATGCTTCCAGCCGCCCTTTTTCAGCCAATGATGGAGGACGCACACTGTGGACAACGCGATGACATGGGCAGCGGTCACCACCATCTTTGAGAAGGGCATGCAAGTGATTGGCTTGCTTTGTGTGGCGTCACAGGGGCTATAAAAGGGCGTGCATGCCGACCACCATCTTACTTCTGCTGATCTTAGCATAGGGAGAGGCTAATGCTGCTGATTCTGAATAAGGGAGATCATTAGGCAGGGAAGAAGAAAAAAAAAACTGCTTCTGCTGGTAGCGATTTTCACTGTACAACACAACAGTTTGTGTGCAGTGACAGGGGAGGCTATATTTTTGTGCATCAGCTCTGTTGGTTATTAGGCTGCCTTATAAGGCTCCCTGATAGCTACATTGCTGTTTGCACACTGCTGTGCAAACTGCTTTTTTAAAAGCAAAAATACTTTTCTTCCTCTTTTCTGCACAGTTACCAAGCGTTAATTTTTCCACACTTTTGTGTGCAGCAGTCCTGCTTATTAGGCTGCCTGCTGCCATACTTGGACTGAAAGCATCATTGTCAGCCTCTTAAAATCTCTAGGGAGATTCAAATTCTCCCCAATACTATATACACCTTGTACCTTCGCATACACCAGTCTATTTCAGCCTGTTAAATTGAGATGTAATCTATAGTGGGCCTGAGATAATTGTTCAGCCTCCTAAAATCTCTAGGGAGATTCAAATTCTCCCTAATACTCTATACACCTTGTACCTTGTCATACACCAGCCAATTTCAGCCTGTTAAATTGAGGTGTAATCTATAGTGGGCCTGAGATAACAGTTCTGCCTCCTAAAATCTCTAGGGAGATTCAAATTGTCCCCAATACTATATACAACTTGTACCTTGTCATACACCAGCCTATTTCAGCCTGTTAAATTGAGGTGTAATCTATAATGGGCCTGAGATAATAGTTCAGCCTCCTAAAATCTCTAGGGAGATTCAAATTCTCGCCAATACTATATACACCTTGCACCTTGTTTTACAGTACAATATAGCTGGTGGTATTTTGGGTACATTTTCCCAAAAATCAGGAAGTATGGTGGAAGAGGCCGTGGATGTGGGCGTGGGTTGCCAGCTGGTACTGATGGTGGTGGTGGTGGTGCAACTGCTGGTAGTGGCAAAAGCACAATAGCACCTAAGGCAGGAGGTGTTGAGCCTGCGTCATCGTCTGGCTCCACAAGGCCTTGAAGGCTCCCTTTTCTGGGAGTAGGTAAACCGCTTTTAAAGCCGGAGCTTCAGGAACAAATTTTGGCTTACATTGCTGACACAGACTCCAGCTCTATCGCCTCCTCTTCTGAAGTTTCAAAAAATAAGAGCACTGAGTCGTCAGTGGAGGCTCCTGGTCAGGAACAAAACCTTTCCTTGTGCCCTTCACCCCTACCAAAAGTGAAGGATGTGGCAGGCCACACTACAGATAGCTCCATCGAGCTCTTTTCACATACCATGCCTGGGTTATCAAGTCAAATTGTCAATTCCCCAGTCCAAGATGAATCTGACATGGAGTGTGGGTCGCCAGCCAGGGCAGTGGGGTTAATCGGTACCGGGCCGGTGTCTCACAGGGATGTGTCACGGTGGTGGTGACCCGGTCCATGGCCCTGGGCATCCATGCAAAGGGATGAATAACGTTTATAGGTGAATGATACGTGACGCCACCTTTGATTTCTGATCAGATTGACCAGCGCTGCAGTGTTGCTTCTCTGGGACAGATGTTGTGGTGCTGCTAAGATGTAGAAGCCATGCACAGGTAGGGCCGTAGTCGCAGGGCAGATTAAAGAGTTGGTAGATGGTGTGCAGTGCAGGATGTAGCAGAGCCGTACGCCAGACACAGGAGAAAGATGACAGACACAGTCGTGCAGTTCCTTTACCTGTACTTGGTAAGTGCCGTTCAGGACCCAGAGTACAGATTGAGAAGGAGTTGGTCAGCCGGGAAGCAAATTAGGAATTATCTCTCTGCAGATAGGTAGTGTGGCCTCCATTCTAGTGCTTAGCTGAGGTAATCACAGTACTGAGTTCTCTGAAGTTCCCCCTGTTGAATCTCTTTTGGTACTTTCTCGTATGGCAGGCAGCCGTAGCCTTTTCTTTCTGGCTCACACACATCGCTGCTGGGGCCTCCGAGCCTTAGTTGGGAACAGAGCATTTACAGCTGCTACTTCCTCCGGTTTCTGCTGCAGGACCGTCAGTGTCCCTACAATCTCGGAGCCCGGAATCCGGACCATGTGCTCCAGCTAGGAGTGAGCCTAAACTCTGCTCATCCTCCCGCTCCTCTTCTCATGTCCACACACTTCCCCTTCCCTTCACAGACTGCCCTAACTTCCCTCCTCCCGACCACAGAGAGCAGCTCCTCAGCAGTCAGGTTCAGAGTTCTCCCTGCTGGCCTGGAGTGGGAACTGTGTGGTGTGTTGGGTTAACTGCTAGAGAGATCCTTTGTTGCTCCCAAGCATGATATCACACTCCCTAGGAGGAAAGTAATGCCACTGTGGCGACCGTACTCCTCGGGGCGCCACAAGTGCACTGATGCCCAGCCACTGCTAGATGATTCTGCTGGTACATTGACCCAGATCACTACATTCCCCTCGCACTCTACACAGCCAGAATCTGACCCTGATGAAACTCAGTTTCCCCTTCCCGCATACTATACCACCTTACACGGTGACAAAGAGGACGGTGCAGATGAAAGTGCCGGTTCCTTGAGCAGGTGGGGGGGATACTCATGGGCGACGGCACTGGCACAGGGCCCCTCATAGTACGCAAAAGTGTCTCTGCCGGTGGGAGGGCCCACCGGGAGGGCCCACCCGCCGTCAGACACACTGCCGTACTATGAGGGGCCCTGTGCCAATGCCATCGCCAACGAGTGGGCCCCACCTGCTTGCTCTGGATCACAGCACTTGCAAAGTTGAAATATTTACCTCTCCCTGCTCCACCGCCGTGACATCTTCCGCATTTCCTGGCAGTGACATTCTGGTCAGAGAGCGCGATGACATCACGTCTGTACGCCCTCTGCCTAAACAGTCCAAGTGCAGAGAGATGGAAGATGGGGATGACGAGGAGTCCAGAGTACAGGGATTCCCTAGCGAGGAGACTTATTTAATTGTTTTAAAGATTGGGAGCAATTTTTGGGGAGCACTATACTCTGGAGAATGATATATGGGGCCCACCATACACTGGAGCATTCCAAAGGTTGACGTCTGACACTGGAGCAGCATTTACAGGGCCAATTATACACTGGAGCATTAGAAATGGGGCCCATTATATATGAAGCAATATTTAGGCCCAAAAGACACCGGAGCATCATCCATGGGGCTCATCATATACTGGAGCATTGTAAATGGGGCAGATTATATGTGGATTATTTGGACCAATCGTACACTAGAGCATCATCCGTGAGGCCCATCATATGCTGGAGCTTTCCAAATGGGGAACATCAGACACTGGAGCAGCATTTACAGGGCCCATTATGCACTGGAGCATTAGAAATGGGGCCCATTATATATGGAGCATTATTTGGGCCCATAACACAGTGGAGCTTCATCCATGGGGACCAACATATACTGTAGCATTATGTGGAGCTCATCATATACTGTATCGAACATTATATGGGACCAATGATTGTATGGAGAAATATATGGGCCTCATTACTCTGTATGGCGCACTATGTGGTTGCCATAATTCTGTATGGAGTAATATACTGTCCGTTTTTGGAGCTATTGGAGAATTTAAAATGGATATCAGTCATGTGATGTAAGAAGTGAAGTGTTTTTCATTGTACTATACCGCTATTTCTATGCCGTATCAGAGGATCATGAATTGTGGCATGTGTTAAAGGAGCCCAGTGACACTCTTTGGCCCTGGTCCACGAAAATCTGGAGTCAGCCCTACCCCCCTACAACTTTAGCCAAATAACCCCCAGTTTTCAATGCCTAACTATTACTATAAAGTAAATTAAGGTTGACAAGCTTAAGTAATAAGAATTGATGTTTTTGGCATTAAAATGGGCACTGTAGGTGTGTTTCTTGTCCTCCACTCACTGCTGACTTTTCTTCCCCATTGACTTGCACTGGGTTTCCTGTTTCAGTCTGCCTTCGACTTTTCAAGATAATTGGCCGATTGCATTCTACCCAACTTTTGAGAAAGTCGGGTTTCATGAAACCCGACTCGACCCGAAAAAAAGGCAAAGTCTCTCATCTCTAATGGTCGTGCAATGTCGCGTTTGGAAACCCCCTGATTTGCCAAAATAGCGGAAACCCCTCAATTCTAGCTCCAACCCTAACCCCAACACACCCCTATCTCTAATCCCAACCCTAACCATAACCCTAACCACAACTCTAACCGCAACACACCCCTAACCCTAATCCTAACCCCAATCCACCCCTAAACCTAATCTTAACCCTAATTCTAACCCTAAGCCTAATTCCAACCCTAACCCTAATCCCAACCCTAATTCCAACCCTGACCCTAATTCCAACCTTAAACCTAATTCCAACCCTTACCATAATTCTAACCCTAACCCTAATTCCAACTTTAACCCTAACCCTAATTCCAACCCTAACCCTAATTCTAACCCTAACCCTAATTCCAATTCTAACCCTAACCGTAATTCCAACCCTAATCCTAATTCCAACCCTAACCTTAATTCTAACCCTAACCCTAATGGAAAAATAATTTTTTTGTTCTTTGTTTTATTATTTGTCCCTACCTATGGGGTTGATAAAGGGGGGGGTTATTTACTTTTTTTTCATTTTGATCACTGTGAGAGTTTATCACAGTAATCAAAATGAATGAATGAATCTGCCGGCCGGCTGATTGGACAGGTGTACTGCGCATGCACCCACCTTTTTGCAAAATGGCGGCGCCCATGAAGGATCCAGGAGGGATACCGGGAGGGACACAGGGACATAGCAGGTACCGGGGGGTGAGGGGAAGATCGGAAGGCAGGGGGGAGCGGAGGGAAAGGGGAGGGGAGCAGATGCTGATGGCGGTGGCAGATGCTATTGCAGCGTCGGCCATGGCTGGATTGTAATATTTCACCAAATTTCATTGGTGAAATATTACAAATCGCTCTGATTGGCTATTTCATTTTTAACAGCCAATCAGAGCGATCATAGCCACGGGGGGTTAAGCCACCCCCCTGGGGTGAAGCACAAAGCCCCTTGTACTTGCAGGTTGAGAGATCTTTGCGTGACCTCGGTCACCCGACCCACAGGGGGGCTATCATTTCATGACGCCACACAGGCATCATGGGTCGGTTGGCACCGACTTTCATGATTCCTACGTGGCATCAAAGGTCGGGAAGGGGTTAAACAAATAAAATAAATGGATTATAAAGCAAAAAATCTGTTCATGATTTTATTTGAAATAGCTAAATAAAAATATGGTTAAAAATATCAAAAAATGTTGTTTAAATGTATATAATGAAGTTCTGCTTTAACATTCTCATTCTTTATCATAGTCATCAAATGTGTCTCAGTCTCTATGTCTACCAGGGGTCCCACAACTGGGAATGACATCATGGCCACATCAGTGCATTACTGCCCTTACTGCTGTATGGGGCCTGGTGAGCAGAAGTACAAACCAGGGCCTGTACCCAGTCCTTTTGTACTTCTCCTCACCTCAGCTGCGCATGCAGGGGATAATCAGTGAGGTATGAAAAATGTTTTTTTCCTTTATAAAATGAAATTAATGGATGAGGAGGACTTCAAATTCTGAAACGAGGGGACTTCAAATGATGAAGTGGGGGACTGCAAATATGAAGAGTGGGGGACAGCAAGCAGAGCAAAGAAGCAGAGCGAAACACGCATTGGGGCAGAGGGACATCACAGCATTCACTGGGATTGTGCAATACAAGTACAGTGCCTTGCGAAAGTATTCAGCCCCCTGGATCTTTTCAACCTTTTCCCACATATCATGTTTCAAACATAAAGATACCAAATATAAATGTTTGGTGAAGAATCAACAAGTGGAACGCAATTGTGAAGTTGAACAAAAGTTATTGGTTATTTTAAATTTTTGTGGAAATACAAAAACTGAAAAGTGGGGCGTGCAATATTATTTGGCCCCTTTACTTTCAGTGTAGCAAACTCACTCCAGAAGTTCATTGTGGATCTCTGAATGATCCAATGTTGTCCTAAATGACTAATGATGATAAATATAATCCACCTGTGTGTAATCAAGTCTCCTTATAATTGCACCTGCTCTGTAATAGTCTCAGGTTTCTTTTTGAAGCATAGAGAGCATCATGAAGACCAAGGAACACAACAGGCAGGTCCGTGATACTGTTGTGAAGTTTAAAGCCAGATTTGGATACAAAATGATTTCCAAAACTTTAAACATCCCAAAGAGCACTGTGCAAGTGATCATATTGATCATATTAACTATGATATGTCATGGACTTCTCTGGTCCCCACCCTGGATCTGCCCCTATCCCCCCATCCACCTTCCCTATGCCATGGACTTCTATAGCCCCCACCCTGGATCTGCCCACATCCCCCCAATCCACCTTCCCTATGCCATGGACTTCTATAGCCCCATCCAGGACCTACCCCCTTCCCCTCATCCACCTTCCCTATGCCATGGACGTCTATAGCCCCACCCAGGATCTGCCTCCATCCACCTTTCCTACAGCCCCTACCCAACATCCCTACAGTCCCTATCCCTATTCCCTTCTGTGCACTTGCTTTGGCAAAACTAATGTGTATTTAGTCCTGCCAATAAAGCTTATTTGAATTGAATTGAAATGGAAGGAGTATCAACCACTGCAAATCTACCAAGACCTGGCCATCCCCCTAAACTTTCATCTCAAACAAGGAGAAGACTGATCAGAGATGCAGCCAAGAGGCCCATGATCACTCTGGATGAACTGCAGAGATCTACAGCTGAGGTGGGACAGTCTGTCCATAGGACAACAATCAGTCGTACACTGCACAAATCTGGCCTTTATGGAAGAGTGGCAAGAAGAAAGCCATTTCTCGAAGATGTCCATAAAAAGTGTTGTTTAAAGATTGCAACAAGCCACCTGGGAGACACACCAAACATGTGGAAGAAGGTGCTCTGGTCAGATGAAACCAAAATCGAACTTTTTGGCAACCATGCCAAACGATATGTTTGGCGTAAAGGCAACACAGCTCATCACCCTGAACACACCATCCCCACTGCCAAACATGGTGGGCATCATGGTTTGGGCCTGCTTTTCTTCAGCAGGGACAGGGAAGATGGTTAAAATTGATAGGAACATGGATGGAGCCAAATACAGGACCATTCTTGAAGAAAACCTGTTGGAGTCTGCAAAAGACCTGAGACTGGGACAGAGATTTGTCTTCCAACAAGACAATGATACCAAACATAAAGCAAAATCTACAATGGAATGGTTCACAAATAAACGTATCCAGGTGTTAGAATGGCCAAGTCAAAGTCCAGACCTGAATCCAATCGAGAATCTGTGGAAAGAGCTGAAAACTGCTGTTCACAAACGATCTCCATCAAACCTCACTGAGCTCAAGCTGTTTACTAAGGAAGAATGGGCAAGAATTTCAGTCTCTCAATGTACAAAACTGATAGAGACATACCCCAAGCGACTTTCAGCTGTAGTCGCAGCAAAAGGTGGCGCAACAAAATATTAAGTTAAAGGGGCCGAATAATATTGCACGCCCCACTTTTCAGTTTTTTTAGTTCCACAAAAATTTTTAATAACCATTAAATTTTGTTCAACACAATTGTGTTCCACTTGTTGTTGATTCTTTACCAAAAATTTACATTTGATATCTTTATGTTTGAAGCATGATATGTGGGAAAAGGTTGAAAAGTTCCAGGGGGCCGAATACTTTTGCAAGGCACTGTACATTTTATCTTTCTACGCTACTCCTGCATTATATCATCTCAGCAAACCATGGCATTGCACCTGTGTTTTTGGCTAGCAGAGATTCAGCCCCAGCTTTATTAATAGGCTGATGCACAAAACTTTCCACGCAGGCATGCTTATATAGCAGCCATCCCACATATACCTTCTACTTTATTTTCCTCAGGAATATTACATTGTTATTGCATCTGCACCTTACACAATTAACTCTATTCTGCCTGTTTTCTGTTTTGGTATTATTTGTAGGCATAGTGTTTGCAAGTGTTTGCAGCCACTTTTTATGGGCAGAATACAACCATTGTATGTCTGTTTCCCATGACATGTTGTGAATAGAGTTTCTCTTTTTATCCAGCATCTTTATTTGTTGATTACATTTTTAACTCTTATCAATAAAATATTTTATTTTACTTGAATTTAATGTACTTCCTTCTTTATCTGGGTAATTTTTCTGTGGTAAATTTGGTGATGGTTATTCATTTTTTTGGAGTACTAAAACCCAACCTTAGGATATGGTTAATATAATTTTGGACTAAATTGATTTATAAAGCATGAATCAGAGCCTGTAGTATGAGTACAGCCAAGTCAGGGGTGGATTAACAGTGGCAAGGGCCCTGAGCGGTTTAGAAGGTGTTGGCTATCCTCCCAGGTAGCCGATTTGTCACGTGGAATGTCACATGATACCCCATGATAGATCACTCGATAGGTCATGTGAGTAACACACAGGAGCGTTGGAGCCCATCTGTACACGGAAAATGTCAGAGATTGTGGTGTACATAGCTCGATGCGCAAATTTTTCCCTTATGTACAGCACTATATATAACATAGCGCTATACAAAATAGAGCATGGGTTGGAGATTATTTTTCCCAAGGGGCCACATGGCAGACTGTGACAATTGTGGAGGTCAAACCAATAGGCTTAAATTAATTTTGCCCAATATTATTCTAATAAAAAATTATTATTAAAAATTGTATGACTTAATATTGAGCAGAATTAAGTATGCTGACATCTCTATGTATACAGTATGACCCACCATATTGCGCCGCACATATCCCCCACAGTCAACAACCAAAGCAAACAACCTATGGGGTCCGTATACCAGTAAACCATAAAAAAAAACTTAAAAAATCACTCTTTATTTACTTAGTTTAAAAACCCAATAAATAAAGACATAAATGAACATATATTTGCACAGAAAAAAAGTGATTTGAAAAAAAGAGCAGAAATGAGGTGAGATAGCGACTAGTTTTGCCCTTCACAATCCCCCTGCCCCGCTGTAGCCCTACCACTACTTTAACTGCCCAGACATCTTCAATATGCGATCAGATAATATGTAACAAACATATATACTGTAAGTATACAATACAATATAGATACAAGAGGGCTGAGGGGTATTATCAATATTTTTCAACAATCTGACCAGAAAAAAATACTCCAACATAGTCCAAGAAAAAAACATACATTTTAGCCTTGCTAAACAAAGAATACCCCTTCAGATCATAAATGGCCAGGGAAGTGGCAGTGCAATTAAAATCACAAAACATCCATATACCTCACATAGTTACATTTCTATGGACATAGAGTATCATACACAGTATATAGATCCTATATGGCTTGAACACTTGTGTAATTAGCTTAATGGTATCTTCTTCCAACGCACTTTCCCTTCTTTTGGTCATTCAGGGTTTTATCAGTGAATTCCTTCAATCAGAAGAAAAGGAGACCATAAGCCATACTGCAATGAGGATAACAGCTCATAGACCAAGGCAATATGCCCACAGATAGCCCCCTACATACAATATGAGCCTGAACACAGCCATGTATAAAGTATACAGAAAGAAACCACACACAGACCCATACATACAATGAGTCCACACACAGCCTGCTATATACAGTATGAGCCCCCACATAGCTTCTAATATATAATATGAGCCCCTATATTGCTACCTAAATACATTATGAGCACTAACATAACTCCCTACACACAGTACAAACCCCACATAGCTCCCTATAAATAATATGAGCCCCTATACAGTTTCCTAGAAACAGTATGAGCACTGACATAACTCCCTATATACAGTATAAGCCACACATAGCTCCCTATTTACTGTATGAGCCCCATAAAGTCTCCTATATACATACACTATGAGCCTGCACATAGCCTCTTAAATACAGTATGAGCCCCTACATAGCCTCCTATGTACATTATGAGCCCCTATATAGCCTACAATATGCAGTATGAGTCCCCACATAGCCTCCTATATACAGTATAAGCCCCACATAGCCTGATATATACAGTATAAGCCTCATAGCCTCCTATATACAGTATGAGTCAAAACATGGCCTCTTTTATACAGTGCGAACCCGCACATACAGTACCTTCCTATACACAGTATGAGCACCCTCATAGCCTCCCATACACAGTATAAGCCCCCATGTAGCCCCTATATAGAGCATGATCTTGCCCATGGCCTCCTATATACAATGTGAGCCCCCATATAGCCTCCTATACACAGTATGAGCCCACACATAGCCTCCTGTATACTGTGTATATTCGCACAGAGCCTCCTATACACAGTATGAGCCCACACAAAGCCTCCTTTATACTGTGTGAGCCTGTTTAACCTCTTATATACAGTACAAGTCCTCACATCCCATACACATATTAACAAAAAAAGACATACCTCGCTTTCATTCCCCTGGTGCTCAGCTCTTGTCTCCGAGGCTCCACTTCTATTGGCCAGCATGTGCATGTTAGAGTGATGACATCATTGCAATGGCGCGTCACAGCAGAGGTGAAAGGAGCTCTCCTGGAGCTGCGCTACCATTCTACATCGTCAGCAGCGCAGAGCCAATAAAGCCACCTGCCGGGATATGTGCGCCGCAGATGGAGGCACACAAAACATTATAATGAGGGCAAAAAGGTTTCTCAGGCTGGTCATGGATGGATGGACAGCTTAGAAAATTATTGATACATCTCTTGTTTTCTGACTTCCTGTTTGCTACCTCCAAAGTTGTTAAAGGGATTCTGTCAGTAGCCTCAACTCTTCTAAGTCATCTACATGGGCATGGGAAACTGAATAAAATGATACCTTGATTTCTGTAATCGGATGTCTTATTTTAGAAATATATACGTTTTTATAAAATGTAAATGAGCTGCTCAGGACTATTGGCTGGACACTGATCTGCATGAGAATCTGCTTCCAGAGAATATTTTAAAAAGGGGGTTATTACCAATGTGCGACATGTAACTAACACAGTACAGTAGAACTGAACTTTGTTTTCTTTCAAACACATTTACTTCAGCTCTCACAGCTCTGCTGTAATACATCACCGGCTGCCTGTGAGATGGAAGCAGAAGCACTGACAGGAAAATGCAGATGTGCCAGTTATAATCATACACATCTCTGCAGTGAGATCAGGAGAGCAGGGAGCAGCCAGCAACACTGGGAGCTCCTCATTTTATTTAAAATAATCTCTGGAGGCAGACTCTCATGCAGATCAGTGCTCGCTACCTAGTCCTGAACAGCTCATTTACATATAAGAAAAATGTGGATTTCTCTGGATTATGACATTGGATTTCAGATATCAAGGTATCATTTTATCCAGCTTCCTATGACCTGAGGGCCCATACAGAAGACTTAGTAGGGTTTTTCCTGCTGACATATTCCTTTTAAGGTGTGAACCAGTAAAGTATGCTGCGTTTAGACATGTTTAATGTAGCCAAAGAATGACTGCCTATAAGATACATGCTATCTAATTGGGAGTCTTTTATGAGCTTATTTAGACAGAGTGACTAGACGTCTATGTGCACAGTATGTGTGGCTGCTAATGAAATCATTCTGTGCTTATAGAATATCTGTGACGAGTCAGCTTCACCCACCCAGGGCGAGCTGACCTTGTGAGGAACCACTACGTATACAGGGAGTATCAGGGGCAAGACCAAGGGGGTGAGCCACCACGACTGCTGGAACCAGACGGCCAGCTCAAGGAAGACACAATGTGAGTGTCTGATGACAAGGGACGTGCAGGAAACAAGACAAGACAAGACGTGAGTTCAAGGTATCTTCATTAAGGCAAACTCAGGGTAACATCAGGTGCAAGACGAGATAACACAGGGAAAACACAGCAAGCTGCGTGCGAGGGCACACCAAGGTCCATGGCATGGTACGTGCTAGATGGCATGCCTGGGTACAGGCTAGGGCACAATGACGTCGGACTCCGGACGGCAGGCAACAATCAACAGGGTCATCAGGATCTGGAGCTCTGATGGCGATTGGCAGGATTCAGACATCCGGCAAGCAAACCAGGGTTCAGGCAAGGAGGCACGACAGTGTTCAAAACATGGTGCATGTCAAGGAGCACGCCAGGGTCCAAGGCAAAGTTCAAGGCGGGGTGCGTGCTAGGGACACGCCAGGGTCCATGGCAAGGTGCAAGGCAGGGTTCAACACACTAGGCAAGGTGCGTGTATAGGGTACACACCAGGGTTCAAGGTCCAAGGTCCTGGGTGCGCTAGAGGAGCCGCCAGGATTCAAGATTCAAGGTCCTGCTCGTGCTAGGAGCACGCCAGGGGCACGGTACAAAGAATGGTCCTGGCCGTGCTAGGAGGCACGCCAGGGTACATGGTTAGCGGCAGGTCCCACCTGTGCTAGGGAACACGTTGGGCTTTGAGGTTCAGGGCAGATGTCCTGCGCGTGCAGAGGGGAACGCCAGGGTCAGGGTTCAAGACAAAGAGCAGAGCACAGAGCAAGGTACAAGTAAGACAAAGATTCAAGACATGTCATGGAACTCAGAACACGGCAGAGAGACAAGTTTCAGGACAGAGCAAGGAAAGAGAAAGACTTGTGCAAGGGTAGCACGAAAACGCACAGTGCGAGAAACAGCGTGAGTGCAAGGGAGCACGGAAACCACGACTGGGGCACTGGCAGGCGGTACCGGCTGGAGGCACAGGCAGGCGGGCATGACTAAAGGCGGCATGGCTGAGGCACAGACAGGCGGAAACCACTATAGCACTGGCTGGCGAGCACGGCTGAGGCACAGGCAGGCGGGCACGACTAGAGGCGGCACGGCTGAGGCACAACAGGTGGGCACAGGGTGACCAGGCGTGTGCAAGAGGGCACGCAGCCACAAGGCAGGGCTAGGCGAAGGTGCAGGACAGAGACGCGTGCACAACGGCATGGCAAAGCCTGGTACGAAAGGTGCAAGAGTGCATGAAAAACGGAGACTAGTCACAGAGTTCAAGACATGGTCCTGCGCATGCAGAGGGAATGCCAGGGACAGAGTTCAAGGCAAGGTCCTGCGCGTGCAGAGGGCACGCCAGGGTCAGGGTTCAAGACAGAGAGCGGAATGTAGGCAGTAGCACAGAGCCGGGTACAAGAGAAGAGAAGCGGAGTGTATGCTAGAGCCCAGAGCCGGGTACAGAGACATAGAACTAGCAGCGGAGTGTAGGCCGAAGCCCAGAGCCAGGTCAAGGGAGAGCCTTGAGACTAGCCAGGGAGTGTGCTAGAGAGCACCATAGCAGAGACATAGAGCAGAGTACAGAGCTAGCAGCGGAGCATAGGCCAAAGCCCAGAGCCGGGTCAAGGCAGAGCCTTGAGACTAGCCAGGGAGTGTGCTAGAGAGCACCATAGCAGAGTACAGAGCTAGCAGCGGAACGTAGGCCGAAGCCCAGAGCCAGGTCAAGGCAGTGCCTTGAGACTAGCCAGAAAATGTGCTAGAGAGCACCACAGGACACAGAGTCAAGCAGCAGAGCGTAGGCCGAAGTCCAGAGCCAGGTCAAGGCAGAGCCTTGAGGCTAGACACGGAACATAGGATGAACAACAAGGCAAAGAAGAGCTTAGGCAAGACATAGCGAAACAGGCTAAGGCAGAGAACAGAGGAAGGATTACAAGTCTAAGAATAGCAAGGACAAACACAGCACAAGAGACAACACAAGACATGGCACGAGACAAGAGACAGAGTACAAGCACAGAGTGTGTGCAGAGAGGCAAAACAGGGCAGAGTGCAGGGGCACAGAATACAGGGAGCGACCCAGCAGATCGAGCAACCATGCAGGGAAGCAACACGATACTCAGGCCCCAACCATAGGAAGGGGCGGTCTGATATAGGGCATTAGCACCTGCACTTCTGGTTCAGGAACAGGGCAGGACTTCCGGTTCAGATCCTCCAGGATCATAGAGAGCATTGCTGGGTCAGGTTCTGCTGAACTATAGAGAGGATCACATGGTCGGGTCCTCCAAGACCATAGAGAGGATAGCTGGATCAGACTGTGCTGGAACATAGGAAAGGTCACATGATCAGGGAGTCCAGGAACACAGAGAGGATTGCTGGATCAGACAGTGACGGCTTTGCCTTTTTTCGGGTCGAGTCGGGTTTCAGGAAACCCGACTTTCTCTAAAGTCGGGTCAAACGCAATCTGCCGATTATCGTGAAAAGACGAAAGCCGACTGAAACATGAAACCCAATGCAAGTCAATGGGGAACCAAGGTCGGCAGTGAGTGGAGGACAGGTAACACACCTACAGTGCCCATTTTAATGCCAAAAACATCAATTCTTATTATTTAAGCTTGTCAACCTTAATATACTTTATAATAATAGTTAGGCACTGAAAACTGGGGGTTATTTGGCTAAAGTTGTGGGGGGGTAGGGCTGGCTCCAGATTTTCATGGGCTCTGGGCCAAAGAGTGTTACTGGGCTCCTTTAACACATGACACAATTCATGATCCTTTGATACGGCAGAGAAATAGCGGTATAGTACAATGAAAAATACTTCACTTCTTACATCACATGACTGATATCCATTTTAAATTCTCCAATAGCTCCAAAAACGGACAGTATATTACTCCATACAGTATTATGGCCACCGCATAGTGCACCATACAGAGTAATGAGGCCCATATATTTCTCCATACAGAATCATTGGTCCCATATAATGTTTGATACAGTATATGATGAGCTCCACATAATGCTACAGTATATGTTGGTCCCATGGATGAAGCTCCACTGTCTTAGGGGCCCAAATAATGCTCCATATATAATGGGCCCCATTTCTAATGCTCGAGTGTATAATGGGCCCTGTAAATGCTGCTCCAGTGTCTTATGTCCACCATTGGAATGCTACAGTGTATGGTGGGCCTTAAATATCATTCTCCAGAGTATAGTGCTCCCCAAAAATTGCTGTCCCAACATTGAAAACAATTAAATAAGTCTCCTCGCTAGGGAATCTCTGTACTAGTCTGGACTCCTCGTCTTCCCCATCTTCCATCTCACTGCACTTGGACTGTTTAGGCAGAGGGCGTACAGACATGATGTCATCGCGCTCTTTGACCAGAATGTCACTGTCAGGAAAAGCGGAAGACGTCACGGCGGTGGAGCAGGGAGAGGTAAGTATTTCAACTTTGCAAGTGCTGTGATCCTGAGCAAGCAGGGGGGGCCACTCATTGGCGACGGCACTGGCACAGGACCCCTCATAGTACGCCGGTGTGTCTGAAGGCAGGTGTGCACCCCCACCGTCAGAGACACTTGATTGTACTATGAGGGACCCTGTGCCAGTGCCATTGCCCAAGAGTGGGCCCACCCACCTGTCCAGGGCAACGGCATTCGCATGGGTGCGTGCACCAGGTGGTGACCCCGGCCTTGTGGGGGGAGGCAGCCCAGTTAGGGAGGTGGAAAAATGGCATATGTTGATGTTGGACATTCAGCAGCTGCAAATGGAGTAACTGGAGAAGTCCGCGGAAGAGGAGGACAAAAGCAAGCCATTTTGCTGGCAACCTACGTGTCAGCAGGGGAGGGTGGGACAAAATCCTTTGAAACCCATGCATGGTTCATTTTAATAAAGGTTAGATCATCAACATCTTGGGTCGACAGATGGGTCCTTTTTTCTGTCAGGATTGATCCAGCAGCACTGAAGACTCTTTCAGATAACACACTAGCAGCAGGGCAAGCGAGCTCCTGTAAGGCATATTGTGCCAATTCAGGCCAGGTGTCGTTTACTGGCCCAATATTCAAAGCGGAATAACCTGTGAGGGAGAACATCGATATGGGAGGAGAAGTAGTTTGTAACTATAGTTGACAAATGTTGTCTCCTGTCACTTTCAATCGATGCAGTATTACCAGTCGTGTGAGCGGTACTTGAAAAATCAGTCCACAACATGGTCATGAAATCCCTGTGTCCAACGCCACTTTGGCTGTGTGCACCACGAACACCTCTTCCCTGTAGCCCCCTACGGCTCGTGTGAGAAACATCACCGCTGCTGTGTGCTGGGAATGCCTCAAACAAACGGTTTACCAGAGTTGCTTGTTTGTTAGACAATATTAGCTCTAGGTTCTCCTGTAGCATGATGTTTTGGAATTTGACTTTATAGCATGGATCCAAGATGCTGGCCAACCAGTAGTCGTCATCGTTCATTATTTTGGCAATGCGGGGGTCCCTTTTTAGGATCTGCAAGGCATAATCACACATGTGGGCCAATGTTCCAGGTGTCAATGATGCACTGCGAGTGCTGGGTGGAGGAGCACTTTCTGGCAAATCAACATCCCTCCAGTCACGCACAAACCCTTGTACCTGACCTTGCCATGCCAACGTTTTGTCTTGCCCCCTGAGAAGCATCCTACTCCCCTAAATAATCATCCCCAACATCCTCCTCCTCTTCTTCCTCCACCTCGTCCACGAGACTTCCCTGAGCAGACAATGGCTGACTGTCATCAAGGCTTCCCTCCTCTTCTTCCTCCTCGGCTGCAGACGCCTGCTCCTTAATGTGTGTCAAAATTTGCATGAGCAGACGCATAAGTGGGATGCTCATGCTTATGAGGGCGTCATCTGCGCTTACCAGCCATGTGCATTCCTCAAAACACTGAAGGACTTTACATAGCTCTTTCAGCTTCGACCACTGCACACCAGACAACTCCATGTCTGCACGCAAACCGCCTGAATGTGTATTCTCCCACAAATGAATTACAGCCTGCCTCTGTTCGCACCGCCTCTGAACCATGTGCAGAGTGGAGTTCCACCTTGTTGCAACGTCGATAATTAGGCGGTGCTTGGGAAGGTGGAGCAATCGCTGCAGTTTCTGCATACGACTGGAGTGTACGGGCGACCGGCGGATGTGCGAGCACAGTCTTCGCATCTTATGGAGCAGGGCTGTTACAGTAACTCCGGATAATTACTGAGGAAGCACTGCACCACAAGGTTCAAGGTGTGAGCCAGGCAAGGTATGTGTCTGAGTTTTGAAAGGGCTTTGCATGCCACAACATTCTGGCCGTTATCGCTAACTATCTTGCCTGCCTCAAGATGTAGACTGCCCAGCCATGACTCAGTTTGTCGCTGCAAGTAGTCGGCCAGTACCTCTGCGGTGTGTCTGTTGTCCCCCAAACACATCATCTTCAACACAGCCTGCTGACGCTAACCACTAGCTGTTCGATAGTGGGACACCGCGTGTGCAACACTGGCAGCTGCGGATGGAGTGCTCGAGCGACTGCGCTCTGTGGACGAGTTTTCGCTTCTGGAGGAGGAGGGTTGAAACGCCTACAGCCAACTGTTTCCTATACCGTGGGCTAGGCAGCATTGTCCCACCGCCACTGTCCCCTGTGGATCCTGCATCCACAACATTAACCCAATGCACAGTGATGGACACGCAACGGCCCTGGCCATGCCTACTGGACCATGCATCTGTTGTGAGGTGCACCTTTCCACTCACTGATTGCTTGAGTGCATGGACAATGCGGTCTTTCACATGCACGTGGAGGGCTGGGATGGCTTTTCGCGAAAAGAAGTGCCGACTGGGTAGGTCATAGCGTGGTACTGCGTAGGCCATAAGCTCGCGGAAAGCTTTGCTTTCAAACAACCGGTAGGGCATCATCTCTAACGAGATTAGTTTGGCAATGTGGGTGTTCAAAGCCAGTGTACATGGATGAGTACTTTCTTGTCCTACTCAGAGTCACTGGTAGGGTGAGCTGTACTTGAGAGCTGCATATGGTGGAACTAGCGGTGGACATGGCAGACTGAGAGAGGGTTGGTGATGGTGATGTGTTGGTGGTGTTGCTGATGGCCTAGATTCAGTCTTTCGTAGCAATAACATTGTGATTCCATGACTGATTTGCCCTTGAGACGACACCTCGACATTTGCTGCTGGTGGTGTGCTAACCGGTGCGCTTACAGTGGGGGAAATGATGTAGCGTTGCTGACTACCTTCATTCGGAGCAGGTGCACATGTGGTGCGTGAGGTTTGGAAGTCCGTCCCCACTTGCAAGTGCATGGTGGTTAAATGTCTAAGCATGCAACTGGTTTTCAAATTTCTCAGGTTTTTCCCTCGGCTAAAGGTCTTTGCGCACTTCTTACAGATAACTTTTGCTTGATCATTAGGATTTTGTTCAAAAAGTGCCACACTGCACTCTTCCTACTATGGAAGACATTTTGAGGCCTTGCACGCTGTGCTAATTTGACCGTCTGGTCAAGCTTTCTTGCATCTCTTTTGGTTTTTGCAACCCGTTTTTGGACTGCTACGGTCCTGCCAGATAACAGCTGATGCGATGTTGTTGCCTGCTGCGGATCCTCCTCCTCCTCTTCTGAGCTATTGGCAGGGGCACCCACTTCCCCCAATGGATGCCAATCTGGGTCAACAACTAGGTCATCCATCACCTCCTCTTCAATTTCATGTGGACCTTCCTCTGTGTCACCGTGTAAGGTGGTATAGTATGCGGGAAGGGGCACCTGAGTTTCATCAGGGTCTGATTCTGGCTCAGAACACTGCGAGGACAATGTAGTGCTCTGAGTGAATGTACCAGCAGAAAAATCTAGCAGTGGCTGTGCATCAGTGCACTCCATGTCAGATTCATCTTGGACTGGGGAATTCACGATTTGACTTGATAACACAGGCATGGTATGTGAAAAGAGCTCCATGGAGTAATCTGTAGTGTGGCCTGCAGCATCCTTCACTTTTGGTAGGGGTGAAGGACACAAGGAAAGTTGTTGTTCCTGACCAGGAGCCTCCACTGACGACTCAGTGCTATTATTTTTTGAAACTTCAGAAGAGGAGGCGAGAGAGCTGGAGGCTGTGTCAGCAATGTAAGCCAAACCTTGTTCCTGAAGCTCTGGCTTTAAAATCGGTTTACCTATTCCTAGAAAAGGGAGCCTTCGAGGCCTTGTGGAGACAGACAATGACGCAGACTCAACTCCTCCTGCCTTAGGTGCCATTGTGCTTTTGCCACTACCAACAGATGCACCACCAACACCACCACCATCAGGACCAGCTGGCAACCCCTGCCCACTTCCACGGCCTCTTCCACCATACTTCCTCATTTTTGTGAAAATTTACCCAAAATACCACCAGCTCTATGGTACTGTAAAACAAGGTAGAAGGTGTATATAGTATTGGTGAGAATTTGAATCTCTATAGATTTGAGGACGCTGAACTATTGTCTCAGGCCCAGTAGAGATTACACCTCAATGTAACAGGCTGAAATTGGATGGTGTATGTGGTGTATGACAAGGTTAAACTAGAAGAAGAGGGGATGGGAAGAAAAACATTAGATACAAACATGAAACCAGATATCATACTGATGAATGATATGAGGTGTGGCAAAGAAGATCCAAGACAACATACTCGGGAGTTAAGAAAATTTCTAAAACAATCAACAGGGAGGAGATTGGAACAAAGCAAAATTCTCTAAAATGAATGCTCGCAAACGCCAGAAGCCTGACAAACAAGGTGGAAGAACTAGAAGCAGAAATATCTACAGGTAACTATGACATAGTGGGAATAACCGAGACATGGTTAGAAGAAAGCTATGACTGGGCAGTTAACTTACAGGGTTACAGTCTGTTTAGAAAGGATCGTAAAAATTGGAGAGGAGGAGGGGTTTGTCTTTATGTAAAGTCTTGTCTAAAGTCCACATTAAGGGAAGATATTAGCGAAGGGAACGAGGATGTCGAGTCCATATGGGTAGAAATACATGGAGGGAAAAATAGTAACAAAATTCTCTTTGGGGTCTGTTACAAACCCCCTGTCACGTGCCCCGTCCTGAGTGACACAGCCAGCAAGCCGGTATCTGATACAACAGGATGCGGCACGTGTGATTGTCCTATGTGACGCGGCCCACAGGCCGGTAACTAATACAATAAGTCAAAGGGAATAGGAGAAACCTGGGTAACAATAACAATGGTGGCCCTGCGATAGGGAATAAGGACGTGGAGACCTTCTGCACTCTCCTGAGTCAGTGTCTCTACACTCCTAACGTTCCCTAGGCCAGTTCCGCACCGGGCGCCGATCAGGAACCTCAAAACCCTGACTCGTCCTGCACCTAAACCCTCACTAGGGGATTGGTCGGTGCGGAAACTAATCCCACCACTGCACTAAACACACACAAGGAAAAGTGACAAAACAGGGGAAACACTACTTAGCTTTGCTCTGTTGCTTATGCTCCTAGCAACAGAGCCCACCACCTGCGTGCATCTTTTCCTCCAACCGGGTCCAACACCATAGTGCAGCCTTGGAGCAACCAGAGTCCACCACCTCCATGCAGCTGTCCAGAAACGGAGTCCCACAAATGAGTCCAACTTTTCTGCCAAAAAGTCCAGCATGCTTGAGTCCAGCTCTCAGCAACCAAGTCCAGCACAGTGAGTGCAGTTCTACACCACAACTGCCACTCCACCAATCCATGCAGGCACTCCTTGCTGACACCATTGCTGCGACTCCACTATGCCATGCCAGCACTCCTTGCAGACACCATCCCTGACTCCACCAATCCACTCTAGGACTCTCTCTGAGCTGCCTGTGACTCTCCTTTAGCTCCATCCTTCACCCAGGCTTGCTTGCAAATGAGTACTTTATCACCAACAGTGATTAACACACCTGATACTCTCTTATACAGTAGAGCTATCACACCTGTTACATGATTACGTGCACAAACTAAAGTAACCAAAGTGCAATGACCCTAATGGCCACCGGGGGGAAAACTACAACTGAAATCACCACAGTGCAATGACCCTAACGGCCACCGGGGGCAAAACCACCTTTTGCACACAGCCAAGGGGAAAAAAAAAGGTTACTTTGTGCATTTACTCTGTCAGATCCAACCTGGATCGTGACACCCCCAAATATCACAGAAATCATGGAAAGTTTACTACTAAGGCAGATAGATGAAGCTGCAACCCATAATGAGGTGCTTGTTATGGGGGACTTTAACTACCCAGATATTAACTGGGAAACTGAGACCTGCGAAACCCATAAAGGCAACAGGCTTCTGCTAATAGCCAAGAATAATTATCTCTCACAATTGGTGCAGAATCCAACCAGAGGAGCAGCACTTTTAGACCTAATACTGTCTAACAGACCTGACAGAATAACAAATCTGCAGGTTGTTGGGCATCTAGGAAATAGCGACCACAATATTGTACAGTTTCACTTGTCTTTCGCTAGGGGGAGATGTCAGGGAGTCACAAAAACACTGAACTTTAGGAAGGCAAAGTTTGACCAGCTTAGAGATGCCCTTAATCTGGTTGACTGGGACAATGTCCTCAGAAATAGGAATACAGAAAATAAATGGGAAATGTTTAAGAACATCCTTAATAGGCACTGTAAGCGGTTTATACCTTGTGGGAATAAAAGGACAAGAAATAGGAAAAACCCAATGTGGCTTAGCCAAAAAGTAAGAGGGGCAATTAACAGTAAAAAGAAAGCATTTAAACTTATAAAGCAGGATGGCACCGTTGAAGCTCTAAAAAACTATAAGAAGAAAAATTCTTTATCTAAAAAAATAATTAAAGCTGCCAAAAAGGAAACAGAGAATCATATTGCTAAGGAGAGTAAAACTAATTCCAAGCTGTTCTTCAACTATATCAATAGTAAAAGAATCAAAAGTGAAAGTGTAGGCCCATTAAAAAATTGTGAGGAAAGTATGGTTGTAGATGATGAGGAAAAAGCTAATATATTAAACATCTTCTTCTCCATGGTATTCACGGTGGAAAATGAAATGCTAGGTGAATTGCTGAGAGACAAAGAAAACCCTATTAAGGGTCACCAATCTAACCCAAGAAGAGGTGCATAACCGGCTAAATAAGATTAAAATAGATAAATCTCTGGGTCCAGATGGCATACAACCACAAATACTAAGAGAACTAAGTAATGTAATAGACAAACCATTATTTCTTATATTTAGAGACTCTATAGTGACAGGGTCTGTTCCACAGGACTGGTGCATAGCAAATGTGGTACCAATATTCAAAAAGGGCTCTAAAAGTGAACCTGGAAATTATAGGCCAGTAAGTCTAACCTCTATTGTTGGTAAAATATTTGAAGGGTTTCTGAGGGATGTTATTCTGGATTATCTCAATGAGAATAACTGTTTAACGCCATATCAGCATGGGTTTATGAGGAATCGCTCCTGTCAAACCAATCTAATCAGTTTTTATGAAGAGGAAAGCTATAGACTGGACCAAGGTGAGTCATTGGATGTGGTATATCTTGATTTTTCCAAAGCGTTTGATACCGTGCCACACAAGAGGTTGGTACACAAAATGAGAATGCTGGGTCTGGAGGAAAATGTGTGTAAATGGGTAAGTAACTGGCTTAGTAATAGAAAGCAGAGGGTGGTTAAAAATGGTATATTCTCTAACTGGGTCGCTGTGACCAGTGCGGTACCGCAGGGTCGGTGTTGGGACCTATTCTCTTCAACATATTTATTAACGATCTGGTAGAAGGTTTGCACAGTAAAATATCGATATTTGCAGATGATACAAAACTATGTAAAGCAGTCAATAAAAGAGAAGATAGTATTCTGGTACAGATGGATCTGGATAATTTGGTAACTTGGGCCGAAAGGTGGCAGATGCAGTTACGATAAATGTAAGGTTATAGACATGGGAAGAAGGAATCAATATCACCATTACACACTGAATGGTAAACCACTGGGTAAATCTGACATGGAGAAGGATTTGGGGATCCTAGATAATGATAAACTTACCTGGAGCAGCCAGTGCCAGGCAGCGGCTGCCAAGGCAAACAGGATCATGGGGTGCATTAAAAGAGGTCTGGATACACATGATGAGAGCATTATACTGCCTCTGTACAAATCTCTGGTTAGACCGCACATGGAGTACTGTGTACAGTTTTGGGCACCGGTGCTCAGGAAGGATATAATGGAACTAGAGCGGGTACAAAGGAGGGCAACAAAATTAATAAAGGGGATGGGGGAACTACAATACCCAGAGAGATTAGCAAAATTAGGATTATTTAGTCTAGAAAAAAGACGACTGAGGGGCGGTCTAATAACCATGTATAAGTATATAAGGGGACAATACAAATATCTCTCCGAGGATCTGTTTATACCAAGGAAGGTGACGGTCACAAGGGGGCATTCTCTGCGTCTGGAGGAGAAAAGGTTTTTCCACCAACATAGAAGAGGATTCTTTACTGTTAGGGCAGTGAGAATCTGGAATTCCCTGCCTGAGGAGGTGGTGATGGTGAACTCAGTCAAAGGGTTCAAGAGAGGCTTGGATGTCTTCCTGGAGCGTAACAATTTTGTATCTTACAGTTATTGTTATGTTCTTTAGAAGGACGTAGATCTGGGGATTTATTCTGACAGAATTTTATAGGCTGAACTGGATGGACTAATGTCTTTTTTGGCCTTACTAACTATGTTACTATGTTACTATGTAAGGTTGAGAGTGTATGTAGTATTGGGGAGAATTTGAATCTGACTAGAGATTTGAGGATGCTGAACTATTGTCTCAGGCCCAGGAGAGATTACACCTCAATGTAATAGGCTGAAATTGGATGGTGTATTACAAGGTGGAGGGTGTCTATAGGATTGGTGAGAATTTGAATCTCACTATAGATTTGAGGACGCAGAACTATTATCTCAGGCCCAGGAGAGATTACACCTCAATGTAACAGGCTGAAATTGGATGGTGTATGAAAAGGTTGAGGGTGTCTATAGGATTGGTGAGAATTTGAATCTCACTATAGATTTGAGGACGCAGAACTATTGTCTCAGGCCCAGGAGAGATTACACCTCAATGTAACAGGCTGAAATTGGATGGTGTATGAGAAGGTGGAGGGTGTTTATAGGATTGGTGAGAATTTGAAACTCACTATAGATTTGAGGACAATGAACTATTGTCTCAGGCCCAGTAGAGATTACACCTCAATGTAACAGGCTGAAATTGGATGGTGTATGACAAGGTGGAGGGTGTATGTAGTATTGGTGAGAATTTGAATCTCACTAGAGATTTGAGGACGCTGAACTATTGTCTCAGGCCCATTAGAGATTACACCTCAATGTAAGAGGCTGAAATTGGATGGCGCACGACAAGGTGGAGGGTGTATGTAGCATTTGTGAGAATTTGAATCTCACTAGAGATTTGTGGATGCTGAACTATTGTCTCAGGCCCAGTAGAGATTACACCTCAATGTAACAGGCTGAAATTGGATGGTGTATGACAAGGTGGAGGGTGTCTATAGGATTGGTGAGAATTTGAATCTCACTATAGATTTGAGGACGCAGAACTATTGTCTCAGGCCCAGGAGAGATTACACCTCAATGTAACAGGCTGAAATTGGATGGTGTATGACAAGGTGGAGGGTGTCTAAAGGATTGGTGAGAATTTGAATCTCACTAGAGATTTGAGGACGCTGAACTATTGTCTCAGGCCCAGTAGAGATTACACCTCAATGTAACAGGCTGAAATTGGATGGTGTATGACAATGTGGAGGGTGTATGTAGTATTGGTGAGAATTTGAATCTCACTAGAGATTTGAGGAAGCTGAACTATTGTCTCAGGCCCAGTAGAGATTACACCTCAATGTAACAGGCTGAAATTGGATGGTGTATGACAAGGTGGAAGGTGTCTATAGGATTGGTGAGAATTTGAATCTCACTATAGATTTGAGGACGCTGAACTATTGTCTCAGGCCCAGGAGAGATTACACCTCAATGTAACAGGCTGAAATTGGATGGTGTATTACAAGGTGGAGGGTGTCTATAGGATTGGTGAGAATTTGAATCTCACTATAGATTTGAGGACGCAGAACTATTGTCTCAGGCCCAGGAGAGATTATACCTCAATGTAACAGGCTGAAATTGGATGGTGTATGACAATGTGGAGGGTGTATGTAGTATTGGTGAGAATTTTAATCTCACTAGAGATTTGAGGAAGCTGAACTATTGTCTCAGGCCCAGTAGAGATTACACCTCAATGTAATAGGCTGAAATTGGATGGTGTATGATAAGGTGGAGGGTGTCTATCGAATTGGTGAGAATTGAAATCTCACTAGAGATTTGAGGACGCTGAACTATTGTCTCAGGCCAGTAGAGATTACACCTCAATGTAATAGGCTGAAATTGGATGGTGTATTACAAGGTGGAGGGTGTCTATAGGATTGGTGAGAATTTGAATCTCACTATAGATTTGAGAGTGCAGAACTATTGTCTCAGGCCCAGGAGAGATTACATCTCAATGTAACAGGCTGAAATTGGATGGTGTATGAAAAGGTTGAGGGTGTCTATAGGATTGGTGAGAATTTGAATCTCACTATAGATTTGAGGACGCAGAGCTATTGTCTCAGGCCCAGGAGAGATTACACCTCAATGTAACAGGCTGAAATTGGATGGTGTATGACAAGGTGGAGGGTGTCTTTAGGATTGGTGAGAATTTGAATCTCACTATAGATTTGAGGACGCTGAACTATTGTCAGGCCCAGTAGAGATTACACCTCAATGTAACAGGCTGAAATTGGATGGTGTATGACAATGTGGAGGGTGTATGTAGTATTGGTGAGAATTTGAATCTCACTAGAGATTTGAGGAAGCTGAACTATTGTCTCAGGCCCAGTAGAGATTACACCTCAATGTAACAGGCTGAAATTGGATGGTGTATGACAAGGTGGAAGGTGTCTATAGGATTGGTGAGAATTTGAATCATACTATAGATTTGAGGACGCAGAACTATTGTCTCAGGCCCAGGAGAGATTACATCTCAATGTAACAGGCTGAAATTGGATGGTGTATGACAAGGTGGAGGGTGTCTATCGGATTGGTGAGAATTTGAATCTCACTAGAGATTTGAGTACGCTGATCTATTGTCTCAGGCCAGTAGAGATAACACCTCAATGTAATAGGCTGAAATTGGATGGTGTATTACAAGGTGGAGGGTGTCTATAGGATTGGTGAGAATTTGAATCTCACTATAGATTTGAGGGTGCAGAACTATTGTCTCAGGCCCAGGAGAGATTACACCTCAATGTAACAGGCTGAAATTGAATGGTGTATGAGAAGGTGGAGGGTGTTTATAGGATTGGTGAGAATTTGAAACTCACTATAGATTTGAGGACACTGAACTATTGTCTCAGGCCCAGTAGAGATTACACCTCAATGTAACAGGCTGAAATTGGATGGTGTATGACAAGGTGGAGGGTGTATGTAGTATTGGTGAGAAATTGAATCTCACTAGAGATTTGAGGACGCTGAAATATTGTCTCAGGCCCAGTAGAGATTACACCTCAATGTAAGAGGCTGAAATTGGGTGGCGTACGACAAGGTGGAGGGTGTATGTAGCATTGGTGAGAATTTGAATCTCACTAGAGATTTGTGGATGCTGAACTATTGTCTCAGGCCCAGTAGAGATTACACCTCAATGTAACAGGCTGAAATTGGATGGTGTATGACAAGGTGGAAGGTGTCTATAGGATTGGTGAGAATTTGAATCTCACTATAGATTTGAGGATGCAGAACTATTGTCTCAGGCCCAGGAGAGATTACATCTCAATGTAACAGGCTGAAATTGGATGGTGTATGACAACGTGGAGGGTGTCTATAGGATTGGTGAGAATTTGACTCTCACTAGAGATTTGAAGACGCTGAACTATTGTCTCAGGCCAGTAGAGATTACACCTCAATGTAACAGGCTGAAATTGGATGGTGTATGACAAGGTGGAGGGTGTCTATCGGATTGGTGAGAATTTGAATCTCACTAGAGATTTGAGTACGCTGATCTATTGTCTCAGGCAAGTAGAGATAACACCTCAATGTAATAGGCTGAAATTGGATGGTGTATTACAAGGTGGAGGGTGTCTATAGGATTGGTGAGAATTTGAATTTCACTATAGATTTGAGGGTGCAGAACTATTGTCTCAGGCCAAGGAGAGATTACACCTCAATGTAACAGGCTGAAATTGAATGGTGTATGAGAAGGTGGAGGTTGTTTATAGGATTGGTGAGAATTTGAAACTCACTAGAGATTTGAGGACGCTGAACTATTGTCTCAGGCCCAGTAGAGATTACACCTCAATGTAAGAGGCTGAAATTGGGTGGCGTACGACAAGGTGGAGGGTGTATGTAGCATTGGTGAGAATTTGAATCTCACTAGAGATTTGTGGATGCTGAACTATTGTCTCAGGCCCAGTAGAGATTACACCTCAATGTAACAGGCTGAAATTGGATGGTGTATGAAAAGGTGGAAGGTGTCTATAGGATTGGTGAGAATTTGAATCTCACTATAGATTTGAGGACGCAGAACTATTGTTTCAGGCCCAGGAGAGATTACATCTCAATGTAACAGGCTGAAATTGGATGGTGTATGACAAGGTGGAGGGTGTCTATAGGATTGGTGAGAATTTGACTCTAACTAGAGATTTGAGGACGCTGAACTATTGTCTCAGGCCAGTAGAGATTACACCTCAATGTAACAGGCTGAAATTGGATGGTGTATGACAAGGTGGAGGGTGTCTATAGGATTGGTGAGAATTTGAATCTCACTATAGATTTGAAGACGCAGAACTATTGTCTCAGGCCCAGGAAAGATTACACCTCAATGTAACAGGCTGAAATTGGATGGTGTATGACAAGGTGGAGGGTGTCTTTAGGATTGGTGAGAATTTGAATCTCACTAGAGATTTGAGTACGCTGATCTATTGTCTCAGGCCAGTAGAGATAACACCTCAATGTAATAGGCTGAAATTGGATGGTGTATTACAAGGTGGAGGGTGTCTATAGGATTGGTGAGAATTTGAATCTCACTAGAGATTTGAGGGTGCAGAACTATTGTCTCAGGCCCAGGAGAGATTACACCTCAATGTAACAGACTGAAATTGAATGGTGTATGAGAAGGTGGAGGGTGTTTATAGGATTGGTGAGAATTTGAAACTCACTAGAGATTTGAGGACGCTGAACTATTGTCTCAGGCCCAGTAGAGATTACACCTCAATGTAAGAGGCTGAAATTGGGTGGCGTACGACAAGGTGGAGGGTGTATGTAGCATTGGTGAGAATTTGAATCTCACTAGAGATTTGTGGATGCTGAACTATTGTCTCAGGCCCAGTAGAGATTACACCTCAATGTAACAGGCTGAAATTGGATGGTGTATGACAAGGTGGAAGGTGTCTATAGGATTGGTGAGAATTTGAATCTCACTATAGATTTGAGGACGCAGAACTATTGTCTCAGGCCCAGGAGAGATTACATCTTAATGTAACAGGCTGAAATTGGATGGTGTATGACAAGGTGGAGGGTGTCTATAGGATTGGTGAGAATTTGACTCTCACTAGAGATTTGAGGACGCTGAACTATTGTCTCAGGCCAGTAGAGATTACACCTCAATGTAACAGGCTGAAATTGGATGGTGTATGACAAGGTGGAGGGTGTCTATAGGATTGGTGAGAATTTGAATCTCACTATAGATTTGAAGACGCAGAACTATTGTCTCAGGCCCAGGAGAGATTACACCTCAATGTAACAGGCTGAAATGGATGGTGTATGACAAGGTGGAGGGTGTCTTTAGGATTGGTGAGAATTTGAATCTCACTATAGATTTGAGGACGCTGAACTATTGTCTCAGGCCCAGTAGAGATTACACCTCAATGTAACAGGCTGAAATTGGATGGTGTATGACAATGTGGAGGGTGTATGTAGTATTGGTGAGAATTTCAATCTCACTAGAGATTTGAGGAAGATGAACTATTGTCTCTTTCCCAGTAGAGATTACACCTCAATGTAACAGGCTGAAATTGGATGGTGTATGACAAGGTGGAAGGTGTCTATAGGATTGGTGAGAATTTGAATCTCACTATAGATTTGAGGACGCAGAACTATTGTCTCAGGCCAAGAAGAGATAACACCTCAATGTAACAAGCTGAAATTGGATGGTATATGACAAGGTGGAGGGTGTATGTAGTAATGGTGATAATTTGAATCTCACTAGAGATTTGAGGACGCTGAACTATTGTCTCAGGCCCATTAGAGATTACACCTCAATGTAAGAGGCTGAAATTGGATGGCGTACGACAAGGTGGAGGGTGTATGTTACATTGGTGAGAATTTGAATCTCACTAGAGATTTGTGGATGCTGAACTATTGTCTCAGGCCCAGTAGAGATTACACCTCAATGTAACAGGCTGAAATTGGATGGTGTATGACAAGGTGGAAGGTGTCTATAGGATTGGTGAGAATTTGAATCTCACTATAGATTTGAGGACGCAGAACTATTGTCTCAGGCCCAGGAGAGATTACACCTCAATGTAACAGTCTGAAATTGGATGGTGTATGACAAGGTGGAGGGTGTCTATAGGATTGGTGAGAATATGAATCTCACTAGAGATTTGAGGATGCTGAACTATTGTCTCAGGCCAGTAGAGATTACACTTTAATGTAACAGGCTGAAATTGGATGGTGTATTACAAGGTGGAGGGTGTCTATAGGACTGGTGAGAATTTGAATCTCACTATAGATTTGAGGACGCAGAACTATTGTCTCAGGCCCAGGAGAGATTACACCTCAATGTAACAGGCTGAAATTGGAAGGTGTATGACAACGTGGAGGGTGTCTTTAGGATTGGTGAGAATTTGAATCTCACTATAGATTTGAGGACGCTGAACTATTGTCTCAGGCCCAGTAGAGATTACACCTCAATGTAACAGGCTGAAATTGGATGGTGTATGACAATGTGGAGGGTGTATGTAGTATTGGTGAGAATTTGAATCTCACTAGAGATTTGAGGAAGCTGAACTATTGTCTCAGGCCCTGTAGAGATTACACCTCAATGTAACAGGCTGAAATTGGATGGTGTATGACAAGGTGGAAGGTGTCTATAGGATTGGTGAGAATTTGAATCTCACTATAGATTTGAGGACGCTGAACTATTGTCTCAGGCCCAGGAGAGATTACACCTCAATGTAACAGGGTGAAATTGGATGGTGTATGACAAGGTGGAGGGTGTCTATAGGATTGGTGAGAATTTGAATCTCACTAGAGATTTGAGGACGCTGAACTATTGTCTCAGGCCAGTAGAGATTACACCTCAATGTTACAGGCTGAAATTGGATGGTGTATTACAAGGTGGAGGGTGTCTATAGGGTTGGTGAGAATTTGAATCTCACTACAGATTTGAAGACGCAGAACTATTGTCTCAGGCCCAGGAGAGATTACACCTCAATGTAACAGGCAGAAATTGGATGGTGTATGACAATGTGGAGGGTGTATGTAGTATTGGTGAGAATTTGAATCTCACTAGAGATTTGAGGAAGCTGAACTATTGTCTCAGGCCCAGTAGAGATTACACCTCAATGTAACAGGCTGAAATTGGATGGTGTATGACAAGGTGGAAGGTGTCTATAGGATTGGTGAGAATTTGAATCTCACTATAGATTTGAGGACGCAGAACTATTGTCTCAGGCCCAGGAGAGATTACACCTCAATGTTATAGGCTGAAATTGGATGGTGTATTACAAGGTGGAGGGTGTCTATAGGATTGGTGAGAATTTGAATCTCTCTATAGATTTGAGAGTGCAGAACTATTGTCTCAAGCCCAGGAGAGATTACATCTCAATGTAACAGGCTGAAATTGGATGGTGCATGAAAAGGTTGAGGGTGTCTATAGGATTGGTGAGAATTTGAATCTCACTATAGATTTGAGGACGCAGAGCTATTGTCTCAGGCCCAGGAGAGATTACACCTCAATGTAACAGGCTGAAATTGAATGGTGTATGTGAAGGTGGAGGGTGTTTATAGGATTGGTGAGAATTTGAAACTCACTAGAGATTTGAGGACGCTGAACTATTGTCTCAGGCCCAGTAGAGATTACACCTCAATGTACGAGGCTGAAATTGGGTGGCGTACGACAAGGTGGAGGGTGTATGTAGCATTGGTGAGAATTTGAATCTCACTAGAGATTTGTGGATGCTGAACTATTGTCTCAGGCCCAGTAGAGATTACACCTCAATGTAACAGGCTGAAATTGGATGGTGTATGACAAGGTGGAAGGTGTCTATAGGATTGGTGAGAATTTGAATCTCACTATAGATTTGAGGACGCAGAACTTTTGTCTCAGGCCCAGGAGAGATTACATCTCAATGTAACAGGCTGAAATTGGATGGTGTATGACAAGGTGGAGGGTGTATATAGGATTGGTGAGAATTTGACTCTCACTAGAGATTTGAGGACGCTGAACTATTGTCTCAGGCCAGTAGAGATTACACCTCAATGTAACAGGCTGAAATTGGATGGTGTATGACAAGGTGGAGGGTGTCTATAGGATTGGTGACAATTTGAATCTCACTATAGATTTGAAGACGCAGAACTATTGTCTCAGGCCCAGGAGAGATTACACCTCAATGTAACAGGCTGAAATTGGATGGTATATGACAAGGTGGAGGGTGTCTTTAGGATTGGTGAGAATTTGAATCTCACTAGAGATTTGAGTACGCTGATCTATTGTCTCAGGCCAGTAGAGATAACACCTCAATGTAATAGGCTGAAATTGGATGGTGTATTACAAGGTGGAGGGTGTCTATAGGATTGGTGAGAATTTGAATCTCACTATAGATTTGAGGGTGCAGAACTATTGTCTCAGGCCCAGGAGATATTACACCTCAATGTAACAGGCTGAAATTGAATGGTGTATGAGAAGGTGGAGGGTGTTTATAGGATTGGTGAGAATTTGAAACTCACTAGAGATTTGAGGACGCTGAACTATTGTCTCAGGCCCAGTAGAGATTACACCTCAATGTATTAGGCTGAAATTGGGTGGCGTACGACAAGGTGGAGGATGTATGTAGCATTGGTGAGAATTTGAATCTCACTAGAGATTTGTGGATGCTGAACTATTGTCTCAGGCCCAGTAGAGATTACACCTCAATGTAACAGGCTGAAATTGGATGGTGTATGACAAGGTGGAAGGTGTCTATAGGATTGGTGAGAATTTGAATCTCACTATAGATTTGAAGACGCAGAACTATTGTCTCAGGCCCAGGAGAGATTACACCTCAATGTAACAGGCTGAAATTGGATGGTGTATGACAAGGTGGAGGGTGTCTTTAGGATTGGTGAGAATTTGAATCTCACTATAGATTTGAGGACGCTGAACTATTGTCTCAGGCCCAGTAGAGATTACACCTCAATGTAACAGGCTGAAATTGGATGGTGTATGACAATGTGGAGGGTGTATGTAGTATTGGTGAGAATTTCAATCTCACTAGAGATTTGAGGAAGCTGAACTATTGTCTCTTTCCCAGTAGAGATTACACCTCAATGTAACAGGCTGAAATTGGATGGTGTATGACAAGGTGGAAGGTGTCTATAGGATTGGTGAGAATTTGAATCTCACTATAGATTTGAGGACGCAGAACTATTGTCTCAGGCCAAGAAGAGATTACACCTCAATGTAACAGGCTGAAATTGGATGGTGTATGACAAGGTGGAGGGTGTATGTAGTATTGGTGATAATTTGAATCTCACTAGAGATTTGAGGACGCTGAACTATTGTCTTAGGCCCATTAGAGATTACACCTCAACGTAAGAGGCTGAAATTGGATGGCGTATGACAAGGTGGAGGGTGTATGTAGCATTGGTGAGAATTTGAATATCACTAGAGATTTGTGGATGCTGAACTGTTGTCTCAGGCCCAGTAGAGATTATACCTCAATGTAACAGGCTGAAATTGGATGGTGTATGACAAGGTGGAAGGTGTCTATAGGATTGGTGAGAATTTGAATCTCACTATAGATTTGAGGACGCAGAACTATTGTCTCAGGCCCAGGAGATATTACACCTCAATGTAACAGGCTGAAATTGGATGGTGTATGACAAGGTGGAGGGTGTCTATAGGATTGGTGAGAATTTGAATCTCACTAGAGATTTGAGGATGCTGAACTATTGTCTCAGGCCAGTAGAGATTACACCTCAATGTACCAGGCTGAAATTGGATGGTGTACTACAAGGTGGAGGGTGTCTATAGGACTGGTGAGAATTTGAATCTCACTATAGATTTGAGGACGCAGAACTATTGTCTCAGGCCCAGGAGAGATTACACCTCAATGTAACAGGCTGAAATTGGATGGTGTATGACAAGGTGGAGGGTGTCTTTAGGATTGGTGAGAATTTGAATCTCACTATAGATTTGAGGACGCTGAACTATTGTCTCAGGCCCAGTAGAGATTACACCTCAATGTAACAGGCTGAAATTGGATGGTGTATGACAATGTGGAGGGTGTATGTAGTATTGGTGAGAATTTGAATCTCACTAGAGATTTGATGAAGCTGAACTATTGTCTCAGGCACAGTAGAGATTACACCTCAATGTAACAGGCTGAAATTGGATGGTGTATGACAAGGTGGAAGGTGTCTATAAGATTGGTGAGAATTTGAATCTCACTATAGATTTGAGGACGCTGAACTATTGTCTCAGGCCCAGGAGAGATTACACCTCAATGTAACAGGCTGAAATTGGATGGTGTATGACAAGGTGGAGGGTGTCTATAGGATTGGTGAGAATTTGAATCTCACTAGAGATTTGAGGACGCTGAACTATTGTTTCAGGCCAGTAGAGATTACACCTCAATGTTACAGGCTGAAATTGGATGGTGTATTACAAGGTGGAGGGTGTCTATAGGATTGATGAGAATTTGAATCTCACTACAGATTTGAAGACGCAGAACTATTGTCTCAGGCCCAGGAGAGATTACACCTCAATGTAACAGGCAGAAATTGGATGGTGTATGACAATGTGGAGGGTGTATGTAGTATTGGTGAGAATTTGAATCTCACTAGAGATTTGAGGAAGCTGAACTATTGTCTCAGGCCCAGTAGAGATTACACCTCAATGCAACAGGCTGAAATTGGATGGTGTATGACAAGGTGGAAGGTGTCTATAGGATTGGTGTGAATTTGAATCTCACTATAGATTTGAGGACGCAGAACTATTGTCTCAGGCCCAGGAGAGATTACACCTCAATGTTATAGGCTGAAATTGGATGGTGTATTACAAGGTGGAGGGTGTCTATAGGATTGGTGAGAATTTGAATCTCTCTATAGATTTGAGAGTGCAGAACTATTGTCTCAGGCCCAGGAGAGATTACATCTCAATGTAACAGGCTGAAATTGGATGGTGTATGAAAAGGTTGAGGGTGTCTATAGGATTGGTGAGAATTTGAATCTCACTATAGATTTGAGGACGCAGAGCTATTGTCTCAGGCCCAGGAGAGATTACACCTCAATGTAACAGGCTGAAATTGGATGGTGTATGACAAGGTGGAGGGTGTCTTTAGGATTGGTGAGAATTTGAATCTCACTATAGATTTGAGGACGCTGAACTATTGTCTCAGGCCCAGTAGAGATTACACCTCAATGTAACAGGCTGAAATTGGATGGTGTATGACAATGTGGAGGGTGTATGTAGTATTGGTGAGAATTTGAATCTCACTATAGATTTGAGGATGCAGAACTATTGTCTCAGGCCCAGGAGAGATTGCATCTCAATGTAACAGGCTGAAATTGGATGGTGTATGACAAGGTGGAGCGTGTCTAACGGATTGGTGAGAATTTGAATCTCACTAGAGATTTGAGTACGCTGATCTATTGTCTCAGGCCAGTAGAAATTACACCTCAATGTAATAGGCTGAAATTGGATGGTGTATTACAAGGTGGAAGGTGTCTATAGGATTGGTGAGAATTTGAATCTCACTATAGATTTGAGGGTGCAGAACTATTGTCTCAGGCCCAGGAGAGATTACACCTCAATGTAACAGGCTGAAATTGAATGGTGTATGAGAAGGTGGAGGGTGTTTATAGGATTGGTGAGAATTTGAAACTCACTATAGATTTGAGGACACTGAACTATTGTCTCAGGCCCAGTAGAGATTACACCTCAATGTAACTGGCTGAAATTGGATGGTGTATGACAAGGTGGAGGGTGTATGTAGTATTGGTGAGAAATTGAATCTCACAAGAGATTTGAGGACGCTGAACTATTGTCTCAGGCCCAGTAGAGATTACACCTCAATGTAAGAGGCTGAAATTGGGTGGCGTACGACAAGGTGGAGGGTGTATGTAGCATTGGTGAGAATTTGAATCTCACTAGAGATTTGTGGATGCTGAACTATTGTCTCAGGCCCAGTAGAGATTACACCTCAATGTAACAGGCTGAAATTGGATGGTGTATGACAAGGTGGAGGGTGTCTATAGGATTGGTGAGAATTTGACTCTCACTAGAGATTTGAGGACGCTGAACTATTGTCTCAGGCCAGTAGAGATTACACCTCAATGTAACAGGCTGAAATTGGATGGTGTAAGACAAGGTGGAGGATGTCTATAGGATTGGTGAGAATTTGACTCTCACTAGAGATTTGAGGACGCTGAACTATTGTCTCAGGCCAGTAGAGATTACACCTCAATGTAACAGGCTGAAATTGGATGGTGTATGACAAGGTGGATCATGTCTATAGGATTGGTGAGAATTTCAATCTCACTATAGATTTGAAGACGCAGAACTATTGTGTCAGGCCCAGGAGAGATTACACCTCAATGTAACAGGCTGAAATTGGATGGTGTATGACAAGGTGGAGGGTGTCTTTAGGATTGGTTAGAATTTGAATCTCACTATAGATTTGAGGACGCTGAACTATTGTCTCAGGCCCAGTAGAGATTACACCTCAATGTAACAGGCTGAAATTGGATGGTGTATGACAATGTGGAGGGTGTATGTAGTATTGGTGAGAATTTCAATCTCACTAGAGATTTGAGGAAGCTGAACTATTGTCTCTTTCCCAGTAGAGATTACACCTCAATGTAACAGGCTGAAATTGGATGGTGTATGACAAGGTGGAAGGTGTCTATAGGATTGGTGAGAATTTGAATCTCACTATCGATTTGAGGACGCAGAACTATTGTCTCAGGCCAAGAAGAGATTACACCTCAATGTAACAGGCTGAAATTGGATGGTGTATGACAAGGTGGAGGGTGTATGTAGTATTGGTGATAATTTGAATCTCACTAGAGATTTGAGGACGCTGAACTATTGTCTCAGGCCCATTAGAGATTACACCTCAATGTAAGAGGCTGAAATTGGATGGCGTACGACAAGGTGGAGGGTGTATGTAGCATTGGTGAGAATTTGAATCTCACTAGAGATTTGTGGATGCTGAACTATTGTCTCAGGCCCAGTAGAGATTATACCTCAATGTAACAGGCTGAAATTGGATGGTGTATGACAAGGTGGAAAGTGTCTACAGGATTGGTGAGAATTTGAATCTCACTATAGATTTGAGGACGCAGAACTATTGTCTCAGGCCCAGGAGAGATTACACCTCAATGTAACAGGCTGAAATTGGATGGTGTATGACAAGGTGGAGGGTGTCTATAGGATTGGTGAGAATTTGAATCTCACTAGAGATTTGAGGATGCTGAACTATTGTCTCAGGCCAGTAGAGATTACACCTCAATGTAACAGGCTGAAATTGGATGGTGTATTACAAGGTGGAGGGTGTCTATAGGACTGGTGAGAATTTGAATCTCACTATAGATTTGAGGACGCAGAACTATTGTCTCAGGCCCAGGAGAGATTACACCTCAATGTAACAGGCTGAAATTGGATGGTGTATGACAAGGTGGAGGGTGTCTTTAGGATTGGTGAGAATTTGAATCTCACTATAGATTTGAGGACGCTGAACTATTGTCTCAGGCCCAGTAGAGATTACACCTCAATGTAACAGGCTGAAATTGGATGGTGTATGACAAGGTGGAAGGTGTCTATAGGATTGGTGAGAATTTGAATCTCACTATAGATTTGAGGACGCTGAACTATTGTCTCAGGCCCAGGAGAGATTACACCTCAATGTAACAGGCTGAAATTGGATGGTGTATGACAAGGTGGAGGGTGTCTATAGGATTGGTGAGAATTTGAATCTCACTAGAGATTTGAGGACGCTGAACTATTGTCTCAGGCCAGTAGAGATTACACCTCAATGTTACAGGCTGAAATTGGATGGTGTATTACAAGGTGGAGGGTGTCTATAGGATTGATGAGAATTTGAATCTCACTACAGATTTGAAGACGCAGAACTATTGTCTCAGGCCCAGGAGAGATTACACCTCAAAGTAACAGGCAGAAATTGGATGGTGTATGACAATGTGGAGGGTGTATGTAGAATTGGTGAGAATTTGAATCTCACTAGAGATTTGAGGAAGCTGAACTATTGTCTCAGGCCCAGTAGAGATTACACCTCAATGTAACAGGCTGAAATTGGATGGTGTATGACAAGGTGGAAGGTGTCTATAGGATTGGTGAGAATTTGAATCTCACTATAGATTTGAGGACGCAGAACTATTGTCTCAGGCCCAGGAGAGATTACACCTCAATGTTATAGGCTGAAATTGGATGGTGTATTACAAGGTGGAGGGTGTCTATAGGATTGGTGAGAATTTGAATCTCACTATAGATTTGAGGACGCAGAGCTATTGTCTCAGGCCCAGGAGAGATTACACCTCAATGTAACAGGCTGAAATTGGATGGTGTATGACAAGGTGGAGGGTGTCTTTAGGATTGGTGAGAATTTGAATCTCACTATAGATTTGAGGATGCTGAACTATTGTCTCAGGACCAGGAGAGATTACACCTCAATGTAACAGGCTGAAATTGGATGGTGTATGACAATGTGGAGGGTGTATGCAGTATTGGTGAGAACTTGAATCTCACTATAGATTTGAGGATGCAGAACTATTGTCTCAGGCCCAGGAGAGATTACATCTCAATGTAACAGGCTGAAATTGGATGGTGTATGACAAGGTGGAGGGTGTCTAACGGATTGGTGAGAATTTGAATCTCACTAGAGATTTGAGTACGCTGATCTATTGTCTCAGGCCTGTAGAAATTACACCTCAATGTAATAGGCTGAAATTGGATGGTGTATTACAAGGTGGAGGGTGTCTATAGGATTGGTGAGAATTTGAATCTCACTATAGATTTGAGGGTGCAGAACTATTGTCTCAGGCCCAGGAGAGATTACACCTCAATGTAACAGGCTGAAATTGAATGGTGTATGAGAAGGTTGAGGGTGTTTATAGGATTGGTGAGAATTTGAAACTCACTATAGATTTGAGGACACTGAACTATTGTCTCAGGCCCAGTAGAGATTACACCTTAATGTAACTGGCTGAAATTGGATGGTGTATGACAAGGTGGAGGGTGTATGTAGTATTGGTGAGAAATTGAATCTCACTAGAGATTTGAGGACGCTTTACTATTGTCTCAGGCCCAGTAGAGATTACACCTCAATGTAAGAGGCTGAAATTGGGTGGCGTACGACAAGGTGGAGGGTGTATGTAGCATTGGTGATAATTTGAATCTCACTAGAGATTTGTGGATGCTGAACTATTGTCTCAGGCCCAGTAGAGATTACACCTCAATGTAACAGGCTGAAATTGGATGGTGTATGACAAGGTGGAAGGTGTCTTTAGGATTGGTGAGAATTTGAATCTCACTATAGATTTGAGGACGCAGAACTATTGTCTCAGGCCCAGGAGAGATTACATCTCAATGTAACAGGCTGAAATTGGATGGTGTATGACAAGGTGGAGGGTGTCTATAGTATTGGTGAGAATTTGACTCTCACTAGAGATTTGAGGACGCTGAACTATTGTCTCAGGCCAGTAGAGATTACACCTCAATGTAACAGGCTGAAATTGGATGGTGTATGACAAGGTGGAGGGTGTCTATAGGATTGGTGAGAATTTGAATCTCACTATAGATTTGAAGACGCAGAACTATTTTCTCAGGCCCAGGAGAGATTACACCTCAATGTAACAGGCTGAAATTGGATGGTGTATGACAAGGTGGAGGGTGTCTTTAGGATTGGTGAGAATTTGAATCTCACTATAGATTTGAGGACGCTGAACTATTGTCTCAGGCCCAGTAGAGATTACACCTCAATGTAACAGGCTGAAATTGGATGGTGTATGACAATGTGGAGGGTGTATGTAGTATTGGTGAGAATTTCAATCTCACTAGAGATTTGAGGAAGCTGAACTATTGTCTCAGGCCCAGTAGAGATTACACCTCAATGTAACAGGCTGAAATTGGATGGTGTATGACAAGGTGGAAGGTGTCTATAGGATTGGTGAGAATTTGAATCTCACTAGAGATTTGAGGACGCAGAACTATTGTCTCAGGCCCAGAAGAGATTACACCTCAATGTAACAGGCTGAAATTGGATGGTGTATGACAAGGTGGAGGGTGTCTATCGGATTGGTGAGAATTTGAATCTCACTAGAGATTTGAGGACGCTGAACTATTGTCTCAGGCCCAGAAGAGATTACACCTCAATGTAACAGGCTGAAATTGGATGGTGTATGACAAGGTGGAGGGTGTCTATCGGATTGGTGAGAATTTGAATCTCACTATAGATTTGAGGACGCAGAACTATTGTCTCAGGCCCAGGAGAGATTACACCTCAATGTAACTGGCTGAAATTGGATGGTGTATGACAAGGTGGAGGGTGTCTTTAGGATTGGTGAGAATTTGAATCTCACTATAGATTTGAGGACGCTGAACTATTGTCTCAGGCCCAGTAGAGATTACACCTCAATGTAACAGGCTGAAATTGGATGGTGTATGACAATGTAGAGGGTGTATGTAGTATTGGTGAGAATTTGAATCTCACTAGAGATTTGAGGAAGCTGAACTATTGTCTCAGGCCCAGTAGAGATTACACCTCAATGTAACAGGCTGAAATTGGATGGTGTATGACAAGGTGGAAGGTGTCTATAGGATTGGTGAGAATTTGAATCTCACTATAGATTTGAGGACGCTGAACTATTGTCTCAGGCCCAGGAGAGATTACACCTCAATGTAACAGGCTGAAATTGGATGGTGTTTGACAAGGTGGAGGGTGTCTATAGGATTGGTGAGAATTTGAATCTCACTAGAGATTTGAGGATGCAGAACTATTGTCTCAGGCCCAGGAGAGATTACACCTCAATGTAACAGGCTGAAATTGGATGGTGTATGACAAGGTGGAGGGTGTCTATAGGATTGGTGAGAATTTGAATCTCACTAGAGATTTGAGGATTCTGAACTATTGTCTCAGGCCAGTAGAGATTACACCTCAATGTAAAAGGCTGAAATTGGATGGTGTATTACAAGGTGGAGGGTGTCTATAGGACTGGTGAGAATTTGAATCTCACTATAGATTTGAGGACGCAGAACTATTGTCTCAGGCCCAGGAGAGATAACACCTCAATGTAACAGGCTGAAATTGGATGGTGTATGACAAGGTGGAGGGTGTCTTTAGGATTGGTGAGAATTTGAATCTCACTATAGATTTGAGGACGCTGAACTATTGCCTCAGGCCCAGTAGAGATTATACCTCAATGTAACAGGCTGAAATTGGATGGTGTATGACAAGGTGGAAGGTGTCTATAGGATTGGTGAGAATTTGAATCTCACTATAGATTTGAGGACGCTGAACTATTGTCTCAGGCCCAGGAGAGATTACACCTCAATGTAACAGGCTGAAATTGGATGGTGTATGACAAGGTGGAGGGTGTCTATAGGATTGGTGAGAATTTGAATCTCACTAGAGATTTGAGGACGCTGAACTATTGTCTCAGGCCAGTAGAGATTACACCTCAATGTTACAGGCTGAAATTGGATGGTGTATTACAAGGTGGAGGGTGTCTATAGGATTGATGAGAATTTGAATCTCACTACAGATTTGAAGACGCAGAACTATTGTCTCAGGCCCAGGAGAGATTACACCTCAATGTAACTGGCAGAAATTGGATGGTGTATGACAATGTGGAGGGTGTATGTAGTATTGGTGAGAATTTGAATCTCACTAGAGATTTGAGGAAGCTGAACTATTGTCTCAGGCCCAGTAGAGATTACACCTCAATGTAACAGGCTGAAATTGGATGGTGTATGACAAGGTGGAAGGTGTCTATAGGATTGGTGAGAATTTGAATCTCACTAGAGATTTGAGGACGCTGAACTATTGTCTCAGGCCAGGAGAGATTACACCTCAATGTTACAGGCTGAAATTGGATGGTGTATTACAAGGTGGAGGGTGTCTATAGGATTGATGAGAATTTGAATCTCACTACAGATTTGAAGACGCAGAACTATTGTCTCAGGCCCAGGAGAGATTACACCTCAATGTAACTGGCAGAAATTGGATGGTGTATGACAATGTGGAGGGTGTATGTAGTATTGGTGAGAATTTGAATCTCACTAGAGATTTGAGGAAGCTGAACTATTGTCTCAGGCCCAGTAGAGATTACACCTCAATGTAACAGGCTGAAATTGGATGGTGTATGACAAGGTGGAAGGTGTCTATAGGATTGGTGAGAATTTGAATCTCACTATAGATTTGAGGACGCAGAACTATTGTCTCAGGCCCAGGAGAGATTACACCTCAATGTTATAGGCTGAAATTGGATGGTGTATTACAAGGTGGAGGGTGTCTATAGGATTGGTGAGAATTTGAATCTCTCTATAGATTTGAGAGTGCAGAACTATTGTCTCAGGCCCAGGAGAGATTACATCTCAATGTAACAGGCTGAAATTGGATGGTGTATGAAAAGGTTGAGGGTGTCTATAGGATTGGTGAGAATTTGAATCTCACTATAGATTTGAGGACGCAGAGCTATTGTCTCAGGCCCAGGAGAGATTACACCTCAATATAACAGGCTGAAATTGGATGGTGTATGACAAGGTGGAGGGTGTCTATAGGATTGGTGAGAATTTGAATCTCACTAGATATTTGAGGACGCTGAACTATTGTCTCAGGCCAGTAGAGATTACACCTCAATGTTACAGGCTGAAATTGGATGGTGTATTACAAGGTGGAGGGTGTCTATAGGATTGATGAGAATTTGAATCTCACTACAGATTTGAAGACGCAGAACTATTGTCTCAGGCCCAGGAGAGATTACACCTCAATGTAACTGGTAGAAATTGGATGGTGTATGACAATGTGGAGGGTGTATGTAGTATTGGTGAGAATTTGAATCTCACTAGAGATTTGAGGAAGCTGAACTATTGTCTCAGGCCCAGTAGAGATTACACCTCAATGTAACAGGCTGAAATTGGATGGTGTATGACAAGGTGGAAGGTGTCTATAGGATTGGTGAGAATTTGAATCTCACTAGAGATTTGAGGACGCTGAACTATTGTCTCAGGCCAGGAGAGATTACACCTCAATGTTACAGGCTGAAATTGGATGGTGTATTACAAGGTGGAGGGTGTCTATAGGATTGATGAGAATTTGAATCTCACTACAGATTTGAAGACGCAGAACTATTGTCTCAGGCCCAGGAGAGATTACACCTCAATGTAACTGGCAGAAATTGGATGGTGTATGACAATGTGGAGGGTGTATGTAGTATTGGTGAGAATTTGAATCTCACTAGAGATTTGAGGAAGCTGAACTATTGTCTCAGGCCCAGTAGAGATTACACCTCAATGTAACAGGCTGAAATTGGATGGTGTATGACAAGGTGGAAGGTGTCTATAGGATTGGTGAGAATTTGAATCTCACTATAGATTTGAGGACGCAGAACTATTGTCTCAGGCCCAGGAGAGATTACACCTCAATGTTATAGGCTGAAATTGGATGGTGTATTACAAGGTGGAGGGTGTCTATAGGATTGGTGAGAATTTGAATCTCTCTATAGATTTGAGAGTGCAGAACTATTGTCTCAGGCCCAGGAGAGATTACATCTCAATGTAACAGGCTGAAATTGGATGGTGTATGAAAAGGTTGAGGGTGTCTATAGGATTGGTGAGAATTTGAATCTCACTATAGATTTGAGGACGCAGAGCTATTGTCTCAGGCCCATTAGAGATTACACCTCAATGTAACAGGCTGAAATTGGATGGTGTATGACAAGGTGGAGGGTGTCTTTAGGATTGGTGAGAATTTGAATCTCACTATAGATTTGAGGATGCTGAACTATTGTCTCAGGCCCAGGAGAGATTACACCTCAATGTAACAGGCTGAAATTGGATGGTGTATGACAATGTGGAGGGTGTATGTAGTATTGGAGAGAATTTGAATCTCACTATAGATTTGAGGATGCAGAACTATTGTCTCAGGCCCAGGAGAGATTACATCTCAATGTAACAGGCTGAAATTGGATGGTGTATGACAAGGTGGAGGGTGTCTAACGGATTGGTGAGAATTTGAATCTCACTAGAGATTTGAGTACGCTGATCTATTGTCTCAGGCCTGTAGAAATTACACCTCAATGTAATAGGCTGAAATTGGATGGTGTATTACAAGGTGGAGGGTGTCTATAGGATTGGTGAGAATTTGAATCTCACTATAGATTTGAGGGTACAGAACTATTGTCTCAGGCCCAGGAGAGATTAGACCTCAATGTAACAGGCTGAAATTGAATGGTGTATGAGAAGGTGGAGGGTGTTTATAGGATTGGTGAGAATTTGAAACTCACTATAGATTTGAGGACACTGAACTATTGTCTCAGGCCCAGTAGAGATTACACCTCAATATAACTGGCTGAAATTGGATGGTGTATGACAAGGTGGAGGGTGTATGTAGTATTGGTGAGAAATTGAATCTCACTAGAGATTTGAGGACGCTGAACTATTGTCTCAGGCCCAGTAGAGATTACACCTCAATGTAAGAGGCTGAAATTGGGTGGCGTACGACAAGGTGGAGGGTGTATGTAGCATTGGTGAGAATTTGAATCTCACTAGAGATTTGTGGATGCTGAACTATTGTCTCAGGCCCAGTAGAGATTACACCTCAATGTAACAGGCTGAAATTGGATGGTGTATGACAAGGTGGAAGTTGTCTATAGGATTGGTGAGAATTTGAATCTCACTATAGATTTGAGGACGCAGAACTATTGTCTCAGGCCCAGGAGAGATTACATCTCAATGTAACAGGCTGAAATTGGATGGTGTATGACAAGGTGGAGGGTGTCTATAGTATTGGTGAGAATTTGACTCTCACTAGAGATTTGAGGACGCTGAACTATTGTCTCAGGCCAGTAGAGATTACACCTCAATGTAACAGGCTGAAATTGGATGGTGTATGACAAGGTGGAGGGTGTCTATAGGATTGTTGAGAATTTGAATCTCACTATAGATTTGAAGGCGCAGAACTATTGTCTCAGGCCCAGGAGAGATTACACCTCAATGTAACAGGCTGAAATTGGATGGTGTATGACAAGGTGGAGGGTGTCTTTAGGATTGGTGAGAATTTGAATCTCACTATAGATTTGAGGACGCTGAACTATTGTTTCAGGCCCAGTAGAGATTACACCTCAATGTAACAGGCTGAAATTGGATGGTGTATGACAATGTGGAGGGTGTATGTAGTATTGGTGAGAATTTCAATCTCACTAGAGATTTGAGGAAGCTGAACTATTGTCTCAGGCCCAGTAGAGATTACACCTCAATGTAACAGGCTGAAATTGGATGGTGTATGACAAGGTGGAAGGTGTCTATAGGATTGGTGAGAATTTGAATCTCACTAGAGATTTGAGGACGCAGAACTATTGTCTCAGGCCCAGAAGAGATTACACCTCAATGTAACAGGCTGAAATTGGATGGTGTATGACAAGGTGGAGGGTGTCTATCGGATTGGTGAGAATTTGAATCTCACTAGAGATTTGAGGACGCAGAACTATTGTCTCAGGCCCAGAAGAGATTACACCTCAATGTAACAGGCTGAAATTGGATGGTGTATGACAAGGTGGAGGGTGTCTATCGGATTGGTGAGAATTTGAATCTCACTATAGATTTCAGGACGCAGAACTATTGTCTCAGGCCCAGGAGAGATTACACCTCAATGTAACTGGCTGAAATTGGATGGTGTATGACAAGGTGGAGGGTGTCTTTAGGATTGGTGAGAATTTGAATCTCACTATAGATTTGAGGACGCTGAACTATTGTCTCAGGCCCAGTAGAGATTACACCTCAATGTAACAGGCTGAAATTGGATGGTGTATGACAATGTGGAGGGTGTATGTAGTATTGGTGAGAATTTGAATCTCACTAGAGATTTGAGGAAGCTGAACTATTGTCTCAGGCCCAGTAGAGATTACACCTCAATGTAACAGGCTGAAATTGGATGGTGTATGACAAGGTGGAAGTTGTCTATAGGATTGGTGAGAATTTGAATCTCACTATAGATTTGAGGATGCTGAACTATTGTCTCAGGCCCAGGAGAGATTACACCTCAATGTAACAGGCTGAAATTGGATGGTGTATGACAAGGTGGAGGGTGTCTATAGGATTGGTGAGAATTTGAATCTCACTAGAGATTTGAGGACGCTGAACTATTGTCTCAGGCCAGTAGAGATTACACCTCAATGTTACAGGCTGAAATTGGATGGTGTATTACAAGGTGGAGGGTGTCTATAGGATTGATGAGAATTTGAATCTCACTACAGATTTGAAGACGCAGAACTATTGTCTCAGGCCCAGTAGAGATTACACCTCAATGTAACAGGCTGAAATTGGATGGTGTATAACAAGGTGGAAGGTGTCTATAGGATTGGTGAGAATTTGAATCTCACTAGAGATTTGAGGAAGCTGAACTATTGTCTCAGGCCCAGTAGAGATTACACCTCAATGTAACAGGCTGAAATTGGATGGTGTATGACAAGGTGGAAGGTGTCTATAGGATTGGTGAGAATTTGAATCTCACTATAGATTTGAGGACGCAGAACTATTGTCTCAGGCCCAGGAGAGATTACACCTCAATGTTATAGGCTGAAATTGGATGGTGTATTACAAGGTGGAGGGTGTCTATAGGATTGGTGAGAATTTGAATCTCACTATAGATTTGAGGACGCAGAACTATTGTCTCAGGCCCAGGAGAGATTACATCTCAATGTAACAGGCTGAAATTGGATGGTGTATGACAAGGTGGAGGGTGTCTATAGTATTGGTGAGAATTTGACTCTCACTAGAGATTTGAGGACTCTGAACTTTTGTCTCAGGCCAGTAGAGATTACACCTCAATGTAACAGACTGAAATTGGATGGTGTATGACAAGGTGGAGGGTGTCTATAGGATTGGTGAGAATTTGAATCTCACTATAGATTTGAAGGCGCAGAACTATTGTCTCAGGCCCAGGAGAGATTACACCTCAATGTAACAGGCTGAAATTGGATGGTGTATGACAAGGTGGAGGGTGTCTTTAGGAATGGTGAGAATTTGAATCTCACTATAGATTTGAGGACGCTGAACTATTGTTTCAGGCCCAGTAGAGATTACACCTCAATGTAACAGGCTGAAATTGGATGGTGTATGACAATGTGGAGGGTGTATGTAGTATTGGTGAGAATTTCAATCTCACTAGAGATTTGAGGAAGCTGAACTATTGTCTCAGGCCCAGTAGAGATTACACCTCAATGTAACAGGCTGAAATTGGATGGTGTATGACAAGGTGGAAGGTGTCTTTAGGATTGGTGAGAATTTGAATCTCACTAGAGATTTGAGGACGCAGAACTATTGTCTCAGGCCCAGAAGAGATTACACCTCAATGTAACAGGCTGAAATTGGATGGTGTATGACAAGGTGGAGGGTGTCTATCGGATTGGTGAGAATTTGAATCTCACTAGAGATTTGAGGACGCAGAACTATTGTCTCAGGCCCAGAAGAGATTACACCTCAATGTAACAGGCTGAAATTGGATGGTGTATGACAAGGTGGAGGGTGTCTATCGGATTGGTGAGAATTTGAATCTCACTATAGATTTCAGGACGCAGAACTATTGTCTCAGGCCCAGGAGATATTACACCTCAATGTAACTGGCTGAAATTGGATGGTGTATGACAAGGTGGAGGGTGTCTTTAGGATTGGTGAGAATTTGAATCTCACTATAGATTTGAGGACGCTGAACTATTGTCTCAGGCCCAGTAGAGATTACACCTCAATGTAACAGGCTGAAATTGGATGGTGTATGACAATGTGGAGGGTGTATGTAGTATTGGTGAGAATTTGAATCTCACTAGAGATTTGAGGAAGCTGAACTATTGTCTCAGGCCCAGTAGAGATTACACCTCAATGTAACAGGCTGAAATTGGATGGTGTATGACAAGGTGGAAGTTGTCTATAGGATTGGTGAGAATTTGAATCTCACTATAGATTTGAGGATGCTGAACTATTGTCTCAGGCCCAGGAGAGATTACACCTCAATGTAACAGGCTGAAATTGGATGGTGTATGACAAGGTGGAGGGTGTCTATAGGATTGGTGAGAATTTAAATCTCACTAGAGATTTGAGGACGCTGAACTATTGTCTCAGGCCAGTAGAGATTACACCTCAATGTTACAGGCTGAAATTGGATGGTGTATGACAATGTGGAGGGTGTATGCAGTATTGGTGAGAACTTGAATCTCACTATAGATTTGAGGATGCAGAACTATTGTCTCAGGCCCAGGAGAGATTACATCTCAATGTAACAGGCTGAAATTGGATGGTGTATGACAAGGTGGAGGGTGTCTAACGGATTGGTGAGAATTTGAATCTCACTAGAGATTTGAGTACGCTGATCTATTGTCTCAGGCCTGTAGAAATTACACCTCAATGTAATAGGCTGAAATTGGATGGTGTATTACAAGGTGGAGGGTGTCTATAGGATTGGTGAGAATTTGAATCTCACTATAGATTTGAGGGTGCAGAACTATTGTCTCAGGCCCAGGAGAGATTACACCTCAATGTAACAGGCTGAAATTGAATGGTGTATGAGAAGGTTGAGGGTGTTTATAGGATTGGTGAGAATTTGAAACTCACTATAGATTTGAGGACACTGAACTATTGTCTCAGGCCCAGTAGAGATTACACCTTAATGTAACTGGCTGAAATTGGATGGTGTATGACAAGGTGGAGGGTGTATGTAGTATTGGGGAGAAATTGAATCTCACTAGAGATTTGAGGACGCTTTACTATTGTCTCAGGCCCAGTAGAGATTACAAATCAATGTAAGAGGCTGAAATTGGGTGGCGTACGACAAGGTGGAGGGTGTATGTAGCATTGGTGATAATTTGAATCTCACTAGAGATTTTTGGATGCTGAACTATTGTCTCAGGCCCAGTAGAGATTACACCTCAATGTAACAGGCTGAAATTGGATGGTGTATGACAAGGTGGAAGGTGTCTTTAGGATTGGTGAGAATTTGAATCTCACTATAGATTTGAGGACGCAGAACTATTGTCTCAGGCCCAGGAGAGATTACATCTCAATGTAACAGGCTGAAATTGGATGGTGTATGACAAGGTGGAGGGTGTCTATAGTATTGGTGAGAATTTGACTCTCACTAGAGATTTGAGGACGCTGAACTATTGTCTCAGGCCAGTAGAGATTACACCTCAATGTAACAGGCTGAAATTGGATGGTGTATGACAAGGTGGAGGGTGTCTATAGGATTGGTGAGAATTTGAATCTCACTATAGATTTGAAGACGCAGAACTATTTTCTCAGGCCCAGGAGAGATTACACCTCAATGTAACAGGCTGAAATTGGATGGTGTATGACAAGGTGGAGGGTGTCTTTAGGATTGGTGAGAATTTGAATCTCACTATAGATTTGAGGACGCTGAACTATTGTCTCAGGCCCAGGAGAGATTACACCTCAATGTAACAGGCTGAAATTGGATGGTGTATGACAATGTGGAGGGTGTATGTAGTATTGGTGAGAATTTCAATCTCACTAGAGATTTGAGGAAGCTGAACTATTGTCTCAGGCCCAGTAGAGATTACACCTCAATGTAACAGGCTGAAATTGGATGGTGTATGACAAGGTGGAAGGTGTCTATAGGATTGGTGAGAATTTGAAACTCACTAGAGATTTGAGGACGCAGAACTATTGTCTCAGGCCCAGAAGAGATTACACCTCAATGTAACAGGCTGAAATTGGATGGTGTATGACAAGGTGGAGGGTGTCTATCGGATTGGTGAGAATTTGAATCTCACTAGAGATTTGAGGACGCTGAACTATTGTCTCAGGCCCAGAAGAGATTACACCTCAATGTAACAGGCTGAAATTGGATGGTGTATGACAAGGTGGAGGGTGTCTATCGGATTGGTGAGAATTTGAATCTCACTATAGATTTGAGGACGCAGAACTATTGTCTCAGGCCCAGGAGAGATTACACCTCAATGTAACTGGCTGAAATTGGATGGTGTATGACAAGGTGGAGGGTGTCTTTAGGATTGGTGAGAATTTGAATCTCACTATAGATTTGAGGACGCTGAACTATTGTCTCAGGCCCAGTAGAGATTACACCTCAATGTAACAGGCAGAAATTGGATGGTGTATGACAATGTAGAGGGTGTATGTAGTATTGGTGAGAATTTGAATCTCACTAGAGATTTGAGGAAGCTGAACTATTGTCTCAGGCCCAGTAGAGATTACACCTCAATGTAACAGGCTGAAATTGGATGGTGTATGACAAGGTGGAAGGTGTCTATAGGATTGGTGAGAATTTGAATCTCACTATAGATTTGAGGACGCTGAACTATTGTCTCAGGCCCAGGAGAGATTACACCTCAATGTAACAGGCTGAAATTGGATGGTGTTTGACAAGGTGGAGGGTGTCTATAGGATTGGTGAGAATTTGAATCTCACTAGAGATTTGAGGATGCAGAACTATTGTCTCAGGCCCAGGAGAGATTACACCTCAATGTAACAGGCTGAAATTGGATGGTGTATGACAAGGTGGAGGGTGTCTATAGGATTGGTGAGAATTTGAATCTCACTAGAGATTTGAGGATTCTGAACTATTGTCTCAGGCCAGTAGAGATTACACCTCAATGTAACAGGCTGAAATTGGATGGTGTATTACAAGGTGGAGGGTGTCTATAGGACTGGTGAGAATTTGAATCTCACTATAGATTTGAGGACGAAGAACTATTGTCTCAGGCCCAGGAGAGATAACACCTCAATGTAACAGGCTGAAATTGGATGGTGTATGACAAGGTGGAGGGTGTCTTTAGGATTGGTGAGAATTTGAATCTCACTATAGATTTGAGGACGCTGAACTATTGTCTCAGGCCCAGTAGAGATTATACCTCAATGTAACAGGCTGAAATTGGATGGTGTATGACAAGGTGGAAGGTGTCTATAGGATTGGTGAGAATTTGAATCTCACTATAGATTTGAGGACGCTGAACTATTGTCTCAGGCCCAGGAGAGATTACACCTCAATGTAACAGGCTGAAATTGGATGGTGTATGACAAGGTGGAGGGTGTCTATAGGATTGGTGAGAATTTGAATCTCACTAGAGATTTGAGGACGCTGAACTATTGTCTCAGGCCAGTAGAGATTACACCTCAATGTTACAGGCTGAAATTGGATGGTGTATTACAAGGTGGAGGGTGTCTATAGGATTGATGAGAATTTGAATCTCACTACAGATTTGAAGACGCAGAACTATTGTCTCAGGCCCAGGAGAGATTACACCTCAATGTAACTGGCAGAAATTGGATGGTGTATGACAATGTGGAGGGTGTATGTAGTATTGGTGAGAATTTGAATCTCACTAGAGATTTGAGGAAGCTGAACTATTGTCTCAGGCCCAGTAGAGATTACACCTCAATGTAACAGGCTGAAATTGGATGGTGTATGACAAGGTGGAAGGTGTCTATAGGATTGGTGAGTATTTGAATCTCACTAGAGATTTGAGGACGCTGAACTATTGTCTCAGGCCAGGAGAGATTACACCTCAATGTTACAGGCTGAAATTGGATGGTGTATTACAAGGTGGAGGGTGTCTATAGGATTGATGAGAATTTGAATCTCACTACAGATTTGAAGACGCAGAACTATTGTCTCAGGCCCAGGAGAGATTACACCTCAATGTAACTGGCAGAAATTGGATGGTGTATGACAATGTGGAGGGTGTATGTAGTATTGGTGAGAATTTGAATCTCACTAGAGATTTGAGGAAGCTGAACTATTGTCTCAGGCCCAGTAGAGATTACACCTCAATGTAACAGGCTGAAATTGGATGGTGTATGACAAGGTGGAAGGTGTCTATAGGATTGGTGAGAATTTGAATCTCACTATAGATTTGAGGACGCAGAACTATTGTCTCAGGCCCAGGAGAGATTACACCTCAATGTTATAGGCTGAAATTGGATGGTGTATTACAAGGTGGAGGGTGTCTATAGGATTGGTGAGAATTTGAATCTCTCTATAGATTTGAGAGTGCAGAACTATTGTCTCAGGCCCAGGAGAGATTACATCTCAATGTAACAGGCTGAAATTGGATGGTGTATGAAAAGGTTGAGGGTGTCTATAGGATTGGTGAGAATTTGAATCTCACAATAGATTTGAGGACGCAGAGCTATTGTCTCAGGCCCAGGAGAGATTACACCTCAATGTAACAGGCTGAAATTGGATGGTGTATGACAAGGTGGAGGGTGTCTATAGGATTGGTGAGAATTTGAATCTCACTAGAGATTTGAGGACGCTGAACTATTGTCTCAGGCCAGTAGAGATTACACCTCAATGTTACAGGCTGAAATTGGATGGTGTATTACAAGGTGGAGGGTGTCTATAGGATTGATGAGAATTTGAATCTCACTACAGATTTGAAGACGCAGAACTATTGTCTCAGGCCCAGGAGAGATTACACCTCAATGTAACTGGTAGAAATTGGATGGTGTATGACAATGTGGAGGGTGTATGTAGTATTGGTGAGAATTTGAATCTCACTAGAGATTTGAGGAAGCTGAACTATTGTCTCAGGCCCAGTAGAGATTACACCTCAATGTAACAGGCTGAAATTGGATGGTGTATGACAAGGTGGAAGGTGTCTATAGGTTTGGTGAGAATTTGAATCTCACTAGAGATTTGAGGACGCTGAACTATTGTCTCAGGCCAGGAGAGATTACACCTCAATGTTACAGGCTGAAATTGGATGGTGTATTACAAGGTGGAGGGTGTCTATAGGATTGATGAGAATTTGAATCTCACTACAGATTTGAAGACGCAGAACTATTGTCTCAGGCCCAGGAGAGATTACACCTCAATGTAACTGGCAGAAATTGGATGGTGTATGACAATGTGGAGGGTGTATGTAGTATTGGTGAGAATTTGAATCTCACTAGAGATTTGAGGAAGCTGAACTATTGTCTCAGGCCCAGTAGAGATTACACCTCAATGTAACAGGCTGAAATTGGATGGTGTATGACAAGGTGGAAGGTGTCTATAGGATTGGTGAGAATTTGAATCTCACTATAGATTTGAGGACGCAGAACTATTGTCTCAGGCCCAGGAGAGATTACACCTCAATGTTATAGGCTGAAATTGGATGGTGTATTACAAGGTGGAGGGTGTCTATAGGATTGGTGAGAATTTGAATCTCTCTATAGATTTGAGAGTGCAGAACTATTGTCTCAGGCCCAGGAGAGATTACATCTCAATGTAACAGGCTGAAATTGGATGGTGTATGAAAAGGTTGAGGGTGTCTATAGGATTGGTGAGAATTTGAATCTCACTATAGATTTGAGGACGCAGAGCTATTGTCTCAGGCCCATTAGAGATTACACCTCAATGTAACAGGCTGAAATTGGATGGTGTATGACAAGGTGGAGGGTGTCTTTAGGATTGGTGAGAATTTGAATCTCACTATAGATTTGAGGATGCTGAACTATTGTCTCAGGCCCAGGAGAGATTACACCTCAATGTAACAGGCTGAAATTGGATGGTGTATGACAATGTGGAGGGTGTATGTAGTATTGGAGAGAATTTGAATCTCACTATAGATTTGAGGATGCAGAACTATTGTCTCAGGCCCAGGAGAGATTACATCTCAATGTAACAGGCTGAAATTGGATGGTGTATGACAAGGTGGAGGGTGTCTAACGGATTGGTGAGAATTTGAATCTCACTAGAGATTTGAGTACGCTGATCTATTGTCTCAGGCCTGTAGAAATTACACCTCAATGTAATAGGCTGAAATTGGATGGTGTATTACAAGGTGGAGGGTGTCTATAGGATTGGTGAGAATTTGAATCTCACTATAGATTTGAGGGTGCAGAACTATTGTCTCAGGCCCAGGAGAGATTAGACCTCAATGTAACAGGCTGAAATTGAATGGTGTATGAGAAGGTGGAGGGTGTTTATAGGATTGGTGAGAATTTGAAACTCACTATAGATTTGAGGACACTGAACTATTGTCTCAGGCCCAGTAGAGATTACACCTCAATATAACTGGCTGAAATTGGATGGTGTATGACAAGGTGGAGGGTGTATGTAGTATTGGTGAGAAATTGAATCTCACTAGAGATTTGAGGACGCTGAACTATTGTCTCAGGCCCAGTAGAGATTACACCTCAATGTAAGAGGCTGAAATTGGGTGGCGTACGACAAGGTGGAGGGTGTATGTAGCATTGGTGAGAATTTGAATCTCACTAGAGATTTGTGGATGCTGAACTATTGTCTCAGGCCCAGTAGAGATTACACCTCAATGTAACAGGCTGAAATTGGATGGTGTATGACAAGGTGGAAGTTGTCTATAGGATTGGTGAGAATTTGAATCTCACTATAGATTTGAGGACGCAGAACTATTGTCTCAGGCCCAGGAGAGATTACATCTCAATGTAACAGGCTGAAATTGGATGGTGTATGACAAGGTGGAGGGTGTCTATAGTATTGGTGAGAATTTGACTCTCACTAGAGATTTGAGGACGCTGAACTATTGTCTCAGGCCAGTAGAGATTACACCTCAATGTAACAGGCTGAAATTGGATGGTGTATGACAAGGTGGAGGGTGTCTATCGGATTGGTGAGAATTTGAATCTCACTATAGATTTCAGGACGCAGAACTATTGTCTCAGGCCCAGGAGAGATTACACCTCAATGTAACTGGCTGAAATTGGATGGTGTATGACAAGGTGGAGGGTGTCTTTAGGATTGGTGAGAATTTGAATCTCACTATAGATTTGAGGACGCTGAACTATTGTCTCAGGCCCAGTAGAGATTACACCTCAATGTAACAGGCTGAAATTGGATGGTGTATGACAATGTGGAGGGTGTATGTAGTATTGGTGAGAATTTGAATCTCACTAGAGATTTGAGGAAGCTGAACTATTGTCTCAGGCCCAGTAGAGATTACACCTCAATGTAACAGGCTGAAATTGGATGGTGTATGACAAGGTGGAAGTTGTCTATAGGATTGGTGAGAATTTGAATCTCACTATAGATTTGAGGATGCTGAACTATTGTCTCAGGCCCAGGAGAGATTACACCTCAATGTAACAGGCTGAAATTGGATGGTGTATGACAAGGTGGAGGGTGTCTATAGGATTGGTGAGAATTTGAATCTCACTAGAGATTTGAGGACGCTGAACTATTGTCTCAGGCCAGTAGAGATTACACCTCAATGTTACAGGCTGAAATTGGATGGTGTATTACAAGGTGGAGGGTGTCTATAGGATTGATGAGAATTTGAATCTCACTACAGATTTGAAGACGCAGAACTATTGTCTCAGGCCCAGTAGAGATTACACCTCAATGTAACAGGCTGAAATTGGATGGTGTATGACAAGGTGGAAGGTGTCTATAGGATTGGTGAGAATTTGAATCTCACTAGAGATTTGAGGAAGCTGAACTATTGTCTCAGGCCCAGTAGAGATTACACCTCAATGTAACAGGCTGAAATTGGATGGTGTATGACAAGGTGGAAGGTGTCTATAGGATTGGTGAGAATTTGAATCTCACTATAGATTTGAGGACGCAGAACTATTGTCTCAGGCCCAGGAGAGATTACACCTCAATGTTATAGGCTGAAATTGGATGGTGTATTACAAGGTGGAGGGTGTCTATAGGATTGGTGAGAATTTGAATCTCACTATAGATTTGAGGACGCAGAACTATTGTCTCAGGCCCAGGAGAGATTACATCTCAATGTAACAGGCTGAAATTGGATGGTGTATGACAAGGTGGAGGGTGTCTATAGTATTGGTGAGAATTTGACTCTCACTAGAGATTTGAGGACGCTGAACTATTGTCTCAGGCCAGTAGAGATTACACCTCAATGTAACAGACTGAAATTGGATGGTGTATGACAAGGTGGAGGGTGTCTATAGGATTGGTGAGAATTTGAATCTCACTATAGATTTGAAGGCGCAGAACTATTGTCTCAGGCCCAGGAGAGATTACACCTCAATGTAACAGGCTGAAATTGGATGGTGTATGACAAGGTGGAGGGTGTCTTTAGGAATGGTGAGAATTTGAATCTCACTATAGATTTGAGGACGCTGAACTATTGTTTCAGGCCCAGTAGAGATTACACCTCAATGTAACAGGCTGAAATTGGATGGTGTATGACAATGTGGAGGGTGTATGTAGTATTGGTGAGAATTTCAATCTCACTAGAGATTTGAGGAAGCTGAACTATTGTCTCAGGCCCAGTAGAGATTACACCTCAATGTAACAGGCTGAAATTGGATGGTGTATGACAAGGTGGAAGGTGTCTTTAGGATTGGTGAGAATTTGAATCTCACTAGAGATTTGAGGACGCAGAACTATTGTCTCAGGCCCAGAAGAGATTACACCTCAATGTAACAGGCTGAAATTGGATGGTGTATGACAAGGTGGAGGGTGTCTATCGGATTGGTGAGAATTTGAATCTCACTAGAGATTTGAGGACGCAGAACTATTGTCTCAGGCCCAGAAGAGATTACACCTCAATGTAACAGGCTGAAATTGGATGGTGTATGACAAGGTGGAGGGTGTCTATCGGATTGGTGAGAATTTGAATCTCACTATAGATTTCAGGACGCAGAACTATTGTCTCAGGCCCAGGAGATATTACACCTCAATGTAACTGGCTGAAATTGGATGGTGTATGACAAGGTGGAGGGTGTCTTTAGGATTGGTGAGAATTTGAATCTCACTATAGATTTGAGGACGCTGAACTATTGTCTCAGGCCCAGTAGAGATTACACCTCAATGTAACAGGCTGAAATTGGATGGTGTATGACAATGTGGAGGGTGTATGTAGTATTGGTGAGAATTTGAATCTCACTAGAGATTTGAGGAAGCTGAACTATTGTCTCAGGCCCAGTAGAGATTACACCTCAATGTAACAGGCTGAAATTGGATGGTGTATGACAAGGTGGAAGTTGTCTATAGGATTGGTGAGAATTTGAATCTCACTATAGATTTGAGGATGCTGAACTATTGTCTCAGGCCCAGGAGAGATTACACCTCAATGTAACAGGCTGAAATTGGATGGTGTATGACAAGGTGGAGGGTGTCTATAGGATTGGTGAGAATTTAAATCTCACTAGAGATTTGAGGACGCTGAACTATTGTCTCAGGCCAGTAGAGATTACACCTCAATGTTACAGGCTGAAATTGGATGGTGTATTACAAGGTGGAGGGTGTCTATAGGATTGATGAGAATTTGAATCTCACTACAGATTTGAAGACGCAGAACTATTGTCTCAGGCCCAGTAGAGATTACACCTCAATGTAACAGGCTGAAATTGGATGGTGTATGACAAGGTGGAAGGTGTCTATAGGATTGGTGAGAATTTGAATCTCACTAGAGATTTGAGGAAGCTGAACTATTGTCTCAGGCCCAGTAGAGATTACACCTCAATGTAACAGGCTGAAATTGGATGGTGTATGACAAGGTGGAAGGTGTCTATAGGATTGGTGAGAATTTGAATCTCACTATAGATTTGAGAGTGCAGAACTATTGTCTCAGGCCCAGGAGAGATTACATCTCAATGTAACAGGCTGAAATTGGATGGTGTATGAAAAGGTTGAGGGTGTCTATAGGATTGGTGAGAATTTGAATCTCACTATAGATTTGAGGACGCAGAGCTATTGTCTCAGGCCCAGGAGAGATTACACCTCAATGTAACAGGCTGAAATTGGATGGTGTATGACAAGGTGGAGGGTGTCTTTAGGATTGGTGATAATTTGATTCTCACTATAGATTTGAGGACGCTGAACTATTGTCTCAGGCCCAGTAGAGATTACACCTCAATGTAACAGGCTGAAATTGGATGGTGTATGACAATGTGGAGGGTGTATGTAGTATTGGTGAGAATATGAATCTCACTATAGATTTGAGGATGCAGAACTATTGTCTCAGGCCCAGGAGAGATTACATCTCAATGTAACAGGCTGAAATTGGATGGTGTATGACAAGGTGGAGGGTGTCTAACGGATTGGTGAGAATTTGAATCTCACTAGAGATTTGAGTACGCTGATCTATTGTCTCAGGCCAGTAGAAATTACACCTCAATGTAATAGGCTGAAATTGGATGGTGTATTACAAGGTGGAGGGTGTCTATAGGATTGGTGAGAATTTGAATCTCACTATAGATTTGAGGGTGCAGAACTATTGTCTCAGGCCCAGGAGAGATTACACCTCAATGTAACAGGCTGAAATTGAATGGTGTATGAGAAGGTGGAGGGTGTTTATAGGATTGGTGAGAATTTGAAACTCACTATAGATTTGAGGACACTGAACTATTGTCTCAGGCCCAGTAGAGATTACACCTCAATGTAACTGGCTGAAATTGGATGGTGTATGACAATGTGGAGGGTGTATGTAGTATTGGTGAGAAATTGAATCTCACTAGAGATTTGAGGACGCTGAACTATTGTCTCAGGCCCAGTAGAGATTACACCTCAATGTAAGAGGCTGAAATTGGGTGGCGTACGACAAGGTGGAGGGTGTATGTAGCATTGGTGAGAATTTGAATCTCACTAGAGATTTGTGGATGCTGAACTATTGTCTCAGGCCCAGTAGAGATTACACCTCAATGTAACAGGCTGAAATTGGATGGTGTATGACAAGGTGGAGGGTGTCTATAGTAATGTTGAGCATTCCGATACCGCAAGTATCGGGTATCGGCCGATACTTGCTGTATCGGAATTCCGATACCGACTTCCGATATTTTTTCAATATCGGAATTCGGCATCGGAATCGGAAGTTCAGTTGATTGACGGCCTGACGTCATCATGATGCGCGGTGTGTGCGCATCATGATGCGCCGTCATTTCGGGCCTTCCGGGGGTCTCTGCCGGTCTGCCGGGGGGCTGTGCCGGCCTGCCGGGGGGCTGTGTGGACTGCCCGGGGTCTCTGCCGGCCTGCCGGGGGGCTGTGCCGGCCTGCCGGGGGGCTGTGCACCCTGTGGGGGTCTGTACCGGCCTGCCGGGGGGCTGTGCCGGCCTGCCGGGGGGCTGTGCTGATGTCCGGGGGTCTGTGCAAGCATCGTCCGATGGGACTACAAGTCCCATCGGGCGATGCCTGCTACCATGACAGTGATTGACACATTAGCCAATGATGGGACAGTAGTAGTCCCATCATCCGGCTAATGTGTTAAATGTTAAAAAAAAAAAAAAAAATAAAATACTACATACATACTACATGCTACATACATACTACATATATACTACATACATACTACATACATACTACATGCATGCTACATACATACTACATATATACTACATACATACTACATACATACTGCATGCTACATACATACTACATACATACTACATACATACTACATGCATGCTACATATATACTACATGCTACATACATACCACATACATACTACATGCATGCTACATATATACTACATGCATGCTACATACATACTACATATATACTACATGCATGCTACATACATACTACATGCTACATGCATGCTACATACATACTACATACATGCTACATATATACTACATACATACTACATATATACTACATGCATGCTACATATATACTACATACATACTACATATATACTACATGCATGCTACATATATACTACATACATACTACATATATACTACATACATGCTACATATATACTACATGCTACATACATACCACATACATACTACATACATGCTACATATATACTACATGCATGCTACATACATACTACATATATACTACATGCATGCTACATACATACTACATGCTACATGCATGCTACATACATACTACATACATACTACATGCTACATACATACCACATATATACTACATACATACAATACATTCATACAATACATACATAGACATACAGTACATATAACATAGAGTAACATACTTACCAATACTTGTCACATTGTTCCCCGAAGCCATTGTCTTTCCGGAATAAATATTAACATAACAAACCACAAAAATACTCACCCACGATCCGAAGCAGTCCACGAGTGTGTCCCACGACGATCTTGGGTAGAGAACTGCAGCATCAGATGATGCTGCCGCTCTCTACGGGCTGCAGGAATCCAATGACGGAAGGTAGGTATCCTTCCGCACTGTATTCCTCCGCCACTTAAAAAAAAAAAAGTCCCTAGTCTCACTTTATGCCATTGCTGTGTGGGAAATTCCCACACAGCAATGGCATAAAGTGAGACTAGGGACTTTTTTTTTTTTTAAGTGGCGGAGGAATACAGTGCGGAAGGATACCTACCTTCCGTCATTGGATTCCTGCAGCCCGTAGAGAACGGCAGCATCAGCTGATGCTGCAGTTCTCTACCCAAGATCGTCGTGGGACACACTCGTGGACTGCTTCGGATCGTGGGTGAGTATTTTTGTGGTTTGTTATGTTAATATTTATTCCGTAGACGACAATGGCTTCGGGGAACAATGTGACAAGTATTGGTAAGTATGTTACTCTATGTTATATGTACTGTATGTCTATGTATGTATTGTATGAATGTATTGTATGTATGTAGTATATATGTGGTATGTATGTAGCATGTAGTATGTATGTAGCATGCATGTAGCATGTAGTATGTATGTAGCATGCATGTAGTATATATGTAGTATGTATGTAGCATGCATGTAGTATATATGTAGCATGCATGTAGTATGTATGTGGTATGTATGTAGTATATATGTAGTATGTATGTAGTATATATGTAACATGTATGTAGTATGTATGTAGCATGCATGTAGCATGTAGTATGTATGTAGCATGCATGTAGTATATATGTAGTATGTATGTAGCATGCATGTAGTATATATGTAGTATGTATGTAGTATATATGTAGCATGTATGTAGTATATATGTAGCATGCATGTAGCATGTAGTATGTATGTAGCATGCATGTAGTATATATGTAGTATGTATGTAGCATGCATGTAGTATATATGTAGCATGCATGTAGTATATATGTAGTATGTATGTAGTATATATGTAGCATGTATGTAGTATGTATGTAGCATGCATGTAGCATGTAGTATGTATGTAGCATGCATGTAGCATGTAGTATGTATGTAGCATGCATGTAGTATATATGTAGTATGTATGTAGCATGCATGTAGTATATATGTAGTATGTATCATGTAGTATGTATGTAGCATGCATGTAGTATATATGTAGCATGCATGTAGTATATATGTAGTATGTATGTTGCATGTAGTATGAATGTAGCATGTATGTAGTATGTAGTATGAATGTAGCATGTATGTAGTATGTAGTATGAATGTAGCATGTAATTTTTTTTTTTTTTTTTTTTACATTTAACACATTAGCCGGATGATGGGACTACTACTGTCCCATCATTGGCTAATGTGTCAATCACTGTCATGGTAGCAGGCATCGCCAGATGGGACTTGTAGTCCCATCGGACGATGCCTGCACAGACCCCCGGAGCCTGCACAGACCACCGGCAGGCCGGCACAGCCCCCCGGCAGGCCGGCACAGCCCCCCGGAGCCTGCACAGACCACCGGCAGGCCGGCACAGACCACCGGAGCCTGCACAGACCCCCTGGCAGGCCGGCACAGCCCCCCGGCAGGCCGGCACAGCCCCCCGGCAGGCCGGCACAGCCCCCCGGAGCCTGCACAGACCACCGGCAGGCCGGCACAGACCACCGGAGCCTGCACAGACCCCCTGGCAGGCCGGCACAGCCCCCCGAAAGGCCCGTACAGACCCCAGAGAGGCTGTACAAGGGCAGGAAAGGGTTTTTCTTATTCCGATACCGGAAGTCCCATAGACTTGAATGGGACTTCCGGTATCGGAATCGGCGATACCGATACTTTTTTTAAAGATCGGCCGATACCATCCGATACGATACTTTGAAGTATCGGATGGTATCGCTCAACTCTAGTCTATAGTATTGGTGAGAATTTGACTCTCACTAGAGATTTGAGGACGCTGAACTATTGTCTCAGGCCCAGGAGAGATTACACCTCAATGTAACAGGCTGAAATTGGATGGTGTATGACAAGGTGGAGGGTGTCTTTAGGATTGGTGAGAATTTGAATCTCACTATAGATTTGAGGACGCTGAACTATTGTCTCAGGCCCAGTAGAGATTACACCTCAATGTAACAGGCTGAAATTGGATGGTGTATGACAATGTGGAGGGTGTATGTAGTATTGGTGAGAATTTCAATCTCACTAGAGATTTGAGGAAGCTGAACTATTGTCTCAGGCCCAGTAGAGATTACACCTCAATGTAACAGGCTGAAATTGGATGGTGTATGACAAGGTGGAAGGTGTCTATAGGATTGGTGAGAATTTGAATCTCACTAGAGATTTGAGGACGCAGAACTATTGTCTCAGGCCCAGAAGAGATTACACCTCAATGTAACAGGCTGAAATTGGATGGTGTATGACAAGGTGGAGGGTGTCTATCAGATTGGTGAGAATTTGAATCTCACTAGAGATTTGAGGATGCTAAACTATTGTCTCAGGCCAGTAGAGATCACACCTCAATGTAATAGGCTGAAATTGGATAGTGTATTACAAGGTGGAGGGTGTCTATAGGATTGGTGAGAATTTGAATCTCACTATAGATTTGAGGACGCAGAACTATTGTCTCAGGCCCAGTAGAGATTACACCTCAATGTAACAGGCTGAAACTGGATGGTGTATGACAAGGTGGAGGGTGTATATAGTATTGGTGAGAATTTGAATCTCACTAGAGATTTGAGGATGCTGACAATGATGCTCTCAGTCCAAGTATGGACGCAGGCAGCCTAATAAGCAGGACTGCTGCACACACAAAAGGGTGGAAAAATGAACGCTTGGTAACTGTGCAGAAAGGAGGAAGAAAAGTATTTTTGCTTTTAAAAAAGTAGTTTGCACAGCAGTGTGCAAACAGCAATGCAGCTATCAGGGAGCCTTATAAGGCAGCCTAATAACCAACAGAGCTGATGAACAAAAATAGAGCCTCCGCTGTCACTGCTCACAAAGTGTTGTGTTGTAAGTGGAAATCGCTAACAGCAGAAGCAGTTTTTTGGTTCCTCTTCCCTGCCTAACATTTTCCCTTATTCTGAATCAGCAGCAGTAACCTCTCCCTATGCTAAGATCGGCAGAAGTAAGATGGCGGTCGACGTTCACGCCCTTTTATAGCCCCTGTCACACCATACAAAGCCAGCCAATCACTTGCATGCCCTTCTCAAAGATGGTGGTCACCGATGCCTATGTCATCGTGTTGCCCACAGTGTGCGTCCTCCATCATTGGCTGAAAAAGGACGCTGGAAGAATCTTTTGAAACGCGACTTTGTCGCTCTGGTCGCCGACCTCGTGGCCGACCACACACTATGGTCTGGTTTTGTTTCATGAAACCCGACTTCAGCGAAAGTCGCCGACTTTTGAATATGACCGACCCATTTCGCTCAACTCTAGTGACGGCGTGTAGCCAAAGGTAAAAGACACACATGCACACTGTCAATGGCAGGCAGCCATGAGATGAGGCGCGTGTGCTCACTGCTCCAGGCATCTTGCAGCACAACAGTCACAAGGTGCGTGTGCACACTGCTTCCAGGGATCTAGCAGCATAAGACATAACGGGCATGATAGTTCAGTGCACGTGCACACTGCTCCAGGGTTCATGCGGCATAACAGACATGGGGGTATGATAGTTCAGTGCGCATGCACACTGTTCCAGGAGTCATGCAGCATAACAGTCACGAGGTGCGTGTGCACACTGCTCCAGGGATCTTGCGACATAACAGTCATGAGCTGTGCCTGTACACACAAGCGAGACCCGTGGGGCGCCCGAAGGGACCCTGAACTGGGGACAATGAGGCATGACAGGCATGACAATGGGGATCATGCAGCGCAAGCAGCATGGCCGGCATGACGGGCATGACAATATCATTGTTCTGGGCAGTATATCGTTTTAAAACCAGGTAAAAATCATCGTACCCGATGAACAAGCATTTTGCAAATTATGAACAAGCATTTTGCTTGTTCGTTGGGGTGATTGCTGGCCTGATTAGAAGGCCTAAACAGTCAGGAACAAACGCTCATCAATTATGAGGCCATCTAATTCAGCATTAAAGATCATCTCATTATTGATTGAACTCTGTAATGTTTGCTTCGTAGTTGTGTACATTTTCTAGCATGGACAACATCTTGGCAAAGCAAAGGTACCTGAACCAGAAGTGACATAATTATGGCCATGCAATATTGGCGATGTAATGAAGCTCTTTACACCATGCATTGAAATCAGTAGGCCAACGATGTAAAGCACAATCAATTCTTGAAAGGTGCTCTCTACTCTGCTTCGAAGGTCGGGTTCATACTGCTTTAAAGCAGCCCGTTCAACGCATAGCGTTGACGGGCTGCATTAACGCTATAGCATAACGCGATTGCTTTATGCTATACCACTAGCCAGATGATTCATCTGCAGTAGCGGTAACGGAGCCTCAGATGCATTCAGTGATTGCAGCCCGCGTCCGAGGCTCCGTCACTGAATGACAGCACATAGCTAGCGCATGCTGATTATGGCATGCGTTGGCGATGCGTCTGATAATAGGGATTAATGGCAGCGTTAATGGACTGTGTTACACCGCGTTATGCTGTGGTGTAATGCAGTCTGTCTAACGGACTGCCATAACGCAGTGTGAACCCAGCCTATGTTAAATTCTATAGAATGTAAGCCCGCAAGGGCAGGGTCCTCTCCCCTCTGTATCAGTCTGTCAATGATAGTTTACTGTAAGTGATATCTGTAATTTGTATGTAACCCCTACTCATGTTCAGTACCATGGAATCAATGGTGCTATATAAATATACAATAATAATAATTCTGTGGTCTAAATTGAGGCTTACATTTAAAAAAAAGCACTACGAGAGTATTTCCCAAACTGCGCTCCATGGAGCCAATATCCACAATGCAAATAAGATAACAATATCATATTACAATATAGTGGTTTTTTCAAACCACTATAATTATAGAAGAGGGGGCTTGGAAGATATGTCTGTTATCTCAAGAGCTGCTGTCTTTTGGGTCACATACAGTATTTTGTCTAAACAGACTGTCAGTAAAAGGTTTAACATAACAAAATAATCATTGTTTTCTTATTAAATTCTCTGCTCCACACTAGTCTTTGCAGGGCTGCAGGTCTACACTTTCATGTCTGCAGACAATCACTGACTTCACAGGTATTTTTTTTTGCTATCTACAGTACTTTAGATTCACTGCTAATGTCAGTGATTTGTTTCTGCAATCATGGAGATAAGAGGACTTGTTTGGAAAAAGATTGCTAATCTCAAATTTGGTATGAACGTAGCTCATCCGTACTCATGTTCGGATTTTCAAGCATTTTTGCTCAAAGTAGGCTAAATTCGGGAGAAGTTTGGTAAATGACTGCATTTCCACTAATGCTTTTGTTAGGACTTAGGTTAGGATAATGGTGCTGTATGATGAGCGGGGGGGCGTGTTTTATAAGGGGAGGGGTTGGGTATAGGTCAGAGGAGCGGCGGACTATTATTTTTTTTTTTTTAATGAACATAATGTGTATACATTTCAGCAGTCAATCAGGGCGCAGAAACCATCCACAATGTCCAGACACAAGGGCTTCTGTCATTAGCTGCAGAAGTCACATGTCCCTCTCCATATAAAAAGTAGACATGTTGTTTTTCCACCATTTTGTCAGTGTAACAGTGCAGAGAGGCTGCTCCTGCTGCTGCAAGTTTTCATATAGTTTGATAGGATCCTGTGTTATATCGACCTTCCAGCATTTAACCAGCTTGTGCTACTAGTGTTATGCAGGCAGGAGTCGACATTTCCTAATCAAAATCATTTGGACTAATACTGTGTTGCAGTCAGGAGGTAATATTTCCTAAGCAAAATTGTTTGGTCTAGTATTGTTGTGCAGGCAGAAGTCAACATTTCCTAATCAAAATCGTCTGGGCAAATATTGTGGTGCAGGCACGAGGTCACATTTACTAATCAAAATCGCTTGGGTCAATATTGTGGGGCAGGCACCAGGCCCCATTTCTTAAGCAAAATCGTTTGGGCTAATATTGGGGTGCATGCTGGAGTCCATATTTCCTAATCAAAATCACTTGGGCTAAAATTGGGATGCCAGCAGGAGTCCACATTTCCTTATCAAAATCGTTTGGGCTAATATTGTGATGCAGGTAGGAGTCCACATTTCCTAATATAAATCATTTGGTATAATATTGGTGTGCAGGTACCAGGTCTCATTTCATAATCAAAATGGTTTTGGCTAATACTTTGGTGCAGGCACCATGCCTGATTTCATTATCAAAATGATGTTGTCTAATACTCTGGTGCAAGCACCAGGCCTCATTTCATAATAAAAATGGTTTTGGCTAATACTCTGCTGCATGCACCAAGCCCCATTTCATAATTAAAATGGTTTTAGTTAATACTCTGGTGCAGTCACAAGACCTCATTTTATAGTCAAAAAGATTTTGACTAATATTCTGGTGCAGACGTCAGGCCACATTTCATAATCAAAATTGTTTGTGCTAATTCTGTGATCCCTCCACCTATAAACATTTCAGCACATAAATCCTTAGTGCTAATTGTGTGGTTCCGACACCAGTCCGCATTTCAGCATATAAATATTTTGCGCTAATTCTGTGGTCAAGCCACACTAGCTCAGCCAATAAATACTGATTATTGGTGATGAGCGAGCACTAAAATGCTCGGGTGCTCGTTGCTCAGGTCGAGCAAATTGGAATACTCGGGTACTCGGACAGAACAACGAGCCCAATGTAAGTCTATGGGAGACCCGAGCATTTTTACCACGATCCCCCTCGGGGGTACTTTTAAGGTCTAAAGATGTCTGAAAATGATGGAAACACTGCTCAAATGACACAGGGACATTAAGGGGATTGCCCCTGCAAGCATTTCTGACTTCTAGTTCACAGCTTTAACCAATGTGGTCAGAGTTTCATGTCATTTTTACCGGTGCAGCAAAAAACATACCAAAACAGATTTTGCAGGGAAATATGTTAAGGTACATCCTTTACAGGTTAATAACTTGTATATAAGGTGAAATAAATAACCCCAGACCAAAATATTCCTCCATCACTTGGGCTATGTTCAGACGCAGAGCTTTTGAAGAGTTTTTCAACTGTAACATTGCTTTCAACCAAAACAAATGCATTCACTAGGAAACGTAATTGTAGCATTTAACAACCCTAGCTGGCCATGTGGTGTGTGACACATAGGCAGACCCATCTTGTTTCATTTATGAAGGAGGGACTCTTAAAGTCACAGAGCCTATTTTTACCAGGGCATCAGGCAGCATTAATCTTCTTTAAGGGCCATTATTAAACAGTGGGTCTCCTAAACAGTTATTGCCTAGGCAGTGAGTGAATGTGCTGCCAAGAATTACGACGCACCCCAATACCCTTTTCACGAGAGGTCCAGGAGGGCTTCCAGAAAAAATGTTGCATTGAATGCAAGGCCTGGCTTGCCCCAAAGTTACATGCACCCCAATAAGCTTTTCAAGCCACGTACTGGATGGCCACTGGAAAATCCACTTCACATTATTAATTTTGTAATCTCAAACTCTTTTCTTATGCATTGACTGCAAGGCCTGCCCTGCTGCCAAGTCATATTCACCCCAATATGCCTTTGAGTCCAGGTACTGGATGGGCCCAGGAACATCCACTTCACACTATACATTTTGTACTCCCATACTCTTTTCTTATGCATTGACAGCAAGGACTGCCCTGCTACAAATTCATATGCACCCCAATAACCCCAATCGCCCCTTGGAAGAAACATGGAGGAGAGCCTCTTAACAAAAAGTGTCCCATTAAAATGGAGCGGGTCTCCTAGACTTGTAATGCCCATACACTAAGTGTATTGGTCTCACAAACATTTTCCCCTGTGGGGTACACCTCCACCTTTTCCATAACAAGTATTTTCCGCCCAGCAAAACCACCCACCCTTGTTTAGAATTCGACACTGGCTGTAGCAGCATGGAACACGTTAACGCTGGTGATCTAGTGTCAGCGGATGATGAGACAAGGAGGAACGCCTGATTAAAAACTATGCTCAATTTAAAGGAGAGCGTCTCCTAGACTTGGAATGCCCAATTTCCCCCTGGGGGTAGATATCAACATAGTTTTTTTTGGGGGGCATCATAAACACCTTGTAACACTGTAACATAGTTTCATACACAGTTGCTGCTGGGAAGGTCCAGGTGTTTAGCAAAAATATGGCGGACAAATTGTTGGATCAAGTGATCTGAAAAAGGGGAATGGTGATGACAGGAATGGGAAAGTACATTATTAATAACAGCAGAGGCTATGGAAGGTATGACATCCAGGATACAGCTAACAATGATTCGTCATTTAACCACCATCAATTACCATATTCGGTTTCATGCCCATCATAAGATCGGTGTACCAGATGCGCGTGTGAGACTCGCCCTAAGAAATGCCCATCCAAAATATGCTGCCAAACATGCACATGTCTATATAAAAGTGCAACATGTTTGTGAGATGCTGAATTATAGAAAGCAGATCAGTGTAGGAGGATGCTCGTGAAAAACTAAGTTTAAAGAGGAGTGCACTGTCCAAAACTATAAACACACCCGTGCAAAAAGCTTCTTCATCTTCACCTATACATATTACCAATAATATACAGATGTCACAGTATAAAATTAATTGTCTCAGGGTAACCAACACTGTTAAAGGAATGCCACAAAACGTAAATAACCATGACCCTTTGAAAAACCTGATTTCCTCTTTACAACATATTGACTATGATGATATTGATGACGACTTTGAAAATTTCCACAACCACACCAAGAAGATGAAGATCACAGCTGCAAAAAATGTTCCAAAAAGGCAGTGAATGTCTGGAAAATAATTTTCTCTTTGGCAAAGTTTACCTCTTACTAAAATGGTAACAAATGAGGCATACAGAGCTCTTTGGTGTACTCAGCGTGAGATGCTTGACAGATGATGTATTTTGATTTGTTCATAACCTCTTTTTGAAAGCGAGCAGAAAAGAAGGATGATTAGGTGGGAAGACGTGTGATTTTGGTCAGTAAGTAGGTGATGTCAGGTACAGATAGGTAGATCTGCGTGTCATCGGCGTAGTGATGATATTGAAAACCGTGCCATTACATCAGCTGGTCCAGGCCAAAGGTGTACATGGAGAAGAGTAGGGGTCCTAGAACAGAGCCTTGGGGAACAATGAAAGACAGGTGTCGAGGTGAGGAGGTGGTGTGGTACAGGGAGACAATGAATGTCTCCCTACCAGTCTTCTTGTTTTTTAAAGACTATGCCGATAACCGCAAAAAGGACATTTGCACCATCAGCCATGGCCGCATCAGCAGGGCTAGTAAAACTACCAGCCTTATCACCACCAGCATGATCAGGCACATGGCAGCAAAGCAACAGATTTTGCTGGTTGAACATCAGGCTCCATGAACAGTGTCTGCGGGTGATACCACTGCTTCTTCCACTGTTGTGCGTGCAAGCCAATCCCCTGTCCACGATGCATGCGAAGAAGCCTTCTGCCCTGCACCTCTCGTTGACCACAGTCAAATTGCAGCATAATCAAGCACGTCCACGCCCTTGTCCCAGCACAGCCTTCAGTTATCCATACCCTAGTCATTGGACCGTAAGCGGAAAGACGCAGCCAACACCAAACAGGCCACAGTACTAAATTCACAAATTTTTTGTCTACTTGCACTCGAAGAGTTGCATTTTAGGCTCGTGGGAAACAGACACTTTCCGCAACCTGATGGCAGTGACCATAACAAGGTACTTGGTCCCCACCCGGCACTATTTCTCCCGGTCTGCCGTCACAACATTAGATAAGCAAGCAGGTGTCCCACAACATTACCTGGGCCATCAACAATGCTGGTACAGGGAAAGTGCACCTAACCGCGGACATGTGGACAAGTGCTTGAGGGCAGGGATGGTACATCTTGCTGATGGCACACTGGGTTTGCATACAAAAAGTCAAGATCCAGTCGGAAATTGGGAAACCATGTCACAGATGTATGGAGGACACTGGTGGGGAAGACTTTGTATGTCATTTTTAGGGTTTTGAATTGTAGCCTATGGGCAAGAGGAAGGCTGTGAATGGCATGGCAGAGAGGAGAGGCTGGGGAATAACGGAGGGATAGTTGGATTACTCTGGAAGCAGAGTTTTTGATAGATTTGAGTGGTGCGACAGTGCTAGAGGGTAGGCTACAGAGTATAAGGTTGCAGTACTCGAGGCGGGAGATCATGAGGGTGTGCACAAACATTTTTTAAGTTTCTTGTAATGTAGGGATCCAGGAAGTGTTTTTGAGCTGTAATGGACAGGAGGAGGCAAGGGCTTGGATAAGTAGCTTGAAAGAGAGGGCAGAGTCGAGGATCACCCTGAGGCCACGAACATGCGGGAATATTTTTCCCTGTGTGCCATCCAGGCATTTCACAGGCACGTGTCCAACAACATTACCAGGGCCGCCACAATGCTGTTACTTGGAAAGTCCACCTAACCACAAACACGTGGACAAGTGCTTGTGGTCAGGGACGGTATATCTCACTGAGGTTACACTGGGTTAACATAGTGGAAGCCGGGACCCACTCCGACCTTGGTATGGTGCACGTCCTCCCAAACACCGATTATTGCATGCCCTACGTCAGTCTGAGTTGCCCCCACAGTGTACAGCTCCTGCACCTCCTCCTCCTCCTTCGCCTCCTCTTCAGCCTCCAGCTACAAAAGTAGCACACCAGTCACAAGCTGGAAGCATTGCAGCACTGCCTCATCAAAGCGGGAACAGGCTGTGCTGAAGCTAATATGCTTAGGTGACAAACCCCACAATACTGAATTGTTGTGGACAGCTCTGAAAGAGCAGGCATATCGGTGGCTGAGACCGCTGAACCCACAGCCAGGCATGGTTGTGTGTGACAATGGCTGTAACCTGGTGGCTTCTCTGTGGTGAGGCGAACTCACACACGTGCCATGCCTGGCTTATGCGCTTAACCTAATTGGTCAACGTTTTGTGAAAAGCGACATGGAACTGGCAGATCAGCTAGGAAAAGTATAATGCTCAACATACCCATTTTAGAAAATCAGCTACAGCTTCATCCACCCTTGCCGTGATTCAGCAGTGCTTGCAGCTTCTGGCTCACAAACTGGTGTGTGATGCCCCTAGGTGTCTGAACTCTACACTGCAGATGTTGGAAAAGATTTGTGAGCAGAAGAGGGCAGTTGGTGACTAGTTTAACAGCATCAACAAGGTTATCAGTATTCAGTGCTGTCTTCACACATACGATCTCAGGAGTGGACATGGATGTCTGACATATGTAACATCCTCCAACACTTTGAGGAATCCACCAATAGGGTGAGCATCAATGACACTATAATTAACGTCTCCATCCTGCTTATCTGTGTTCTAAATTGAAGATTGATAGTTATTATAGAGGGGAAACATATTTACAGTTTAACAGTTTCAAACACAACTGTCCTAAGTAACAACGATAACAATAATACAATAAGTAAACCAAAATAAAATGACCCTGCTGGTGACAGCTTACAATCTACACTAAATAACAACAATAACAATAATAAAACCCAAACAAAACAATCCTGCTTGTGACAACTTACAATCTACAATGAGGTGGTGGAGATAAAAACTACAGGGATGTATTTACAAGAATGTATTTACAATGATGTATGTACAATGATATTACTGAGGTTAGTTCAAAGTCATGGAGGCCTGAGGACAAGGAGGAGGAGGAGAGCATGATCAGTCATCCTCTTGGTGAGGACATGGAAGTATTGACTGTTAGCAGTCTTGCAGTCATGGCTGAGTTTATGAGTTTTTGTATGCCTTTCCTGTCACCCTTGCATTACCAAAATTTTGGGTGATGGGCAATACTGATTGGTGACACTTCTACAAGAAGAACTTTACATCTCTTATTCCAGACGCAGACAGGTGTACAAAAATGTTGGAGGACCAGAGGGCCCTTCTTGTGGAATTATTAAAAAAAATCACATCTGAAAATGCTGACAGCAGAGGTCACAGTTTGTTGGCCAAGCAAGGAGTTCATGTGAGAGAGACACAACTCCAAGCCAGCAAAGGCAGTTGGACACTGGCAGAGTTTGGGGAGAGTTTTCTCAGACCCTTCCATCTCCCTGGCCATGAGGCACGGGGGACTCTCACAAGGAGTGCAAAGCTCATGAAAATGCAAGTACCTTGCTGACCGTACCAGCATCCTATGTCATTCCTCTGTGCCTTATAATTATTGGATATGCACGCTGAACACATGGCATGAACTGGCTCTATCTACTGCGCATGTGCACTGTACTCACGATCAAGGAGCGCACCGCACCTCGCTCTCTGGCAGTCACTGAGCACACGGCACCTCGTTAAATGGCAGTACTGCTTTTAGTGGCAGGAGACAATGGGAACAGCCCTTTGCAGCACCACTGTTCTAAGGACTGAGCACGCTACTCAGCCTCCTATGCGCTGCTTGTCCACTCCAGAAATCTTTGCGGTCGTGCCCGCTTTCTCTTAAGCTGGCCCCCTGCCTCTAGGTCACCCGGTCTGTCTGTGTTCTGCAGTTCGCCACAGCATCGGTGCTTCTGATGCATAGTGCACTGCCCCCTTGCTGCTCACATGCTCACAGCTGGGGACTCACTCCTGCTTTGCTTTTTTTCCCTCAGCTTCCGGCCAGGTTCCCTGTCTAAACACAACCCCTCTTCCTATGTATTGGGGCCTGTCCATTCCCCTATTCCTTCCGCTGGGAAACAGGGGACGCCGCCTTGACAGTTCTGGACACTTTCACAGCCTGGTCATCCTGACTCCGTACATATCTGACCAATCAGTTCTTTAATGTAAGCAGCAAAGAAAGCATGATCTTCCAATTTTCAAGAGAAAATTGTACAGTACATTCAGAACAATTTCACTTTTAAGGACTTTGTGGCTCATATCATTCCACATGATGACACTAGTCTCATACTTAAAATTTTCTGCAGAAAAGAATTTCCTTACTGATACTGTAGGTTATCTATATTCTGAATTATGTAACATCATTTGTGTGATTAATTATTTATACCTATTAGCTTCACAATATATTCATCTTTTTCTTCAAGGCTTTAGAATATAATGTTGTAAGAGTGAAAGCAAGTTGTTGAAGTGTGTTTTACCTCAAATGTGAAACTACTTGTCAATTGTTATCTTTACTATTTCTCCATTCCGTGTGAAACTAACCACCTCATTGATCTTATTCAGTTTCTTTGGCAAGACAGCAACAGCTCCATCAATACCACATGCTTTTCCAATTAATTCATCATGCTGCTAAAGTAGAGGTGAGATTAGGGACCTAGATAACATCTGGGGACTGTAGTCAACATGATACTGTGCCAACACCCACTGGGGTCTAGCTACCAAGTTGACATACTTAGCGCACAGCGGAACAGAGTTGTCAGAAAAACAAGATTTTGCTTCAATAACATGTTTGATGGATTTTCTCAAGGAAATACCCATATAGTATTATTATTATTTATTTATTTATATAGTGCCATTAATTCCATGGTGCTGTACATGACAAGGGGTTACATACAAAGTAATAGATATCATTTACAGAGAAAAAACCTACAATGACAGACTGTACAGGGGGGAGAGGAAATTATCCTTGCTGACTTTCATTCTGCTGGAGAATGGGAAACAGACAGAAGGTGGGGGATGCGGCACCTCGGGTGGTGGATAGGCGGCATCTTGTGTGGTGGTGTAGAAGTCACATCTCCGACCACCACTCTCTCCAATTGACATCTCTTGAATTGCATCAGAAATGTCAAAATCTCTAGCTTCAGTTACAGAAAATGCATGGTCTCCTTTTTGACGTCATCGTCCAACCAGTTGAGTATTAGTAGGTGAGGGCTTGTCAGAATCTTGCCCAGCAACACCAGGCTACAGTAGTTGTGAGTCCTGTCCCTGTGATCTTCCACATGGTCTTGCTCTGGCTCTTCCAGGCATGATTTGATCAAGAAGATTTAGCCTTAATAATACAGAGACAGTACAACACTGCCTAAGCGTTCACCCTCTGCTACTCAGACTTTCTATCTGCGCAGTGACTGCCTCTAGGCTGAAGATGATGATTGGGTTGGAAAGTAGTTGGAGCATTTAACACAGTCATGAAGCAGCCATAACGACCTACCCCACTGTAATTTTTTTTTTTTATGCAAAAGAGTGCTGGATATAGCTAGAGTGACAGACTGCAAAAAAAAGTGAATTTAGGCCTAAAACGCCATAATTTTTGGCAAACAGATGTATGAGGCATGTCACAGATATACCACACTGTAAAATATGTGGCCTGTTTTTTACAATAATGCAATAGTGCTAAATATAACTTGAGTAACAGACAGGAAAACACTGGAATACCAGCTTAAAATCCCCAAATTTTAATCACCCAGATGTATGAGGCGTGTCACAGATATACCACACTGTAAAGTATGTTTGTTCGTTTTTAATGCAAAAGAGTGCTGGATATAACGAGAGTAACAGACTGCAAGAAAAAGGGAATTTAGGCCTAAAATACCACAATATTTGGCACACGGATGTATGAGGTGTGTCACAGATATACCCCACTGTAAAATATGGTCTGTTTTTTTTAATAATGCAACAGAGTGCTGTATATAACTTGAGTAACAGACAAGAAAACACTGAAATATCAGCCTAACAAACCCCAATTGTTATCACACGGATGTACGAGGCGTGTCACAGTTATACCCCACTGTAAGATATGTTTTTTTTTATGCAAAAGAGTGCTGGATATAACGAGAGTGACAGACTGCAAGTAAAAGGGAATTTAGGCATAAAATACCACAATTTTTGGCACACGGATGTATGAGGAGTTTCACAGATATACCCCACTGTAAAATGTGTCCTGTTTTTTAAAAAAATGTATGAGTGCTGTATATAACTTGAGTAACAGACAGGAACACACTGGAATACTGGCATAAAATCCCCAATTTTTTATCACACGGACACGAGGCGTGTTACAGATTTACCACACTGTAAAATATGTGGCTTGTTTTTTACAATAATGCAACATAGTGCTGTATATAACTTGAGTACCAGACAGGAAAACACTGGAATACCCGTCTACAAAAAACATTTTTATCACACAGATGTATGATGCGTTTCACAGTTATACCCCACTGTAAAATGTGTTTTTTTATGCAAAAGAGTGCTGGATATAACGAGAATGCCAGACTGCAAAAATAAGGGAATTTAGGCCTAAAATGCCACAATTTTTGGCACACGGATGTATGAGACGTGTCACAGAGATACCTCACTGTAAAATATGTGCCCTGTTTTTTAAAAAAACTGCTACATAGTGCTGTATATAACTACAGTGACACACAGGACAAAAATGGAAAACCCGTCTAAACTGGACAAACTTTGAGCACGCTCAGATATGAGCTGGCACGGAGATACCACACTGACAAATGTGTGGCCTGTATTTTTTGCTTTTTTTGGCTATATAGTGCTGTATCTAAATACAGTGATACACAGGACAAAAATGGAAAACCGGCCTCAACTCGCCAAACTAAGAGCACGCACAGATATGAGCTGCCACAGAGATACCACACCAACAAATCTGTGGCCTGTATTTTTTGCTTTTTAGGCTAAATAGTGCTGTATATAGCTACAGTGACAGACAGCAAAAAAATTGAATTTAGGGCTTTAAAGACCAAAATTTTTAGCAGACGGAAGGACGAGGTGTGTCACAGGGGGGGTTCAGCAACATAGTGTCAAGAAATTGTGTAAGACACACAAAAAAATATCTACTCAACCGTACCACATAAAAATTAAATATTTCTCTGCGCATTCAAAAGTGATTTTTGGGACCCCTTTAAAATTGCAGGATTTTCACGCTGTGCTAGGAAAAGGATCTGGCTGTATTGTGCACTGTAAAAAGCAAATGGAGAAAAAAGGGTTCTGGATTGCTTTGCAATAAGAAAGGATCTATTAACCCTGGCCAAAGAAAATTTCAAAGCTAATTACACCTGGGGCTAGATATGTACTGTCAATATGTCCTACAGGTAGCATGGACAACAGAGAGGGGTTAATTATCTTCTTCACCTCCTGCTTGCCCATCACCTCTTCCTTCCTTGTCCTTCTTCATGTGTTCCTCGGTTCCTGCACCTTCAATAACAGTTTGTCTGGCATCATGAGCCCCCCATGATCACTGTAATCAACCCTCCTATGGCACAAGCATGTGCGACAACAGTCTGGAATTAAAGGGAATCTGTCACCAGTTTTTTGGCCTATCAACTAAAAATATCATCCAATAGAGAGCTATACATTCCCCAACTACTTGTGAAACCCCCTGACTCCCCATGAATCCCCAATAAAAACCTTTAATGTTGCTCCAGTGCTGTATGTAATTATCCTCGGTCCGGTCCGATAGGCGTTGGTTCTGGTTCCTCTCTCCACCCCAAATCGGCGTGCTGCATGCATTCCTTTCTGTGAATAGCGTTGTTCATGTACAGGTCCCGCGCGTGCGCATTCAAATTACCTCCCGCGTGTGTGCAGTATGCTTTGCCCAACTCAGGGCAAAGTCGAAAAGCATTAGTGTGCATGCACCGGAAGTACTATGTCAAAAAACTGGTGACAGATTCCCTTTAAGTGATATTGTTATCCCTTCTGCATCCTCCTCTGCTTCCCCCTCTTCCTCTGGGACCACCACCTCCTCACAAAGACTAGTCAAAATGTGCTACAGCATGTAGATGGCCAGAATAGTGATGCTGCTGATGGCATTGTCAGCACTAACCATCTTAGTAGCCATATCAAAACTATACAGAAGGGTTCAGAGGTCCTTCATCTGTGCCAACCCCAAGCATGATTTGCACCACATCCATACTACGTTGGCCCAGGCTATGCAAAAGGACATACTGCACCAGGGATTGTCGCTGCAACATGAAGAGAGTGAAATTTCATTGTGTCAGCACATCGCGTATCAAATGGTTAATTGGTAGCCTGAAAGACCTCTGTAGTGATGCAATTTAATGACCTGCGGGGTGTGAGTGGCAGATGTGAGCACACAGAGACTGTGCCTTATACAGCAGCACATCCAGGCAGGGATAGTGGCAGAAAAATTGCTATACCACCAGGTTTAGGAAATGAGCCATGCAAGGTACATGCGTGAGGATGCCCTGGCGTAGCATCTCCACCAGGTTTGCACTCTTTTAGCACACAGCCTTCCCTGCCTCCAGGTTCAGTTGAGACAGATATTGCTCAAACTTGGCCTGGACAGCTGTCCACAACTCTTTAGTTGTGTGATTGAGATATCCAAGGCATATTAATTTAAACATTGCCTGATTGTGATGAGCCCTGGCTGCACAGTGCGGAGGTAGGGGGGATTCTCTCTGCACTGTTTGAACACATGTCTCGTTAAGGGAGAGGTAGTGGGCGCAGGTGAAGGCTCTAGAAAAGGTGGAAGAGGCAGAAGCAGTGCAGGAAGTGTTAGATACAGAAGTCTGTATTGCAAGCTTTGGTGATTCTAAGACTTGGTGTCTAGTGACACCTTGTTGGCTAGTGGCTTAATTCAACATCCCTTGGTGTGTAATGGCTTAGTTCACCAACCCATGGTGTGTAGTTGTTTAGTTCTCCCTCCCTAGGTATTTAAGAAACACAACACTTGGGGTTATTTTGTTTGGAAAAACAAAGGCTTAGGGGTGATCTTATTGCAATGTAAAAATATATGAGGGGACAGTACAAAGATCTTTCTAATGATCTTTTTACTCTTAGATCTGTGATGAGGACAAGGGGGCATTCTCTACATCTGGAGGAAAGAAGGTTTAATCATAATCACAGATGCAGATTCTTTACTGTAAGAGCAGCAAGACTATGGAACTCTCTGCCGTATGATGTTGTAATGAGTGATTCCCTACTAAAATTTAAGAAGGGACTGGATGCTTTCTTGAAAAGTATAATGTTACAGGGTATATATACTAGATTCCTTGATAGGGCGTTGATCCAGGGAACTAGTCTGATTGCCGTATGTGGAGTCGGGAAGGAATTTTTTCCCCCAATTTGGAGCTTAGTGTTTGCCGCATGGGTTTTTTTGCCTTCCTCTGGATCAACATGTTAGGCTATGGGTTGAACTAGATGGACTTAAAGTCTCTCTTCAACCTTAAATGCTATGTTACTATGTTACAACAGAAAGAAGAAGAGGGAAAGTCCCAGACAAAAAATATCCAATTTTATTAAATCCATAGTTTAAAACAACAGTGTATAGACACAATAAAAATAACAACGATGAATAGTGTGGAACAAAGGTGTAGCTATCAGACAGACCCACATATGTAAAGTGGATAGGAAACCTATGGAAGTAGCAGAATCACATGTAAAGTGCAAGTGCTTCATATCATTCCTACCCAATCTTAAATTTGCCGTCGCAGTTTGTCTCAGATATTTAAAGCCTTAGCAGACAAGTTCATGTCCAAAGTCCAAACTCAGTAATAGTTGCTCAGATGCTAATATTTAGAGACACAATTAAGGAAACCATCTGTGATCAGACCCATGGTACCAACACAGGGTCTAGTGCTGGCAGCCCCAATGCGCGTTTCGCGTCGGCTTCCTTGGGGGGCTGTTGATAGTAGTAGTCGACGAAGCTGATATTTGTGCCACTTGAGTGTGGCTGAGCAGAAAAGCAGTTTGAGCTGTTGCATGAGGTATCCGGGCTTCCAGCAAAGCAGGCTTACACCGGACCCTCAACCAGCTCGTCTTAACTGAAACTTCAATTTGAATCTGTAAATGCTGGCCCAGATTCTGATACCTCATTGATGACCTATGGCTGACTGCTGCTGTGCAATTCTCAAATTTCTACTGTTAATTGATGATACTTTTTCTGGTGTCTGCCCCTAATTTTTGGAAATGTTTAGGCTCCAAGTGTGTCTCCTTTATATGTGTTGCCTTAATTTGGCAGGCCTATCAGAGCACCAGGCCTACACCTGTCACTCATCCACCTGATACGGATCAATGTTTCAACTAGAAATGCTGGTTCAACACCTTTCCCAGGCCCTGTCCCATGCATCCATGCAGAACAATTTTACTATTTGCACTCTGGGTCAATTGATGACACTTTTCCTGGTATCTGCTCCAAATTGGAGCTGTTTGGTAACTTTTTAGCCCCCCTTAAGGTGTTGTCAATGCATTTTGTTTTGCCTCCCATTAAATTCGATAGGGTTCGGGTGTGTTCAGCAAACATGGGGACGTTCGCCAAACCGAACCTTGAAAGATCCGCTCATCTCTAGTCAAGAGTTGTAGTCATGATGACACTCTTGCAGTAAAGGAGAGCTCCAAGCTAATCTCTTAATATGTTTTGTACCTTGAAGCTTGGATGCTTTGTTGTGTCCTTTGATGGATAAAGCCTTCATTCCTACTCCACTAGAACTTTTTCTTTGCTAGAGGTCTCATTTGTAAAATTTACTGTTCCAAGGTCTACAAAGATTTCTGTGCAGTGTGAGTCCTCTCTAGTCAGAGCAGTATGGCTGCACACAAGCCATGAGCAAAGGTTTGAGGCTAGTGGCAAAATATGTGCTTGGCCAAGCAGTATTTTGGTTATCTTTTGTTTTGGATCAGTCAGCCTGCTTAGTTTTTGCCTGTATTGTATATGAACTGGCAATAAATGCTGGAAACAAACAGATTTTTGGACATTGAGGCCTAATTATGTCTCTCTCTCCCTAACCAGAGATCTAAACCCCGCAGTAATGATTTTGAACAAGACGTGTTTGACATTGATTTGAAAAATTAAAAAAAAAATTACTCCAATATTTTCTTATGATCATAGAAGCCAATGAGTCTTAAGAATTCATTTCTTAAAATGTTTTGGAAAATTGTCTGCCTCAGGAAATAAACGCTTGCTTAAATGCAAACATATTAATCTTGCAAACTGCATATAACTGTTTTTTTAGCTTAATGCAACTTAACCAGATTGCAATTGGTGGCAAAACTAAAGCAAAAATGCATAAGTTTTGACATCATCTTCTTTATCATTTTTCTTCCAGATGCCAATCCAGGGCCAGATCCAAAAATTACATAAAAAATATGATCAAGACACTGGACTGGCACCTGCATCTGATTGGCTAAACAACTGATTCAACAGACAGGTTTGGAAAAATTCAGTTTCCATCCAGAGTTGTAGATAATTGGAAATTAGACATAAGGTATGTGAAACCAGCCTTAGTTTCATAATTGTGTCCTACAATATTTTGATTTGTGTCATTGTTTTGGGCTTTTTTGATCCCCCAGTGGTGTTCTTATTTTTCAAAATGTAGCTTGCTCTGGGGGGGCACGTTTTTAGAGATTTTATTTCCTTCATGGACATTAACTGTAACAAAACTTGTAATCAAAAAGCACTGCAGAGAGATAAAGTCTAATTTTTTTCACTATATTTTTCTTTGCTTTTGAATTCACCCCTTGGCTCTGATTTAAAAAGAAAAATCAAAACAAACAAAGTATAAAATGCATTTGAAAATCCAGACTAGTATTTTTTCTGTAAATGTTCTTGTTAGATTACACAGGTCAACAAAAAAAAAATTTTTTTCTGGTGTCCAAAATATTTTAATGAATTTGGGGTATTTTTGGGGTGCTGATTCTGAATATGCTATCAGTTTTGCCAGATTGGCTCAAGTTTTTGAGATTTTTGGTATCTTATTTATAGCACTTGTTGGTAAATGCGACGCATCATCTCATTAATTTCTTTGGATTAGTACTTGAACTGAGCAGTTCTCAATATAGTTTTGTGTTAATTAGTGTTCTAAAAGTTTGTTCATAGCTTGATTTTTGCACTAACTTTATGTTGTTGTCTGTTTTCCAGTGAAAAGCATGAACTCATCAAGAAGAAGTTGTCTTAACGATCCAGACTCATTCTGTTACATTTGTGGTGAATATACACTGCCAAAACATAGAAGAAACATAACAGACTTCGTTAAAAAAGTGTATTTTGCCTATTTTGGGGTTATGCTTGGGGACCAAGACACGTTTTGGGCACCACACATAGTGTGCAAAGCATGTATCGAATTATTACGAAAATGGAGCAAAGGACAAAGAACAAGCTTCAAATTTGGTGTTCCAATGGTGTGGAGAGAGCAAAAAAATCATCATGATGACTGTTATTTCTGTGCAGTGCAAGTACAAGGATTCAATAAGCATAAGAAACGAAAATGGGAGTATCCTAACATGGAATCTGCAAGAAGGCCTGTCCCTCATTGTGAAGATGTGCCTGTACCTGTGTTTACCATGTTACCTGACCTTCCCCCACCTGATGATGATGAAATGCAGGGTATGGAGCTAAGCATTAGTTCTGGAAGTGAACTAGAATATGAAGGAAGTTTCAGAACACCTACGCAATTTACCCAAGGAGAGCTCAACGATCTAATAAGAGACCTCAACCTCTCAAAAAGTGCATCCGAACTTTTAGCTTCAAGGCTAAGTGAAAAAAATTGTCTGACGCCTGGAACTAAAATTACATCTTACAGGACCAGAGAAGAAGCACTTCTTCCATTTTTCTGTGAAGATGACCTACTTGTATATTGTAAGGATATTCCTGGCCTGATGCTGCAAATGGGTTTACAAGTATATCGTCCTGTAGACTGGAGGCTTTTCATAGATAGTTCTAAAAGGAGTTTGAAATGTGTTTTGTTGAACAATGGCAATCAGTGTGCATCTCTTCCAGTAGCTCACTCAACTAAACTTGCAGAACAATACCAAAATGTCAAAATGGTCTTGGAGAAACTGTGCTACCATGAACATTCGTGGCTGATATGTGTTGATTTAAAAATGGTCAACTTTTTACTTGGACAGCAAAGTGGATACACAAAGTATCCTTGCTTCATCTGCATGTGGGATAGTAGAGCAAAACATCAGCACTGGGAGAAACTGAATTGGCCTCCAAGGGACACCTTGACAGTAGGAGCATCAAACATAGTGAACGAACCTTTGGTGGACAGGGAAAAAATCATTCTACCACCACTTCACATAAAGTTAGGATTAATGAAGCAGTTCGTCAAGGCATTAGACAAAGATGGTAATTGCTTCATGTACATCTGCAGATCTTTCCCTGGTCTTAGCAGCGAAAAACTGAAGGCAGGAATCTTTGATGGTCCTCAAATTCGGAAACTCATTAAAGATTCAAATTTTCCTAAGGAAATGAATGACATTGAAGCTGCTGCATGGTGTAGTTTTGTGTTGGTAGTGAAGAACTTCTTGGGAAATCAAAAGGCAGACAATTATGAAGAACTGGTACAAAACATGCTATTGAGATTTAGAAATCTGGGTGTACACATGAGCATTAAATTGCATTATCTTCACAGTCACTTGGACAGATTTCCAGAAAACCTTGGAGATTTTAGCGAAGAACAAGGGGAGAGATTTCATCAGGATATTATGGTGATGGAGGAAAGGTACCAAGGCAGATGGGACAGACATATGATGGCTGATTACTGCTGGAATCTACAGCGTGACTGCCCCAATAGCTCACATAGAAGAAAATCATATAAAAAGCGCTTTTCCAGCGATTAAATGTCTCCTATCTTTCATGTCTTGTTCATTTTTGAAGATTACTTTCTAAAACTAGTTAAAATAAACTAAAATCAACATTTACTTTGTTAAATTTATTGTATTCATGACAATATCAATAAAATTAATGCGCGTGTAGCAAATTACGTCTTTTTTTACACATTTTACGAAAAATCTCAAAAACTTGAGCCAATCTGGCAAAACTGATGACATATTCAGAATCAGCACCCCAAAGTTACCCTAAATTCAATGAAATATCTTTGGCACCAAAAATGCTGTTGACCAGTGTTATATAAGAACTTTATAAACTTTGGGAAAGAGGTAACAGAAAAACATTGAGCACTTTTCTATAGACATTATTATTTTTACAAAACTTAGTATAGAAAGATTTCCCTAATCCCATTAACTTTAAATACCATGCCCTATTATCACTCCTATTTTCACAGTTTTTCTCTTGAAATTTTCTTACAAATAAGGTACCAACTGTAAGAATTATTTTCCTGATTTTTCAAAAAGAGCAAAATGTGTACACTCACTATGTAGCTATCTTACTAAATTATGGCACTGTACAATGATTGTCCTGTCTTTCTTTAACTTTAGTAAAGCTTTTAAAAAAATTATCATTGATTCTATTTTTCATTCAGGCTAATTTTGATCTTCTCAGCGCAGAAATTCCAAATTACCCACATGTAAAATATGGAGATGAGATTAACCTATTGATACACAATTTAAAATGTAACATGTAAAATACAAATTAGTATCAGGTCAGTGCCTTTATTTCTAGTTCTAGCACATGGTATAATTGTGTTAAAGACATATTTCACAAGGCTACCCAATAATAAGTCTGAAATTTCAATTTATATTCCTTTGGAGATAGCCTTGGGTATCTAATTAATGCACAACAATTAAGGCTCATTTGTGTGAATTCAGAAACACTGAACTGCCTTATACTCTTGCCAAGTTTGATATTTATATATGATTTCAAGTATAGAACTTGTAGTATATGAAGCTCGGGACATACTGTATGTAATCTTTATAAAAAGCCTCCAGGCAGGACATACATAGCAAAAAAAAATCGGATAGCTGCTTTTCTTTATTAAAAGCTCTCAATGGAATACACTGGAATGGCTTCTATCAGCCTATCTAATTGATAATTAATTAATTAGCAAATTACAATGATAATGGGATTCTACCCCCTACCAATTCATCTCCTGCCCTAAGAAGTATGAGTAGATAAACACACGTACCGATGTGTACTATTTGCTGGCCAGTGGATTTTTATGATTTCCATGCATTACTCTATATTTCATTCTCTTATCATTCCTGTAGCTTCAGTTAATGACATGTATGTGATTTATTATGTCAATACTGGCACGACTGGTTTTATTGTGTCTAAAGGTACTGTCACACTTAGCGATGTACCAGCGATCCCGACCAGCGATATGACGCGGTCAGGATCGCTGGTACATCGCTAAGTGGTCGCTAGTGAGCTGCCACACAGGCAGATCTCACTAGCGACATCGCGGGGGTCGGGGATTGCTACTTACCTGTCACACCAGGCGATCCTGCGTCCTCCCGCCCGGCTCCACGCGTCGCTCGTCGTCACAGCAGGAAGCGCCGCAGGAAGCTGACGACGAGAGTCCATGTCTTATCTTAATGTCCGGTCCAGGACGTTCTCGCGCGATCAGCGATAACCAGCGGGGGAGCTGGTCGTAGGTAAGTATCAGACACAGCGATATCGCTAGCAATATCGCTATAACGTCACAAGTTATAGCGATATTGCTAGCGATATTGCTTAGTGTGACTTGCCCTTAAGAATTAGAAAATTTGTCTATATGTTGCACCATATTATGCATAGAAGGTTAATTTTTTGTTTGAAAAACTATGTTGCAAAATATATTATTGGGTAAGTTTATACACAATGTTGGACAGGAGAACACAAGTCCCACCAGAGAACATCATTCTTGGGGCCAACCGTCCATTTACTATAGAAATAGGAAAGCACAAAGTCCGCCATAAAAAGGAGGACAGTGCTTTGTACATTAAGATAAGACATGTGAAACTAGGTAGCAGAGATTTCTTTCATTTTTCTTAAAAAAATATTTTATTTAAAAAAAAACATTCCTGGTACCAATATTCTGTGACCATTTTATTAAAGACATGGATCCCATGCCAGTCCAACGTAGTTCATCAAATCCAATGTAGACCCAACTGGAAACCTGCAAAAAGTAAAAGCACTAGAAAAACATGACAATAAAAAGAGTGAAAGAACTATCTTATATTACAGCACTAAAATGTTTCAGAGCACAGCACAAAATCATGAATGTAGGCGATGAAAGCGCACTCTACTCCTCCAAACAAAGCCACATACACCAAGCAAGAAATATAGGGGATCATTAAAAAATGCAATCTCCAGAATATCTTTCCAAAATGTATTAAAACATATCAGAACAGAACAACACACAGATAAGATATGAACAATAGAGCAGGTCCGCAATCCCCTACTTAATCAATAATGCAGCATAGCGACCAGTATAACAAAAAAAGTACTAGGCCACTATACAGAGGAGTACAATGGAAACAAATGGAACAAAAATTGAACTATATTCATAATTATTTTGCGGTGCAGACTCATGATCCGCAAAAAAACACGGAGGTGTGAACAGCCCCATATAATTTATTAAGTGCATTTTCTATCTGTGAAAAACATGGATAGTATATATTTGTGAAAATTAATTTCTTAATAATAAGGCCTTAGGTCGTGGAGCACAGAAATCTTTCGCGTATCACCATCCTGTGTCCTCAAGGGTTGTGTGCTTACTGAAGGTTTGGTCTTAAATACTGAATATGTACAGTGTTATGATTGGGTCACCGTGGAGGAAAACAAACCCAAGCTAAGTCACAGAAAACCAGAGAGGTTGGTAACTAAGCGGATTGCAGACCCCTGATTCTAACCACAAAAACTAGAAGTAGCCGTGGAGCGTACCTATGATGATTCTAGATGCCTCGTCAAAGCCGGAGGACTAAATAAGCCTAAAGCAAGAAAAGGGGAAATCTAAACTGCCCCAGAGCAGACCCCAAAGGAATAGACAGCCCCCACACATGTAATGATGGTGAATCAAGATGAAAACACAAACACAGGTAGGAAAATAGGCTGAGCAAATGATGGGGCCCACACTAACTAGAAAGTACAGGAAAGGAAAGATACTGTCTGCAATCACGCCAAAAAAACCCTGCAAAAATGTCCAACACTTCTGATAGCAAAAAAAACCCTGAAGTCACTAGACTTTACCCACTATATCAGCACTCTGGTATATTCTGAGAACAGAGCAAAAAGAGGCCAATCTAATAAGGGACAAACAGCAAACTGGCACATACAGTGACATAAGAATGGAAATTCAGCACAGCCCAGCCGGGGCTGGCTAAGCACACAAAAACTGAATAGACCAAACCAAGTAAAGTGTGAACAATAGCAGAGAACACTTAGCTTGAGAAGGCAGGAACTGAACTGGAAACTAGAACCTCAGGAGGCAGGAAAAAATCACCAGCATGGGAAAAGGGAGTCGGCTGTCTTCAATCCAGTCTGAGACTCCAGATGTCCAATCCTCATCCTCATTATCAGGTGGCAGGTCTCTGTTAATTAGATCAGCTTCATTACCTCCTGCCACCAGCAGAGGGAGCCCGGAAAGAGAACTCACAACTCCTCTGTCAACACAACCAGCTCCTTCACCAGAAACCAGAGGCAGACCAGAAAATGAGTTCACAACAGTACTCCCCCTTGAGGAGGGGTCACCAAACCCTCTTCCACACCACCAGGCTGATCAGGATTGGCCCGGTGAAAAGCATGAACCAATCTATCGGCATGAATGTCAGAGGTAGAGACCCAAGAATTATCCTCCTGGCCATAACCCTTCCATTTGACCAAATACTGGAGTCTCCGTCTAGCCAAACGAGAATCCAATATTTTCTCTACCTCATATTCCACATTGCCTTTAACCAATACAGGGTCAGGAGGTGCCGCCATAGGAACTACTGGCTCAACAAACCTCTTCAACACAGATTTATGAAACATGTTATGGATTTTAAACCTAACTGGAAGAGCCAATCGGAAAGAAACAGGATTAAGAATCTCCAAAATCTTATAAGGTCCAATAAATCTTGGCTTGAACTTTGGAGACGCAACCTTCATAGAGATATTCTTTGACGACAACCAAACCATATCACCCACTTTAAACCGGGGACCAATGATCCTATGCCGGTTGGAAAACTGCTGGGCCTTTTCCTGAGAAAGGGACAACTTATCTACCACTTGGTCCCAAATCTGCTTCATTCTCTCTACCACAGTGTCCACACCTGGGCAGGCTGAAGATTCCACTTGCCCTGAAGAAAATCGAGGATGAAACCCAAAGTTACAGAAAAAGGGCGACATCAAAGTGGCAGAACTAGCTCTATTCGGCCAAGGGCAAAAATGAGACCCAGTCATCCTGATCAGCAGATATAAAACATCTCAAATAGGACTCCAAAGTCTGGTTTGTTCTCTCAGTCTGCCCATTGGTCTGAGGATGAAATGCAGAGGAGAAAGATAACTGAATTCCCAAATTGGAACAAAAGGCTTTCCAGAATCTGTAAACAAACTGGACTCCTCTGTCCGACACAATGTTCTCAGGAATCCCATGCAACAGAACCACCTGTTGTAAAAACAAGGGCACCAACTCTGAGGAAGATTGCAACTTTGGAAGTGGTACAAGATGGACCATCTTAGAAAATCTATCAGAGATCACCCAGATAACAGTCATCCTCTGAGAGACAGGAAGATCAGAAACAAAATCCATTGAGATATGGGTCCATGGCCTCTTGGGCACCGGCAGGGGCATCAACAACCCACTAGAACGAGAACAGGGTTTAGACCGAGAACAAGTCTGACAGGACTGCACAAAATTCCTGACATCACGAGATAACGCAGGCCACCAAAAAGACCAACTCACTAAATCTCTGGTACCAAAAATACCTGGATGACCAGCCAATGCGGAGCAATGAACTTCAGACATCACTCTCTACCTCCACTGGTCAGGAACATACAATTTTCCCATAGGACAACGCTAAGGTTTATGCTCCTGAAATTCCTCCAGGGCGCGTCTCAAATCGGGCGAGATGGCAGAAAGAATTACCCCCTCACCTAGGATGGTAGTAGGTTTGGTCACAATAAGAGAATCAGCAAAGAAACTCCTAGAAACGGCGTCTGCCTTAACATTCTTAGTGCCCGGAAGAAAAGAGACCACAAAATTAAAACGCGTGAAAAACAAGGCCCACCTAGCATGTCTAGGGTTCAAGCGTTTGGCCGACTCAAGATAAATCAAATTCTTGTGGTCGGTGAGGACCACAACTTGATACAGTCATATGTAAAAGTTTGGGCACCCCTATTAATATTAACCTTTTTTCTTTATAACAATTTTGGTTTTTGCAACAGGTATTTCAGTTTCATATATCTAATAACTGATGGACTCAGTTATATTTCTGGATTCAAATGAGGTTTATTGTACTAACAGAAAATGTGCAATCTGCATTTAAACAAAATTTGACCGGTGCAAAAGTATGGGCACCCTTATCATTTTCTTGATTTGAACACTCCTAACTACTTTTTACTGACTTCCTGAAGCACTAAATTGGTTTTGTAACCTCATTGAGCTTTGAACTTCATAGCCAGGTGTATCAAATCATGAGAAAAGGTATTTAAAGTGGCCACTTGCAAGTAGTTCTCCTATTTGATTCTCCTATGAAGAGTGGCATCATGGGCTCCTCAAAGCAACTCTCAAATGATCTGAAAACAAAGATTATTCAACATAGCTTTTCAGGGGAAGGATACAAAAAGTTGTCTCTGAGATTTAACCTGTCAGTTTCCACTGTGAGGAACATAGTAAGGAAATGGAAGAATACAGGTACAGTTCTTGTTAAGCCCAGAAGTGGCAGGCCAAGAAAAATATCAGAAAGGCAGAGAAGAAGAATGGTGAGAACAGTCAAGGACAATCCACAGACCACCTCCAAAGACCTGCAGCATCATCTTGCTGCAGATTGTGTCACTGTGCATCGGTCAACAATACAGCGCACTTTGCACAAGAAGAAGCTGTATGGGAGAGTGATGCGAAAGAAGCCGTTTCTGCAAGCACGCCACAAACAGAGTCGTCTGAGGTATGCAAAAGCACATTTGGACAATCCAGTTACATTTTGGAAGAAGGTCCTGTGAACTGATGAAACAAAGATTGAGTTGTTTGGTCATACAAAAAGGCGTTATGCATGCGCTGTATTGTTGACCGATGCACAGTGACACCATCTGCAGCAAGATGATGCTGCAGGTCTTTGGAGGTGGTCTGTGGATTGTCCTTGACTGTTCTCACCATTCTTCTTCTCTGCCTTTCTGATATTTTTCTTTGCCTGCCACTTCTGGGCTTAACAAGAACTGTACCTGTGTTCTTCCATTTCCTTACTATGTTCCTCACAGTGGAAACTGACTGGTTAAATCTCTGAGACAACTTTTTGTATCCTTCCCCTGAAAAGCTATGTTGAATAATCTTTGTTTTCAGATCATTTGAGAGTTGTTTTGAGGAGCCCATGATGCCACTCTTCATAGGAGAATCAAATAGGAGAACTACTTGCAAGTGGCCACCTTAAATACCTTTTCTCATGATTTGATACACCTGGCTATGAAGTTCAAAGCTCAATGAGGTTACAAAACCAATTTAGTGCTTCAGGAAGTCAGTAAAAAGTAGTTAGGAGTGTTCAAATCAAGAAAATGATAAGGGTGCCCATACTTTTGCACCGGTCAAATTTTGTTTAAATGCAGATTGCACATTTTCTGTTAGTACAATAAACCTCATTTGAATCCAGAAATATAACTGAGTCCATCAGTTATTAGATATATGAAACTGAAATACCTGTTGCAAAAACCAAAATTGTTATAAAGAAAAAAGGTTAATATTAATAGGGGTGCCCAAACTTTTACATATGACTGTATCTAGCTCCCTCCAACCAATGTCTCCACTCTTCAAATGCCCATTTCATGGCCAACAATTCCCGATTCCCCACATCATAGTTGCGTTCAGTTGGGGAGAACTTTTGAGAAAAGAAGGCACAGGGATTCATTTTAGATGTCACAGGATCTTTTTTGGGACAAAACAGCTCCTGCACCAATCTCAGAAGCATCTACCTCCACCTGAAATGGAAGTGAGACATCAGGCTGTCGTAAAACCGGAGCAGAAGTGAATCTCCGCTTAAGCTCCTGAAATGCTGAGACAGCCTCTGGAGACCAATTCAGCACATCAGCACCCTTCTTGGTCAGATCAGTCAATGGTTTGACAATACCAGAAAAATTACCTATAAATTTACGATAGAAATTAGCAAAACCCAAAAACTTCTGGAGAGCCTTCAAAGAAGTGGGCTGTACCCAATCATAAATGGCCTGTACCTTGGCCAGGTCCATTTCAATAGTTGACGGAGACAAAATAAATCACAAAAATGAAATCCTCTATACACCAAAGAGGCATTTCGATCCCTTATCATACAGGGAATTCTCCCTCAAAATCCAGAACACAGTCCGGACATGTTCCACATGAGAATCCCAATCACTGGAAAAGATCAAAATATCATCCAGATAGATGATCAAAAACTTATCCACAAAGTCCCGGAAAATATCATTCATAAAGGATTGGAAGACAGAAGGGGCATTGCATTAGTGAGCCCAAAAGGCATCACCAGATACTCAAAATGTCCCTCCGGAGTATTGAACGCCATCTTCCATTCATCCCCGTGCTTGATGCGAATAAGATTATACGCCCCCCTGAGGTCAAGCTTAGTAAACCAGCAGGCACTTTTATCTCTGGAGAATAAATCAGAAATCAGGAGTAACGGGTACTGCTATTTAACCGTCATATTGTTAAGGGAACTATAGTCAATACAAGGCCACAAAAAAAAGCCCAGCACCTAAGGGTGAGGAGGATGGTCTAATATGACCCTTCTCCAACGACTCCTTAATATAGGATTGCATAGCATCATGTTCGGGTACTGATAAGTTGAAAAGCCGCCCCTTGGGAAATTTACACCCAGGCATCAACTCAATTGCACAGTCATAAATCCTGTGAGGAGGCAAAGACGCAGACTTACTCTCACTAAATACATTAGAAAAATCAGCCAAATAATCAGGAATATCATGAGACTGGGGAGAGGTGGAGAAAACAGGAGTGTCCCTAAGAACACACTGACAACTCCAACTCACCGCAGACCCAGATTTCCAATCCAAAACTGGATTATGAGTTTGCAGCCAGGGAAAACCCAGAACAATAGTATCATGCAGATTGTGCAGCACCAAAAATTTACAATTTTCTTGGTGGTCTGGGGCTACTCGCATTATCACCTGGGTCCAAACCTGAGGTTTATTCTCCAAAAAAGGAGTAGCATCAATACCTCTCAAAGGAATAGGCGTCCGCAGAGGTATCATGGGGAAGCCACAACGTTTAGCAAAGTCCAAATCCATCAGATTCAAAGCTGCTCCTGAATCTACAAAAGCCTTAGCGGAAAATGTGGATAATGAGCTGATCAGAGTAACTGCCAAAAGAAACTTAGGTTGTACACTGCCCACAGCAAATGTGTGTGCAAAACGTTTCTCTCATTTAGGGCAGACAGAAATAGTATGAGAGGCGTCTCCACAGAAAAAACACAGCTTATTACGCCTTCTAACCCCCTGACGTTGCACCCTAGACAAAACCCTATCACATTGCATAGGCTCAAACGCTTGTTCAAAAGATGGCAACGCCTCTCGTATAGTTTTACGTTCATGTAAACGCTGATCAACTTGAATGGCTAATGACATAGAATCATCAAGACCAGACGGAACAGGAAATCCCACCATAACATCTTTTACAGTCTCTGATACACCCTTCCGAAAGAGAGCTGCCAATGCACCATCATTCCATGTAGTAAGGACCGCCCACTTTTGGAATTTTTGACAGTATAACTCTGCAAAATCCTGACCCTGGTTCAATGCCAATAGGGCTTTCTCAGCCCGATCAATAACATTAGGTTCATCATACAACAACCCCAAGGCTTGAAAAAATGCGTACACATTAGTCAGAATAGGATTTTCGGGTGTCAAAGAAAAAGCCCAATCCTGGGGATCACAGTGCAGCAAGGAGATGACAATTTTAACCTGCTGCGCAGAGCTCCCCGATGAGTTAGGCTTCAAGACAAGAAATAATTTACAATTATTCTCAAAATTCAAAAATTTAGACCGATCCCCAGAAAACAGATCATTTTGCAGCCAATGATGGAGGACGCACACTGTGGGCAACGCGATGACATGGGCAGCGGTCACCACCATCTTTGAGAAGGGCATGCAAGTGATTGGCTTGCTTTGTGTGGCGTCACAAGGGCTATAAAAGGGCGTGCACGCTGACCGCCATCTTACTTCTGCCGATCTTAGCAGAGGGAGAGGTTGCTGCTGCTGATTCTGAATAAGGGAGAGCGTTAGGCAGGGAAGAAGAACAAAAAAAACTGCATCTGCTGGTAGCGATTTTCACTGTACAACACAACAGTTTATGTGCAGTGACAGGGGAGGCTATATTTTTGTGCATCAGCTCTGTTGGTTATTAGGCTGCCTTATAAGGCTCCCTGATACCTGCATTGCTGTTTGCACACTGCTGTGCAAACTGCTTTTTAAAAGCAAAAATACTTTTCTTCCTCTTTTCTGCACAGTTACCAAGCGTTCATTTTTCCACACTTTTGTGTGCAGCAGTCATGCTTATTCGGCTGCCTGCTGCCATATTTGGACTGAGAGCATCATTGTCAGCCTCCTAAAATCTCTAGGGAGATTCAAATTCTCCCCAATACTATATACACCTTGTACTTTGTCATACACCAGAAAAATTTCAGCCTGTTAAATTGAGGTGTAATCTATAGTGGACCTGAGATAATAGTTCAGCCTCCTAAAATCTCTAGGGATATTCAAATTCTCCCCAATACTATATACACCTTGTACTTTGTCATACACCAGCCAATTTCAGCCTGTTAAATTGAGGTGTAATCTATAGTGGGCCTGAGATAATAGTTCAGCCTCCTAAAATCTCTAGGGAGATACAAATTCTCCCCAATACTATATACACCTTCTACTTTGTCATACACCAGCCAATTTCAGCCTGTTAAATTGAGGTGTAATCTATAGTGGGCCTGAGATAATAGTTCAGCCTCCTAAAATCTCTAGGGAGATTCAAATTTTCCCAATACTATATACACCTTGTACTTTGTCATACACCAGCTAATTTCAGCCTGTTAAATTGAGGTGTAATCTATAGTGGGCCCGAGATAATAGTTCAGCCTCCTAAAATCTCTAGGGAGATTCAAATTCTCCCCAATACTATATACACCTTGTACCTTGTTTTACAGTACCTTATAGCTGGTGGTAATTTTGGTACATTTTCCCAAAAATGAGGAAGTATGGTGGAAGAGGCCGTGAACGTGGGCCGGGGTTGCCAGCTGGTACTGATGGTGATTAGTGTTGAGCATTCCGATACCGCAAGTATCGGGTATCGGCCGATATTAGCGGTATCGGAATTCCGATACTGACTTCCGATACTTTTGTCATATCGGATTCCGGAATCGGAATCGGAAGTTCCCATCATGCTATGAGCCTGCTTGCTTTGATTAAGCCAATGGGAATCCTCCGAAGTGTGGGCACATCCTGTTAGGCATGTAGGCATGTTAACTATTGGCATGGCTGTGATTGGCTGCCGAAATGATGTCATGATGTACTATAAAAGCCACCGCAGCCGCCATTTCTGGTTCACTCTGCTGTGAATTCAGTTAGGGACAGGCTGCTGTAGAAGACTGTGAGGGACAGTTAGAAATAGCGATTCCACCAAACATCTAGTGCTTTACCCAGGCTACATAAACCACCACTGTAGCCTTCTTTGCCCTAGCAGCAGTGTTCACAGCTGTCTGCAAGGGCTGTGTGAGTGCAGCTCACGCTGTGGAGTGGGTCCTGCAGCCACGTCAGGTTGTAGGCTGCCCAGCGTGCCTCACTGCTGCCTCATACATCTTTTAATTTTTGAGCTGCATTTTTTACATAATTTCAATCTAGTGTGCTTCCATCCGTATCCATATACGTTGGTTGCAAACACTAGTAGTAGACGGCGGAGCCTTTCTGCAGCCTTTCAGTGCTAGTGTCCACTTTGCTGCACTGTTCACGGCTGTCTGAGAGGTCTCTGACTGTGTGTGAGTGCAGCTCACGCTGAGTAGTGTGTCCTGCAGCTACGTCTGGTTGTAGGACGCTCAGCGTGTCACTGCCTCACACATTTTTCTTTTATTGCAGCTCATTTTTTCTTCTATTAGTGTGCATCCATCCGTCTCCATCTACGGTGGTTGCAAACACTATATAGGAGTACACAGCGTAGCCTTTCTGCAGCCTGTCAGTGCCAGTGCCCACTTAGCTGCACTGTTCACGGCTGTCTGAGAGGTCTCTGACTGTGTGTGAGTGCAGCTCACGCAGAGTAGAGTGTCCTGCAGCTACGTCACTGCGTCACTGCCTCACACATATTTGTCTTTGAGTGCAGCTCATTTTTTCTTCTCCTATTAGTGTGCATCCATCCGTATCCATCAACATTGGTTGTTTGCAAACACTATATAGGAGTAGATAGAGGAGCCTTTTTTTCTGGCTTGTGCCCTGCCGGCGCAGCCAGATTAGTATTACCCAATTTTTTTGGAGCCTCATCTTTTGCATTGTAGGTTACCTGCCTGCATTGTAATAGCTCCAAAAAGTTGGTGATACTATTAGTTTCAATTCTTTGTTCACATACTTTGAGTTTGTTTCCAACAAAGAAACCACAAAAAAAGTTCACCAAACACTACATTTGGAACTTGTGTAGGCCACATCAGCTCCTATTAAAGTGTAGTCCACACACACACACTTCATAAAATTAGTGTTTCTTGTACCTGTAACCAGCTGTTCAGGAATAAGCACACTAAGGCCCCCCTTTGTACTTTTCTGCCTATCTTAAGCAGTCTGGCAAGATGAAGAAGGCAGGGAGTAAGGCGCGTGGGCGTGGGCGTGGAGTTTCAGCAGGGAGAGGACGTGGGGATTCTGCAGGGAGAGGACGTGGGGATTCTGCAGGTAGAGGACGTGGGGATTCTGGGCCTGCTGCGGGCACCAGTGGATCAGCATCCCCCAGTTTTAGCAGGCAATAGTCCTTTATGCGCAGCTTTGTAGGACCTCAACGTACCCCACTGCTGTGGGAGGAACAAATTGAAGCCGTTGTCGGATGGATGGCAGCTAACGCATCGACTTCAATTACTTCCACAGCCTCTCAGGACCAGAGCACCGAAGAGCAACCATCTGTCTCTTCACCACCTGCCAAAGTGCCCAGGCAGTCAGAGAGACATGGACAGGAGCCATCACAGTCTCTACTTCTGTTCTCAGAATCTGTTGGCTTGGAAAGAGGGGGCCAGCCAAGCAGCATTCCTGAATGTGAAGAAGAGGGAGTATGCAGTGATGCGCAACTTCTTTGTCCCTCTGAATCTGAAGAGACAAGTGGGCCAGTGCCTATGGTCAGCACACCCCAGTACGCATCAGATGATGACGAGACTCAGTTGCCACTTTCTGGTGCGTACGGTGCTGGCGAGACAACCCCGGAGAAGCAGCTGTTTGAAGAGGGGAGGGAAGATGATGAGGTCCTTGACCCATCATGGCGTGAGGAACAGGAAGGTGGTGGGAGAAGCTCGGAGGAAGAGATTCCCCTACCGGCAAAAACAGGAGGCAGAGGGAGGGGGAAGACTTGGTTGCCTGTACCCTCCACTTCGGCACCCGTTAGGAGCATTCCTCATTCCAAAGGCAAAATGGGCGCTCCCAAGAGTTGCAGTGCGTGGTCCTTTTTTGACACAGTTGCAGATGACATTTGCTTTGTCAAATGCAAGCTGTGTCATCAGATAGTCAAAAGAGGGAGAAATTTCAGCAACCTCAATACCACAAATATGTGGAAACATGTGCGCACCAAGCACGAGTTGGAGTTGCAGAGACACCCTGAAGAAATAGGCCAACGTACAGCACCACCTACCACCTCTTCAGTTCGTGTTGGGGCCTCTTCCTCCAGCTCACACACTGCTGGTTCGGCTTCCTCACAGGATCGCCAAGGAAGGACCTCTGCCACTGTTGTCCGGAGACCCTGTCAGATTCCACCCATAGCAGCACGTTCCCATCCATCACAGCCATCGGTAGCACAGGCATGGGAAAAAAGGCGCCCTTACTCGGCAAACCATCCCCGAGCACAGTCTCTGAATGCTGGCATTGCCAAACTTCTGGCAGTTGAAATGCTGTCATTCAGGCTGGTGGACACTGACACCTTCCGGGACTTAATGGCATTGGCAGTCCCCCAATACAACGTGCCCAGCCGCTTTTATTTCAGCAGGCGAGCCGTCCCTGCCCTGCAGAAACATGTTGAGGGCAAAATAAAACATGCGCTACTAAACGCCGTTAGTAGCAAGGTCCACCTGACCACCGATGCGTGGACCAGTAACCATGGACAGGGACGATACCTTTCTCTCACTACCCACTGGGTCAATGTTGTGGAGCCGGGTACAGATCTGGAGAGTGGCGCTGTACGTGTTCTTCCAACGCCACGGATTGCAGGACTCCAGTCTGTACACATAGACTCCTCCTCCTACTCAAGTTCCTCAGAAACAGCAGAGCAGGAGCCTGTTACGACCGATATGAGCACAGCCGTGGCCAAACGTCAACAGGCTGTACTCAAATTAATTTCTTTGGGGAATCGAAGCCACACAGCGCAGGAGCTCTGGAATGCTATCAAGCTGGAGAGCGATGTGTGGTTTGGGCCAGCGAATCTCCAGCCGGGCTTGGTAGTGTGTGACAATGGCCGAAATCTGGTGGCAGCTCTTGGCCTAGGCAACCTCACACACATCCCATGTCTTGCACATGTGCTTAACTTGGTCGTGCAGAGCTTTCTGAGGGACTATTCGGATCTTGATGCACTGTTACCCAAGGTCCGCATAGAGTGCGCTCACTTGCGGCGTTCCAGCACGGCAAGATCGCGCCTCGCTGCTCTGCAGCGATGATTTGGCCTTCCGGAACATCGCATCATATGTGACCTACCCACCCGGTGGAATTCAACGTTACATATGTTGGAGCGGTTGTGTGAGCAGCAGGCAGCAGTCATGGAGTACCAGCTGCATCAGGCGCAAACAAGTCGCACTGTGCGCCGTTCACACTTCAGCACCATTGAGTGGGCCTCTATGAAGGACATCTGCCTCGTTTTGTGTGCCTTCGATGAATCCACGCGGATGGCGAGTGCAGATGATGCACTAGTCAGCATGACTGTCCCCCTTATCTGCCTGCTTCAAGAAACACTGCAAGCACTAAGGGATGAGGTTTCGGAAGAGGTGGAGGATAAGGAGTCCCAAATGCCATCTGCTTCTGGACAGTCTGCGCTACGTGTTTCCTCACAAAGGCCTAGGCAGGGGACACTTTGTGAGGAGGATGAGGAGGGGTCGATGGAGGAGGAAGACATCTCTCCAGAGGAGGGAGGTACACAAACCTCTACTCAGTATGTACAGCGAGGGTGGGGTGATGCAGAGCAGGCCGAGGTCACGCCTCAAACAGGGGACAGCGGTTCTTTGGCAGTTGGGAGTCTGCAGCACATGGTTGATTTCATGCTGCAGTGCCTGAGAAACGACCGCCGCATCGCCCACATTCTCGTCTCGGCTGATTATTGGGTGTACACCCTCCTAGATCCTCGCTACCGGGACAGTGTACAAAGGCTCATACCAACGTTGAACCGGGAGCGTAAACTGCGGGAGTACGAAGAGTCACTGGTGCAGTCCATAATGTTTTCCATTCCACCCGACAGCATTGTTGCTAGTGCTTTACAAAGCAGCTCTGTGCGTCGAGGCAGTGGAGGAAACTCTGCACAAAGAGGGAGCAGAGGCAGCGCCGCAGCACAAGGCAAGACCACTATGGCCCAAATGTGGCAAAGTTTTGTGTGTCCACCACAATTGTCTACACCATCAGCGACGCCTCGAGTCAGCAGGAGGCAACGCTTCCGTCAGATGGTGTCAGACTACATGTCTTGCCCTGTCACTGTACTCCCAGATGGCTCTTCCCCCTTCAAGTTTTGGGTCTCTAAGCTGGATACATGGCCAGAGCTTAGCCAGTATGCATTGGAGGTGCTGGCTTGCCCTGCTGCCAGTGTATTATCGGAACGTGTCTTTAGTGCCACAGGTGGTGTACTAACAGACCGTCGCACGCGACTATCTTCCGATAATGTTGACCGGCTGACTTTTCTGAAAATGAACAAGGCCTGGATCTCCAAAGACTTTGCCATTCCTCTTACACACTAAATTAGTGGTTGGCAGCTGTATCCAGGTCTGCTGGTGTGTTCATTTTTCTACCACCTGAACTATAATCCCTGTGCTTCAACACAGCCAGTTGTCGCTCAGATGTGTCGTCTGCACAGAGAAACACACTAGTTTCTGTGTTAGTGGGGTTCAGTAACGCCAGCTGATCCCCTGCTGTGTGGACGGCAAAGTCACCAGCTCAATCAACATTCAAACCACTACTGATTTTTAACCGTGCCCAACTTAGGTCTCTGGCTCCACTGTCTCTACTATTTCCCCTGACCTCCAACCCCGCCATCTACATCTCTGAAGTGGCGTCAGCACAATCTACACTTGTTCCTGTGGCTCAGTCCCATCAGTTTATCCCCTGATGTGTGTCCGGCAAGGTCTCCTGCTCTGTCCACATTCCCATAACCAGTAGTGGGAATGAGGACAGAGCTGGCGAACTTGCCGGACAAACATCAGGGGATCAACTGACGGGACTGAGCACCAGTAACACAGGAACAAGTGTAGATTGTGCTGACGCCACTTCAGAGATGTAGCTGGTGGGGTTGGAGGCCAGGGTAAATAGTAGAGACAGTGGAGCCAGAGGCCTAAGTGGAGCATGGTTAGAATCAGTAGTAGTCAACAACCTCCATAAAAACCGCTGCCCATTGGCCTCTGCATGCGGCATGCATAATCCTGGGCTCCAACAGTGTCAGTTGGTGTTCAGCAGTGTCGTCTCCACAGAGCCAAACACATTCGTTCAACTGTTAGTGGGGTTCAGCACTGCCAGCTGTTCCCCTGCTGTGGAGATGGCAAGTCTACTGCTGCCTTCACCTGCCAAAAGCAACAGGCCCCAGCCTGCTCCTCGCCTAATCCTGGGCTCCAACAGTGTCAGTTGGTGTTCAGAAGTGTCATCTCCACAGAGCCAAACACATTCGTTCGAGTGTTAGTGGGGTTCAGCACTGCCAGCTGTTCCCCTGCTGTGGAGATGGCAAGTCTCCTGCTGCCTTCACCTGCCAAAAGCAACAGGCCCCAGCCTGCTCCTCGCCTAATCCTGGGCTCCAACAGCATCAGTTGGTGTTCAGAAGTGTCGTCTCCACAGAGCCAACACATTCGTTCGAGTGTTAGTGGGGTTCAGCACTGCCAGCTGTTCCCCTGCTGTGGAGATGGCAAGTCTCCTGCTGCCTTCACCTGCCAAAAGCAACAGGCCCCAGCCTGCTCCTCGCCTAATCCTGGGCTCCAACAGCGTCAGTTGGTGTTCAGAAGTGTCATCTCCACAGAGCCAAACACATTCGTTCGAGTGTTAGTGGGGTTCAGCACTGCCAGCTGTTCCCCTGCTGTGGAGATGGCAAGTCTCCTGCTGCCTTCACCTGCCAAAAGCAACAGGCCCCAGCCTGCTCCTCGCCTAATCCTGGGCTCCAACAGCATCAGTTGGTGTTCAGAAGTGTCATCTCCACAGAGCCAAACACATTCGTTCGAGTGTTAGTGGGGTTCAGCACTGCCAGCTGTTCCCCTGCTGTGGAGATGGCAAGTCTCCTGCTGCCTTCACCTGCCAAAAGCAACAGGCCCCAGCCTGCTCCTCGCCTAATCCTGGGCTCCAACAGCGTCAGTTGGTGTTCAGAAGTGTCGTCTCGACAGAGCCAAACACATTCGTTCGAGTGTTAGTGGGGTTCAGCACTGCCAGCTGTTCCCCTGCTGTGGAGATGGCAAGTCTCCTGCTGCCTTCACCTGTCAAAAGCAACAGGCCCCAGCCTGCTCCTCGCCTAATCCTGGGCTCCAACAGCGTCAGTTGGTGTTCAGAAGTGTCGTCTCCACAGAGCCAAACACATTCATTCAAGTGTTAGTGGGGTTCAGCACTGCCAGCTGTTCCCCTGCTGTGGAGATGGCAAGTCTCCTGCTGCCTTCACCTGCCAAAAGCAACAGGCCCCAGCCTGCTCCTCGCCTAATCCTGGGCTCCAACAGCGTCAGTTGGTGTTCAGAAGTGTCGTCTCCACAGAGCCAAACACATTCGTTCAAGTGTTAGTGGGGTTCAGCACTGCCAGCTGTTCCCCTGCTGTGGAGATGGCAAGTCTCCTGCTGCCTACACCTGCCAAAATCCAGTAGGCCCCAGCCTGCTCCACGCCTGATCCTGGGCTCCAACAGCGTCAGTTGGTGTTCAGAAGTGTCGTCTCCACAGAGCCAAACACATTCGTTCAAGTGTTAGTGGGGTTCAGCACTGCCAGCTGTTCCCCTGCTGTGGAGATGGCAGTCTCTCCTGCTGTCTCCGCATTCCAAAGACAGTAGGCCTCTGCCTACACCCTCCTATTTCCTGGGCTTCAACACAGCCAGTTGTAGCTCGGAAGTGCCGTCCACACGGAAAGAGACACTTGCTCCCGTGTCTCAGTGGGGTTCAGTAACGTCAGCTGATCCCCTGCTGTGTGGATGGCAGTCTCTCCTACTGTCTCCACATTCCAAATACAGTAGGCCTCTGCCTACACCCTCCTATTTCCTGGGCTTCAACACAGCCAGTTGTAGCTCGGAAGTGCCGTCCACACGGAAAGAGACACTTGCTCCCGTGTCTCAGTGGGGTTCAGTAACGTCAGCTGATCCCCTGCTGTGTGGATGGCAGTCTCTCCTGGTGTCTCCACATTCCAAATACAGTAGGCCTCTGCCTACACCCTCCTATTTCCTGGGCTTCAACACAGCCAGTTGTAGCTCGGAAGTGCCGTCCACACAGAAAGAGACACTTGCTCCCGTGTCTCAGTGGGGTTCAGTAACGTCAGCTGATCCCCTGCTGTGTGGATGGCAGTCTCTCCTGCTGTCTCCACATTCCAAATACAGTAGGCCTCTGCCTACACCCTCCTATTTCCTGGGCTTCAACACAGCCAGTTGTAGCTCGGAAGTGCCGTCCACACGGAAAGAGACACTTGCTCCCGTGTCTCAGTGGGGTTCAGTAACGTCAGCTGATCCCCTGCTGTGTGGATGGCAGTCTCTCCTGCTGTCTCCACATTCCAAATACAGTAGGCCTCTGCCTACACCCTCCTATTTCCTGGGCTTCAACACAGCCAGTTGTAGCTCGGAAGTGCTGTCCACACGGAAAGAGACACTTGCTCCCGTGTCTCAGTGGGGTTCAGTAACGTCAGCTGATCCCCTGCTGTGTGGATGGCAGTCTCTCCTGCTGTCTCCACATTCCAAATACAGTAGGCCTCTGCCTACACCCTCCTATTTCCTGGGCTTCAACACAGCCAGTTGTAGCTCGGAAGTGCTGTCCACACGGAAAGAGACACTTGCTCCCGTGTCTCAGTGGGGTTCAGTAACGTCAGCTGATCCCCTGCTGTGTGGATGGCAAAGTCTCCTGCTGCCTACACAGTCGTACTACTACTGATTTTTAACCGTGCTCCAATTAGGCCTGTGGCTCCACTGTCTCTCGTATTTCCCCTGTCCTCCAACCCTGCCAGTTACAGCTCCGAAGTGGCGTCTGCACAATCCACACTTGTTCCTGTGTTACAGGTGTTCAGTCCGGTCAGTTAATCCCCTGATGTGTGTCCGGCAATGTCGCCTGCTCTGTCCACATTCCCATAACTAGTTCCCAGTTGTTGCTCGGAAGTGCCGTCTTCACAGAGTAAAACACTAGCTCCTGTGTTTGTGGGGTTCAGTAACGTCAGTTGTTCCCCTGCTGTTTTGATGGCAATCTGTCCTGCTGCCTCCCAATTGACAGCACATCAGGCCTCAGCCTGCTAAGTGCTTGTCCCTGGGCTCCAACATCACCAGTTGCTGCTCATAACTGACTTTGGCACGGGTACTCCCTCCTGCCCAGCTTGGTTCCAGCCCTGCCTGCTGTTTCCGGGAAGTGTCAATGTCAGTTTGCCACCCCAAGTTGCCATGTCGTGTTGCGGTTGGGTTAGCTTAGCCGAGGCTAGGGTGCCAGCAGTTTAGGTGCTTCCTATGTGGACTGCGGGTTCTGGTAAGAAAGGCTTGTTCCGTAGTGCCAGTAGGACAAGCACCCCCTGTAGGACTGTGTGATTCGGTAACTGCGGCCAGCTTGCGGCATGCCAACTTTGCTTTTCAGGGGTAACTTCAGCTGCCCCTCCGGGTTCCAGCACCGTCAGCTGGTTCTCGTCAGAGCCTTTGGCCTAGGTGCCTCCATCTCGGTATCCGAGTTCCGGCAATGTCTGCTGGTCCTTGGTAGTGCTATGTAGCACAGGTACCTCCTGCTTAGTAACCGGGTTCCAGCACCGTCAGCTGGTCCTCGGTTGTGCCATTGGCTCTTATTCCTTCTGCTGCCCCTCCGGGTGCCAGCACTGTCAGCTGGTCCTCGCTATTTCCATTTGCTCTTGCAGCTTATGCTACCCCTCCGGGTTCCAGCACCGTCAGCTGGTTCTCGTCAGAGCCTTTGGCATAGGTGCCTCCATCTCGGTATCCGAGTTCCGGCAACGTCTGCTGGTCCTTGGTAGTGCTTTGTAGCACAGGTACCTCCTGCTTAGTAACCGGGTTCCAGCACCGTCAGCTGGTCCTCGGTTGTGCCATTGGCTCTTATTCCTTCTGCTGCCCCTCTGGGTGCCAGCACTGTCAGCTGGTCCTCGCTATTTCCATTTGCTCTTGCAGCTTATGCTACCCCTCCGGGTTCCAGCACCGTCAGCTGGTTCTCGTCAGAGCCTTTGGCCTAGGTGCCTCCATCTCGGTATCCGAGTTCCGGCAACGTCTGCTGGTCCTTGGTAGTGCTTTGTAGCACAGGTACCTCCTGCTTAGTAACCGGGTTCCAGCACCGTCAGCTGGTCCTCGGTAGTGCCATTGGCTCTTGTTCCTTCTGCTGCCCCTCCGGGTGCCAGTACCGTCAGCTGGTTCAAGAGGACAAAGAACAGGAAGACAACCACCAAGATGCAGAACAACAAGAGAGAGAAGACAAAGAAGCATAAAAAAACAAAGCAGAAGAACATTAAGCATAAGACTAATACTCTGAGCAAATGATATTATCTTATTTATAAGCAGAAGAAGACTAAGCAGTGTATGGGGGTGAGTCCGTTCCTCCTCGTGGTGCCCCTGGAAAAGGCCTGCTGCTGCAGGCCAAACTGAACGCGGACAAATCCTGTTGTAAATCTTTTGTGACAGGCAGAACGGAAGGTGTAAACTTCTAACTTTTCTAGATAACAACTACAGGAATGCCTGACACAAACAAGAATATGATGAAGAATAGGAAGAAGATGAAGAAGTTGAATATGTAGAATAATAATTGTTGAATAAGAAGAATATGAAGATTGTAAGAAAAGGAAGAAGAAGAAGAATGTAAAAAAAGGAAGTAGAAGAATTTAAAAAAAGGAAGAAGAAGAAGAATGTAAAAAAAGGAATAATAATAAGAAGAAGAAGATAAAAAAAGGAAGAAGAAGAAGAAAGAAGAAGAAAGAAGAAAGAAGAAGAAGACATACATGTCTGGCAAAATATAAATGAGGCTAACATAGTCAATATCTTTGTAACTCCTAACGTCTTTAAAAAAAAAGTTTAACTCCTGCTATTCCATTTGATTGGGCTAAACCTCTATGGCTTTAATGTCTCCTCCTCCTCCCACAATACATTCTACATTATTCTTAGTTGTTTTTCTTCATGTAGAATTAACCTACAAGGAAAGAAAGGGTTTTTTTTAATTCCGATATTTTGGCCCCATTGACTTGCATTGGTTCCCGGTATCGGAATCGGCGATACCGATACTTTTTTTAAGATCGGCCGATCCATTCCGATCCAATATTTTCAAGTATCGGCTGGTATCGCTCAACTCTAATGGTGATGGTGGTGGTGGTACATCTGCTGGTAGTGGCAAAAGCACAATAGCACCTAAGGCAGGAGGTGTTGAGCCTGCGTCATCGTCTGGCTCCACAAGGCCTTGAAGGCTCCCTTTTCTGGGAGTAGGTAAACCGCTTTTATAGCCGGAGCATCAGGAACAAGTTTTGGCTTACATTGCTGACACAGCCTCCAGCTCTATTGCCTCCTCTTCTGAAGTTTCAAAAAATAAAAGCACTGAGTCGTCAGTCGAGGCTCCTGGTCAGGAACAACACCTTTCCTTGTGTCCTTCACCCCTACCAAAAGTGAAGAATGCGGCAGGCCACACTACAGATTACTCCATGGAGCTCTTTTCACATATCATGCCTGGGTTATCAAGTCAAATTGTGAATTCCCCAGTCCAAGATGAATCTGACTTGGAGTGCACCGATGCACAGCCACTGCTAGATTTATCTGCTGGTACATTCACTTAGAGCGCTACATTGTCCTCGTAGTGTACTGAGCCAGAATCTGACCCTGATGAAACTCAGGTGCCCCTTCCCGCATACTATACCACCTTACACGGTGACACAGAGGAAGGTGCACATGAAACTGAAGAGGACGTGATGGATGACCCAATTGTTGACCGAGATTGGCATCCATTGGGGGAAGAGGGTGCCGCTGCCAATAGCTCAGAAGAGGAGGAGGATCCGCAGCAGGCATCGACATTGCAACAGCTGTTAGCTGGCAGGCCTGTAGCAGTCCAAAAACGGGTTACAAAAACCAAAAGAGCTGCAGGACAGCTTGGCTAGACGGTCAAATTAGCAGTGTTCAAGGCCTCAAAATATCTTTCATAGTAGGAAGAGTGCAGTGTGGCACTTTTTTGAACAAACTCCTAATGATCAGTCAAAGGTTATCTGTAAGAAGTGCGCAAAGACCTTTAGCCGAGGGAAAAATCTGATAAATTTAAATACCAGTTGAATGCTTAGACATTTAACCACCATGCACTTGCAAGCGTCGACGGACTACCAAACCTCATGTACCACATGTGCACCTGCTACGAATGATAGTAGTCAGCAACGCTACATCGCTTCCCCCACTGTAAGCCCACCGGTTAGCACACCACCAGCAGCAAATGTTGAGGTGTCGTCGCAAGGCTAAAGCAGTCAGGGAATCACAATGTTATTGCTATGAAAGACTGAATTTAGGCCATCAGCAAGGCAAACAACACCATCACCATCACCAACCCTCTCTCAGTCTGCCATGTCCACCGCTAGTTCCACCATATGCAGCTCTCAAGCCCAGCTCACCCTACCAGATACTCTGAGTAGGACAAGAAAGTACTCATCCTCTCATCCGCGTACACTGGCTTTGACCGCCCACATTGACAAACTAATCTCATTAGAGATGATGCCCTACCGGTTGGTTGAAAGCAAAGCTTTCCGCAAGCTCATGGCCTGCGCAGTACCACGCTATGACCTACCCAGTTGGCACTTCTTTTCTCGAAAAGCCATCCCAGCCCTCCACGTGCATGTGAAAGACCGCGTTGTCCATGCACTCAAGCAGTCAATGAATGGAAAGGTGCACCTCACAACAGATGCATGGTCCAGTAGGCATGGCCAGGGCTGTTACGTGTCCATCACTGTGCATTCGGTTAATGTGGTGGATGCAGGGTCCACAGGGGACAGCGGTGGTGGGACAGTGCTGCCTTGCCCACGGTATAGGAAACAGAAGTGAAAGCTCGTCCACAGAGCGCAGTCGCACGAGCACTCAATCCGCAGCTGCCCGTGTTGCACACAAGTTGTCCCACTATCGAACAGCTAGTGGTAAGCATCAGCAGGCTGTGTTGAAGATGATGTGTTTGGGCGACAACAGACACACCACCGAGGTACTGGCCGACTACTTGCAGCGACAAACTGAGTCATGGCTGGGCAGTCTACATCTTGAGGCAGGCAAGGTAGTTAGTGATAACGGCCGGAATTTTGTGGCAGCCATAGCCCTTTCAAAACTCAGACACATACCTTGCATGGCTCACACCTTGAACCTGTTGGTGCAGTGCTTCCTCAATAATTATCCGGAGTTAACAACCCTGCTCCATAAGGTGCGAAGACTGTGCTCGCACATCTGCCGGTCGCCCGTACACTCCAGTCGTATGCAGAAGCTGCAGCGATTGCTCCACCTTCCCAAGCACCGCCTAATTATCTACGTTGCAACAAGGTGGAACTCCACCCTGAACATGGTTGAGAGGCTGTGAGAACAGAGGCAGGCTGTAATGCATTTGTGGGAGGATACACGGGCAGGCAGTTTACAGGCAGACATGGAGTTGTTTGGTGTGCAGTGGTCGAAGCTGAAAGACCTCTGTAAAGTCCTTCATTGTTTTGAGGAATGCACATGGCTGGTAAGCGCAGACTATGCCATCATAAGCATGAGCATCCCACTTATACGTCTGCTCATGCAAACTTTGACGCACCTTAAGGAGCAGGCGTATGCAGCCGAGGAAGAGGAAGAGGAGGAGGGAAGCCTTGATGACAGTCAGCCATTGTCTGCTCAGGGAACTCTCCTGGACGAGGTGGAGGAAGAAGAGGAAGAGGAGGAGGATGATGGAGATGATTATTTAGGGGAGGAGGATGCTTCTCAGGGGGCAAGAGAAAATGTTGGCGTGGCAAGGTCAGGTGCAGGTTTGTGCGTGACTGAAGGGATGTGGATTTGCCAGAAAATGCTCCTCCACCCAGCACTCGCAGTGCATCATTGACACCTGGAATATTGGCCCACATGTGTGATTATGCCATGCAGATCCTAAAAAGGGACCCCCGCATTGCCAAAATGATGAACGATGACGACTACTAGTTGGCCAGCATCCTGGATCCACGCTATAAAGGCAAATTCCAAAACATCATGCCACAGGAGAACCTAGAGTTAATATTGGCTAACAAACATGCAACTTTGGTAAACCATGTGTTTGAGGCATTCCCAGCACACAGCAGCGGTGATGGTTCTCGCACGAGCCATAGGGGGCAACATGGAAGAGGTGTTCATGGTGCACACATCCGAAGTGGTGTTGGAGACAGGGGTTTCATGACCATGTTGTGGACTGATTTTTCAAGTACCGCTCACATGACTGGTAATACTGCATCGATTGAAAGTGACAGGAGACAGCATTTGTCAACTATAGTTACAAACTACTTCTCCTCCCATATCGATGTTCTCCCTCACAGGTTATTCCCCTTTGACTATTGGGCCTGTAAACTGGACACCTGACCTGAATTGGCACAATATGCCTTACAGGAGCTCGCTTGCCCTGCTGCTAGTGTGCTATCTGAAAGAGTCTTCAGTGCTGCTGGATCAATCCTGACAGAAAAAAGGACCCATCTGTCGACCCAAAATGTTGATGATCTAACCTTCATTAAAATGAACCATGCATGGGTTTCAAAGGATTTTGTCCCACCTTCCCTTGCTGACACATAGGTTGCCAGAAAAATGGCTTGCTTTTTTCCTCCTCTTCCTTGGACTTCTCCAATTCCTCCATTTGCAGCTGCTGAATGTCCAACATCAACATATGCCATTTTTTCAACCTCCCTAACTGGGCTGCCTCCCACCCAGGGCCGGGGTCACCACCTGCTGCACGCACCTGTGCGAGTGCCGTTGCCCTGGACAGGTGGGTGGACCCACTCTTGAGCAATGGCACTGGCACAGGGTCCCTCATAGTACAATCAAGTGTCTCTGATGGTGGGGGTGCACACACGCCGTCAGACACACCGGCGGACTATGAGGGGCCCTGTGCCAGTCTGCCGCCCACGAGTGGGCCCCCCCGCTTGTTCAGGGCCCCAGCACTTGCAATACTTACCTCTCCTGCTCCACCGCTGTGTAGTCTGGGCTGTTAAATCCTTCACTGGGACTGCCACTACAAATTTGGTGAACTAATAGATGATGGTTAAGACGTAGCTATGCCCTGTCCTTCTGGGCTCTATCTTCAGATGATCAATGGCTTCCATTTGTTATGGACGCCGACTCACAATGAGATGCAGTGGTGGTTTATCATCAGCTTTCACAGTTTTCCTACTCACAGACATGTGACATTCCTGCCCACATTTTTAAATGTGTCCTCTCATGCCAATCCAATAGAATCGCCTACGGCCTGTGGCTTCTGTCTTTTGCACACCAAAGTTACCTGACAGATCATGATAGTCAGTGAGGACTATCTATGTCTACATCTCTCCCTGTGATCACAATTTGATGGAGATGAGTAACAGTGATGGGATCCACGGTACTGCGATACAGCAACCCTTTCTTCACAACTGTTTTCGCTGTCTCCACAGACAAAGTAATTGAGGGTCAGCATCGCCTCTGAGAATTCTCCTGGGAGTTTTTCCTGTGATTAGTAATTCCAAAATTTCTGCAATCACTCGACTTTCCGTCTGTACTTGTATCCATCTCGTTTCCTCTTGCGGAGAGACTGGACTGTCTTACTGAGACTGAAATATATATGAAGATTTAAAAATACCCCAACAGTGTATACTGGTGTACGCTTCGAATACATTGCCCTTTTTCTACTTTTTAGATTCTTGTCTAATCCATACTGAGGCTGTGAGTGTCTTTGTCAGACTCTGGAAATATACACAGAGATTTTTAATGTTTAAACTATGCTATATATACCTGTTATCCGGTGATACTGTACCCTTTCTCAACTTTCTACAATCCTGTCAAATCCATACTGGGCCTGAGACCGTCTGAGTATGCCTGGTGATTAGAGATGAACGGTGTTTGAGTCGAACTGTTTGCCAAGCTCAAATTCAAGCTGTTTTGGGCGGTGTTCGAGCCGTTTGTCGAACTCGAACACTTTGCTTAAAATTCGGCTGTTCGAGGTTTCGTTCGAGAACGGTTCGTTGACCAAAAGCGTAACTTTATTTTTGCATTAATAATGCTTTTCAATGTTAATAGACAGTTTCATGGCATAGTAGTGGTGTCTGGTAGCCAGCGGTGTAGTACACCTGTCAAGGAGCTACACTGTGTGTGTTTCTAATAAATTTTTACCACATCTTGTCCAGGAAATCCTTTTGGGTCTTGTAGTACTGTCTGCTACTCAGCAGACGAGACCACCCGTGAACCTAGCTATGCCGCCTGTTTATGAAAGAACCCGTTTTTGACTGCATTTAGCCCAGTTAATACTTTAGGCCTAGTAACTGTGTCTGCTACTCAGCAGAGGAGCCCACCCCTGAACCAAGCTGTGCCACCTGTTTATGTAAGAGCCATTTTTAACTCCATTTAGCCCATTGAATACTTTGGGCCTAGTACCTGTGTCTACTGCTCAGCAGAGGAGCCCACCCAGGAACCTAGCTATGCCGCCTGTTTATGTAAGCACTGTCTGCTACTCAGCAGAGTTGCCCACCCGAGAACCAAGCTATGCTGCCTGTTTATGTAAGAACTGTGTGCTACTCAGCAGAGGAACCCAGCTGTTAAGCAAGCTACAGCACCTGTGGTTTGGACACTTAATGTTTGCACATTCTTTCTGGATTGCCTGTTAGGCCTAATTCCGGAATTCCGGTTGACCTGCACTTACTGGGAAATCCTTGTTCGCGGAGAAGAATTGGAATTCCAGATCCCCATCACTAACGGGGTTCAGCGGGTTATCCGCACCTGTAAGCGACACACGCTGGTCCTTTCAGTGTAGCGCGTGTGCAGCCCCGGACATGTAAGGGCATGGCAAACCTGTTATTGCTTGATCTCACATGCCAGAGCCTCGCTGGTCCCTTTAGTAAGCTGGACGCGGACCACGGGGGCATGCCGGAGTCTCGTTCATTTACGGAATTAAGCTGACAAATCGCTAGCACAACTAAAATCGGCCATGCACCACCACCCACAGAATCCAGAAAGCTTGCAATCTGTCCATCTTTTCCATGGCTGGCATGGTTGAGGTTGCCCATGTGGAGTACAATTAAGCCGCAGGCTCCACTCCTTGTGGTGGTGCCCTTCTAGACATTCCTTTAAGGTTCAGCTTTGCAACCATACTGCCCCCGTAAACCAAACACTTTGCCTTCATGGACAGTGTTCGGAGGGTCGTGGGAATAACGCCGCCCGATCGGCAGTTGGCATAATTTATGGTAGGAAGTCAGACGGTATATGTTCGTCTTCGATTTTAGAATTATTTTTGTATTTTAGATTTTTATTCCAGCCTTTCTTGATTTTATAAGGGCATGACATGCCTATATCTGTGTCTCCTCCTCCTCCTTTTACTCCTCCACCTCTTTTCTATATGTAGTTGCCCTTTTCCATATGTTATTTTTGTCTTCTGAGCATTTTGTCTGCTTTGGGACACCTTTTAAGGTGTTTTGTATGTGTTTTCTAGGTGTTTGTATGTGTTTGTGTTTGCCTGCCATTGTTTTCAATGGGGTTCGACGGTGTTCGTCGAACGTTCGACGAACATTCAACGAACTTGCCTCCTGGTCGACGAACCGAACCGAACTAGAACACTAGCGGGGTGGCTCAACACTACTCCTGATATATAGACGTACATTTTTAATGTTTAAACTATGCTATATATACCTGGTATCTGGTGATACTGTACCCTTTCTGCCAGAAAGTCCACCTCCACCCACCACTCTAAGTGTATCATTGACACCTGGAACATTGGCCCACATGTGTGATTATTTCTTGCGGATGTTCTTTTTATATTTTGGTGTGATCCATCCTGAGCGTGTGAGAGTCTGTGGGTTACTCCTGCAATTTATATGTAGATTTAATAATTACCCCAACACTGTATACAGCTCTACGCTTGTGATATATTACCCATTTACTGGTATTTATATTCTCGTCTAATCCAAGCTGACCAAGTGAGAGTCTGTTTCTGACTCTGGAAATAAATACTGAGATTGACAGTGACCCCCTACACTGTATACAGCTGTACGCTTCAGATCCATTACCATTTTACGACTTTTTATATTGTGCTGTAATCCATACTGAGCCTGAGAGCGTCTTTGTCTGCCTCCTGAAATATATACGGAGATTTAGAATGTTTAAACTATACTATTTATACCTGCTATCTGATGATACTGTACCCTTTTTCTACTTTTAATATTCTTGTCTAATCCATACTGAGCCTGTGAGCGTCTCTGTGTGACTCATGAAATATATAGGGAGATTACATAGTAACATAGTAACATAGTTATTAAGGTTGAAGGGAGACTTTAAGTCCATCTAATTCAACCCATATCCTATCCTAACTTGCCCTAACATGTTGATCTAGAGGAAGGCAAAAAAAAACCCCATGTGGCAAACAGTAAGCTTCACATTGGGGAAAAAAATTCCTTCCCGACTCCACATACAATCAGACTAGCTCCCTGGATCAACGCAATATTAAGGAAACTAGTGTATATACCCTGTAATATTATACTTTTCAAGAAAGGCATCCAGTCCCTTCTTAAATTTTAGTAGGGAATCACTCATTACAACATCATATGGCAGAGAGTTCCATAGTCTCACTGCTCTTACAGTAAAGAATCTGCGTCTGTGAGTATGCTTAAACCTTCTTTCCTCTAGATGTAGAGGATGCCCCCTTGTCCCCGTCACAGGTCTAAGAGTATAAAGATCATTAGAAAGGTCTTGGTATTGTCCCCGTATATATTTATACATTGTAATAAGATCACCCCTAAGCCTTCGATTCTCCAAACTAAATAACCCCAAGTGTAATAACCTGTCTTGGTATTGCAGACCCCCTAGTTCCCTAATAACCTTGGTCGCTCTTCTCTGCACCTGCTCCAGTTCAGCTATGTCTTTCTTATACACCGGAGACCAGAACTGTACACAGTATTCTAAGTGTGGTCACACTAGTGACTTATATAGAGGTAAAACTATGTTCTCCTCATGAGCATCTATGCCTCTTTTAATGCATCCCATTATTTTATTTGCCTTTGCAGCAGCTGCCTGACACTGGCCACTAAATGTGAGTTTGTTGTCCACCCATACACCCAGGTCTTTTTCAGTGACTGTTTTTCCCAGTGTTTTACAATTAAGCACATAATTATACATCTTGTTTGTTCTACCCAAGTGCATGACCTTACATTTATCCCCATTAAAGCTCATTTGCCATTTATCAGCCCAAGCTTCTAGTTTACATAAATCCTCCTGTAATATAAAATTGTCTTCCTCTGTATTGATTACCCTGCAGAGTGTAGTGTAATCTGCAAATATTGAAATTCTACTCTCTATGCCCCCTACAAGGTCATTAATAAATATGTTAAAAAACTGACCTCTGTGGTACCCCACTGCTAACCGTGACCCAGTCCGAGTGTGCTCCATTAATAACCACCCTTTGTTTCCTATCCCTGAGCCAGCTCTTTACCCACCTACACATATTTTCCCCTATCCCCATTGTTCTCATTTTATGTATCAATCTTTTGTGTGGCACCGTATCAAAAGCTTTTGAAATGTCCATGTACACCACGTCCACTGCATTCCCTTGGTCCAGTCCAGAACTTACCTCTTCATAAAGGCTTATCAGATTAGTCTGACAGGAACGGTCCCTTGTAAACCCATATTGATATTGGGTCATAAGGTTATTCTTCTTCAGATACTCCAGTATAGTATCTCTTAGAAAACCCTCCAGGATTTTACCCAGAGTTGAGGTTAAACTTACTGGCCTATAATTTCCAAGTTCAGTTTTTGTCCCCTTTTTGAATATTGGCACCACATTTGCTTTACGCCTGTCATGTGGTACAATTTATATAGACTTGGCACACACCAAAAAGATTCTGATGCAGAAAGGTGGTTTTAATGAATTACAGTACATACATACAGATGTTTCGGTCTAGGACCTTCATCAATGTACTGTGAAATATAAATAAAGATAACAAAAATAAAAAATTGACAAAGAAAGTATATACAACAAATTACATGGGTTTTCAAAATGAAAAATGGATAACATGCTGAGACATCGTTCACATTATAGCACAGAATAAATGATGGCACAGGGAATAGCAAACAATCGTGAAGAACAAGATCAAGAGAAGGAGGCACATACCAATAAGTTGTACTGTGAGCTCTTAGTGACTGGGCTTTAAGGGAAACACCTATGGGAAGATGAAGCTGATATAATGGCTGCTATGGTGGCCAGAAGTAAAAAGTAAAGGGATACACAAGCTGCACAACATCCATTACATACCAAAACTGCAAGGAGGCACCTGCGGCCGTCCCACTGTGGGAGGAGAGGAAATGCTAAACAACTTCATGACAAGAGGCATAAAGACTGTCAGGTTGTGCATAGAGAGATCATGGGATCTTACCGTGGTTCTATATAACAAGTGGATGCAGTATCCACCGCGAATCCAAGGGTGCTGTGATAAGGGAGAGTGACAGGGTTTTATAGTTCTGGGTGAGATGTAGCAGGGGCGGGAGCGTGCACCCGGAAGTAGAAGGACAAGTCCTGTACACACGTCATGTATTCCAGATGCTGAGAGAGGACCAAAGGGGGGGGCGTGTTAGCAAAAAAAGCCCCAGGAGAATGCTGCAGCCTGACAGGCTGGATCGCAGATCAGGGCAGTGAGGAGGGATTTGTTACCATGGAAGCTACTGCAGCTCTGATATCAGAAGTGCCAAGAGTGAAAGTAGTGGCTATTCAGTGCTCTGGTGGTGAAGATTCAAAAAATTCACAATTGTTGATTCTGTAATTGAGATAAAATGCAGTTAGTATCGAGGACATGGAGTATTAGGCTACTTTCACACATCAGGTTTTCGGCGTCAGGCGCGATCCGGCGTCGTGCCGGAATGCCGGATCCGGCAAATGTTTTGTAAAACCTGATGTGCCGGATACGGTTTTCTGCCGGATCCGTCTTGTTCTTGACAGACAAAACCGGATCCGTCTCATCCGGTTCATCCGTTTTTCTATCCGTTTTTCGACGGATTACGCCGGATCTGGTTTTTAAAATTGACCCTTGTGGCCTTCCGAACGGGATTGGCTACTGGAAAACTAGATATAGCATGTTCCTACAGCCCTTCTTTGACAGGTTGTAGAGGAGAAAGTGCAGGTTGGAGAGAAGAGCAAGTTACTGGCGAAGATGGATGTTGTCATTGGAAATATTACCACTAGAAGTTCTGTGACGGTTTCAGTAATGAGGGACAATTTTGCACTATACTTTATGTCACCTCAAGGCAGAGTACACTGGCAGGATGACAGAGTGTGAAAGATTTGTGCCCTAACCAAACTTGTGTACCTTCTGGACCAACAGTATATACCTTTGCCAACCAAAGTTGGCTATCTTGTCATGGTCTTACTATTTTTAGCTTTAGGCCACAGGTGTGTACCTGGTTGTGTTTTATGCAAAGTATTTCACCTTTTAACAAAAGTTGTGTACATTGTTAGGAAATCACCAACAATAAACACAACTTTTCAGGTGAAATACTTTGCTTCAAACACAACCAGGAACACAACTGTGGCAAAAAGCTAAAATTTACCCACAGTTATATACCTGGTTTTGAATACCTTTTTACCTTTTAAATACCCTGTATTTAACCTTTTTTTTAAACATATTTCGCCGCAGAAAGAAATGACAGACAACCAGTGTAAACAATAATTTAACTTTTATTTAAAATATTTTTTTTTGTGTAAACTGTTTTTAAAGTTAAAAAAACTTTTTTAATAAAGGTTTGAAACCAACCAAATGGGCATTTTTATTACAAAAAAAACATTATAACTCGGTGTAGTGTGGGGTGGAAATACTGCTGGAGGGGCTGCGGGACACTTCGACAATGGGAGTGTGGAGAGAGGACTGGGATCGTGGTGGGGAAGGAACAGTTAGAGGTGATGGTGTGGAAAAAGCTACAGAATGGGTGGACATGTGGGAGGCAGAAGAGGTGGTGGGCGGTGGAGTGGAGGGTTGGGCAGGGACTGTAGGAGCAGATGATGTTGATGGAAAGTTGTATGGGGAAGGAGTTTGGTACGGGGAAGGAGTTTGGTACGGGGAAGGAGTTTGGTACGGGGCAGGTTGCTGGAAGTGGGGAGATGTCTGGTACTGGGGAGGTTGCTGGTACTGGGAAGGTTGCTGGTACTGGTGAGGTTGCTGGTATGTAATAGGAGGGGGAGGATGGAAAGTGGCTGGAGGGGGTGCAGATGTAATAGGAGGGGGAGGATGGAAAGTGGCTGGAGGGGGTGCAGATGTAATAGGAGGGGGAGGATGGAAAGTGGCTGGAGGGGGTGCAGGTGGAGGAACTACAGTGGTGGGAGGTGGAGGTTGGGAGGTAACCTGCTGTAGAGCACCGTGGCACGAATGCATTACATGCATCTGCTGGGTAGGAGATAGTGTTGCCATGCGCTCCACAACAGACCTGAAAAAGGTGTGGTTTGGCGAAGATCTTGCTTCTGAATGCATGGTTTGCAGAAGTGTCTTCACCTCCAGAATGCTGGAGTTGATCTGCTGAAAGCCTGCGGAGATTTGCTCTGACAAGACTTTTAGACAGTTCTGGAAAGATGCATTCAGATGCAAGAACTCTGGCGCATAACTCTTTTCCTGACCCCTCTGCCGCTGCCGCCCAGTACCCGCAGGTGTACTAGAGGTGGCAGGGGCAGAAGGGTGGGGTAAAGGGAAAGCGATCTCCTCACCAGCAGCTTCATGTAATATAGGCGGCCACGATGCTCCTGTGCTGGTGGATGGGACAGATGGGTTGAATGTGTGGGAAGGCTGGGAAGGTGCAGATGTACCGGGGCGGTCGAAGTGTCCCTCGGTGCCGGTCTCCTCAGGGATCGCCTCAGAAGGGTCCAATCGTGCAGGCTCCCGAGTGCTGCTCACCGTGCTGTGGAATAAAGAGAAAAAAAAACAATTAAAATACTGACATGGTAAGGCCCTGGCTGAAAAAAAAAAGTTACATCTAACATTTTTTTTCACATGTGGTGTGTAATATTTACCTTCTAGTGACCATTGTTTCCCGGAGGAACGACAGGGCTTGTGCGTACTTGTACTTGCTCCTGCGTCCTCCAGATCCACTCGGGGCCCGCATCTCTTTATTGAACTCCTTCTTGAAACGATCCCTCACAGACTGCCACCGATTCACAATTCTGTTCCCTGAAACGAGAAAGGAGTGGTTAGTATACAACATCAGTGTTTCACAAACTCCAGTCCTCATGGTCCCCAGGGGTCATGTTTTCAGGATTTCCATAGTAATTAGAAATCCTGAACTCATGATCCGTGGGGACCACGAGGACTGGAGTTCGGGAAACACTGGTTTACATCAAGCAACTGGTACTGTATATACTTACGCTCTTTAATCTGGGCCCGAACATCGAGGTCCTCCCAGCGGCCCACAAGGAGCGAACAGATTTCCTCCCAGAGTCGTCGGGTAACGATAAGGTCAGCGTGGCGGCGGTCAGCCATATTCCAGAGCGGCTCCCTTTCTCTGACGAGATCGATGAGGTGGTCCACATCGAGTCCTCCATCCTCACCGTCAGAGTCGGGAGCACGCTGTGAAGGCTGTTAAAGAAAAAGACAAAAATAACATAATTAGCCTCCACAAAAGAAATGAAATAAAAAGTGCAAAAAAACAAAGCAAAAATATTTATACTTACACGCTGGTGACCGCCGCGTTGCTGTCGCCGACGACCCTGGGAGGCACTGCGAGGACCTCTTGGCCGAGCACCAGATTGGGAAGACTAGAGAAGAAAACAAAAAATGTTATGTCTTTGGATGTAGGCATTTGTTTGCTGTGTGTGGTCTGCAGAACATTGTTTTCTATGTGTTGTGTGTAGTGTGATGTTGTGTTTCTGCGTTTGATGCAAAAAACTTACCAATTGTGAGCCCACTCCAGGTGTCTGTCCACCCCTTCCTTCTTCTTCTGGGAGCTCCTCTTCATCTTGTGAATCCTGTTTTGAAATAAAAGGCAATGAATAGACATATATTACAGAGATGATGGATTTTGGAAATAAAAACTTACCGTCAAACGCTGACGATGCGAGGGAGGGCTCCCAGAAGATGATGTGCTGTCTTCCTGGTGGCCACACTCCATGCCTGTGGGTGGTGTTCCAGCTGCTGCCATTGCTGCTGCTGCTGCTGCATCTATTGGGCGGCTGTTGAATAAAGAGAAACAAAGGGCCAATGAATATCTTGATATTCAATAGCCCTAGTTTGGAGGAATGGGGGATTTGATAATTACCGTCTCTCATCTGCTGCTGGCCTCCCCTCCTCAGCATGTTCCATTTGCTGCTCCATTTGGGGTGGTGGTGGTGCTGATGGTGCTGCAGTGGTCTCCTGCCTTCTCCTGCTGCGCTTGGTTGCTTTCTTGGGTGGCATGTTGGGTGTGGCTGTGGGTCCCACTGTCTTGCTTTTATATATGTCTTGTGGGCAGAGCTACTGAGCATGCTCAGACCAAAAAAACCGGATCCGGCCACCGGATCCGGCTTTCGCCGGATCAGGCGCATTGCGGCGCTCATAGGCTTTCATTGTGTGAAAAAGACGGACGCGCCGGATCCGGTGTGTCCGGCTTTTTCGCCGGAGACAAAAAACGTTACAGTAGCCATTTTTTCCAGACGCCGGATCGCGACACATTGCCGGATCCGGCGAAAACCGGATGAAACGCATGGCCATCCGGCGCGATCCGGCGCAAATGCAAGTCAATGGGGGGGAAACCGGATCCGGCATTGCATTTTGCCGGATCCGGGTTCTGTCAAAAGAGCCGGATCGCGCCTGACGGCGAAAACCTGATGTGTGAAAGAGGCCTTACAATAAGATACAATAAAGTGAAAGAAAACATCATGATGCAGCATTGAAACAAAAATTACACAACATGTCCAAGCAGAATAACGGTGTCAGATTATGTCAAAAGTTATGACTGGAGGAAAGCCTGGATATCATTATCTTTGTTTAACCCCTTAGGTGCCAAAGTGTTGAGCTCATGGATCCAGTATGCCTTTCTTCTTTTTAAAAAATTGATACGGTTGCCTCCCCTGCGTGATGGATGGATCTGCTCTATTACTTGAAATTTTAGTTGAGCAATGGTATGACCAGCAGTGATAAAATGGTACGGGATGGGAAGAAGCATATTCTTGCACCTGATGGTAGACTTGTGCTTAGATATCCGGTCCCTTATATGTTGTGTGGTCTCTCCTACATATAGTAGACCACATGGGCACTTAATGATGTATACTACAAATGATCTGTCGCAAGTGTAGTATTCTCGATTATTGAATTTTTTTCCAATATAGGGATGGTAAAAGACATTACCTTTCTGTACGTTATTACACTGCATACATTGCAGGCAGGGGAAGGTGCCAAATTTAGGATTTGATAGAAAACGTTGTTGTTTTAGAGGACCTGAAGAGCCAATATCTGCTTTGATTAAGATGTCACGAACATTGCGCGGTCTCCTAAAACAAGGTAGGAAAGGTTCCCTAAATGCCTCTACATTAGGGTGGGCTGTTTTTAAAAGGTGCCAATGACGCCTGATGATGGAATGTATACGATAGGCAAGGGGGTGGTAGTCATGGACGAAGGCAATACGATTAGTGATACTAGGTTTGGAGGGAGAGGAAAGGTCTAGATCATTTAGGTTGATTTGTTCAGGGTGAAAATTGTATAGTGTAAGTAGCCTTCGTACTGACTGGATACCCTCCGTATGGGGAATGGATGTGTACAAGTCTTTCACATCAAATGTGACTAGAATGGCAACTATAGGGATACGGTCCAAGGTACGGATCACATCCAGAAAGGCCCCTGTATCCAGTAAAAAGGAAGGTGTTAGTTTAATTAGGGATGTTAGGATTTTTTCCAGGTATTTGGAGATGGGAGAGAAAATGGACTCTGTGGAAGCCACGATAGGTCTATCTGGTGGGTTGTCTAGGTTTTTATGGACTTTAGGGAGTATGTAGAAGACCGGCGTGATAGGGAATAGTTTAGTTAAATAATCACATGTTTTGTCATCTAGGACACCACTCATTTTGTATTTGGATAGAGTAGTCTGGATGATTTGTTTAACTTCATTGGTGGGATCTCTATTGAGTGTTTGATAGACTGATGTATCACTCAGTTGGCGATAAATTTCACCCAGGCACATTGTTTTATCTAGGATAACAATAGCTCCCCCCTTATCAGCTGGTTTGACAATTATGTCCTTATCATCCTGTAGGGTTTTTAAAGCTTGTTGGTCAAGTGCAGTGAGATTGGGTGGGAAATGGACTCGCCCTTTGTAAATGTCATCTCGCAGGTTCTGGAATGTATTGTCTATAAAGGAAATAAATGTCTCCAAGGCGTGTGAACCCGTGGGTGGTCTGAAATTACTTTTATTTCTAAGGCCTAAGCTATCTGAAGATATCAGTAGAGGGTGTGGTGATAAAGTCCTACAATCGGTATTGATAACATTAGAGAAATGCAGTTTTAATCTCAATGATCTATAGAACCTCTGAAGGTCCATGTCCAGATTAAATGTATTGTATCTATAGCTTGGGCAGAAGGAGAGACCCTTTTGTAATAGCTCTCTTCCCCCTGCGGGTCCTCTTCTCTTTGTGGATCTGCGTCTCTGTCCTAAAAAACGACCCGATGGAGCCTGTCTGTCGTGATCCGAACCTGAAGACGAGATGTCTGTGGTGGATCTGTAGTTGGGATAGGAGTTGAAGTTCCCAGAGGTGTAAGATTCTCGTCATTTATAGACTCTGTTTTGCTCGTAATCTTCTGTGTCACGGGCGAACTTGTTCCTTTTCCTTGTCTCAATGTCTCGTCGGTGTTGTTCAATAACTCCGTTGATCTTGGTCTTCAGATTGTTAAAATCCTCGGTGCTAATGGAGGATGATAGCTGTGTTTCTATATTAGAGATTTCCTCTTTACACTTGGCGATTCCTAGATGCAGATGCTCTAACGTGAGGGTGATAAGGTCAAAAGAACATTTGTTAATAATCTGTTCAAAATGAGAGCAAAAATCACTTGAATCGCTGAAGAGGGTGAGATGTAGGGGAACACGTAGTCCAATAGGTATCCTCTGGACTTTAAGGTATTCAGTGAGAGTAACACAGTGTAGTTCCAAATTAGTGCACCGCCTGAGTGTCCTCTCCATGTCACGACCTCTGGTCTCCTTGGGAGGAAGTCTAAGAAAATCGCTGGGGAGAGTGGATTGTGCTATAATGTTGGATGTCTCCTCTGCATTGTACGAGACCTTCAGAGGTTCTATAGATCATTGAGATTAAAACTGCATTTCTCTAATGTTATCGATACCAATTGTAGGACTTTATCACCACACCCTCTACTGATATCTTCAGATAGCTTAGGCCTTAGAAATAAAAGTAATTTCAGACCACCCACGGGTTCACACGCCTTGGAGACATTTATTTCCTTTATAGACAATACATTCCAGAACCTGCGAGATGACATTTACAAAGGGCGAGTCCATTTCCCACCCAATCTCACTGCACTTGACCAACAAGCTTTAAAAACCCTACGGGATGATAAGGACATAATTGTCAAACCAGCTGATAAGGGGGGAGCTATTGTTATCCTCGATAAAACAATGTACCTGGGTGAAATTTATCGCCAACTGAGTGATACATCAGTCTATCAAACACTCAATAGAGATCCCACCAATGAAGTTAAACAAATCATCCAGACTACTCTATCCAAATACAAATTGAGTGGTGTCCTAGATAACAAAACATGTGATTATTTAACTAAACTATTCCCTATCACGCCGGTCTTCTACATACTCCCTAAAGTCCATAAAAACCTAGACAACCCACCAGATAGACCTATCGTGGCTTCCACAGTGTCCATTTTCTCTCCCATCTCCGAATACCTGAAAAAAATCCTAACACCCCTAATTAAACTAACACCTTCCTTTTTACTGGATACAGGGGCCTTTCTGGATGTGATCCGTACCTTGGACCGTATCCCTTTAGATGCCATTCTAGTCACATTTGATGTGAAAGACTTGTACACATCCATTCCCCATACGGAGGGTATCCAGTCAGTACGAAGGCTACTTACACTATCCAATTTTCACCCTGAACAAATCAACCTATGCTGCGAACTATTATCTATCGTACTAACAAAAAATTTCTTTCTTTTCGAGGATACATACTATCTGCAGACCAAGGGGACCGCTATGGGCTCGAACACTGCACCCCCTTATGCAAATTGCTACGTAGCCCATTTAGAGGATTGTGTCGTTTATCGTGATGACCTCTTCCGCACTCATGCCATAGTGTGGAAGAGGTATATCGACGATATCTTCTGTATCTGGGGAGGATCATTGGATACATTACATTCCTTCTTCTCCATGCTACAAATATCTTGGCCGGGACTAACTTTCACCATGACACATCATCTCAAACAGATCAATTTTCTAGATACACTTGTCATCAAGGATGAGATGGGTCACCTCTCCACTGACCTCTATAGGAAACCTACTGACCGTAACAGTTTGCTTCACTATGAAAGCTTCCATCCCACCAAAATGAAAAACGCTATACCCAAGTCGCAATTTAAAAGGGTTCAAAGGATAGTGTCGAACACAGAGTCTCAAAAAATACGCATGGGAGAAATGCGTAGTAAATTTCTTGAGAGGGGTTATCCAACTAATATATTAAATGATCTAGACCTTTCCTCTCCCTCCAAACCTAGTATCACTAATCGTATTGCCTTCGTCCATGACTAAGGTGAAGAGTTCTTGGACAGAGCAGAATTATCTCTTCATGTTACAGAAAGAGAAGAAATTCGAAGTGCACCTGAAGAAACAGAGGAATGGAGACATGTGACCCAGAGAAGCAGGAGGATCAGGAGGCAGTCAGCACCCATACTGCTCAGAAACCAGTACCAGGCTCTCACGCAGGAAAACAATGAAGAAATACATCAGGATAAGACTTTGCCAACAAGCAGCAACCTTGTACGCCTTCAGAGTCCTCCTGGATGGAGAAAGAAAAATGTTGTGAAGAAGAAACGGAGAGTGGTGGTCATGGGGGATTCCCTGTTGAGAGGAACTGAGGCCGCTATCTGTAGACCGGATATAACTTCAAGAGAAATGTGTTGTCTTCCAGGTGCAAAAATTAAAGATGTGTCTGACAGGATATCAGGACTCTTCAGACCTACAGATGACTACCCATTCCTGCTACTACATGTGGGGACAAATGACACTGCAAGAAACGACCTGGAAACCATCTGCAGAGACTTTGAAGACTTAGGCAAGAAAGTGAAAGAACTGGGAGCGCATGTGGTCTTCTCTTCCATCCTCCCAGTGGATGGCCATGGAACAAGGAGGTGGAATAAGATTCTGCAGGTGAATAACTGGCTACGTCGATGGTGCCGTCAGCAACGATTTGGATTTCTGGATCACGGAGTCAACTACTTATACGATGGACTACTTGCTAGAGATGGGGTGCACCTTACGAAGACTGGAAAACATGTATTTGGAAGTCGCCTTGCTACACTTGTAAGGAGAGCTTTAAACTAGAACAACATGGGAAGGGAAGCAAAAGACCAGAAAAAGCCATACACCTGACAAATGCTATTGAGAACTCTGCTATTAGAAGTGGAAAGGAAGAACAAAGACGAAAGAATCTAATTAATAAAAATATTGGAGAAAGAGAAACCAATCACAAACTAAAATGTTTCTATACTAATGCACAAAGTATGGGCAACAAACAAGGAGAATTGGAACTACTAACACAGGAAAAGAAATATGATGTCATTGGAATCACTGAAACTTGGTGGGACAATACACATGATTGGAATACAAGACTAGAAGGATACAACTTATTTGCAAGAAACAGACTTGATAAATGAGGAGGGGGTGTCGCATTGTATGTTAGAAACGCGTATATCTGCACAGAGATTGAAGCTTCAGAGACTGGGAGTTCTGTGGAAACTGTTTGGGTAAGAATACAAGGACAGAACAATGGAAAGGACACCATTGTAGGCATTTACTACAGGCCGCCTGTGCAAGCTGAAGCTATGGATGAACTCTTTATGCATCAAATGGCCAAGTTCTCCAAAAAATATGACATAGTTGTCATGGGAGATTTCAACTATCCAGACATTTGTTGGGAATCTCTCTCAGGCAAAACTAACAGGTCAAGGAAATTCTTATCCTCTCTTGCTGACAACTTTATCTTCCAAAAGGTAAGGGAGAAAACAAGGGGAACTGCTACCTTGGATCTAATCCTTATAAACAGGGAGGAAATGGTTGAGGAGGTAAAAGTGGCTGGGACCCTAGGAGGTAGCGACCATGCTATTTTAGAATTTTGGATAACTAGAGGCGGAAGACCTGTGAAGACTCAGACATCAAGGTTAGATTTCAGAAAGGCAGATTTTAAGGGATTCAGAAAGAGAATTGGAGGGATCCAATGGCTGGATATCCTTAAAGACAAAAATGTCCAGGAAGGATGGGAAATCTTGAAAAATGAAATTCTCAAAGCACAGTTGTTAACAATTCCGAAAAGAGGGAAGAATAGGAAGCAGTTAAGGAAACCAGGATGGATGAACACAGAACTTAAGCACATGCTAAAAAGGAAGAAAAAAATGTTTATAAAATGGAAAGAGGGAGGCATATCTAAAGAAGAATATAATGCTGTCTGCAGAACCTGCAGGGCACAAATCAGATTATCTAAAGCTGAAAATGAATTGAGGCTTGCAAGAGATGTCAAAAGCAATAATAAAGGATTTTGGGGATATGTCAAAAGTAAAAGAAAAGTCAAAGATGCTATAGGATTTTTACAGGATGAAAATGATGAAATGGTAAGACAGGATGTTGAGAAGGCTGAACTTTTAAATTCCTATTTTGCATCTGTTTTCTCTCAGAAAGGAAATGTAACATCAACTGTTATTCACTGTCCTATTAAGGGAATAGAAGAATCCAGGATATCTATAAACAGAAAGATAGTGAGGAAACACTTAGCTAGCCTAAATGAATTCAAGTCTCCAGGTCCAGATGAATTACACCCCAGAGTACTGAAGGAGATAGCAGAAGAAATTTTTGAACCCCTCTCTATAATCTTTGAAAATTCTTGGAGAACAGGAGAAGTGCCAGAAGACTGGAGAAGAGCAAATGTTGTTCCTATCTTCAAAAAGGGGAAGAAGGTGGACCCAGGTAACTATAGGCCGGTGAGTCTGACTTCTATACCAGGAAAGATCTTTGAACAAATTATTAAACAACATGTATGTCAATACCTGGATAAGAATGAAGTGATTAAACAGAGTCAGCATGGGTTTGTAACTAATAAGTCATGTCAGACTAACTTAATTTCCTTCTATGACGGTATCACTGATTGGGTGGATCAAGGAAATGCTGTAGATATAGTATATCTTGACTTCAGCAAAGCATTTGACAAAGTCTCTCATACAATCCTTATTGAAAAAATGATTAAGTATGGAATGGACAAGGCAACTGTTAGGTGGATTCATAACTGGCTTAGTGATCGGACCCAAAGAGTGGTCGTAAATGGCTGCACATCCAGTTGGAAGAATGTCTCAAGTGGGGTACCACAGGGCTCTGTCCTGGGCCCTGTATTGTTCAACATCTTTATCAACGATTTAGATGAAGGAATTGAGGGTAAACTGATTAAATTTGCTGATGACACAAAGCTAGGAGGGATAGCTAATACTAGAGAAGAGAGAGAGAGGATTCAACAAGATTTAAATAAACTGGAGAAGTGGGCAGCAACTAACAGAATGGTTTTTAACAGGGAGAAATGCAAAGTACTACATCTGGGCAATAAAAATGGAAAAAACATATATAGAATGGGAGGAATAGGGCTAAGTGACAGCACATGTGAAAAAGACTTGGGTATACTAATAGATCACAGACTGAATATGAGTCAACAGTGTGATGCAGCAGCAAAAAAGGCAAATGCAATTCTAGGATGTATTAACAGAAGCATACAGTCTAGATCACGTGAAGTCATTATTTCCCTCTACTCCTCTTTGGTCAGACCTCATCTGGAATATTGTGTCCAGTTTTGGGCACCACATTTTAAAAAAGACATCAACAAACTGGAGCAAGTTCAGAAAAGAGCGACCAGAATGGTGACCGGTCTGCAAACCCTGTCTTATGAGGAAAGGTTGCAGGATTTGGGAATGTTTAGTTTGCAAAAGAGAAGACTGAGAGGAGACTTAATAGCTGTCTACAAATATCTAAAGGGCTGTCACATTGTAGAAGGATCAACTTTATTCTCATTTGCACAAGGAAAGACTAGAAGCAATGGGATGAAACTGAATGGGAGGAGACACAGATTAGATATTAGAAAAAACTTTTTGACAGTTAGAGTGATCAATGAGTGGAACAGGCTGCCACGAGAAGTGGTGAGTTCTCCTTCAATGGAAGTCTTCAAACAGAGGCTGGACAGACATCTGACTGGGATGATTTAGCGAATCCTGCTTTGAGCAGGGGGTTGGACCAGATGGCCCAGGAGGTCCCTTCCAACTCTACGATTCTATGATTCTACCACCCCCTTGCCTATCGTATACATTCCAGCATCAGGCATCATTGGCACCTTTTAAAAACAGCCCACCCTAATGTAGAGGCATTTAGGGAACCTTTCCTACCTTGTTTTAGGAGACCGCGCAATGCTTGTGACATCTTAATCAAAGCAGATATTGGCTCTCCAGGTCCTCTAAAACAACAACGTTTTCTAGCAAATCCTAAATTTAGCACCTTCCCCTGCCTGCAATGTATGCAGTGTAATAACGTACAGAAAGGTAATGTCTTTTACCATCCCTATACTGGAAAAAAATTCAATATTCGAGAATACTACACTTGCGACAGCTCATTTGTAGTATACATCATTAAGTGCCCATGTGGTCTACTATATGTAGGAGAGACCACACAACATATAAGGGACCGGATATCTAAGCACAAGTCTACCATCAGGTGCAAGAATATGCTTCTTCCCATCCCGTACCATTTTATCACTGCTGGTCATACCATTGCTCAACTAAAATTTCAAGTAATAGAGCAGATCCATCCATCACGCAGGGGAGGCAACCGTATCAATTTTTTAAAAAGAAGAAAGGCCTACTGGATCCATGAGCTCAACACTTTGGCACCTAAGGGGTTAAACAAAGATAATGATATCCAGGCTTTCCTCCAGTCATAACTTTTGACATAATCTGACACCGTTATTCTGCTTGGACATGTTGTGTAATTTTTGTTTCAATGCTGCATCATGATGTTTTCTTTCACTTTATTGTATCTTATTGTAAGGCCTCTTTCACACATCAGGTTTTCGCCGGATCAGGCGCATTGCGGCGCTCATAGGCTTTCATTGTGTGAAAAAGACGGACGCGCCGGATCCGGCGTGTCCGGCTTTTTCGCCGGAGACAAAAAACGTTACAGTAGCCGTTTTTTCCAGACGCCGGATCGCGACACATTGCCGGATCCGGCGAAAACCGGATGAAACACATGGCCATCCGGCGCGATCCGGCGCAAATGCAAGTCAATGGGGGGGAAACCAGATCCGGCATTGCATTTCGCCGGATCCGGTTTCTGTCAAAAGCGCCGGATCGCGCCTGACGGCGAAAACCTGATGTGTGAAAGAGGCCTTACAATAAGATACAATAAAGTGAAAGAAAACATCATGATGCAGCATTGAAACAAAAATTACACAACATGTCCAAGCAGAATAACGGTGTCAGATTATGTCAAAAGTTATGACTGGAGGAAAGCCTGGATATCATTATCTTTGTTTAACCCCTTAGGTGCCAAAGTGTTGAGCTCATGGATCCAGTAGGCCTTTCTTCTTTTTAAAAAATTGATACGGTTGCCTCCCCTGCGTGATGGATGGATCTGCTCTATTACTTGAAATTTTAGTTGAGCAATGGTATGACCAGCAGTGATAAAATGGTACGGGATGGGAAGAAGCATATTCTTGCACCTGATGGTAGACTTGTGCTTAGATATCCGGTCCCTTATATGTTGTGTGGTCTCTCCTACATATAGTAGACCACATGGGCACTTAATGATGTATACTACAAATGATCTGTCGCAAGTGTAGTATTCTCGATTATTGAATTTTTTTCCAGTATAGGGATGGTGAAAGACATTACCTTTCTGTACGTTATTACACTGCATACATTGCAGGCAGGGGAAGGTGCCAAATTTAGGATTTGATAGAAAACGTTGTTGTTTTAGAGGACCTGAAGAGCCAATATCTGCTTTGATTAAGATGTCACGAACATTGCGCGGTCTCCTAAAACAAGGTAGGAAAGGTTCCCTAAATGCCTCTACATTAGGGTGGGCTGTTTTTAAAAGGTGCCAATGACGCCTGATGCTGGAATGTATACGATAGGCAAGGGGGTGGTAGTCATGGACGAAGGCAATACGATTAGTGATACTAGGTTTGGAGGGAGAGGAAAGGTCTAGATCATTTAATATATTAGTTGGATAACCCCTCTCAAGAAATTTACTATGCATTTCTCCCATGCGTATTTTTTGAGTCTCTGTGTTCGACACTATCCTTTGAACCCTTTTAAATTGCGACTTGGGTATAGCGTTTTTCATTTTGGTGGGATGGAAGCTTTCATAGTGAAGCAAACTGTTACGGTCAGTAGGTTTCCTATAGAGGTCAGTGGAGAGGTAACCCATCTCATCCTTGATGACAAGTGTATCTAGAAAATTGATCTGTTTGAGATGAAGTGTCATGGTGAAAGTTAGTCCCGGCCAAGATGTTTGTAGCATGGAGAAGAAGGAATGTAATGTATCCAATGATCCTCCCCAGATACAGAAGATATCGTCGATATACCTCTTCCACACTATGGCATGAGTGCGGAAGAGGTCATCACGATAAATGACACAATCCTCTAAATGGGCTATGTAGCAATTTGCATAAGGGGGTGCAGTGTTCGAGCCCATAGCGGTCCCCTTGGTCTGCAGATAGTATGTATCCTCGAAAAGAAAGAAATTTTTTGTTAGTATGATAGATAATAGTTCGCAGCATAGGTTGATTTGTTCAGGGTGAAAATTGGATAGTGTAAGTAGCCTTCGTACTGACTGGATACCCTCCGTATGGGGAATGGATGTGTACAAGTCTTTCACATCAAATGTGACTAGAATGGCAACTATAGGGATACGGTCCAAGGTACGGATCACATCCAGAAAGGCCCCTGTATCCAGTAAAAAGGAAGGTGTTAGTTTAATTAGGGGTGTTAGGATTTTTTCCAGGTATTTGGAGATGGGAGAGAAAATGGACTCTGTGGAAGCCACGATAGGTCTATCTGGTGGGTTGTCTAGGTTTTTATGGACTTTAGGGAGTATGTAGAAGACCGGCGTGATAGGGAATAGTTTAGTTAAATAATCACATGTTTTGTTATCTAGGACACCACTCATTTTGTATTTGGATAGAGTAGTCTGGATGATTTGTTTAACTTCATTGGTGGGATCTCTATTGAGTGTTTGATAGACTGATGTATCACTCAGTTGGCGAAAAATTTCACCCAGGTACATTGTTTTATCTAGGATAACAATAGCTCCCCCCTTATCAGCTGGTTTGACAATTATGTCCTTATCATCCTGTAGGGTTTCTAAAGCTTGTTGGTCAAGTGCAGTGAGATTGGGTGGGAAATGGACTCGCCCTTTGTAAATGTCATCTCGCAGGTTCTGGAATGTATTGTCTATAAAGGAAATAAATGTCTCCAAGGCGTGTGAACCCGTGGGTGGTCTGAAATTACTTTTATTTCTAAGGCCTAAGCTATCTGAAGATATCAGTAGAGGGTGTGGTGATAAAGTCCTACAATCGGTATCGATAACATTAGAGAAATGCAGTTTTAATCTCAATGATCTATAGAACCTCTGAAGGTCTCGTACAATGCAGAGGAGACATCCAACAAGCTTTAAAAACCCTACAGGATGATTTGGACATAATTGTCAAACCAGCTGATAAGGGGGGAGCTATTGTTATCCTCGATAAATCAATGTACCTGGGTGAAATTTATCGCCAACTGAGTGATACATCAGTCTATCAAACACTCAAAAGAGATCCCACCAATGAAGTTAAACAAATCATCCAGACTACTCTATCCAAATACAAATTGAGTGGTGTCCTAGATAACAAAACATGTGATTATTTAACTAAACTATTCCCTATCACGCCGGTCTTCTACATACTCCCTAAAGTCCATAAAAACCTAGACAACCCACCAGATAGACCTATCGTGGCTTCCACAGTGTCCCTTTTCTCTCCCATCTCCGAATACCTGAAAAAATCCTAACACCCCTAATTAAACTAACACCTTCCTTTTTACTGGATACAGGGGCCTTTCTGGATGTGATCCGTACCTTGGACCGTATCCCTTTAGATGCCATTCTAGTCACATTTGATGTGAAAGACTTGTACACATCCATTCCCCATACGGAGGGTATCCAGTCAGTACGAAGGCTACTTACACTATCCAATTTTCACCCTGAACAAATCAACCTATGCTGCGAACTATTATCTATCGTACTAACAAAAAATTTCTTTCTTTTCGAGGATACATACTATCTGCAGACCAAGGGGACCGCTATGGGCTCGAACACTGCACCCCCTTATGCAAATTGCTACGTAGCCCATTTAGAGGATTGTGTCGTTTATCGTGATGACCTCTTCCGCACTCATGCCATAGTGTGGAAGAGGTATATCGACGATATCTTCTGTATCTGGGGAGGATCATTGGATACATTACATTCCTTCTTCTCCATGCTACAAATATCTTGGCCGGGACTAACTTTCACCATGACACATCATCTCAAACAGATCAATTTTCTAGATACACTTGTCATCAAGGATGAGATGGGTTACCTCTCCACTGACCTCTATAGGAAACCTACTGACCGTAACAGTTTGCTTCACTATGAAAGCTTCCATCCCACCAAAATGAAAAACGCTATACCCAAGTTGCAATTTAAAAGGGTTCAAAGGATAGTGTCGAACACAGAGTCTCAAAACATACGCATGGGAGAAATGCGTAGTAAATTTCTTGAGAGGGGTTATCCAACTAATATATTAAATGATCTAGACCTTTCCTCTCCCTCCAAACCTAGTATCACTAATCGTATTGCCTTCGTCCATGACTACCACCCCCTTGCCTATCGTATACATTCCAGCATCAGGCGTCATTGGCACCTTTTAAAAACAGCCCACCCTAATGTAGAGGCATTTAGGGAACCTTTCCTACCTTGTTTTAGGAGACCGCGCAATGCTTGTGACATCTTAATCAAAGCAGATATTGGCTCTCCAGGTCCTCTAAAACAACAACGTTTTCTATCAAATCCTAAATTTAGCACCTTCCCCTGCCTGCAATGTATGCAGTGTAATAACGTACAGAAAGGTAATGTCTTTTACCATCCCTATACTGGAAAAAAATTCAATATTCGAGAATACTACACTTGCGACAGCTCATTTGTAGTATACATCATTAAGTGCCCATGTGGTCTACTATATGTAGGAGAGACCACACAACATATAAGGGACCGGATATCTAAGCACAAGTCTACCATCAGGTGCAAGAATATGCTTCTTCCCATCCCGTACCATTTTATCACTGCTGGTCATACCATTGCTCAACTAAAATTTCAAGTAATAGAGCAGATCCATCCATCACGCAGGGGAGGCAACCGTATCAATTTTTTAAAAAGAAGAGAGGCCTACTGGATCCATGAGCCCAACATTTTGGCACCTAAGGGGTTAAACAAAGATTATGATATCCAGGCTTTCCTCCAGTCATAACTTTTGACATAATCTGACACCGTTATTCTGCTTGGACATGTTGTGTAATTTTTGTTTCAATGCTGCATCATGATGTTTTCTTTCACTTTATTGTATCTTATTGTAATACTCCATGTCCTCGATACTAACTGCATTTTATCTCAATTACAGAATCAACAATTGTGAATTTTTTGAATCTTCACCACCAGAGCACTGAATAGCCACTACTTTCACTCTTGGCACTTCTGATATCAGAGCTTCAGTAGCTTCCATGGTAATAAATCCCTCCTCACTGCCCTGATCTGCGATCCAGCCTGTCAGGCTGCAGCATTCTTCTGGGGCTTTTTTTGCTAACACGCCCCCCCCCTTTCGTCCTCTCTCAGCGTCTGGAATACATGACGTGTGTACAGGACTTGTCCTTCCACTTCCGGGTGCACGCTCCCGCCCCTGCTACATCTCACCCAGAACTATAAAACCCTGTCACTCTCCCTTATCACAGCACCCTTGGATTCGCGGTGGATACTGTGTCCACTTGTTATATAGAACCACAGTAAGATCCCATGATCTCTCTATGCACAACCTGACAGTCTTTATGCCTCTTGTCATGAAGTTGTTTAGCATTTCCTCTCCTCCCACAGTGGGACGGCCGCAGGTGCCTCCTTGCAGTTTTGGTATGTAATGGATGTGGTGCAGCTTGTGTATCCCTTTACTTTGTACTTCTGGCCACCATAGCAGCCATTATATCAGCTTCATCTTCCCATAGGTGTCTCCCTTAAAGCCCAGTCACTAAGAGCTCACAGTACAACTTATTGGTATATGCCTCCTTCTCTTGATCTTGTTCTTCACGATTGTTTGCTATTCCCTGTGCCATCATTTATTCTGTGCTATAATGTGAACGATGTCTCAGCATGTTATCCATTTTTCATTTTGAAAACCCATGTAATTTGTTGTATATACTTTCTTTGTCAATTTTTTATTTTTGTTATCTTTATTTATATTTCACAGTACATTGATGAAGGTCCTAGACCGAAACGTCTGTATGTATGTACTGCAATTCATTAAAACCACCATTCTGCATCAGAATCTTTTTGGTGTGTGCCAAGTCTATATAAATTGAAGTTCACTGATTGGGATCCTACTTGTGCACCACCTCCGGTTACCAGGGTTGTGCCAACGGTTTTGTTCTAATTCTGTTAACCCTTACGCTGTGCACACCCTCCTGGGCAATGACATCTCTTACTTTCTCGTACAATGCAGAGGAGACATCCAACATTATAGCACAATCCACTCTCCCCAGCGATTTTCTTAGACTTCCTCCCAAGGAGACCAGAGGTCGTGACTTGGAGAGGACACTCAGGCGGTGCACTAATTTGGAACTACACTGTGTTACTCTCACTGAATACCTTAAAGTCCAGAGGATACCTATTGGACTACGTGTTCCCCTACATCCCACCCTCTTCAGCGATTCAAGTGATTTTTGCTCTCGTTTTGAACAGATTATTAACAAATGTTCTTTTGACCTTATCACCCTCACGTTAGAGCATCTGCATCTAGGAATCGCCAAGTGTAAAGAGGAAATCTCTAATATAGAAACACAGCTATCATCCTCCATTAGCACCGAGGATTTTAACAATCTGAAGACCAAGATCAACGGAGTTATTGAACAACACCGACGAGACATTGAGACAAGGAAAAGGAACAAGTTCGCCCGTGACACAGAAGATTATGAGCAAAACAGAGTCTATAAATGACGAGAATCTTACACCTCTGGGAACTTCAACTCCTATCCCAACTACAGATCCACCACAGACATCTCGTCTTCGGGTTCGGATCACAACAGACAGGCTCCATCGGGTCGTTTTTTAGGACAGAGACGCAGATCCACAAAGAGAAGAGGACCCGCAGGGGGAAGAGAGCTACACAGAAATATGGACTCTGGTCGCATCACTCGCTCGCAGGTAATGACCCATTGGTAATTAATATTTCCTCAAAAAATCTAGGCATAGCAGAATACCGTGTATTACAAAAGGGTCTCTCCTTCTGCCCAAGCTATAGATACAATACATTTAATCTGGACATGGACCTTCAGAGGTTCTATAGATCATTGAGATTAAAACTGCATTTCTCTAATGTTATCGATACCGATTGTAGGACTTTATCACCACACCCTCTACTGATATCTTCAGATAGCTTGGGCCTTAGAAATAAAAGTAATTTCAGACCACCCATGGGTTCACACGCCTTGGAGACATTTATTTCCTTTATAGACAATACATTCCAGAACCTGCGAGATGACATTTACAAAGGGCGAGTCCATTTCCCTCCCAATCTCACTGCACTTGACCAACAAGCTTTAAAAACCCTACAGGATGATAAGGACATAATTGTCAAACCAGCTGATAAGGGGGGAGCTATTGTTATCCTAGATAAAACAATGTACCTGGGTGAAATTTATCGCCAACTGAGTGATACATCAGTCTATCAAACACTCAATAGAGATCCCACCAATGAAGTTAAACAAATCATCCAGACTACTCTATCCAAATACAAATTGAGTGGTGTCCTAGATAACAAAACATGTGATTATGTCTCAGCATGTTATCCATTTTTCATTTTAAAAACCCATGTAATTTGTTGTATATACTTTCTTTGTCAATTTTTTATTTTTGTTATCTTTATTTATATTTCACAGTACATTGATGAAGGTCCTAGACCGAAACGTCTGTATGTATGTACTGCAATTCATTAAAACCACCTTTCTGCATCAGAATCTTTTTGGTGTGTGCCAAGTCTATATAAATTGAAGTTCACGGATTGGGATCCTACTTGTGCACCACCTCCGGTTACCAGGGTTGTGCCAACGGTTTTGTTCTAGTCCTGTGGTACAGACCCTGTTATTATGGAATCTTTAAAGATTAAAAATAATGGTCTACCTATGACTGTGCCTAATTCCTGCAGTACTCGGGGGTGTATCCCATCCGGGCCCGGGGATTTGTCAATTTTAGCGATTATCCTTTGACTGTATAGAGCTGTACGCTTCTGATACAGTACCATATATCTGATGTTATTTTGGGTACATTTTCTCCAAAATTTGGAAGTATATCGGAAGAGGCCGCGGACGTGGGCATGGGGGGGGCCAGCTGGTACTGATGGTGATGGTGCATCTGCTGGTGGTGGCAAAAGCACAATAGCAGCTAAGGCAGGAGGTGTTGAGCCTGCATCATGGTCTGGCTCCGGAATGCCTGGAAGGCTACCTTTTCTGGGAGTAGGTTAACCACTTTTAAAGCCGGAGTATCAGGAACTGGTTTTGGCTTACATTGCCGAAACAGACTCCAGCTAAAATGCCCTCCTCTTTTGAAGTTTCAAAAAATGCAAGCACTGAGTCGTCAAGTGCTGGCTCCTGGTCAGGAAGAACCCCTATCCTTGTGTCCTTCACCCCCACCAAAAGTGAATGATGCAGCATCCCACACTTCACATTAGTCCATGTAGCTCTTTCTCACATACCATGCCTGGATTATCAAGTCAAATCGTGAATTCCCCAGTCCAAGATGAATCTGACATGGAGTGTGGGTCACCAGTCAGGGCAGTGGAGTTAATCGGTACCGGGCTGGTGTCTCAGAGGGACGGTGGTGGTGACCCAGTCCGTGGTCCTGGGCATCCATGCAAAAGGGTGAATAACGTTTATAGGTGAATGATACGTGATGCCACCTGTGGTTTCTGATCAGATTGACCAGCGCTGCAGTGTCGCTTCTCTGGGACAGATGTTGTGGTGCAGCTAAGATGTAGAAGCCCTGCACAGGTAGGGCCGTAGTCGCAGGGCAGATGAAAGAGTTGGTAGATGGTGTGCAGTGCAGGATGTAGCAGAGCCGTGCGCCAGGCGCAGGAGAAATATGACAGACACAGTCATGCAGTTCATTTACCTGTACTTGGTAAGCAACGTCCAGGACCCAGAGTACAGATGGAGAAGGAGTTGGTCAGCCCAGAAGCAAATTAGGAATTCTCTCTCTGCAGATAGCTAGTGTGGCCTCCATTCTAGTGCTTATCTGAGGTACTCGCAGTACTCATTTCACTGACGTTCCCTCTGTTGACTCTCTTTTGGAACTTTCTCGTATGGCAGGCACCATAGCCTTTTCATTCTGGTTCACACAAATCGCTGCTGGGGCCTCCAAGCCTTAGTTGGGAACAGAGCATTTACAGCTGCTACTTCCTTCGGTTTCTGCTGCAGGACAGTCAGTGTCCCTACAAACTCAGAGACTGGAATCCCGACCATGAGCTCCAGCTAGGAGTGAGCCTTAACTCTGCTCATCCTCCAGCTCCCCTTCTTCTGTCCACACACTTCCCCAATGTCAGGAACACCGCACTGCACTTGCTCTCTGAGCCAGTGCACGTGTCCTGAGTACAAAAACTGTGCACAAAGATACCAGCGGAGCGGGGCAGCAGTGGTGATGATGCATGCTCCAGGCTCACAGGACCTGAAGCACGTGACTGCTGGGGGCATGGTCTAAGCTCCACAGAGCTAGGAGCTGCAGGGAAACTGCTAGAAATGTAACTACTGGACAATGTTACCAAGGAGCATAGACAGAGACAGAAACCAGATCAAGCCGAGGTCAAAGCACCAGATCGCACGACAGTACCAAAGGGTTAGACAGAATGGATAGTCAGGACGTAGCAATAGATCAGAAAACCAGAATGGGCAATAGACGGTACAATAGGGACAAACTGTAATGGAGTAACGATAGCCAAGCCAGGAGGTCAGAACCGGAAAAGACAATAGTACCAAAACGAGAGACGGAGTACAGAGTGAGGGAACAGACCAGATCATACACGGGAAGCAAACAAGCAATGCAATATACAAGTACACCAGGGGGGTCAAACACACAGCCAGAATAACAGTATAGCTGACAGAGAACCTTGGTAAAGAGTGAGTATAAATACCCCTCCCAGATTCAGAAAGAGGCCACGTACACTTAACCCTGTGAGTGCAGGGCAAGAACCCTGTTCAAACCATGACAGTACCCCCCTCTTAACGGGGGGCCACTGGACCACCAGGTTTGTCTGGGTATCTGGCGTGGAAAGCCCGCACCAGACAATCGGCATGCACTGAACTGGCCGGAACCCATGACCGATCCTCCACAGAGGACCCCTTCCAGTGAATGAGATACTGGAGTCTCCAGCGCACCCACCGGGAGTCAACAATGCGCCCTACTTCATACTCCAGCTGCCCCTCTACCAGCACTGGCAGAGCATCTGATGAGGGATCCTCTCTCACCGTCCCCACAGGCTTTAACAGGGACCTGTGGAAGACATCAGAAATTTTAAAGGAGGTGGGCAGCTGCAGTCGGTAGGCTACTGGGTTAACACATGATAAAATTCTCCATATGGTCACACCAGACCCACGTAACACAGAGGCTACACGTTTCGACCTATAAGGTCTTTGTCAAAGCCTTACCCAGTCTGTAGTGCAACTGGGCTATAAATACAAGACTGGCCAATAGGAAACATGCAATACATCACATGACACCTAGTTCAGGTCCTGCATTTACAAAATATCACATATAAAAATACATAATTAAAAACATTAATAGTAATGCAACATCAAGTCATGTCTTTTGTTCAGGCCGATTGGGTGTCTCATGTTTAGATGATAAATCCAAAATGCTTGGGACCCAGCTTTATAGATGGTATCTTAAGCTTGATATTGCGGGTGGATAGCCACACCTTCACCCCTACTACAAATGCTGGACCTGGCCCCCTCCTCCTGTATGCAAACCACTTATAGTTTTCCTGGGCCTTGGAAATATTCCTCTGAACCTCCCTCCAAAGAATTCTAAGACGTTGTGTTGCACCCTTAGCTCCAGGACAACCTGAATCCATGCAGGAAAACTCTCCAAAATTTGGGTTAAACCCATAGTTGATCTGAAAGGGAGACTTCCCAGTAGATTGACTCACATTGAGTCACAAACTCTGCCATGGGCATTACCTCACACCAGTCCTCCTGCCTGGAAGAGGCCAAGCATCTCAGAATCTGCTCCAACGATTGGTTCGTGTGCTCCGTCTGTCCATTAGACTCTGGGTGGTAGGCAGAGGAGAAGGACAACGAAATCCCCAGCTTTTTACAAAAAGCCCTCCAGAACCTTGCCACAAACTGTACCCCTCTGTCTGACACCACATTCATAGGCACTCCATGCAACCGAATTATATGCTGCATAAATAAGCGGGCCAGGGTTTCAGCAGATGGTAATGCAGGGAGTGGTACAAAGTGGGCTTGTTTTGAAAACCTATCCACCACCACCCATATCACCGAGTTGCCCCTGGAAGGAGGAAGATTTGTGATAAAATCCATGGACAAATGTGTCCAGGGTCTATCCGGAATTGGCAGAGGCACCAACTCCCTGGCTGGCTGGACCTGAGAACTTTTAGAACGAGCGCACACCCCACTTGCAGTCACAAACTTTTTAATATCTGTTACAATAGAGGGCCACCAGAAACCCCTCGCAATTGCCCCCCGGATAGCTGCAATCCCAGCATGAGCACTCAACATAGAATCATGAAATTCCTGCATAAGTCTGAGACGGAAACAATTTACCCAGGGGTTTACCACCCGGAGCCCGAGCCTGGGCCTCCAAAATCCCTCTCTGTAACTCAGATGAGATTTCGGCCACCACTACTCCTGGCTGAAGAATGGAGGAGGGAGGTTCTGGAGGGGACACCGAATCAGAGCTTCGGGATAAGGCATCAGCTTTGATGTTTTTAGATCCCGGGCGGAATGTGATGGTAAACTGAAATCGAGAAAAAAAAGCACCCACCGAGCCTGTCTGGGGGTCAATCTCTTGGCAGACTCAATATAGGCCAAATTTTTGTGATCAATGATGACTGTAATGGGATGAACGGCCCCCTCCAGGAAATGCCTCCATTCTTCAAAAGCCAACTTTACCGCCAACAACTCTCTATTGCCGATATCGTAATTTCTCTCGGCAGAGGAAAATTTTTTAGAGAAGAAGGTGCAAGGCCTCAGATTAGTAAGGGTAGGAATGCCCTGAGACAAAACTGCCCCACCCCTATTTCCGAGGCATCAACCTCCACGACAAAAGGTCTTGACGGGTCGGGTTGTACCAATACAGAGGCTGAAGATAAGCACTTTTTTAATGTCATGAAAGAATTTTTTGCAGCTACAGACCAATTTTTTACATCAGCTCCCTTGAGGGTAAGGTCCGTTAGAGGCTTTACCACCTGCGAGAAGCCCTTAATAAATTTCCTATAAAAGTTAGCAATGCCCAAAAATCGCTGCAACCCTTTCAAGTCATGAGGCTGCACCCAATCCGTAACAGCCTGGACCTTCTGAGGATCCATGCGGAACCCCTCCCCTGACACAATCAACCCCAGAAAGGATACTTTTTGCAAGAAAAATGAGCATTTTTCCAACTTGGCATACAAATGATTCTCCCTCTGTCTCATGAGAACCATCCGCAAATGGTGCAAGTGAGATTGACTGTCCACCGAGTACATCAGAATGTCATCCAAATAGATAACCACAAAACGACCAATCAAATCAGAGAAAATTACATTAATAAAATTCTGAAAAACAGCAGGAGTGTTGGTGAGACTAAAGGGCATAAGCAAGTTTTCGAACAGCCCTTCAGTCATCAGGAATGCTGTTTTCCATTCGTCCTTTTCCCGGACTCTTATAAGGTTATATGCCCCACGTAAATCCAGTTTAGAGAACCACTTGGCCCAGGTGAGTTGGTTACATAGATCAGGAATTAGGGGGAGAGGGTATGTATTTTTCACAGTAATTTTGTTTAATTCCCGAAAGTCGAGGCACGGCCGCAAACCACCATCTTTTTTCTTAGCAAAAAAGAAGCTCGCTGCCACAGGTGAAACAGAAGGCCTAATATGCCCTTTGTGGAGACTCTCGGTAATGTACTCCTTCATGGCTTATCGTTTGGGCCCGGACAAATTGAACAGGCGAGCCTTGGGTAACTTGGCTCCAGGGACTAGATTAATGGCACAATCAAAGGGTCTATATGGTGGTAGCGCCTCAGCCTCACTTTCAGAAAATACGTCTTCAAAATCTTTCAGGTACTCCGGAATACCTTCCAGATCGACAGACGACACTGACACAAATTTTACTGGGGTGACAAGAGTTGTTAAGTTACAACATTGACCGTTAGCCATACAACCCCACTGAATGATCTCCCCCATGACCCAGTCAATAGTAGGATTGTGGCGTTGAAGCCAAGGCATACCCAGTACCAGTCCAGCTGGCAGACTATTTAGAACAAAACACCTTAATTTTTCCACGTGAGTGGAACCCACTTTCAGAGAAAAGGTATCAGTCATGAAATAAATTCCCTCCTGGGTAATAGGAGAAGAATCAATTGCCACAATTTTAACAGGATCTTTTAACCTAACTGTCCCTATCTTATGAAAAGTCACAACTTTTGGCATCGATAAGATAAATAGAAGAACCACAGTCAACAAAGGCGGTAGTCACAACCGGACCATCTGTAAGTTCTAGTTCCACCGGAAGCAGAATTTTAGTAAGTGAGGAAAAGGGTACCTGGGAGTCTGGGTAACCTCCTCAATTGTTACCCAGACTCAGTCGTTTTTCTGACGGCTTCACTGAAGAAGGGCAAGAAGGACAGTTCCTTCTTCAATGTCCAGCGGATCCACAGTAAAAGCACAATTGGTTGTTTCTACATCGTCTCCTCTCTTTTTCCTTCAATGACGTGGCACCAACCTCCATGGGCTCGGGACTAGATGCAGAGTCTCTCAGATTGGAGGATAAAGGGGTCTCCTGCAGCATGACCCCTCTAGCCCGCAGCCTACGGACCATGCGGTCAGCCTGGATCATAGCGTCCTCCAAAGAATCCGGTGGAGGTGGAGGATGAAGGGCTAGGGCATCTTTCAAACATTCAGAAAGGCCTCTACAGAACAAACCCCGGAGGGCAGCATCATCCCAGGAGACCTCCGCTGCCCAGCATCTGAACTCAGAGCAGAACCACTCGGCTGAGTGTTACCCTTGGCACACACTCATCACTATATCCTCGGCTAGACTTACACGATCGGGTTCATCGTAGATATGCCCGAGGGCCTCGAAAAATGCATTCACTGACATTCTCTCAGGGGAGGTAGGGGGAAGGGAAAAAGCCCAAGCCTGAGGGGAGCATCTTAACAAAGACATAATGACCCCAACCCTCTGACTCTCATCCCCAGAGGAGTGTGGCCTTAACGAGAAGAAGTTTGCACCCCTCCTTAAAAACCTTAAATTTTTTTTATCCCCAGAGAAAAAATCACGCAATTTAACAGGTGATTCAGGGGAGATTAAGGTAATATCTGGGGTACCCTCACCCCGGGCCCCAGAAGGAAAAGAACCCTGCATGGCATCAGCAACCTCCCTCTGAACCTGTTGCTGCGACTGAGCCAGGGTTCGCTGCTCCACAGACAGGTTTTGCATCATTTAAGTGAGGCTATTCACTTGCTCAGAGAAAGCATGCAGCGGATCCATGACTCAAGGAAAAAAAAGTGCAAACCTCATTTAAATGTTTTTGGTCAGCTATAATGTCAGGAACACCGCACTGCACTTGCTCACGCAGCCAATGCGCGTGTCCTGAGTACAAAAACTGCACAAAGATACCTGCGGAGCAGGGCAGCAGTGGTGACGATGCATGCTCCAGGCTCACAGGACCTGAAGCTCGTGACTGCTAGGGGCGTGACCTAAGCTCTACAGAGCTAGGAGCTGCAGGGAAACTCCTAGAAATGTAACTACTGGACAATGTTACCAAGGGGCATAGACAGAGAAAGAAACCAGATCAAGCCGAGGTCAAAGCATCAGATCGCACGACAGTACCAAAGGGTTAGACAGAATGGATAGTCAGGACGTAGCAATAGATCAGAAAACCAGAACAGGTGTCATGATCTCAGTGCGGGTTTGACTCGCACACATGGGGTTAATGTCTGGAACCAGTGCTGATGACTGACATTTCTGGGGTTAAAGGTTGTGATCCCGGTGCAGGCTTACATGCACACCTGGGGCTATGATTGTGGCCTCTCCCTGGTTCTGGGGGAGGCTTCTTATAGCCTCAAGACGCTCCCATCCCTGTCAGTTATACTTTCGACCTTGGCATTGTGTGGTGACCCCTGAGTGTGTTAGTGCTGTGTTCTGGTTACTTGATTCTCTGTGTATGACTCGGTCTGTTCCCTGGATATCGCTTTGGATTCTGCCTGGTACCTCCTATGTCTGTTTGGTTTTGATCTCTGCTTGGCCCTGATTATCCGCTCTGTCTCCTCCCTGGTACTGTACTGACATCTTGTGTATGACCTTTTGCTTTGTCTGACCTCCCGTCTGTTTATCCCTCCTGTACCTCGCTGGTCTGTACTGTGCATGACTTCTGCTTTGCCATAATCTGAGTTCTCTGGCTTCTCTGACACTATTAGCTTGAAGCACGCTTTGTCACCTCTTCTGCCCTGCTCCCCAGGTAACTTTTAGCACTGCTTCTGTACTCAGGACACGTGCACTGGCTCTATGAGCAAGTGTAGTGTGGTGTCTCTGACATTATAACTGACCGTTTCAGTTTTTTTTTTTTCCTTCAGAAAAAAAAAAAAGTGTGTTATCCTCACGGATCCCATACAAGCCTTGGCTGATCAGGTCAAGCACCTGACCCAAATGTTCCATAAGCTCAATGTGGAACAACGCACGATGGCCCAGACCCAGCAACAGTTGGTGGTTACTGTGCAGGGGGCTGTCGATGCAGTGGCTTCAAGTTCTGGGGGTAGGGATGTGTCATTAGCGTCCCCCGAATCTCCGGTCAAATTACCAGACCTTTTCTCAGGGGATAAAAAGGAGTTCAGGTCTTTCAGAGAAGGATGCAAGCTTTTTTTTTCTCTAAGGCCCCGCTCCTCCGAGGATGAGTTCCAGAGGCTTGTCCGAGCGGCTGCAGGATGCCTTGGCGTTACATCCCCCACCTAACTCTCTCGAGGACGCCATGACCCAGGCCGTCCGGATGGACCGCAGGCTGCAGGCCAGAGGGGTGATGCAGGTGGATACTCCATTATTCCCCAGTGGAAAAGAGACTGCCCCTGAGCCCATGGATGTAGACGCCCTCTCCCTGAAGGATACGGAGAGGAAACGCCGGAAGGACCAGCAGTTATTCTTTTACTGCGGTAAAACGGGACATTGGAAAAGGGAGTGCCCGAATTGCCCGTCATCAAACCCGGTCGGCGGGAAACGACTAGGTCTGGGTAGTCAACGGGGAGGCTGCACAGACCCTCAGGTACCATTTTCCTCGTTTTCTAAAGTAGTACTGCCTGTGGAACTGTTTGTGGATGGTAGTTCTTTTTCCTCTACAGCCTTCATGGACTGCGGATCATCTATTAATCTTATTGACTCCCAATTGGTCACACACTGCAAGATAGGGACAGTTAGGCTCAAGGTTCCGATCAAGGTGATGGCCATTGACTCCTCTCCCCTCACTAAGGAGGGAATTCGCTTTATGTCTGATGTGTTTTCGCTCAGAGTGAGCGCTACTCATGTGGAAAACATAAGTTGTTTTGTGCTGGACAATCTACCTGCAGGGTTGGTGTTGGGCATGCCCTGGTTACAATGCCATAACCCAGTTATTAACTGAAAAACAGGGGAGATTGTACAATGGGGGTTTAATGATTTTGAGTTATGTGATAAATCCGCACTGCTGGTTGGACCTGTTAAATCTGTGTCTGTATCATCTGTCGAGCTGGAAGGTATTCCGGAATGCCTGAAGGACTTCGAAGATGTATTCTCCGAAAGCGAGGCCGAGACGTTACCGCCACATAGACCCTTTGACTGCGCTATTGAGCTGGTCCCGGGGGCTAAATTACCCAAAGCCCGTCTCTTTAATTTGTCCGGTCCTGAGCGCTTGGCTATGAAGGAGTACATTACTGAAAGTCTGCGCAAAGGACACATACGTCCTTCAGTCTCACCTGTGGCGGCAGGTTTCTTTTTTGTAAAGAAAAAAGATGGCGGGTTACGTCCCTGTCTCGACTTCCGGGAGCTTAATCAAATTACTGTACGGAATACGTACCCCCTTCCATTGATTCCCGATTTATGTAACCAACTATCAGGGGCAAAGTGGTTTTCTAAACTGGACCTTCGAGGGGCATATAATTTGATAAGGGTCCGAGAGGGGGATGAATGGAAAACCGCGTTCCTCACGACCGAGGGACTATTTGAAAATTTAGTCATGCCGTTTGGTCTTACCAACGCCCCTGCCATATTTCAGAATTTCATCAACGTGGTATTCTCGGATCTCATTGGTCGTTTTGTCGTTATCTACTTAGATGATATTTTGATATATTCCCCCGACAAGTATTCTCATTTGGAACATGTACGAACTGTGCTCCAAAGGCTTAAAGAAAATCATTTGTATGCCAAATTGGAGAAATGTGTATTCTGTGTAAAAGAGTTGTCCTTTATGGGGTTAATTGTATCCGGTGAGGGTTTTCGCATGGACCCCAAGAAGGTGCAGGCCATTGAGGATTGGGTGCAACCCCGAGATCTTAAGGGTCTTCAGCGCTTCTTGGGGTTCGCCAATTATTACCGCAAATTTATCCGGGGGTTTTCGCAAGTGGTCAAACCTCTCACGGATCTAACATGCAAAGGTGCGGATGTGAGAAATTGGTCCTCGCTCGCAAAAGAGGCCTTTGCAACGCTGAAAAAATGTTTTATGTCTGCTCCTGTGTTAGTGCAGCCAGATCCGTCCAAACCATTCGTCGTGGAAGTGGACGCCTCTGAGGTGGGGGTGGGGGCGGTGTTGTCCCAAGGGCCTGCCACTCTAACCAACCTCAGGCCATGTGCTTTCTTTTCCAAGAAGTTCTCTGCTGCGGAAAGAAATTACGACGTAGGCAATAGAGAGCTTCTTGCGGTCAAATTGGCGTTTGAAGAATGGAGGCACTTTTTGGAGGGGGCCAGTCACCCAGTTACGGTGATCACGGATCACAAAAATTTGTCGTAGATTGAGTCTGCTAAAAGACTAACGCCCAGACAGGCCCGTTGGTCACTTTTTTTTTCCCGTTTTCAGTTTACGATTACATTTCGTCCAGGGTCTAAGAATGTCAAGGCTGACGCCTTATCACGCAGTTTTCAGCCGGTATCGCCCCCTGAGCCACCGTCCTCCATTCTTCACCCTGGGGTTGTGATAGCAGAGGTCTCATCTGAATTGGAATGGGAGATTCAGGGGGCCCAGTCGCAGGCCTCGGCGGCCAAGCCGGAGGGGAAGTTGTTTGTCCCAGAGCAACTTCGCCTGAAACTCTTGCAGGAGTTCCATGAATCCAAGCTGAGTGCTCACCCTGGTATTTCAGCCACACGTCTGGCGGTGGCTAGGATCTTTTGGTGGCCTACCCTTGGTTCGGACATAAAAAAATTCATTGCTGGTTGTGGGGTCTGCGCTCGTTCTAAAAGCTCTCATAGCCGGCCGGCAGGGGAGCTGATACCCTTGGCAGTGCCCGAAAGGCCATGGACTCACTTATCCATGGATTTTGTTACCAATCTCCCTCCATCTAAGGGTAATACAGTGGTATGGGTAGTGGTGGACAGGTTTTCTAAGCAGGCTCATTTCGTACCCCTGTCCGCACTACCGTCAGCTGAGACGTTGTCCAGGTTGTTTGTGCAGCATGTGATACGGTTGCATGGGGTACCCCTGAATGTGGTGTCTGATCGTGGTGTGCAGTTTGTGGCAAAGTTTTGGCGTGCTTTCTGCAAAAAATTAGGTATGTCTCTGTCCTTTTCGTCTGCATACCATCCTGAGAGCAATGGGCAGATGGAGCGCACTAACCAGTCCCTGGAACAGATCCTCAGGTGTCTAACCTCTGCTAGACAGAATGACTGGTGCGATGCACTGCCGTTGGCTGAATTTGCCTTCAATAGTCGAGTGAGTCAATCCACTGGTAGGTCCCCTTTCTTGATTAACTATGGGTTCAGTCCTCATTTTGGTGAGTTTTCTCGTCTGGATTCGGGGTGTCCTGGGGCTGAGGACTCTGTTCAGCGGTTAAAAGATACATGAGCAGAAGTCCAGCGGCGTATATCTAGGTCTCAAGGCAGGTATAAGTTTTTCGCGGACAGGAAACGAACACCTGGTCCCATGTTTCGGGTGGGAGAGAAAGTTTGGCTCTCCACGCGAAACATTACGTTAAAGATTCCATCAGCCAAGTTGGGACCCAAATTCATTGGCCCGTACAAGATTGTGGAAAAAATCAATCCAGTGGCGAATAGGCTGTGCCTTCCACCCTCTTTCAAGATCCCTAACATCTTCCACAAATCTCTACTGAAACCTTTTGAAGCAGTCTGGGGAGACTCCGAGTCTGCTGCTCCTCCTGTTTTGGTCGAGGGGCAGGTGGAGTACGAGGTTGGTCATATCGTAGATTCCAGGTTGGTACGGCGGTCGGTACAGTACCTGGTTCATTGGAAGGGGTATGGACCGGAGGACAGGTCCTGGGTACCGGTTGATGCATGCTGATCGCCTGGTGCGGGCTTTCCATGCTAAGTACCCGGGCAAGCCTGGGGGTCCAGAGGCCCCCCGTTGAGAGGGGGGTACTGTCATGATCTCAGTGCGGGTTTGACTCGCACACATGGGGTTAATGTCTGGAACCAGTGCTGATGACTGGCATTTCTGGGGTTAAAGGTTGTGATCCCGGTGCAGGCTTACATGCACACCTGGGGCTATGATTGTGGCCTCTCCCTGGTTCTGGGGGAGGCTTCTTATAGCCTCAAGACGCTCCCATCCCTGTCAGTTATACTTTCGACCTTGGCATTGTGTGGTGACCCCTGAGTGTGTTAGTGCTGTGTTCTGGTTACTTGATTCTCTGTGTATGACTCGGTCTGTTCCCTGGATATCGCTTTGGATTCTGCCTGGTACCTCCTATGTCTGTTTGGTTTTGATCTCTGCTTGGCCCTGATTATCCGCTCTGTCTCCTCCCTGGTACTGTACTGACATCTTGTGTATGACCTTTTGCTTTGTCTGACCTCCCGTCTGTTTATCCCTCCTGTACCTCGCTGGTCTGTACTGTGCATGACTTCTGCTTTGCCCTAATCTGAGTTCTCTGGCTTCTCTGACACTATTAGCTTGAAGCATGCTTTGTCACCTCTGCTGCCCTGCTCCCCAGGTAACTTTTAGCACTGCTTCTGTACTCAGGACACGTGCACTGGCTCTATGAGCAAGTGTAGTGCGGTGTCTCTGACAACAGGCAATAGATGGTACAATAGGGACAAACTGTAACAGAGTAACGATAGCCAAGCCAGGAGGTCAGAACCGGAAAAGACAATAGTACCAAAATGAGACACAGAGTACAGAGTGAGGGAACAGACCGGGTCATACATGGGAAGCAAACAAGCAATGCAATATACAAGTACACGAGGGGGGTCAGACACAGCCAGAATAACAGTATAGCTGACAGAGAACCCTGGTAAAGAGTGAGTATAAATACCCCTCCCAGATCCAGAAAGAGGCCACATACACTTAACCCTGTGAGTGCAGGGCAAGAACCCTGTTCAAACCATGACACCCTTCCCTTCACAGATTGCCCTAACTTCCCTCCTCCCGACCACAGAGAGCAGCTCCTCAGCAGTCAGATTCAGAGCTCTCCCTGCTGGCCTGAAGTGGGAACTGTGTTGTGTGTTGGTTTAACTGCTAGAGAGATCCTTTGTTGCTCCCAAGCATGACATCGCACTCCCTAGGAGGAAGGTAATGCCACTGTGGCGACCGTACTCCTGGGTCGCCACAAGTGCACTGATCCCCAGCCACTGCTAGTTGATTCTGCTGGTACATTGACCCAGACCACTACATTCCCCTCGCACTCTACACAGCCAGAATATGACCCTGATGAAACTCAGGTTCCCCTTCCCGCATACTATACCACCTTACATGGCGACAAAGAGGAAGGTGCAGATGAAAGTGCAGGTTCCTTGAGCAGGTGGGGGGGATACTCATGGGCGACGGCACTGGCACAGGGCCCCTCATAGTACGCAAAATTCATTGCACCCGCCGTCAGACACACCGCTGTACTATGAGGGGCCCTGTGCCAGTGCCGTCGCCAACGAGCGCGCCCCCCCTGCTTGCTCAGGATCACAGCACTTGCAAAGTTGAAATACTTACCTCTCCCTGCTCCACCGCCATGACGTCTTCCACTTTTCCTGACAGTGACATTCTGGTCAGAGAGCGCGATGACATCACGTCTGTACGCCCTCTGCCTAAACAGTCCAAGTGCAGAGAGATGGAAAATGGGGACGACGAGGAGTCCAGAGTACAGGGATTCCATAGCAAGGAGACTTATTTAATTGTTTCAAAGGTTGGGAGCAATTTTTGGGGAGCACTATACTCTGGAGAATGATATATGGGGCCCACCATATACTGCAGCATTCCAAAGGTAAACATCAGACACTGGAGCAGCATTTACAGGGCCCATTACACAGTGGAGCATTAGAAATGGGGCCCATTATATATGGAGCATTATTTGGGCCCATAAGACAGTGGAGCTTCATCCATGGGGACCAACATATACTGTAGCATTATGTGGAGCTCATCATATACTGCATGGAACATAATATGGGACCAATGATTTTGTATGGAGAAATATATGGGCCTCATTACTCTGTATGGTGCACTATGCGGTGGCCATAATACTGTATGGAGTAATATACTGTCAGTTTTTGGAACTATTGGAGAATTTAAAATGAATATCAGTCATGTGATGTAAGAAGTGAAGTATTTTTCATTGTACTATATCGCTATTTCTCTGCCGTATCAGAGGATCATGAATTGTGGCATGTGTTAACACTAGGACTACTGGACTCGTGACCCCGCCTAGAACTACTGAAAGGAGTCATTTTGACTCCTTGCTTGTTTTCGTTTATTTTTAGAGTTTCATTTGTGGTTATTTATTAATAATTATATTTTTTGTAATGTATTATTATTGTGAGATCCAACAGTAATGCTTTTGATTGTTTTTTTTCTGCTTTTCTTATTTTTCTACAGAAAATAGCAATAATTATAATAGACGTTTTTCAAACTTTTTTTTTATTCAAGTGCACACATATAAACAACAACTGAAGAACAAAAAGCAGAGAAAATGTAGGTGGAGGAGCATAAAAATGAAAATATGGCGCAGAATTCACCTTCTAAACATTTGGTGTTTCGCATTTTAGGCATTGCCTTTGATTTATGGCAGTACATTGCCCACACAAAGACTTACCACAAGTCTTACAATTGCCGACAGATCTATTTTTCTTGCACTTTTCTTTGATCTGGCAAAATTTTGTTTGAACCATCACTTCTGAGCATGTAGAAACTTGGGACGTGGAACCCTTTTCCCTATCTGTGACATAAGGACCACTCAACTCTCTCACAAGCATTTGCAAAAATGCCTTGCGTGACATTTTTTGGTACAGGTACAGAGCGGAGTTTCATACCTGAAGCTCCGCTCCGAACCCCGGGCTGGAGCCGCTGTCTGGGACGGAGCCGTGCTTGCGCGTAAGCAAGCGCTGCTCTGTCCCTGACAGCGGCTCCAGCCCGGGGTTCGGAGCGGAGCTTCAGGCATGAGCGGGCAGGTACGGCCTGTATTGCGGCAAGAATATCCAGATGGCTATTCAGCCAGACTTCTGCTAGTGTGCACAGGCCCTAACTCAGTGTGTGGAAGAACAAATAAATACACATAACTACTTACCTTCTGGATTTGTTCCTTCTGAGTCTTCAGATTCACTTGATATGTTCTGAGGAATGAAATCTTCATCACTGTCAGAATCAAATACATGTTCCTGCAATTCGGATTTGGATTCATCCTCCGGTATGGATTGCAAAGTAGCCAGAATATCCTGAGGCTTTATCAAACGTCTTCTCTCCATATTCCTCACAAATTCCATAATTCTATATAGTTCCCTGCTGAAAAATAGAAATGAAATGAAAACTAAAAGAAATAATAACTGTTCTGCCACCTTCAAAAGTAGGTGGGCTGAATCAGTTGACAGACAGCTAAACTATTTCATAACAATTCATACCTGTATGAGTCTTCAGAGCTCCTATGTCTGCGTCTGTTCTCTTTGTCTCTTCAGCTGAACTGAAAGTAAAGTTACTATCCAGAATACTGTCTCCTGCTAGGACCTAAAGGCCCTTTTACATTTAGCGATGCACCAGCGATCCAACCAGCGATCCGACCTGGTCAGGATCGCTGGTGCATCGCTAAATGATCGCTCGTGAGCTTTCATACAGAAAGATCTCGCAGCGATGCAGCAGCGACGCAGCGCACGATACTTACCATTCACACACAGCGATCCTGCGTCCTCCCGCCCGCCTCCACGCGTCGCTGGACGTCACAGCAGGAAGCCCAGCAGGAAGCAGACGACGAGAAATGGAGCCGGACATTCTCGCGCGATCAGCGATGAGCAGCGGGGGAGCCGGTTGCTGGTAAGTATCACACATAGCGATATCACTAGCAATATCGCTATAACGTCACAAAACCAGTGACATTTTAACGATATTGCTAGCGATATTGCTTAGTGTAAAACCCCCTTTAGAAAAACACCACCCTTCATTAGCATAAGATAAGAGCCTAGAGTAAACACGCTATTTTGTTCAGCATTACACAGTAATACAAGCAGGTAAAACACAAGAAAATGTGAAAAGTTGACATGTAAATTGAACTACATCTATATGAACATCAGGGTAAATAAGACAGAGTGAAAAAATTATGCACAAAACTTTATAGCAACATTTAGTGACAAAAGGACCTCAAAATATAGTAGGGAGTCAAAATGACTCCCTTCAGTAGTTCTTGGTAAATTTTGAAAAAAACGCGCAAATTTTTCACCAAAATTATTTATTCTCACAAAATCTTTTTTCACATCATATTTGAGGAAAAGTCACCGAGTTTCAAGCCGGAATTCTGAAAAATGTAGTCACAGAAGAGAAATAAAAAACGAAAGGAGTCAAAATGACTCCATCAGTAGTTCTAGTGAGCCCAGTGACACTCTTTGGCCCTGGGCCCACGAAAATCTGGAGCTAGCCCTACCCCCCTACAACTTTAGCCAAATAGCCCCCAGTTTTCAATGCTTAACTATTATTATAAAGTAAATTAAGGTTGACAAGCTTAAGTAATAAGAATTGATGTTTTTGGCATTAAAATGGGCACTGTAGGTGTGTTTCCTGTCCTCCACTCACTGCTGACTTTTCTTCCCCATTGACTTGCATTGGGTTTCGTGTTTCAGTCGGCCTTCGACTTTTCATGATAATCGGCCGATTGCGTTCGACCCGCCTTTTGCGAAAGTCGGGTTTCATGAAACCCGACTCGACCCGAAAAAAGGCAAAATCGCTCATCTCTACATATCAGTAGTAGGGATTTTTGGTTCAACAGCATGTGACTGAGCGAGCTAGGCGGAAATTCCCCGCACTTTTGCAGCAAGCTGCTCCACACGATCAGACAATTGCTTAATCTCCATTAGAGAAAAAATCCTCCAGAGAAAAAGAGGAAAAAATAAATATAAAAAAAAATTCTAACACTTTTTTTTTCTTAACAATTCTTTCCTGCTTTTGAGTACCCTAGAATCTGCGGTATGTCTGGTGATTCTGTTATGATTGGGTCACCGAGGAGGAAAACAAACCCAAGCTAAGTCACAGAAAACCAGAGAGGTTGGTAACTAAGCAGACTGCAGACCCCTGATCCTAACCACAACAACTAGAAGTAGCCGTGGAGCGTACCTACCATGATTCTAGATGCCTCGTCACAGCCAGAGGACTAAATAAGCCTAAAGCAAGAAAAGGGGAAATCTAAACTGCCCCAGAGCAGACCCCAAAGGAATAGACAGCCCCCACACATGTATTGACGGTGAAACAAGATGAAAACACAAACACAGGTAGGAAAATAGGCTGAGCAAACGATGGGGCCCACACTAATTAGAAAGGACAGGAAAGGAAAGATACTGTCTGCAATCATGCCAAGAAAACCGTGCAAAAATGTCCAACACTTCTGATAGCAAAAAAAACTCTGAAGTCACTAGACTTATCGACGCGCAAATTTTGGCTCATCTTTCATCGTTTTTAAGAAATCTCAATATGGAAGAGGCCAGGAGCCATTTGGTGAGCTGCATTTCTTGCTACATGTTCACAGACTTACCAGTGGAAAGCCAAACTTCACATGCCACAAATGCAAGCTTGTGTCCCTGTTGGAGGAAAAGTTGAAAAATCTCGAAGAGAGGTTAGCTACGTTGAAGATCATTAAGGAAGGTGAAGAGTTCTTAGACAGAGCAGAATTATCTCTTCATGTTACAGAAAGAGAAGAAATTCGAAGTGCACCTGAAGAAACAGAGGGATGGAAACATGTGATCCAGAGAAGCAGGAGGATCTGGAAGCAGTCAGCACCCATACTTATCAGGAACCAGTACCAGGCCCTCACGCAGGAAAACAATGAAGAAATACATCAGGATAAGACTTTGCCCACAAACAGCAACCTTGTACGCCTTCAGAGTCCTCCTGGAGGGAGAAAGAAAAATGTTGTGAAGAAGAAACGGAGAGTGGTGGTCATAGGGGATTCCCTGTTGAGAGGAACAGAGGCCCCTATCTGCAGACCGGATATAACTTCAAGAGAAATGTGCTGTCTTCCAGGTGCAAAAATTAAAGATGTGTCTGACAGGATATCAGGACTCTTCAGACCTACAGATGACTACGCATTCCTGCTACTACATGTGGGGACAAATGACACCGCAAGAAATGACCTGGAAACCATCTGCAGAGACTTTGAAGACTTAGGCAAGAAAGTGAAAGAACTGGGAGCACAAGTAGTCTTCTCTTCCATCCTCCCTGTGGATGGCCATGGAACAAGGAGGTGGAATAAGATTCTGCAGGTGAACAACTGGCTACGTCGATGGTGCCGTCAGCAACGATTTGGATTTATGGATCACGGAGTGAATTACCTTTACGATGGACTACTTGCTAGAGATGGGGTGCACCTTACGAAGACTGGAAAACATGTATTTGGAAGTTGCCTTGCTACACTTGTAAGGAGAGCTTTAACAACATGGGAAGGGAAGCAAAAGACCAGAAAAAGCCATACACTTGACAAATGCTATTGAGAACTCTGCTATTAAAAGTGGAAAGGAAGAACAAAGACAAAAGAATCTAATTAATAAAAATATTGGAGAAAGAGAAACCAATCACAAACTAAAATGTTTCTATACTAATGCACAAAGCATGGGCAACAAACATGGAGAATTGGAACTACTAACACAGGAAAAGAAATATGATGTCATTGAAATCACTGAAACTTGGTGGGACAATACACATGATTGGAATACAAGACTAGAAGGATACAACTTATTTGCAAGAAACAGACTTGATAAACGAGGAGGAGGTGTCTCATTGTATGTTAGAAACGCGTATATCTGCACAGAGATTGAAGCTTCAGAGACTGGGAGTTCTGTGGAAACTGTTTGGGTAAGAATACAAGGACAGAACAATGGAAAGGACACCATTGTAGGCATTTACTACAGGCCGCCTGTGCAAGCTGAAGATATGGATGAACTCTTTATGCATCAAATGGCCAAGTTCTCCAAAAAATATGACATAGTTGTCATGGGAGATTTCAACTATCCAGACATTTGTTGGGAATTTCTCTCAGGCAAAACTAACAGGTCAAGGAAATTCTTATCCTCTCTTGCTGGCAACTTTATCTTCCAAAAGATAGGGGAGAAAACAAGGGGAACTGCTACCTTGGATCTAATCCTTATAAACAGGGAGGAAATGGTTGAGGAGGTAAAAGTGGCTGGGACCCTAGGAGGTAGCGACCATGCTGTTTTAGAATTTTGGATAACTAGAGGAGGAAGACCTGTGAAGACTCTGACGTCAAGGTTAGATTTCAGAAAGGCAGATTTTAAGGGATTCAGAAAGAGAATTGGAGGGATCCAATGGCTGGATATCCTTAAAGACAAAAATGTCCAGGAAGGATGGGAAATCTTGAAAAATGAAATTTTCAAAGCACAATTGTTAACAATTCCGAAAAGAGGGAAGAATAGGAAGCATTTAAGGAAGCCAGGATGGATGAACACAGAAGTTAAGCACATGCTAAAAAGGAAGAAAAAAATGTTTATAAAATGGAAAGAGGGAGGCATATCTAAAGAAGAATATAATGCTGTCTGCAGAACCTGCAGCGCACAAATCAGATTAGCTAAAGCTGACAATGAATTGAGGCTTGCAAGAGATGTCAAAAGCAATAATAAAGGATTTTGGGGATATGTCAAAAGTAAAAGAAAAGTCAAAGATGCTATAGGATTTTTACACGATGAAAATGATGAAATGGTAAGACAGGATGTTGAGAAGGCAGAACTTTTAAATTCCTATTTTGCATCTGTTTTCTCTCAGAAAGGAAATGTAGCATCAGCTGTTCTTCACTGTCCTATTAAGGGAATAGAAGAATCCAGGATATCTATAAACAGAAAGCTAGTGAGGAAACACTTAGCTAACCTAAATGAATTCAAGTCTCCAGGTCCAGATGAATTACACCCCAGAGTACTGAAGGAGATAGCAGAAGAAATTTTTGAACCCCTCTCCATAATCTTTGAAAATTCTTGGAGAACAGGAGAAGTGCCAGAAGACTGGAGAAGAGAAAATGTTGTTCCTATCTTCAAAATGGGGAAGAAGGTGGACCCAGGCAACTATAGGCCGGTGAGTTTGACTTCTATACCAGGAAAGATCTTTGAACAAATTATTAAACAACATGTATGTCAGTACCTGGATAAGAATGAAGTGATTAAACAGAGTCAGCATGGGTTTGTAACTAATAAGTCATGTCAGACTAACTTAATTTCCTTCTATGATGAAATCACTGATTGGGTGGATCAAGGAAATGCTGTAGATATAGTATATCTTGACTTCAGCAATCATTCCTTATTGAAAAAATGACTAACTATGGAATGGACAAGGCAACTGTTAGGTGGATTCATAACTGGCTTAGTGATCGGACCCAAAGAGTGGTCGTAAATGGCTGCACATCCAGTTGGAAGAATGTCTCAAGTGGGGTACCACAGGGCTCTGTCCTGGGCCCTGTATTGTTCAACATCTTTATCAACGATTTAGATGAAGGAATTGAGGGTAAACTGATTAAATTTGCTGATGACACAAAGCTAGGAGGGATAGCTAATACTAGAGAAGAGAGAGAGAGGATTCAAAAATATATAAATAAACTGGAGCAGTGGGCAGCAACTAACAAAATGGTTTTTAACAGGGAAAAATGCAAAGTACTACATCTGGGCAATAAAAATGAAAAAAGCATATACAGAATGGGAGGAATAGGGCTAAGCAACAGCACATGTGAAAAAGACTTGGGTATACTAATAGATCACAGACTGAATATGAGTCAACAGTGTGATGCAGCAGCAAAAAAGGCAAATGCAATTCTAGGATGTATTAACAGAAGCATACAGTCTAGATCACGTGAAGTCATTATTTCCCTCTACTCCTCTTTGGTCAGACCTCATCTGGAATATTGTGTCCAGTTTTGGGCACCACATTTTAAAAAAGACATCAACAAACTAGAGCAAGTTCAGAAAAGAGCGACCAGAATGGTGACCGGTCTGCAAACCCTGTCTTATGGGGAAAGGTTGCAGGATTTGGGATTGTTTAGTTTGCAAAAGAGAAGACTGAGAGGAGACTTAATAGCTGTCTACAAATACCTAAAGGGCTGTCAGATTGTAAAAGGATCAACTTTATTCTCATTTGCACAAGGAAAGACTAGAAGCAATGGGATGAAACTGAATGGGAGGAGACACAGATTAGATATTAGAAAAAACTTTTTGACAGAGTGATCAATGAGTGGAACAAGCTGCCACGAGAAGTGGTGAGTTCTCCTTCAATGGAAGTCTTCAAACAGAGGCTGGACAGACATCTGACTGGGATGATTTAGCGAATCCTGCTTTGAGCAGGGGGTTGGACCAGATGACCCAGGAGGTCCCTTCCAACGCTACGATTCTATGATTCTCTGATTCCATGACTTCACCCACTATATCAGCACTCTGGAATATTCTGAGAACAGAGCAAAAAGAGGCCAATCTAATAAGGGACAAAAAGCAAACTGGCACATACAGTGACATAAGAATGGAAATTCAGCACAGCCCCAGCCGGGGCTGGCTAAGCACTCAAAAACTGAATAGACCAAACCAAATCAAGTGTGATCAATAGCAGAGAACACTTAGCTTGAGAAGGCAGGAACTGAACTGGAAACTAGAACCTCAGGAGGCAGGAAAAAATCACCAGCATGGGAAAAGGGAGTCGGCTGTCCAATCCTCGTTCTCATTATCAGGTGGCAGGTCTCTGTTAATTAGATCAGCTTCTCCCACCAGCAGAGGGAGCCCGGAAAGAGAACTACGACTCCTCTGTCAACACAACCAGCTCCTTCACAAGAAACCAGAGGCAGACCAGAAAATGAGCTCACAACAGTACATGGTAATAACTTACACAATTTTTAAATAGAATAACTAATATCCCGCAGTGATTCTCACCTGGTATAGTGAACTGCACATTCATTCAGTGAGGCAAGCAGGTTTTTGAATGCTTTCCTGCAACCTCAAGTTCCCGCCCTGCATGTTTGGCGCTTATTAGACAGCCAATAAACATGCGGGGATTGCCTGCCAGTCACAATTACAATGCTGTAGCTATCTTGGTTGTGGTATTACTGTGATTGTTTGGCCACATAGCATCATTGGGTCTATATAAGACCCATGATGCCATGCTCGGCACATTGTACCATTGGACACAGGCAGAGCAGTGAGAGATGCTGCGCTTCTGAGCTAGGTACAGAGTTTTATCTGCATATAGGCAGGGATTAAACACCATTAATATTTCTTTGAACTGCAGCAATAGCCCTTTTTAGGGCTAATTATAATCAATATTCATACTGATGTTAGCAGCAATTAGGGAGAGATTGTGCCCAATGGATAATGAAGGACAGGATAGAATTAATTGTACATCCTTTCTGCTGCAACTCATACCAAAAGCCCTTCACAGAAATAATAATATATTATTTTAGCTCTTAATCCTACAAATTGTTCTGAGCTTGGAAATATTATTTGCCATTTCTACTGCACCAATTGTGCATCAAAAGCATACAGCCAGACTTGTTTGGTTAGCAATATCATTGCTATATAGCACAAGCAGTGTAACAAGTCCATCTGAGGTGGGCAAATTTTCCTGCAATAGTAATCCTGCAAAGTTTATTCAGCAAGGAAATATTATATGCCATTTTTACTACACCAGTTGTGTGTCAAAAACATACAGCCAGACTTGATTAGTTATCAATAGCATAGCTTTATTGCTACTGCAATGTAACAAGTCCCTCTAAGGTGTGCACATTTTCATGCGATACTAATCCTGCAAACTTTTCTCAACAGGGATATATCATATGAAACACAGAAAAACACAGTAAAACAAATGTATAAAAATACTCTGTTGTAAAGAAGTAACAGTAAATAGCAAGGGCTAGTAAAAAGATGATAAAAAACAGGGTATTTGGTTGATACGTTTTTTGCAAAAAATACCAAGCGTCAAGTTAACCCATATTAGGGCAGTCCCTAAGTGATGTATTTAAGAACCTGAAAAAAGCAAAAAAACACATTTGGTAGAGCGGCTTAGTATACATTTTTTGCAAAAAAAGTATCAATCAAATACCCTGTTTTTTATCATCTTTTACTAGCACTTGCTGTTTACTGTTATTGTTTAACAATAGAGTATTTTTATATGTTTGTTTTACTGTGCTTTTCTGTGTTTCAGTCTTTTGGTGGTGTGAGCACTGTCCTACAGACTTGATCACTGTGTGCATGGCCCATATGTTTGTAGGGATATATCATATGAAATTTTAAATGGGCAAGGCAAGTTATCAGTGACAGTGAAGTGGACATGATGCAGATGGAGAAAGGCCATGGGCACGGTGAAATTACTTAAGTGGGAGCACAACAAACATACACATCAAAAAGAAGTAGAAAAAAGTATATATAAATAAGACACACTGGCGCTGCTGAAATGCAAAATGAGAGCTCAAGCTGCAGGTGTCAGGACAGACTTTGTGCCTGTTTTGTCACTATATAATTGTGATTGAATGATAAGAAAAGACACCGTGCTAGAGCTATGGTTTAGATATAGAAATAAGGACACTGTCACAGCAGTGAAATAAATACTGAGTGTCAGTAACCAATTATGGTCACAAGGTGGTTATCTGGGTCAATGTAGAATGATAAAAGAATGCTCACTAATAAATAAGCGACCCACATATGCAGTCATTGGTGGTAAACAGTGGCAAGTGAACTCCTCATAATAAATGACCAGTGGAATTGTGAAAAGTACTAGTCAAAATTCTAGTATAAATGATGATAAGAAACTTACTTGTAGTAAGGTGGAGCAAAGGTGTGCATTCAAAGTTCGGTAGATGTAATTGCTTGCTGGTTGTACAGAGCACACCTGCTGGGCTGAGATGCAGGATGAGCTGCGGGAGCTGTTATGGAGGATAAGTGGAGGCGAGCGTGGGACACCGGGATAGCATCCTCCCATGGTGAAGGGATCCCTCCAGACCTCCAAGAGCCGATAAAGGAAGACTGGCGGTGCACTCCGGGCGAGAGGTGCCGCCATGCAGTGGCAGTGTTTGAGTGGGGCGTGACATTGGTGACATCACCAGAACTGATGGACGAGTGCCAGAGAGGGCAAAACTGCCTGCGCATTTCGAAGGTGCTTCTTCATCGAAGAAGGTCCAAGCACCTTTGAAATGCATAGGCAGATTGGCCACTCCGCCGCAGAGATGTTGAAAGGTCTAACAGACCAGACTGATATGTGGCTCTCACCACAATCAGGCATGGTCATGTGTGATAATGTTGGCAGATCTGAAGCTTGGCAACCTCACACATGTACCATGCCTGTCCCACATGCTCAACTTACTGGTTCTGTGGTTTATCAATACGTACACTCTCTGACAGAAGTTATGTCGCTTATCCATGTTATTTAAAAAAAAAGCTTATAACCTGATGTTAAATTCTTCCATTGGTTGTATAAATTACTCTTTTGAAAGCTGAAACCCTCCGAAATGTGGCTTAGGTTAAGAAAATAAATTGGCAACAATGCAGAAATATTGATCATTTAATGAACACACAATGGTCAGATTTTGGCTAGACAAAAGTTTTGTCACCCACAGAAAGTAATGTGATATTCAAACAAATAATTAACTTAAAATACAAATATATGTTGCATAACATTGGTGAATGAAATTGTGGTGCTATTAGAGTTATATTTAATATTTTGTGTGACTTCCATGAGCTTGAAGGACTGCATCCATGCGGTTCAACAATGATTCATACAATTTACTAATGAAATCATCAGGAATAGCAAAGAATGCAGTCTTCCATGCCTCCCAGAGTTCATCTAGATTCTTTGGTTTTGCCTTCCAAGCTTCCTCTTTCATCATACCCCAGACATGCTCAATGATGTTCATGTCTGGTGACTGGGCTGGCCAGTCCTTGAGCACCATGATCTTTTTTGCCTGGAGGAACTTTGTTGTAGAGATGGATGTATGAGATGGAGCACCATCCTGATGCAGAATTTGACCCCTTTTATGATTTGGAATATGAGCGGTAGCTAATACTTCTTGATATTTTAGGCTATTGATATTGCCTTCCACCTTGCAAATGTTTTGCACACCCCTATACTGAATGCAACCCCAGACCATGATCTTTCCACCAACAAGTTGAACTGTTTTCTGTGTGTATTTTGGATCCATACTGGCTCCAGTAGGTCTCCTGCAGTATTTTCGGCGGCTGTGGTGTAATTCTACTGAAGATTCATCAGAGAAATCCACCTTCTGCCACTTTTACAGCATCCATCTGTTTAGCAGGCTGTGGGACTTTGCAAATGCCACACGGTTTTTTATTTGCCTTTTGTTTAGTGATGGCTTCTGGGCACTGATTTGACCATGGAGGCCATTTCAAGACAGAATCCTACAAACAGTTCTAGTTGACACAGGGATTTGAGGTGACCAGGCCTATTGGAGCTCTGCTGCAGTGGAAGAGGGATTTGCTTTGGATTTTCTAACCAACAAACGTTCCTCGTGAACAGTTGTCTTGCGGGGTCTGCCAGACCTGGGCTTGTCAAACACATCTCCAGTCTCTTCAAATCTTTTTTTAATTCTTTGTACTTGACGCTGAGACACATTAAAGGTGCCAGCCACCTCTACAGTGGATCTGGTCTTCAGCCTCTTGATAATCCAGGCTTTGGTTGCAAGGTGGATTTTTGGCATGTTGTCTGAGCTCAAGTTGCAGTTCAAGTGAGGGTCTGGTGTGCTGGATTTCTTTTTATACACACCCACTAATTAACCGATCATTTACTGAGCACAGGTGAGGATGTAAGCTAGGATTGGGTGCATTATATGACCAGGCGACAAAACTTTTGCCTTGCCAAATTCTGACCATTCTGTGTTCATTAAATGATCAATATTTCTGCATTGATGCCAATTTATTTTCTTAACCTAAACCACATTTCGGAGGGTTTCAGCTTTCAAAAGAATAATTTATACAACCAATGGATGAATTTAACTTCAGATAATAAGCTTTTATTTACATAACATGGATAAGCGACATAACTTCTGTCAGGGCGTGTACCCAGATCTGCCTGAGTTACTTAAAATACCCAAACCATCCTTCATCCCGTCTCTTCATTGTGGATGGCCTGAAGATGAGGAGGAGAGGGAGAATGAGAATGAGGATGAGGAGCTGAAGAAGGACAGTCATCCTCTTTGTGGGGACAGGGAAGTCTTGGCACACATAGCTAAGTTTATGTTCTGCTGCCTTTCCCATGACACTTGTGTTGTACTCATTTTGGCCAACACTACTTACTAGTTGGTCACCCTACTAGATCCATGCTACAAAAAGAACTTTACATCTCTCCTTCTCGCGGTGGAGAGGTCTAATAAAATGTTGCAGTAACAGAAGGCCCTAGTTGAAGTTGGTTTCCAGCATGTTAAAGGGATTTTCCCACAAAGTTCATTTTAATCAACATTTTAATAAATAGATCTTTGAGCAATTATAAGTTTAACAATTGAATGTGTTTAACCCTTTTACCACCCGAGACGTATCCATATGTCCCTGTGACCTGGTACTTATTGACGTGGGTCCTATAGATACATCCTGGCGATTTTGTGAGCAGAGGCTTTGCGTATGTGATTGCCACTGGGTGTCAGTTGATTCTGATAGCTGACAACCAGCACTTCATGCCGGGCATAACGTACTGGTCACTATAAGGTATTGGTCACTACAGTGTGCTGGTAACTACAATGGCCATTTACAATTTTCACTTTGCAACATTCATTGCTGCTTGTTTCTGGAAAACCCCTAGTGTAAATACGATACTCTCTGCACATGTCTGTATAGAACATGCTGCTCCTGTAAATAATATTAAATTATTCTATAAAATGTATTTTTGGATAATTGTACCTTTTGTGTGATTCCTTGGATTGTCCAGACTAGAAAAACTTCTGTGGGGGAAAATATTGGGCAGTGTTTGAAACATATATTCTAGTTTTGGGTAAGTGACCCAATAAAATTCTAAGTGCAAATTATGGTGGAAAATAAATATTTGGTCACCAAAAAACATGCAAGATTTCTGGCTCTCACAGACCAGTAACTTCTTCTTTAAGAGGCTCCTCTGTACTCCACTCATTACCTGTAGTAATGGCATCTGTTTGAACTTGTTATCAGTATAAAAGACACATGTCCACAATCTCAAACAGTCACACTCCAAACTCCACTATGGTGAAGACCAAAGAGCTGTTGAAGGACACCAGAAACAAAACTGTAGCCCTGCACCAGGCTGGGAAGACTGAATCTGCAATAGGCAAGCAGCTTGGTGTGATGAAATCAACTGTGGGAGCAATAATAAGAAAATGGAAGACATACAAGACCACTGATAATCTCCCGCAATCTGGGGCTCCATGCAAGATCTCACCCCATGGGGTCAAAATGATCACAAGAACAGTGAGCAAATATCCCAGAACCACACGTGGGGACCTAGGGAATGACCTGCATAGAGCTGGGATCACCATAACAAAGGCTAACATCAGTAACACACTAGGCCACCAGGGACTCAGACCTTGCAGTGCCAGATGTGCCCCCCTACTTAACCCAGTACATGTCCGGGCTCGTCTAAAGCTTCCTAGAGAGCATTTGGATTATCCAGAAGAGTATTGGTAGAATGTCATTTGGTCTGATGAAATGATGAAATCAAAGTAGAACTGTTTGGTAGAAGCAAAACTCGCTGTGTTTGGAGGAGATGGGATGCTGAGTTGCATCCAAAGAACACCATGCCTACTGTAAAGAATGGGGGTGGCTACATCATGATTTGGGGATGTTTTTCTGCAAAGGGACCAGGACAACTGATCCATGTACATGAAAGAATGAATGAGGCCATGTATCTTGAGATTTTTAGTGCAAACCTCCTTCCATCAGCAAGGGCATTGAAGATGAAACATGGATGGGTCTTTTAGCATGATAATGATCCCAAGCACACCGCCAGAGCAATGAAAAAGTGGCTTTATAAGAAGCATATGAAGGTCCTGGAGCCTCCTAGCCAGTCTCCAGATCTCAACCCCATGGAAAACCTTTGGAGGGATTTGAAAATCCATGTTGCCCAGCGCCAGGCCCAAAACATCACTGCTCTAGAGATCTGCATGGAGAAATTCGTCAACATACCACCAACAGTGTGTTCCAACATTGTGAAGACTTACAGTAAACATTTGACCTCTGTCATTGCCAAGGATTTATAGAAAAATATTGAGATGAACTTTTGTTAATGACCAAATACTTATTTTTTACCAAAAATTGAAAAATAAATCTTGCAAAATTAGGCAAGGTGATTTTCTGGATTTATTTTCTCATTTTGACTCTCATAGTTGTGTTTTACCTATGATGTCAATTATAGGCCTCTCTCATCTTTTTAAAAGGGAGAACTTGCATAAATGGTGGCTGACAAAATACTTTTTTTCTCCACTGTATATATAATATTACAAATTTGGTATTGCCAAAATCACATTCACCTTGATTATGATAAATCCTGATTATTTTCACCACATAATGAATGTCGCAAAAACAAAACCCCAAAAACAATGCTGAAGTTTTTTTTTATCATAATTCACATACAAGCCATACAAGCCCTTATATGGCTATACTGATGGAAAAAAGAAAATTGACTCTTTTGGAGAAGAAATACAAAAACACACAAATGAATAATCAGTCTGTCACAAAGGGGCTAAAGTCTCTGTCTACCATATTCAATAATATCTATAAGAACCACAATTAGAGATGACCAGATCTGTTGAGAATTGCATATGCCGTATTGTGCACATTTTACCAGAAAATTTGATTTGCAGCAAATTGAATGCCCCTTATTATGCAATGGGGTCTAAAAACACCATAGCAGAAAAAAGCAACCAATATTCACCTCATTAATCACCTCCAATGCTCATCTTACCCTGTATGGGCCTAAGTGCTTCTTCTTGGCCCCTGAATCTTCACACTAGGCCAGGACTTTCATTTTTGGCTAGGTGTTGACAGAAGTCACTGCCCAGATTAAGCATTGTAAGGCTAAGGTGCAAGTCCGAGATCTTGATGTTCATATGATTTTAAAATGACAAAACTAAAGGGCATGTCACACTAAGAGATATCGCTAGCAATATCGCTATAACTAGTGACGTTATAGCGATATTGCTAGCGATATCACTGTGTGTGATACTTACCTACGACCGGCTCCCCCGCTGGTTATCGCTGATCGCGCGAGAACGTTCAGGACTGTTTCTCGTCGTCAGCTTCCTGTGGCGCTTCCTGCTGTGAAGACGAGCGACGCGTGGAGCCGGGCGGGAGGACGCAGGATCACCTGGTGTGACAGGTAAGTAGCGATCCCCGTCCCCAGCGATGTCGCTAGTGAGATCTGCCTATGTGGCAGCTCACTAGCGACTACTTAGCGATGTACCAGCGATCCTGACCGCGTCATATCGCTGGTCGGGATCGCTGGTACATCGCTAAGTGTGACAGTACCTTTAAAATGTCAGTTATATTATTTTTTCTAGGATCTATCTTCTAACTTTAGAAACATTGTCCCTTAAAGGGGTTGTCTGGGCCTTTCACATAATCTCAGTGCATATCTGGGCTGCAGAATGGTGACAATAAGTAATTTACCTTCTGTCACCAGTTTGCAGGGTTTTCTAGATATCAGTCTGTTGCTTGTGAGCAGAACATCCAAGGGGGGGTGTGTTCTGGCATTGAAATGAGAACTGCTCATTTCCTCCTACTCTACTAAAAACCTGCCCTCTATAGCAGCAACCCCACCCTCCATAGCAACAGGCCCTCCCCGTTCACAAGAACAAGCCCTCCTCTCACAGTAACAAATCCTCCCTGCTGCTCCATTCCCCCCCCGGCGCCATTCCCCCCCTCCCTGCCACTTCATTCCCCCCCTCAACGCCGGTCCGGTCTCACCCAGTCTTCACATTGCCGGTGAAAGCTGCAGCTGGGAAAGAGCGGGTCATGTGACAGGCAGGCTAAAGTGACATGCACAGAGCCTGTCACATGACCCGCTCATTTCCGGCTGCAGCTTCCATCGGCAATGTGAAGACCAGGTGAGACCGGACCGGCGTGGAGGGGGGGAACGGAGTGGCAGGGAGGGGGGAATGGCGCCGGGGGAAAGGGTGGGGAATGGAGCGGTGGGGAGGATTTGTTAATGTGTGAGGAGGGCTGGTCATGTGGACGGGGAGGGCCTGTTGCTATGGAGGGTGGGGTTGTTGCTATAGAGGGCAGGTTTTTAGTAGAGTAAGAGGAAACGACCAGTTCTCATTTCAATGCCAGAACACACCGCCCCTTGGTCGTTCTGCTTAGAAGCAACAGACTGATATCTAGAAAGCCCTGCAGCCCAGATATGCACTGAGATTATGTGAAAAGCCCGGACAACCCCCTTTAAGACTATGTTCCCACGATGACCTTCTGGTGAGTTTTTGGTGAGTTAGTTTGCTGTCGATGGGCTAGGAGATTGTGAGTAAACAAATAGTTTTAAATATATTCGCTCATCACTAATTGTGAGTAGTGATGAGCAAGTATACTCGTTGCTCAGGTTTTCCCGAGCATGCTCGGGTGTCCTCCGAGTATTTTGGCGTGCTCGGAGATTTAGCTTTCATCGCCTCAGCTACATGATATACAGCTGTTGGACAGGCTGAATACATGTGGGGATTCCCTAGCAAACAGGCATTCCTCACATGTATTCAACCTGTTCAGCAGCCACAAATCATGCAGCTGCGTCGACAGAACCTAAATCTCCGAGCACGCCAAAATACTCGGAGATCACCTGAGCATGCTCAGGGAAACCAGAGCAACGAGTATACTCGCTCATCACTAATTGTGAGTACTATCTGGTATTTTACATGAAAGCAAACAAGTGTTTTTTTTTTCAATTGTAAAAGATACCCTGCACATTAAGTACATTAAAAAGGCAGTGACATTCTCTGTGTTGGTAAGAGCACCTGTAAACTATAATAATAATGTAATTTCAAGGCTTACACTACAATAAAAATATTGTAGATTATGTGCCTGAGATTTATATTTCTGTTCTGGTGGAATCTGAAATACAATAATAAGTCTTGACCGGATAACCTCTTTCTTCGCAAACAAAATTCTATTGTCCATACAGGTGAAAGACAAATTGAGGGGCTTAATGAACTCTGATATTTTCTGCATTTTCTGCTTTTTCATCCCAAGTTAGTCCTTTCCACGGCACTTACACAACTATTGCTTTTATTTACATTTAAATGAGGAAAATAGAAATTACAGCAAACAGCAGAGCATAATTTGCAATATTTGGATTTCATTTGCTGGTGACAAGCTGACTGCCAACATCTGGGCAGTAAATGACACATTAAAACATTCAAAGCAACTTGTTGTGTGTGGCTCCTTTATACTTTATGAACTGGGGAATGAATAGGGTGGTTGATTTCTAGAGTAAACAATACATGTTTACTGAGAACTTCAATCATGTCTTATTGCTTCTATGATGGTGTAGTAAGGATACATTACAGTAGTACAATAATTGTCCTGAGACAAAGCAGAACTGAGTTACCTGCACAGTAGAAGCCATTTACTAACCACAGAATGGGTATGCAAATTACCCTATTCAAACACCTTGTGAGAGCATAAGTGTTAGTTTTATATTTCTATAAGTGATATAAATGATTTATTTGAGTAAAATGCTGGGGGATACTTACATCTATAAATAGTCAGTACGGTAAACCACTGGTGTCTAGGGTTGGGGTTAGTGCAAGTTTTGCATCAGTACCCATAATCTTTCAGTACTGTAAACAGTGGCATAACTAGAGTGCTATGGGTCCAGGTGCAAATTTTGGACCAGGGTCCCTATAATAATGTCCCCCATTCTATAATAATGTCCCCCATACTGGGCTTCATTATGTATTAATGTACTTTAAGTAATAATGTCCCCAGTCCAGGGCCCATCCTTTAGTAATGTCTTTCCTCCCCTCCCCTATCCTACGGTAATGTCCCCAGTACTATAATAATTTCCCCCATCCTGTGCCACATCCTGTATTAATCCCCCACATTCTGTAATAATATCCCCTCCATTCTAGACCCTTCCAATAATAATGTCTCCATTCTAACCCATTCCTGTAATAATATCCCTGGTCCCTGTAAAAATGTCCCCGTCCTTGTACCTACCCTGTAATAATGTTTCCCATCCTGTAATAGTGTCACCCATCTTGGCCCCTTTATTTAATAATGTTACTTATTCTAGCCCCTTCCTGCAGTAATGTCCTCCGTTCTGGGTCCCATCTTGTAATAATGTCCCTCATCCAGTAATAATGGCTCCCATTCTGGGGCCTTTATTTAATAATGCCGCCCATTCTGGTGCTCTCCACAAATACATTTAAACCTAAAAGTAAATGATCTTTCTTAACTTTCCTCACTCTCGTGGCAAACAGTGTCCTCTTCTTCCTCAATTGACAGTGCAGAATGGTCGGCTGTTTATCAAAGTCACCGAATAAAGTGGATTAATATGAAAAAAATATAAGTTTTAATACATTTCCAAAATGTATTATACTGTAACAATTCCACTGTGCTATGCACTAGTTTATCTGGCAATAAATCTGGCAAAATTGATTTCAGGACCAATATAGCACACGTCCTGAAAATCGGAACTTTTTTTTATTATTTGCCAGAAAATAGAAACATACTCAAGTCCATCAAATCTTTATATAACGGATATATAAAAAGATAGCTAGGTATAATAGTATTTTCAACATAGGCTACCTACTATAATATCATCTCCCTACTTATATATTGTCAACAATTGTTGTTATGTATTTTCTCTTTGCTGTAATTAACTGCTCTTATGTACAACATTAACTAGGAGGCTTCTATTGATCAAATCTATCAACAGACAGATTAAATTATTGCTGTTTATTTAGATGTTCCTTTAAATCACTGCTCTTATTAGCACTATTCACTAAGACCAAAACTGTCCCCTCATCAAGCTGCATTATTGCACATCCCGGTTATTAAGCACATCACAAATCCCCTATATGATGTGAGTCTCACTTCTTATAACTATAAACTCATCATGAGATGGACACCTTCATATTCATCATTGTGTATAGTGTGTAGTACAGTGACACCATCCCCTAACCATCTCTCGTCCCTACATGTTTCACCCATCCTGTACTGGGTGGGCACATCAGGAGACAAACTTTATGTTTATATCAATATGGCACCAGACTCCAGATATTGACCCTGACGGCAACAATATGAGCCGCCCTCGGTGGCAAAGATGCCTGTCTTTTATAAACTACTCCCTGCCCCACAGATATGACGTGACCACTGCAGACCCAATCCGATTGTTTGAACCATCAAGCCAATCAGAATGGACTACTCGTGGTCACATGTCCAAGTGTCATAGGAGGTGCGGTCACAGTTCTGGTAACCAGGAACACTCAATATTGGAGATTTAGGTATTCTTAACATCACAGCAACTCAAAGATCCAAAAATCTCCACACTACACCTGGAACATCACCCTATTCGATTCACTTCTTTTGGTTATGAGTCCATCCCAGGATATACCAATAGATACAAAAACACTCAATAAACCGTATATATTGCCACACCAAAATTATTCCATTTCTAACCATATTCATTAATGCTGGAAACTCAATTAGACCCATAAGATCCCAAACCTTTATAACTATTTCCAAAAGAAAAGGCAAGACCTTATGAAAGTGATATCATGAACTGCCCACAACGGGTATGCCGACATTAGCTACTGGCCTCTGTAGGTTGGCGGGCCACTATAGCTATTGCAGTGCAGTGAGTTGGTGTTTCTCTGGAACGTGGTACATTTCAAATAAATATGCTTACAAGGATGCACATCCCTTGTAAAAATGGGGCTGGCATCGGCAGATCCATTTTCTGCATGATCTTCGTCGCGGTTGCACCCCAGCGACCATGCTTCCTACTGTCCTGACTGTAAATATGCCAGTGCTACAAACTGGGACTAAATGAGAACGGTCATCATTATGGTTAGCCATTCTGACAGCTGGATGACCTTCAGAAATTTCCAGATATCATCATTTGTAGTAAAATTATAAACCTTCCTAAATGAATGTGCAGCAGCTATCTGCTGAAGTTGTAGATTTTGGTGGATGGCACTTGGATTAGCACTAGTGATGAGCGAGTGTGCTCGTTACTCGAGTTTTCCGAGCATGCTCAGGTGTTCTCTGAGTATCTTGGGCATGCTCATAGATTATGTTTGAGTCCCCCAGCTGCATGATTTATGGCTGCTAGACAGCCTGAATACATGTGGAGATTCCCTAACAAACAGGCTATCCCTTCATGTGTTCAGGTTGCCTAACGGCTGCAAATCATGCAGCTGCGGGGACACAAACATGATCTATGAGCGCCTCCAAGATACTCAGAGAACACCCGAGCATGCTCGGAAAACTTAAGTAATGAACACACTGATCGGCTCTGCTACACATAGGCGATGAGCAGATCGCCTATATGTAGCTGAATTACTGCATTGCTATGAGCACCGACCAATAAAGTATATTCAATTTTATACTGGCACGTTATACTGGATTCTTCTTTAGTGTTGATTCAAGGATATCTATGTCTAGCCCATATATCTTAACAGCTCATTTACATATAAGAAAAACATTTCTCTGGAATAAGTTACAATTATCCAGCTGCTCACAGTTTAGCATTTACTCCTTATGACAAGAGATGAGCGAATATTTCAATATTCGGTTCGTATTACGATCGCAGTATTTGCAATTTTCGCAGAACATAGCCAAACATCATTGAAGTCAATGATAGTACAGATAGCGAATATGTTCAGAAACGATTGTCAAGCATAAAATCATCATGAATATGGCACAAATATGGCACGAATATGGCAAATTCAAATTCGGCGATAGTTTTCCGAGCATATTCGCTCACCTCTACTTATGATCAGCCACTTCTTCAACTGCTTAAATATGTCTTTAGTCACAACTTTACTACTAACACCGGCAGCAACAGCAGCAACATTGATCTTTTCTACATTACCAGACCAATCTGGCATAAACCACAGTGGCGGCGCAGAACGGAATAGTGGCGGCTGTGAGGGAACATGAGTACATGACATTACTTTTATTTGACTGTTTTAAACTGGTTTTGTAACCAGTATGGGAAATTATCATATCTCCAGCGAAGATTGCATCTCAGAGAAGAATTTAGAATTTTGTCTTTGGCACTACAGATATCAAGTCTTTTCAGGATACCACATAATTGTCAGCAGGTGCGAACAATTTGTTACAGATCAATGTGATGTGCTACCTCACCTGTTCTAGTGATCTACCAAAAACCTTATTCTGTTCTTGTCATTGGAATTGTACCATGTATAAAGATTTTATTTAAGTATCAAGTGAGCAGCTGGTGTGGAGAAAAGCAATTTTTGCTACATATGGATACAATAACAGCAGAGATAACTGCCTGATTTTCTCAGAAATGCACTTGTCAGCACATTATTAGAGAGGTATGAAGAAGAAATGATTGATTTCCTATATTTATACAAATAAATTCATTTGGTCTTCTTTGGCACAAATATGCTTTACGAATCTACTCTCTTTGATCAAATAAAGATGCTAAATAGACTTGCAATGGCCTAATTCTATGGAATACATGATGTTTTAGGGTGCATAGTCGAATTTGTATCTCCAAAGGTCATCAATAGAGTTGAGCAAAACGGGTCTGTCATATTCAAAAGTCGGCGACTTTCGCTGAAGTCGGGTTTCATGAAACGAAACCCGACGATAGCGTGATGTCGGCCTAGAGGTCGGCGACCAGAGCAGCAAAGTCGCGTTTCAAAAGATGCTTCCAGCGCCCTTTTTCAGCCAATGATGGAGGACGCACACTGTGGGCAACGCGATGACATGGGCAGCGGTCACCACCATCTTTGAGAAGGGCATGCAAGTGATTGGCTGGCTTTGTGTGGCGTCACAGGGGCTATAAAAGGGTGTGACCGTCGACCGCCATCTTACTTCTGCCGATATTAGCATTAGGGAGAGGTTGCTGCTGTTGATTCAGAATAAGGGAGAGCGTTAGGCAAGGAAGAAGAACCAAAAAACTGCTTCTGCTGTTAGCGATTTCCACTTACAATACACAACACTCTGTGTGCAGTGACAGGGGAGGCTCTATTTTTGTGCATCAGCTCTGTTGGTTATTAGACTGCCTTATAAGGCTCCCTGATAGCTGCATTGCTGTTTGCACACTGCTGTGCAAACTGCTTTTTTAAAAGCAAAAATACTTTTCTTCCTCTTTTCTACACAGTTACCAAGCGTTCATTTTCCACCTTTTTGCATGTGCACTGTGCAGCAGTCCTGCTTATTAGGCTGCCTGCGTCCATACTTGGACAGAGAGCATCATTGTTAGCGTCCTCACATCTCTAGTGAGATCCAAATTCTCACCAATCCTATAGACACCCTCCACCTTGTCATACACCATCCAATTTCAGCCTGTTACATTGAGATGTAATCTCTACTGGGCCTGAGACAAGAGTTCAGCGTCCTCAAATCTATAGTGAGATTCAAATTCTCACCAATCCTAGAGACACCCTACACCTTGTCATACACCATCCAATTTCAGTCTGTTACATTGAGGTGTAATTTCTACTGGGCCTGAGACAATAGTTCAGCGTCCTCAAATCTATAGTGAGATTCAAATTCTCACCAATCCTATAGACACCCTACACCTTGTCATACACCATCCAATTTCAGCCTGTTACATTGAGGTGTAATCTCTACTGGGCCTGAGACAATAGTTCAGCATCCTCAAATCTATAGTGAGATTCAAATTCTCACCAATCCTATAGACACCCTACACCTTGTCATACACCATCCAATTTCAGCCTGTTTCATTGAGGTGTAATCTCTACTGGGCCTGAGACAATAGTTCAGCGTCCTCAAATCTATAGTGAGATTCAAAATCTCACCAATAGTAGAAACACCTTCCACCTTGTTTTACAGTACCATATAGCTGGTGGTATTTTGGGTACATTTTCACAAAAATGAGCAAGTACGAAGGAAGACGCCATGGAAGTGGGCGGGGGTTGCCAGCTGGTCCCGATGGTGGTGGTGATGGTGTTGCATCTGTTGGTAGTGGCAAAAGCACAATAGCTCCTAAGGCAGGAGGTGTTGAGCCTGCGTCATTGTCTGGCTCCACAAGGCCTTGAAGGCTCTCTTTTCTGGGAGTAGGTAAACCACTTTTAAAGCCGGAGCTTCTGGAACAAGTTTTGGCTTACATTGCTGACACAGCCTCCAGCTCTCTCACCTCCTCTTCTGAAGTTTCAAAAAATAAAAGCACTGAGTCGTCAGTGGAGGCTCCTGGTCAGGAACAACACCTTTCCTTGTGTCCTTCACCCCTACCAAAAGTGAAGGATGTGGCAGGCCACACTACCGATTACTCCATGGAGCTCTTTTCACATACCATGCCTGGGTTAGCAAGTCAAATCATGAATTCCCCAGTCCAAGATGAATCTGACATGGAGTACACTGATGCACAGCCACTGCTAGATTTTTCTGCTGGTACATTCACTCAGAGCACTACATGTCCTCGCAGTGTGCTGAGGCAGAATCAGACCCTGATGAAACTCAGGTGCCCCTTCCCGCATACTATACCACCTTACACGGTGACACAGAAAAAAGGTGCACATGAAATTGAAGAGGAGGTGATGGATGACCCAGTTGTTTACCCAGATTGGCATCCATTGGGGGAAGAGGGTGCCGCTGCCAATAGCTCAGAAGAGGAGGAGAAGGATCCACAGCAGGCAGCGACATCGCAACAGCTGTTATCTGGCATGACCGTAGCAGTCCAAAAACGTGCTACAAAAACCAAAAGAGTTGCAGGACAGCTTGGCCAGACGGTCAAATTAGCACAGCGTGCAAGGTCTCAAAATGTCTTCCATAGTAGGAAGAGTGCAGTGTGGCAGTTTTTTGAACAAAATTCTACCTAATGATCAGGCAAAAGTTATGTGTAAGAAGTGTGCAAAGACCTTTAGCCAAGGGAAAAATCTGAGAAATTTGAATACCAGTTGCATGCTTAGACATTTAACCACCATGCACTTGCAAGCGTGGACGAACTACCAAACCTCACGTACCACATGTGCACCTGCTCCGAATGAAGGTAGTCAGCAATGCTACATCGCTTCCCCATCTGTAAGCCCTCCGGTTAGCAAACCACCAGCAGCAAATGTGGAGGTGTCGTCGCAAGGGCAAAGCAGTTATGGAATCACAATGTTATTGCTACGAAAGACTGAATCTAGGCCATCAGCAACACCACCAACACCATCACCATCACCAACCCTATCTCAGTCAGCCATGTCCAACGCTAGTTCCACCATATGCAGCTCTCAAGTCCAGCTCACCCTACCAGAGACTCTGAGTAGGACAATAAGGTAATCATCCTCTCATCTGCGTACACTAGCTTTGAATGCCCATATTGCCAAACTAATCTCGTTAGAGATGATGCCCTACCGGTTGTTTGAAAGCAAAGCTTTCCATGAGCTCATGGCCTACGCAGTACCACGCTATGACCAACCCAGTCGGCACTTTTCGCAAAAAGCCATCCCAGCCCTCCACGTGCATGTGAAAGACCACATTGTCCATGCACTCAAGCAATCAGTGAGTGGAAAGGTGCACCTCACAACAGATGCATGGTCCAGTAGGCATGGCCAGGGCTGTTACGTGTCCATCACTGCGCACTGGGTTAATCTGGTGAATGCAGGGTCCACAGGGGACAGCGGCAGTGGGACAGTGCTGCCTAGCCCACGGTATAGGAAACAGTTGGCTGTAGGCATTCGACCCTCCTCCTCCTCCATAAGCGAAAGCTCGTCCACAGAGCGCAGTCGCACGAGCACGCCATCCGCAGCTGTCAGTGTTGCACACAAATTGTCCCACTATCGAACAGTAAGTGGTAAGCGTCAGTAGGCTGTGTTGAAGATGATGTGTTTGGGCAACAACAGACACACCGTGGAGGTACTGGCTGACTACTTGCAGCGACAAACTGAGTCATGGCTGGGCAGTCTACATCTTGAGGCAGGCAAGGTAGTTAGTGATAACGGCCGGAATTTTGTGGCAGCCATAGCCCTTTCAAAACTCAGACACATACCTTGCCTGGCTCACACCTTGAACCTGGTGGTGCAGTGCTTCCTCAATAATTATCCGGAGTTAACACCCCTGCTCCATAAGGTGTGAAGACTGTGCTCGCACATCTGCTGGTCGCCCGTACACTCCAGTCGTATGCAGAAGCTGCAGCGATTGCTACACCTTCCCAAGCACTGCCTAATTATCGACGTTGCAACAAGGTGGAACTCCACCCTGCACATGGTTCAGAGGCTGTGCGAACAGAGGCAGGCTGTAATTCATTTGTGGGAGGATACACCGGCAGGCAGTTGGCAGGCAGACATGGAGTTGTCTGGTGTGCAGTGGTCGAAGCTAAAAGACCTCTGTAAAGTCCTTCAGTGTTTTGAGGAATGCACATGGCTGGTAAGTGCAGACGACGCCATCATAAGCATGAGCATCCCACTTATGCGTCTGCTCATGCAAACTTTGATGCACATAGAGAAGCAGTCGTCTGCAGCCGAGGAGGAAGAGGAGGAGGGAAGCCTTGATGACAGTCAGCCATTGTCTGCTCAGGTCCAGTCTCGTGGACGAGGTGGAGGAAGAAGAGGAAGAGCAGGAGGATGATGGGGATGATTATTTTGGGGAGGAGGATGCTTCTCAGGCGGCAAGAAAAAATGTTGGCGTGGCAAGGTCAGGTACAGGGTTTGTGCGTGAATGGAGGGATGTGGATTTGCCAGAAAGTGCTCCTCCACCCAGCACTCGCAGTGCATCATTGACACCTGGAACAATGGCCCACATGTATGATCATGCCTTGCAGATCCTAAAAAGGGACCCCCGCATTGCCAAAATGATGAATGATGACGACTACTGGTTGGCCAGCATCCTGGATCCATGCTATAAAGGCAAATTCCAAAACATCATGCCACAGGAGAACCTGGAGCTAATATTGGCTAACAAACAAGCAACTCTGGTAAACCGTTTGTTTGAGGCATTCCCAGCACACAGTGGCGGTGATGTTTTTCCAACGAGCCGTAGGGGGCAACATGGAAGATGTGTTCGTTGTGCACACAGCCGAAGTGGCGTTGGACACAGGGGTTTCATGACCATGTTGTGGACTGATTTTTCAAGTACCGCTCACACGACTGGCAATACTGCATCGATCGAAAGTGACAGGAGACAGCAGTTGTCAACTATGGTATCAAACTACTTCTCATCCCATATCGATGTTCTCCCTCACCTTTCATTCCCCTTTGACTATTGGTCCAGTAAACTTGACACCTGGCCTGAATTGGCACAATATGCCTTACAGGAGCTCGCTTGCCCTGCTGCTAGTGTGTTATCTGAACGAGTCTTCAGTGCTGCTGGATCAATCCTGACAGAAAAAAGGACCCGTCTGTCACCCAAAATGTTGATGATCTAACCTTCATTAAAATGAACCAAGCATGGGTTTCAAAGGATTTTGTCCCACCCTCCCCTGCTGACACGTAGGTTGACAGAAAAATGGCTTGCATTTGTCCTCCTCTTCCACGGACTTCTCCAATTACTCCATTTGCAGCTGCTGAATGTCCAACATCAACATATGCCAATTTTTCCACCTCCCTTACTGGGCTGCCTCCCCCCACAGGGCCGGGGTCACCACCTGGCGCATGCACCGGTGCGAGTGCCGTTGCCCTGGACAAGTGGGTGGGCACACTCTTTGGCAATGGCACTGGCACAAGGTCCCTCATAGTAGAATCAAGTGTCTCTGATGGTAGGGGTGCACACCCGCCGTCAGACACACCGTCGTACTATGAGGGGCCCTGTGCCAGTGCCGTCGCCAACAAGTGGGCCCCCCCTGCTTGCTCCGGATCACAGCACTTGCAAAGTTGAAATGCCTACCTCTCCCTGCTCCACCACCATGATGTCTTCTGCGTTTCCTGACAGTGACTTTCTGGTCAGGGAGCGCGATGACATCATGTCTGTACACCCTCTGCCTAAACAGTCCAAGTGCAGTGAGATGGAAGATGGGGACGACGAGGAGTCCAGACTAGTACAGGGATTCCCTAGCGAGGAGACTTATTTAATTGTTTTCAATGTTGGGACAGCTATTTTTGTGGAGCACTATACTCTGGAGAATGATATATGAGGCCCACCATACACTGGAGCATCACAAAGATGGACATCAAACACTGGAGCAGCATTTAGAGGGCCCATTATACACTGGAGCATTAGAAATGGGGCCCATTAGATATGGAGCATTATTTGGGCCCATAACACAGTGGAGCTTCATCCATGGGGACCAACATATACTGTAGCATTATGTGGAGCTCATCATATACTGTTTCAAACATTATATGGGACCAATGATTCTGTATGGAGAAATATATGGGCCTCATTACACTGTATGGCGCACTTTGCGGTGGCCATAATACTGTATGGAGAATTACATTTATACTGTCCGTTTTTGGACCTATTGGAGAATTTAAGATGGATATCAATCATGAGATGTAAGAAGTGAAGTATTTTTCATTGTACTATACGGCTATTTCTCTGCCGTATCAGAGGATCATGAATTGTGGCATGTGTTAAAGGAGCCCAGTGACACTCTTTGGCCCAGGGCCCACGAAAATCTGGAGCCAGCCCTCCCCCCCACAACTTTAGCCAAATAACCCCCAGTTTTCAATGCCTAACTATTAATATAAAGTAAATTAAGGTTGACAAGCTTAAGTAATAAGAATTGATGTTTTTGGCATTAAAATGGGCACTGTAGGTGTGTTTCCTGTCCTCCACTCCCTGCCGACCTTGGCTCCCCATTGACTTGCATTGGGTTTCGTGTTTCAGTTCTCCTTCGACTTTTCACGATAATCGGCCGATTTCGTTCGACCCGACTTTTGAGAAAGTCGGGTTTCATGAAACCCGACTCGACCTGAAAAAAGGCAAAGTCGCTCATCTCTAGTAATCAACCAATGATAGAAGGCTCTTCTGAATACATGAAAATCAATACACCTTTTGGCACAAGGAATAAACTTCTGATATCTCCAATGGATGGGTATGTGCACACAACATCTTTTAAACTCTAAGGTTATTAAGCAGAAAACTCTATAGGAAAACATATTTTCCTCACCTTTTTTCTTTCTTGTGTAAATAAAATAGTTACTGTCTTCCAAGATGAAAAGGCCTGAAGAAGGCCCAGGTCACTTCGTTTAATCGCTTTGCGGATTTGTAAAGCTGAATCACTTAAAGGGAATGTGTCACCCTATTTTTTTTACCTATGAGCTACTACCACCGCCATCAGGGGCTTATCTACAGCATTCTGTAATGCTGTAGATAAGCCCCTGATGTAACCTGAAAGATAAGAAAAACGAGTTAGATTATACTGACCCAGGGGTCCGGTCCGATGGGTGTCGCGGTCCGATCCAGCGCCTCCCATCTCCTAGCAATGACGTCCTCCTTCTTACTTCTGCCGGGGCTCCTGCGCAGGCATACTTTATCTGCCCCCTATGAAGGATGGGTTCTGAAGCGCGTGTCGGGCGGACGCGCTGACCCCTAGCCCCTGCACAGGATTTGGTACAGGTACTATCATTAGCCTTACTTTTCATCATATATGTTATTACTTGCTATCTATCAGGCTGCGCATATGACGGTACCCATTGTCATATTTGGGTCAGTGGCCTATGGGCATTACATCTATTATCTTTTATATGTACCATGTAGTTATTCTCTGGTCTATGACCAGGTGTATGGAGCCAATTGTTGATATTAGGGGTTCAGGCATCCTGGTGTTTTTATGGCATTTTTGTGTCTAATATTTGTACTCACTGACACTGTTTGTCTTTGTATACCTGTTCAATAAAGATTAACTATTTTTTATGAGATTGATGGACTTTTTGGTCGTATTTGTGGTCCCCACAGACCACCTTTTGTTTTGCTGATACATTTTCTGCGACTAGTCCATATTTAGTCCTTTAATTGCAGCAAGTACTTTTTTCATTATGAATTTCATCCTTATCAATTTTTTGTTGATATTGCTGCTCCTTCACATTGGCTTCTGCTCTTGTATATATAAAATAGTTACTGTCTTCCAAGATAAAAAAGCCTGAAGAAGGGCCAGGTCACTTCTTTTAATCACTTCGCGGATTTGTAAAACTGAATCACTTAAAGGGAATATGTCACCTATTTTTTGACCTATGAGCTGCTACCACTGCCATCAGGGGCTTATCTACAGCATTCTGTAATGCTGTAGATAAGCCCCTGATGCATCCTGAAAGATAAGAAAAACAAGTTAGATTATACTGACCCAGGGGTCCGGTCCGATGGGTGTCGCGGACCGATCCAGCGCCTCCCATCTTCTAGCAATGACGTCCTCCTTCTTACTTCTTCCGCAGCTCCTGTGCAGGCGTACTTTATCTGCCCTGTTGAGGGCAGAGTAAAGAACTGCAGTGCGCAGGTGCCGGACCTCTCTGAACTTTCCCGACGCCTGCACACTCAATAGGGCAGACATAGTACGCCTGCACAGGAGCCGTGGCAGAAGTAAGGAGGAGGACGTCATCACTAGAAGATGGGAGGTGCTGGACCGGACCGCAACACCCATCGGACCGGACCGGACTCCCCGGTGAGTATAATCTAACTCGTTTTTCATATCTTTCAGGTTACATCTGGGGCTTATCTACAGCATTACAGAATGCTGTAGATAAGCCCCTGATGGTGGTGGCAGCAGCTCATAGGGCAAAAAATAGGTGACAGATTCCCTTTAATAGAAGATTAAAAGACTGAACATATAAACAGCAAGTAGCTTTTACATAGCAATGCATGTGTTCATTCTTTTCATGCCATGTGCAAACGTTGAGTGTTGGGTGAATTTTTTACTTCAGTATTTCTAAATGAAAACCGGTAGTGGGTGGTAAATACAGAAGTGGTGACGTGTTTCTACTCTACTTTTCCTCTGATTGTCCCACTCCTTGTTTTGGCTTGCAAATAATTAGGCAAAAAATCAACAAATACTGAACATTTGAATGTGGATGTAGCGTTTCTTTAGTGCTTTTTCAGGCGGGTTACAGAGTGTGCACATATCTATGTCAAATCAATTCTTTGAATAATCACCAGGGATTAATCACTGGCATCAGCAAGTAAATAATAATATACTATAGCATTTTTCATAATATCTTGTTTACATGAGAAATATAAAAAGATTTTACATGGTCTTGGAGAACGTGTGGATCCTAGAGAAAATCTGCAACTCCAGAGAAAATAAAAAGCACCATACAAAGTCTATGAGTTGGCATCCAGTGTGTGACAGTAGTCTCTCTAATATACAAGCCAGTAGTATTATAATAAACCACGTTATGGATTCCAGCCTAAGAGATTTAGACTATGTTCTGTCTGTTATATTATTTGGAATGAAAATTGAATTACACAGGGGAGCAGTAGGCTCCATAGACCCTAATGGTATATTAATTCTGTGCTACTCTGTCTAGGATGAATGTATAAGGGGGTTCAAACAAATTTTAATAACCTTATATATTGATCATGCAATATCTTAACTGTTCCAAGCAAAACCTTAGACTGCAGTAGGGTTTTGAAGCCATAATGAAAGAAAAATTATATTTGTGTGACTACATCTAAAACTGCACCGACCTGAATTTATATAAAAAAATTGATCAGTTACATCTACAGAATGTGGACATGATTGGCTCCGTGTAGTGGTGTGCATACTGTATTTGCCTGTATTGTGGATGGGTCCAGGAGCTCCTTTTTATTGCAACCAGAATTCAGTTTCATGTGGTCAATCTGAGCCTAGCCTAAAGCACTTAGTTTTCTCTGCCAGTCCTATAGAAAATGAACGGAGCAGGAGGATGCTTGAACGTCTATCCCTTCATTCTAATAGGGCAATTTCAGAGAACCAATATTGGGGTTTGTTGAGGTCCCAGGAGTCAACCTTCTACTGATCAGAAAGTTTATGCTTATCAGGCGAAAAGGTTATAACTTTCAATGTTGGAAATATCCCCAGGATAAAAATATTGGAGCATCTTTATAAAAATTGTCTAGAATTTTTTTGTCAGCTGTCTTGCACTAATGAAGTGCCAGCCACCTGACCCTGAGTGTGGCAACTAATTAATGTTAATGTCAATGTCAGCAGATCATCACCACCAATGGACAGCTAAAGAAGACTGTCAGAATGATGGTGCTGGATAAGCAGAGTTTTTCCAGGTGAGTAAAAATACTTTTATCAGGTCATTTTTTCAAAATCCTGGACTATTCAATACATTATTTTTCTTTAACCTCAGCCAAACTACAAGTTTCCAGGAATGTAAATAGGTAGAGGCTGCTCCATTCTATTTGCTACATCTGAATAATAACACATGACTGAAATTCTAAATGGGAATCAACAGTCACAAAACATGTTTTACATAAATATGAAATATGCTAAAAATGCCTATGCATGGGGTTTCTCATTCCAAAAGAGGATTCTCTGTTAACTCTAATAGCTGAATGAATGTTGCTTTTGTATGACAACAAGCAATATCCACTCAATGACCACTGAACTTACAGTGCATGGTATTTTCACCTTACAAACTAGTTTTTATTATACTGTACATCAGATCACTGCAAATTAATTTTCGCAAACTTGTGACTGTAATGATTTAAAAGGAGATTTTCTTTTCTAATAATTTTTAAAAATGTATCACTCTTCTAATGCATTTTACCAAGTAAAGGTAAGAGTTAAAACTAGAGATGAGTGGAGCTTTTGAAATTCAAATTCACTGACTTTGCCAAATTTTACCCAAAAATTAGATTTGAGGTGAATAAATTTGTGCCAAACTCAATACTGTAGAGATTATAATTGGTCAGAAAAAACATGTGGAAAAGAGAGAGCCCCACTGACCATATGAGCTCATACTCTACATCGGAGAGAGTGGACCATGTTTCCTATAAGAGCTTACAATCAACAGGCAAGAGAACGGACCCTGCTGACCATAAGAGCTTACACTCTACATAAGAGAGAGAGAACCCTGTTGACAATAACCGTTCACACATTACAGAAGAGAGAGACTTACCCAGTGACTCTGGAGATGGAAAACGACTCTGACGTATAAGCTTTGCTCCTCTGGGAACCGCTTATCTATGATGACCCAGGTACTGACCACCACTGTACAAGGTATGATAATAATCTGTAATATGTCATAGCTACAATACACTATGGTGAAGCCCACACTGCAGTACAAAATTCCTCTGGCTCACTTTATGATGTTAAATCGAGCTGGGTAATATTTTTAGGAGAATGCAAACCAAATCTCAAAATATTCAAATTTGGATGAAATCGCAAATTTCAGCAAATTTGACACAGATCAATGTGTTCATCTCTGTTTATAGCATTCAAGTAAATAAATCATAGGACACAAATAAAATTAATTTACAGGTGCACAAATATACAATAATGCGTCCAATATACAGATATATACATACACCGTGTGTAAGCACACTGCTATTAATGAATACATGAACTCTGCTTATGCAGTAAATGTTAAAAATGTAAGGTAAGATTTTTTATCAAAAAGAGCAAAAACAATACAGCAAACCAAGATGTACTTAAATATGAATGGTCACTATCACTACCTCTCCTTCTGCCAAGCAAGCGCTCAATTGAACTGTTGAAGTGAAAGGAAATCAAGCACACAGTTCCCACTTACAATTTTATTGCATACATTGGGATGTGGGGACCTCTCCAGGGTTTAGCACACTTATCTGCCCTTATTTTCCAGGCAAGCTTTTAATTGTGAGCTTGTTTCCTTTCACTTCATCAGTAAAGATAAGGCCTGCTTTAGTACATGGAAAAGTAGGACATTAGTGATATGGACCATTCATATTTAGGCACAGGATGGCTTTTGTACTTTTAAATTTTTTATGTTTACAGCTGTACCAGAGTACATGTATACATTACTGTACTTTTGGGACTATAAAATGCACTGTTTTCCCCAAAAAATTTTTGGGGAAAATGGGAGTGCATCTTATAGTCTGAATGTACTTAACAGCAGTTTGGAGGCAGCAGGAGTCAGGCGATTCTGCCAGCCCTGGGTGTTCAGTGGTCCGACTCTGCAAGGCAATGATCTGACTCACGCATGTGTAGACTGAGACCCCCTGTGACCCCCGCTTCACCAGCGCTAGCATTTCCCCTTCCTCGATAAACTAAATTCGGACTGTAAGATGGATCCCCATTTGATGCTTTAATTTTTTTCCCTATTTTCCTTCTGAAAATTTGTGTTGCATCTTATTGTCCTGTGCATCTTATATTCTGAAATATATGGTAATCACAGCATGCTCACGCTGTCACGATCCATTTTTGGATCTGTGTCAGTTTGGGCTGCTCACATTTAAACTTTTTTCCTTTCTGGCTATTGGGGGTTAATGTCAGTTTTTTACCCCGGTGACCGCTGGTGTTGATACAACTTTAGTTAGTCTGCTGCTGTGTTTTTCCCACCGGTGGCAGCTGGTGTTACTGCATTGTGATTAATTATCTATGCAGGTGAGTGCCACTCCCACCTCCCTTTTAAGGCCACCTGGTGCTGCAGCTCACTGTTGGTGTTACACTGCCTTTTGGAGACCAACCTAGCTGGAGTCAGGAGCTGGCAGAGTTCTGTGGTGGTTCAGTTGTATGCGGTTATCAAGTAGCTAACTCTGCTGTCCAGGAGCATTGCAGCAGAGCAAGCTAAGAGTTGTTTTGTCCTACCTTGTCTGTTTTCTTCCCCTGGTGTTTTATTAGTTCAGCGGTGGGACCAGTGTCCGCACTTGCCAGTTCTCTAGTAAGGGATAGGTGCAGGGCAAGTGAGGGATCCAGGTATCCTGTTCCTGACAGGTTGAATGAACCTGTTAAGGGAACGTCAGGAGAGTTCAGGGCACTTCCTTAGGAGAGTGCAGAAGGTGTCCATTTCCTGTTCCCTATTGCAGGACCCACCGTTGTAATTGTGTCCCCGGTGTCCCCATGTCTGTCGTGGTTGTTTTTTGTGACCGACCGATCGTCGGATCTCGTCACTCAGGACCAGTCACTTTGTGACGCACGCATTGTGTATGCATTTAGTTCATTTAGTTACCACATTCAGTATTGTAAAAAAAGTAAGGAAAACTCTTCTATATTTGTTTTAATTATCTTGAAGATATCAAATTTGGATTTTCATTTATTTAAATAGTAACTTATGAATGATAGAAAAATGTTTTAACTAAACAAAAAACACTAAAGATGGCTAAATGCATTAGGTTATCAGCATCGAGATCTAATGATCTTATCAATACTGTTAAACTATCTAATATGAATGGGGGCATTCTGACTGTCTCTTCATGGCAGATGTCTCTGGAAAGATGAATCGTGTGTTATACATTTTAAGATGCTCAATTATTTATTCTCATGGAAAATAAGCAACTTTAAGGGAGTCTGTCTGTATTCCCCTGTATTGAAAGCACATGCATGCTCCAGCAACTGGTGAAGGATATCTGAGGTGTATGGCTGCCTCTTAAAAAGCAACACTCCAACAGGTTTTTCATTGCAGTACTAAAGAGGAGCAACTAATCTAAGTTCTCTGCCCCTAAAATTATACTCACCAGCCACCATCTTCATCTTTTTTCAGCACCACTGTGGTCGGTCTTCAGCAGTTTTTGAGCTGCCGGATCAGTCCAGTGTTTGCTGGGTGTTCTGGAAGTCACAACTCAATGTAAAAGTATGAGAGCCAGAACGATGCCAGAATGAGACTCTCATAGACTTGCATTGAGAGCTTGTGACCACTACCTCTTATTTCTGGTCAATCAGAAGTTGCGGTCACAAGATGACAGCACGGGATCAGAGCAGCGCCGGCGGAGAGCTAAATATGGCGGTTGGTGAGTATAATACTAGGGTAAGGAAGCTTACATTAGTGGCACCAATCAGGCACTAAAATAAAAAAAAGCTGGATTGGTACTTTATCAAATTGACTGTGATAATTTACAATAATTTGTGAAATGTAACATTTATAAATACAGTATGTCATTTTCATGGATGGGAAATTTTAAAACATACAGAATTTTCTTTCCACTTTTACTTTTTTTAGGCTTTCATTTTATATCCACCATCAGTATCTCTAAGGTATCTGGGCTTTACCTTGGCCATTTAAAGGAGGCCTCCCATGAACTTTTTTTTCCATAAAAATGTGCATATGTGTATGTAGTGTATGGTCAATGTGGTAAAATACTCACCTATCACTGTTTTCTCCAATATCCAACTCCATTCTGCTATTCTTCTAAGTGATGTCACCACTCTTCAGACTCTCTGGGTTTCTCTGTGCTCCATGTGTGAGGCGGACATCTCTTTTACAATATAAGACTATGGAGCCCTGTTCTGACGTTTCATATGATTACATTGTAAAAGTCACTTCTGGGACACACAGAGAGTGTAACATGACTTGGAGAGTCTGAAGAGTGGAGACATCACTCAGAAGAGGAGTGGAATAGCACTGGATAACGTAGACAATGATGAAAGGTGAGTGTATTAACACACTGACAATACAGGACATACAAATGTACAGAGATTTACTGACAACAGGTTCATGTAAGGGCTTCTTTAAAGCCATTTTCAACCTTGAAGGAGTAGATTTAGTGGTGTATCCTTAGTTTTCTGTACCACAGACAAAAATAACATGAAAGTTACTAACCTACAGCTAATTCAGTACACCATACCATATAACATTAATCACATCCCTTAAGTTCAATAAAAAGATAGCATTCTGTATTCGAAGAAAATTTTAAATTTATTCAAAATGTTAACTATGAAAAAGAACAAAAATCAGCTTTAGGTAGCATATAAAAATGAAGGGGAGAAACTAATTTAAAATTGTTTTTATGCACTGTATGTGATCTTAGCTATAGATTCTTGTTAATATTTTTCATTTTTTTATAGTCTGAGGTATGGACTTTTATGTCTGACTGATCTGAAAAGCTACTTTAGAAATAAACAGTATATAAATAGTTTCAGGCAAAATTAAGCTTTTTACAGTTAAAAATTTTTTGGTGTTAAAATGATTTCTATTAAAAGATTGTGATAAAAGTCATCACTTACATGATCAAAGAATGTCACTTGCAACATACAGTATGTTCATAGATATATTTTTCTGAAACATTGCTTGTACGCTGTGCTGTATCCTTATTTTTTTAATTTGAGAACATAAAAGTTTGTGCAATCACTGGAAGAATTTGTTATGCAAAATGTGAAGCAAAACATATGTTCTAAAGACTTAAAAAAACTGAGCAAAATATGAAAATGATTGTTTAAGCCAATGTTGAGCAATAAACCAAAACATTGGTGCTTTTATTTTATATCTTACTTTTTGTGTTTGCATTTTCTTGTTCACTTTCTGAGATATAACATTGAAATATAAAGCAATTTTAGCTTATGTTAAGCAGCATAGACTATAAGTGTGGAGGCTCTTATATATACCTTTCTCCGATGGTGTGCTCAATATGGGTTTTCAGCCAATCTTACTCCTTATTTTTCTCTTATCTGGCTCCAATTAAAGAATAAATGCCCAAAGCCCTTCAGATGTAAAAGTGGACACAGACTCATCATGCAGACCTGTGCTCTGTCCTATCCTAAGTCCTATATAAGTGCATCAAGTCATAGGTCAATGCCATAGATCGTATGTCCTTTAGTTGTAAAACATTTACAGTTGAAACCAGAAGTTTACATATACTTTATAAAAAAACATATATGCATGGTTTTCTCAACATCTGACATGAAATCAGAATAAACCTCTCCCGTGTTAGGTCAATTAGGATTACCATAATTATTATTATTTGCCAAATGCCAGAATTATGATATATATATATATATATATATATATTTACTAGCTGAAGAGCCCGGCGTTGCCTGGGCATAGTAACCAACTGTGGTTAGTTATAACAAATTATAATGATTATATTGCACATAAAAACATTTCACATCATATATTCAACACTACAGATTTGCAACACAAATTAACTAAACGATTACCCAAGTATTGATAGTATATTTTTTTCAACTCATTCAAGAGCCTTTTGATAAACAACATGTGTGGTTTTTCCTTTCGGTGCAAAGATGAACAGATTTTTGGTAGTTCCAACTCTTGAACAGATCACGTAAAGTTGACCATGAGCAAAGCATGGAGATAGCAAATCGATCCCTACTACTTTCAAGGACTGTCCCTAAGCATTGTTAATGGACATTGCAAATAGCAATTGAACTGGAAACTGGAGGCATTTAAAATCAAAAAAACAAATCAGATGGAATGAGTGGAATTCTTGGAATGAAAATGTCCTCTCCTTTGGCACATCCTGTTTCTGAGCTGTGTATCTAACCCTATCCTGTGTGATAATGTCTGCTGACCTGTGTACTTAATCCTCCCCTGTGGGATACTTTCTGCTGAGCTGTGTATCTAATCCTATCGGATGTTACTGACTGCTCAGCCGTGTATCTAATCCTATCCTATGTGATACTGACTGCTGAGCTGTGTATCTAATCCTCTCCTGTGTGATACCATCTGCTGAGCCGTGTATCTAACCATATCCTGTGTGATACTGACTGCTGAGCCATGTCCCTAATCCTATCATGTGTGTTACTGACTGCTCAGCCATGTATCTAATCCTATCCTGTGTGATACTGACTACTGTGCCATGTATCTAATCCTATCCTGTGTGATACTGACTACTGAGTCGTGTATCTAATCCTATCCTGTGTGATAATGTCTGCTGAGCCATGTATCTATTCCTATTCTGTGTGATACTGACTGCTGAGCTGTGTATCTAATCCTATCCTGTGTGATACTGACTGCTGAGCCGTGTATCTAATCCTATCCTGTTTGATACTAGGCTCCCCCTGCAGTCTGTGTCAGAGGGTGGTCTGTGTTGGCACGGTAATAAATTGTGTTATTTCCAGCTTTACAGAAGGACGATAACACCATAGAAATGATAAGAATAATAGGCCTCAGTAACCACAACTGTCTACAAAGAAAACTGTTGCCGATAGCGACCAATCACAGCTCATTTTTCATCTTTTAAACAACTCAGGGACAGCCTGGTGAGTTTAGAGTGGTGACTTTTGTGTTTCGACTTTTATGTGGCGTGGTTGGTGCATGTGTTGAAGCACATGGTAGTGTGTAGTGCATTTTGTGTGTGTGTTCATATCCGCGTGTGTGGTGAGTATCCCATGTCAGGGCCCCACCTTAGCAACTGTACGATATATACTCTTTGGCACCATTGCTCTCATTCTTTAAGTCCCCCTTGTTCATATCTGTCAGCTGTCAATTTGCCTCCAACATTTTTCCTTTCACTTTTTCCCCATTATGTAGATAGGGGCAAAATTGTTTGGTGAATTGGAATGCGCGGGGTTAAAATTTTGCCTCACAACATAGCCTATGATGCTCTCAGGGTCCAGACGTGTGACTGTGCAAAATGTTGTGGCTTGTAGCTGCAACGGTGCAGATGCCAATCCCGGACATACACACATACATACATACAAACATACACACACACACATTGAGCTTTATATATTATATATATATATACTGTATATACAGTATATATACAGAGAAAGAGTGTTAGGATTGGTGGAATGCACCAAATAAGAAATTATAATAAGGTGAGTTTGCAATACGGGGTCCACCGTGCAGTGATGGAGAAAACCGCAGCATCACAATGGCGGAGCAAGGCTCGACGAAAACATTTTAAGCACACTGAGTTAAATGTCACTAAGTGTGCACAGAGCGCAAAGTAACAAGCTCTGTTAACTACTTAGCCAATTTGCAGCTTAATGACAAGGCCAATTTTTACAATTCTGACCACTGTCACTTTATGAGGTTATAACTCTGGAACGCTTTAACGGATTCTGCTGATTCTGAGACTGTTTTTCCGTGACATATTTTACTTTATGTTAGTGGTAAAATTTCTTCGATATGGCTTGCATTTATTTATCAAAAAAATGGAAATATGGCAAAAAATTTTCTAAATTTTAATTTACATGCACTTAAATCAGAGAGATATGTCACAAAAAATAACATTTCCCACATGCCTGCTTTACATCAGCACAATTTGGGAACCATAATTTATTTCGTTAGGAAGTTATAAGGGTTAAAATTTGAACAGCAATTTCTCATTTTTACAACAAAATTTACAAAACCATTTTTTTTAGGGACCACATCACATCAATGGGGCAGCACGGTGGCTCAGTGGTTAGCGCTGCAGCCTTGCAGCGCTGGAGTCCTGGGTTCGAATCCCACCAAGGACAACATCTGCAAGGAGTTTGTATGTTCTCCCTGTGTTTGCGTGGGTTTCCTCCGGGCACTCCGGTTTCCTCCCACACTTCAAAGACATACTGATAGGGAATTTAGATTGTGAGCCCCATCGGGGACAGTGATGAAAATGTGTGCAAACTGTAAAGCGCTGCGGAATATGTTAGCACTATATAAAAATAAAGATTATTATTATTATAATGCAGAATTGGCTAGAATTGAGATTGACACCATGTTGTGTTTGGAGAGACCCTAATGTGCCTAAACAGTGGAAACAAGTGACCCCATTTTGGAAACTAGACCCCTTATGGAACTTATCTTGGTGTGTGGTGAGCACTTTGAGCCTCCAAGTGCTTCGCATAAGTTTATAACTTAGAGCCGTGTGAAAATAAAAAATCTTCTTTTTACCACAAAAATGAACTTTTTACCCCAAATTTTTATCTGCAAGGGTAACAGGAGAAATTAGACCCCCAATGTTGTTGTGCAATTTGTCCTGAGTATGCTCATACCACATATGTGGGGGTAAACCACTGTTTGGGCGCATGGCAGAGCTCAGAAGGGAAGGAGTGCTGTTTGACTTTTTCAATGCAGAATTGGCTGGAATTGAGATTGGACGCCATGTCGCATTTGGAGAGCCCCTGATGTGCCTTAACAGTGAAAACCGCCCCACAAGTGACATCATTTTGGAAACTAGACCCCTTTAGGAACTTATCTAGATGTGTAGTGAGCACTTTGAATCCCCAAGTGATTCACAGAAGTTTATAACGCAGAGCCATGAAAATAAAAAATCTGGAGAAAAGAAGGTTTAAGCATACTCGCGGATTCTTTACTGTAAGAGCAGTGAGACTATGGAACTCTCTGCCATATGATGTTGTAAAGAGTGATTCCCTACTAAAATTTAAGAAGCGACTGGATGCCTTTCTTGAAAAGTATAATATTACCGGTTATATATACTAGTCTCCTTGATATTGCGTTGATCCAGGGAGCTAGTCTGATTGCCGTTTCTGGAGTCGGTAAGGAATTTTTTCCCCAATGTGAAGCTTACTGTTTGCCACATGGGTTTTTTTTTTTTGCCTTCCTCTGGATCAACATGTTGGGGTAAGTTAGGGTAGGATATGGGTTGAACTAGATGGACTTAAAGTCTTCCTTCAACCTTAATAACAATGCTACTATGCTATTTTTTTTCCTCAAAAATGAATTTTTAGCCCACTATTTTTTATTTTCACAAGGGTAACAGGAGAAATTAGACCACAAAAGTTGTTGTGCAATTTGTCCTGAGTACGATGATACCCTATATGTGGGGAGAACCACTGTTTGGGTGCATGGGAGAGCTCGGAAGGGAAGGAGCGCAGTTTTGGAATGCAGGCTTTGATGGAATGTTCTGCGGGCATCATGTCGTATTTTCAGAGCTCCTGATGTGCGTAAACAGTAGAATCTGATCCTATCAACCTGTATGACAACTTGCAGCAGCAGCAGCAGAAGCAGCCTCTCTATGCTGTTATAACATGGAGAGGTACATGGGGATTCGGCAGCCCATGACAAAACCCTTTTGTCTGGACGATGGGGATGGTCCAGTCCTAACAAAAGCATTAGTGGAAACGTGATTATTTACTGAACTGCGTACAAATTTTGCCTACACTGAGGAAAAATGTTTGGGAAACCGAACACAAATCCTAATTAGCTATGTTCATGCTGAATTTGAGATTGGCAAACATTTTCTGAACAAGTTCGCTCATCTCTAATTACAAATGACATAGGAAGCAAAAATGCTGGTGATTATACAGAAAAGGCACTTATATATAAGATAGAGAAGAAATACTGTGCACAACTGGAATATCTCTGAAAGACACAATTCTTATCAGATGAGTGATTCATAATCCTACTCGTGTCTTGTAATGTTTTCAAGAGATTTTGTATTTATGGTAATAAGAAAATACTTGGTTTAGAAAGTAAAATGAATCTAAAAGTATTTCAGAGTTTCCTGTGAAATTAGAATAGTAGTAATTACATTCTCAGGCAAAATAAATGCGGAATAGAAACCAATTATAATATTGATATTAGAAATGTTTTCGTATTTAAATTACTTTCGTAATAAGGAAAACACATGTCTACCCCGACATACAGTACAGACCAAAAGTTTGGACACACCTTCTCATTCAAAGAGTTTTCTTTATTTTCATGGCTATGAAAATTGGAGATTCAGTCTGAAGGCATCAAAACTATGAATTTACACATGTGGAATTATATAATTAACAAAAAAGTGTGAAACAACTGAAAATATGTCTTATATTCTAGGTTCTTCAAAGTAGCCACCTTTTGCTTTGATTATTGCTTTGCACACTCTTGACTTTCTCTTGATGAGCTTCAAGATTTAGTCACCGTAAATGGTCTTCCAACAGTCTTGAAGGAGATCCCAGAGATGCTTAGCACTTGTTGGCCCTTTCGCCTTCACCTCAACAACATTTTAACTGATAAAATCTTATCAAGATATTCTCCATTTTTATAGTATAATACCACTTGTGGGCAGTGATTAGTGGCACGTGAAGTGCCAAGAGTTCTGTAGTATACAAAGTACGCATCCACTGTGCCAACAAACAGGCTCGACGTACATGGCTCTTTTGCATCCATGAGACCTTAGAGTGGTTGTCTATTCACAAGATATTGAGGAAAAATCTTCTAGAATACAGAATACGTCATCAGTATTTGATTCGGAGGGGTCTGTCTGACACTCTGTACCTCTTGTAATCAGCCATTATTATCCCCAGCAGCACACAATCTGTTGGTTTCTGATGAAAAGGATTCTCTATCTCGAAAATCGTAAAACCTTTTAATCAATATATTCTATCCTTTTTCTGCATCAGCTTGATCAGGTCTAAGACATCTACAGTATCTATTTATATATGTATTTCGGATTGTAAAATATGATGCCATATCCCAATTAGTTTTGTCCTTAGCTATTTCTATACTATTTTAAAAAAAATTTCAAACCAGCAAGACATCATAAGCCCATTACTTAGACTAAAAGACTAAAAGACAGTGAAAATATATCTAGAATTCAAAAATAATCTAAAATCATGACACAAGATCATGTACAGTGTATAACAACAATTTTAGATTACTTTCTGGTATTCACTTTTATGCTTTGCATTGATTTTCCGTTATTGATGATCATTAGCAATAATTCAGCAGTATATTTGGTCTCACCCCACCTCAATTGCATCCCTGCAATTTGAATATTTCATTATTGGAAGCTGTGTCATGTGTTCTCTAGACTGACCACAAGTCCAGATCTTGTCACCCTGCATAGATATAGGGTCGGTCTCCCGTTTAACTACAGGACAACATCATTGTTAGAAATGGTTGCAAATGGTCATATTTACATTTAAAAATGATCACCAGGTGTGATGTCCTTATTCACATCCCTGCAGCATTTCACGCATATTTGTCACAGATCTGCTGCATCACATGCAAAGTACATTGAAATGAATAAGGTTTAGTATAGAGTCTGGAACATTGGTGTTGGAAAACAACTGCACACATAACATTTTATAGCACATGGCATATGATGGCAAAAATTTGGCATTACAATGACATTTACATGCAAATAAAACAGTTTGATGGACCCAAGACCTTACCATGTACCAAGTGTTCCTCACCTGAAGGATTGTGGTTATAGGGTAAAGTAACCAGTTAGCTGGCTATTGTAAGGGAAAGTTAAAAGTTCTTCCCCGGAGATGGCCTGTGATTGGCATCAGATATTCACAAACAGAAGGCAGCTTAAGGTTACAAGATGGCGACGCTGGGCATTTGTGTCAGACCTCTGGCGTCTTCCCCCACCCTCCCTCCATGAATTTTATGTTTTGTCCTGGCCTTGGGTTAGTCATTCAGGTAACTGAATGGACACCATGTTTTGGATAATGGGTGGTGGGGTTAGAACAGTTAATAATTTAAGAAAGAATAGAGGTACACAGAGATACATAAAGTGCATGTATTCTAATGCCAGAAGCCTTGCCAACAAAATGGAGGAATTGGAGTTAATATTGATGGAACATAATTATGACATGGTGGGGATATCTGAGACATGGCTGGACGAGAGCCATGACTGGGCAGTTAATTTACAGAGCTATAGTCTGTTCAGAAATGACCGTACAAATAAGCAAAGGGGAGGCATGTGTTTATATGTAAAATCATCCTTAAAACCCATCCTGTATGATAATATATATGAATCTAATGAAAATGTAGAGACCCTGTGGGTAGAGATAAGGGGAGGGGGAAAAATAATAAATTACTGATAGGGGTTTGTTATAAGTCTCCAAAAATAATGGAAGCAACAGAGAATATCCTCATAAAGCAAATAGATGAAGCTGCGACTCAAGGAGAAGTAATTATTATGGGGGACTTCAACTACCCTGAAATACATTGGGGAACCGAAACCTGCAGTTCCAGCAAAGGTAACAGGTTTTTGACAACTATGAGAGACAGTTACCTTTCACAACTGGTTCAGGACCCAACAAGAGGGGGGGTACTGCTAGACCAAATATTAACCAACAGGCCAGACCGCATATCAAATATAAGGGTTGGGGGTCACTTGTGTAATAGTGATCACTAGAGTTGAGCGACTTTTGGTTTTTTAGGGTCGCGTTTCGTTTCGTGAAACCCGACTTTTCCAAAAGTCGGGTCGAGCAAGATCGTCCGATTATAGGGAAAAGTCGGGGTCGTCCCGAAACACGAAACCCAATGTAAGTCAATGGGGAATAAAAGTCGGCAGTGAGAGGAGGACAGGAAACACACCTACAGTGCCCATTTGAATGCCAAAAGCATCAATTCTTCTTACTTAAGCTTGTCAACCTTAATTAACTTCATAATACAAGTTACGCACTGAAAAATGGGGGTTATTTGGCTAAAGTTGTGGGGGGGGAGGGCTGGCTGCAGGTTTTCATGTGCCCTGGGCGAAAGAGCGCCCCTTTAACACATACCACAACTCATCATGCTCCGATACGGCAGAGAAATAGCGGTAAAGTACAATGAAAAATACCTCACTTTTTACATCTCATGACGAGGCCCATCTATTTCTCCATACAGAATCATTGGTCCCATATAATGTTTGAAACAGTATATGATGAGCACCACATAATGCTACAGTATATGTTGGTCCCCATGGATGAAGCTCCACTGTGTTATGGGCCCAAATAATGCTCCAAACATAATGGGCCCCATTTCTAATGCTCTAGTGTATAATGGGCCCTGTAAATGCTGCTCCAGTGTCTGATGTCCACCTTTGGAATGTTCCAGTGTATGGTGGGCCCCATCTATCATTCTCCAGAGTATAGTGCTCCCCAAAAATTGCTGTCCCAACATTGAAAACAATCAAATAAGTCTCCTCGCTAGGGAATCCCTGTACTAGTCTAGACTCCTCGTCTTCCCGTCTTCCATCTCACTGCACAGTATTTCAACTTTGCAAGTGCTGTGATCCTGGGCAAGCAGGGGGGCCCACTCGTTGGCGACGGCACTGGCACAGGGCCCCTGATAGTACAGTGGTGTGTCTGATGGCGGGTGGGCCGAACCTGCACTTTCATCTGCAGCTTCCTCTTTGTCACCGTGTAAGATGGAACTGTATATGGGAAGGGTAACCTGAGTTTCATCAGGGTCAGATTCAGGCCGGGTAGCATGCGAGGGGAATGTAGTGGTCTGGGTCAATGTACCAGCAGATTCATCGAGCAGTGGCTGGGCATCAGTGCACTTGTGTCGCCCCCAGGAGTACGGTCGCCACAGTGGCATTACCTTCTTCCTAGGGAGTGTGATGTCATGCTTGGGAGCAACGAAGGATCTCTCTAGCAGGTTAACTGATTGGGCGGCGTTATTCCCACGAGTCATGACCCTCCAAACAGCGTTCATGAAGGCAAAGTGTTTGTTTTACGTGGGCAGTATGGTTGCAAAGCTGAACCTTAAAGGAATGTCCAGAAGGGCACCACCAGGAGTGGAGCCTACGGTTAAATTCAACTCCACCTGGGAAACCTCAACCATGCCAGCTACAGAACAGATGCACACATTGCAAGCTTAATTCCGTTAACGAACGAGACTCCGTCATGCCCCACGGTCCGAGTCCGGCTTACTAGAGGGACACGTGAGGCTCTGGCACATGAGATTGGCCAATAACTGGTGTGTCATGCCCTTACATGTCCGTGGCTGCATGTGCGCTACACTGAAAAGGCCAGCGTTTGTCGCTTACAGGTGCAGATAACCCGCTGAACAACGTTAGTGATGGGGATCACTGATTACAATTATTACCCACGAACAATGATTTCCCAGTAAGTGCAGGTCAACCGCAGTTCCGGAATTAGGCCTAACCGTCATTCCTGAAAAAATGAAAAACTTACGTGTGCAAACCACAGGTGCTGTAGCTTGCTTAACAGCTCGCCAGCCGTTCTCACGCCCAGTATGGATTACACGTGATTGCACAAAGGTGAGAAAGGGTACCGTATCCCCGGATAACATGTATGGATAGCGTACACATTCAAAATATATGTCTCAGGAGGCAGGCTCAGACGGTGTTAGGCCCAGTATGGATTGCACGTGATTGCACAAAGGTTAGAAAGGGTACCGTATCCCCGGATAACATGTATGGATAGCGTACACATTCAAAATATATGTCTATACATCAGGAGGCAGGCTCAGATGGTGTTAGGCCCAGTATGGATTGCACGTGATTGCACAAAGGTTAGAAAGGGTACCGTATCCCCGGATAACATGTATGGATAGCGTACACATTCAAAATATATGTCTCAGGAGGCAGGCTCAGACGGTGTTAGGCCCAGTATGGATTGCACGTGATTGCACAAAGGTTAGAAAGGGTACCGTATCCCCGGATAACATGTATGGATAGCGTACACATTCAAAATATATGTCTCAGGAGGCAGGCTCAGACGGTGTTAGGCCCAGTATGGATTGCACGTGATTGCACAAAGGTTAGAAAGGGTACCGTATCCCCAGAAAACATGTATGGATAGCGTACACATTCAAAATATATGTCTATACATCAGGAGGCAGGCTCAGACGGTGTCAGGCACAGTATGGATTTGACGGCCCAGATTACACAGCGGAGGAGCAGGGAGAGGTAAAGATTGCAAATGCTGGGGCCCTGCCCAAGCAAGGGGGGCCCACTCGTGGGCGTCGGTACTGGCACTGGGCCCCTCATAGTACAGCGGTGTGTCTGATGGCGGGTGTGCACCACCGTCAGAGACACTTGATTGCACTATGAGGGACCCTGTGCCAGTGCCCGCGCCCAAGAATCGGCCTACCCACCTGTCCAGGGCAACGGCACTCGCACGGTGTCGTGCGCTAGGTGGTGACCCCGGCCATGGGGGGGGAGGCAGCACAGTTAGGGAGTTTTAGAAAGTGGCATATGTTGATGTTGGACATTCAGCTGATGCAAAAGGCGAAATAGGTGAAGTCCCAGGAAGAGGTGGACCAAAGCAAGCCATTTTTCTGTCACCCTATGTGTCATCAGGGGAAGGTGGGACAAAATCCTTGGAAACCCATGCATGGTTCATTTTAATGAAGGTTAGATCATCCACATTTTGGGTTGACAGACGGGTCCTTTTTTCTGTCAGGATTGATCCAGCTGCACTGAAGACTCTTTCCGATAGCACACTTGCAGCTGGGCAAGCGAGCTCCTGTAAGGCATATTGGGCCAATTCAGGCCAGGTGTCCAGTTTAGCGGCCCAATAGTCAAAGGGGAATGACCTGTGTGGGAGAACATCGATATGGGAGGAAAAGTAGTTTGTAACCATAGGTGACAACTGCTGTCTCCTGTCACTTTCCATCGATGCAGTATTATCAGTTGTGTGAGCGGTATTTGAAAAATCAGTCCACAACATTGTCATGAAACCCCTGTCTCCAACGCCACTTCTGCTGTGTGCACCACGAACACCTCTGCCAAGCTGCCCCTGGCCCGTACGGCTCGTGTGAGAACCATCACCGCTGCTGTGTGCTGGGAATGCCTCAAGCAACCGATTTACCAGAGTTGCTTGTTTATTAGCCAATATTAGGTCAAGGTTCTCCTGTGGCATGATGTTTTGTAATTTGCCTTTATAGCATGGATCCAGGATGCTGGCCAACCAGTAGTCGTCATCGTTCATCATTTTGGCAATGCGGGGGTCCCGTTTTAGGATCTGCTAGGCATAATCTGACATGTGGGCCAATGTTCCCGGTGTCAATGATGCACTGCGAGTGCTGGGTGGAGGAGCACTTTCTGGCAAATCCACATCCCTCCAGTCACGCACAAACCCTGTACCAGACCTTGCCACGCCAACATTTTCACTTGCCCCACGAGATGCATCCTCCTCCCCTAAGTAATCATCCCCATCATCATCCTCCTCCTCCTCTTCTTCCTCCACCTCGTCCAGGAGAGGTCCCTGAGCAGACAATGGCTGAATGTCATCAAGGATTCCCTCCTCCTCTTCCTCCTCATCAACATTGGCTGCAGACGCCTGCTCCTTAAGGTGCGTCAAAGTTTGCATGAGCAGACGCATAAGTGGGATGCTCATGCTTAGGATGGCGTCGTCTGCGCTTACCAGCCGTGTGCATTCCTCAAAACACTGAAGGACTTTACAGAGGTCTTTCAGCTTCGACCACTGCACACCTGTCAACTCCATGTCTGCTCTCAAAGTGCCTGGCCGTGTATCCTCCCACAAATGCATTATGGCCTGCCTCTGCTCACACAGCCGCTCCACCATGTGCAGGGTGGAGTTCCACCTTGTTGCAATGTCGATAATGAGGCGGTGGTTGGGAAGGTGGAGCAATCTCTGCAGCTTCTGCATACGAACGGAGTGTACAGGCGACCGGTGGATGTGCGCGCACAGTCTTCGCACCTTCTGGAGCAGGGCTGTTAACTCCGGATAATTTTTGAGGAAGCACTGCACCACCAGGTTCAAGGTGTGAGCCAAGCAAGGTATGTGGCTGAGTTTTGAAAGGGCTATGGCTGCCACAAAATTACGGCCGTTATCACTAACTACCTTGCCTGCCTCAAGATGTACACTGCCCAGCCATGACTCAGTTTGTCGCTTCAAGTGCTCGGCCAGCACCTCGGCGGTGTGTCTGTTGCCCAAACACATCATCTGCAACACAGCCTGCTGACGCTTTCCACTAGCTGCTCGATAGGGGGACACATCGTGTGCAACAGTGGCAGCTGCAGATGGAGTGCTCGTACGACTGCGCTCTGTGGACGAGCTTTCGCTTCTGGAGGAGGAGGAGGAGGGTCGAACGCCTACAGCCAACTGTTTCCTATACCGTGGGCTAGGCAGCACTGTCCCACCACCGCTGTCCCCTGTGGACCCTGCATCCACCACATTAACCCAGTGCGCAGTGATGGACACGTAACGGCCCTGGCCATGCCGACTGGACCATGCATCAGTTGTGAGGTGCACCTTTCCGCTCACTGACTGCTTGAGTGCATGGACAATGCGGTCTTTCACATGATGGTGGAGGGATGGGATGGCTTTGCGAGAGAAGAAGTGGCGACTGGGTAGGTCATAGCGTGGTACTGCATAGGCCATGAGTTCGCGGAAAGCTGTGCTTTCCACCAACCGAAAGGGCATCATCTCAAACGAGATTAGTTTGGCAATGTGGGCGTTCAAACCCAGTGTACGCAGATGAGAGACTGAGTACTTTCTTGACCTACTCATAGTGTCTGGGAGGGTGAGCTGGACTTGAGAGCTGCATATGGTGGAAGTAGCGGTGGACAGGGCGGACTGGGAGAGGGTTGATGATGGTGATGGAGTTGGTGTTCTTTCTGATGGCCTAGAATCAGTCTTTCGTTGATATAACAGTTGGATTCCCTGACTGCTGTGGTCTTGCAACGACACCTCAACATTTGCTGCTGTGCTAACCGGTGGGCTTACAGTGGGGGAAACAATGTAGCGTTGCTGACTACCTTCGTTGTGATCAGTTGCACATGTGGCACTTGAGGTTTGGTGTTGTGTCCACGCTTGCAAGTGCATGCTGGTTAAATGTCTAAGCATGCAACTGGTATTCAAATTTTTCAGATTTTTCCCTCGGCTAAAGGTCTTTGCGCACTTCTTACAGATAACCTTGGCCTGATCATGAGGATTTTGTTCAAAAAAGTGCCACACTGCACTCTTCCTACTTTGGCAGACATTTTGCGGCCTAGCACGCTGTGATCTTTTGACCCTCTGGACAAGCTGTCCAGCAACTCTTTTGATGTTTGGAACCTGTCTTTGGAGTGCTACAGGCCTGCCAGATAACAGCTGTTGCGATGTCGATGTCTGCTGTGGATGCTCCTCATCTGAGCTATTGGAAGCAGCACCCTCTTCCCCCAATGGATGCCAATCTGGGTCAACAACTGGGTCATCCATCACCTCCTCTTCTATGTCATTTGCACCTTCCTCTGTGTCACCGTGTATGGTGGTATAGTGTACGGGAAGGGGCACCTGAGTCTCATCAGGGTCAGAATCTGGCTCTGTATACTGCGAGGACAATGTAGTGCTCTGAGTGAATGTACCAGCAGAATCATCCATCAGCGGCTGTGCATCAGTGCACTCCATGTCAGATTCATCTTGGCCTGGGTAATTCACCATTTGACTTGATAATCCAGGCATGGTATGTGAAAACAGCTCCATGGAGTAATCAGTAGTATGGCCTGCGTCATCCTTCAATCTTGGTTGGGGTGAAGGACACAAGGAAAGGTGTGGTTCATGAACATGAGCCTCCAATGACGACTCAGTGCTTTTACTTTTTACAACTGAAGAAGAGGAGGCGATAGAGCTGGAGGCTGAGTCAGCAATGTAAGACAAAACTTTTTCCTGATGCTCTGGCTTTAAAAGCGGTTTGCCAACTCCTAGAAAACTAAGCGTTCGAGGCCTTATGTAGCCAGACGATGACGCAGGCTCAACACCTCCTGCATTCGGTCCTATTTTGCTCTTGCCACTGCCATCAGATCAACCACCAACACCATCATTACCAGCTGCCAACCCCCGCCCAATTCCACGGCCTCTTCCACCAGCCTTCCTCATTTTTGGTAGAAATGTAGACAAAATCCAACAAACTATATAGTAATGTAAAACAAGGTACAAGGTGTCTATAGGACAGGGGAGATTTTGAATTTCTACAGACACTTGTGGACACTGGACACTTTTGGATTGTGTGAGGCCCACTGATATCTGAGCGCTATGTGACAGGCTTGATGGCACAGCTGTGACCAAAGTGACTAGAGGATAAGGGAGATTTTGAACCTCTGCACACACTTTTGGACATTGGACACTTTTGGATTGTGTGAGGCCCACTGATATCTGAGCGCTATGTCACAGGCTCGATGGCACAGCTGTGACCAAAGTGACTAGAGGATAAGGGAGATTTTGAATCTCTGCACACACTTTTGGACACTGGACACTTTTGGATTGTGTGAGGCCCACTGATATCTGAGCGCTATGTCACAGGCTCGATGGCACAGCTGTGACCAAAGTGACTAGAGGATAAGGGAGATTTTGAATCTCTGCACACACTTTTAGACACTGGACACTTTTGGATTGTGTGAGGCCCAATGAATATCTGAGCGCTATGTGACAGGCTCAATGGCACAGCTGTGACCAAAGTGACTATAGGATAAGGGAGATTTTGAATCTCTGCACACACTTTTGGACACTGGACACTTTTGGATTGTGTGAGGCCCAATGAATATCTGAGCGCTATGTGACAGGCTCGATGGCACAGCTGTGACCAAAGTGACTAGAGGATAAGGGAGATTTTGAATCTCTGCACACACTTTTGGACACTGGACACTTTGGGATTGTGTGAGGCCCACTGATATCTGAGCGCTATGTCACAGGCTCGATGGCACAGCTGTGACCAAAGAGACTAGAGGATAAGGGAGATTTTGAATCTCTGCACACACTTTTGGACACTGGACACTTTTGGATTGTGTGAGGCCCAATGAATATCTGAGCGCTATGTGACAGGCTCGATGGCACAGCTGTGACCAAAGTGACTAGCGGATAAGGGAGATTTTGAATCTCTGCACACACTTTTGGACACTGGACACTTTTGGATTGTGTGAGGCCCACTGATATCTGAGCGCTATGTCACAGGCTCGATGGCACAGCTGTGACCAAAGTGACTAGAGGATAAGGGAGATTTTGAATCTCTGCACACACTTTTGGACACTGGACACTTTTGGATTGTGTGAGGCCCAATGAATATCTGAGCGCTATGTGACAGGCTCGATGGCACAGCTGTGACCAAAGTGACTAGAGGATAAGGGAGATTTTGAATCTCTGCACACACTTTTGGACACTGGACACTTTTGGATTGTGTGAGGCCCAATGAATATCTGAGCGCTATGTGACAGGCTCGATGGCACAGCTGTGACCAAAGTGACTAGAGGATAAGGGAGATTTTGAATCTCTGCACACACATTTGGACACTGGACACTTTTGGATTGTGTGAGGCCCACTGATATCTGAGCACTATGTCACAGGCTTGATGGCATAGCTGTGACAAAAGTGACTAGAGGATAAGGGAGATTGGATTGCTTTTAAAAAAGCAGTTTGCGGAGCAGTGGGTAAACAGCAATGCCAGCCTGTCAGGAAGCCTTAAAAGGCAGCCCAACAACCAACACCACTGATACACCACAATATAGCCTCCCCTTGCACTGCACACACAGTGACTGGTGTGTTGTGCAGGCCAAATTGCTAGCAGCAGAAGCAGTTTTTTTTTCTTCTCAGCAGGACAGAAAAAAAAATTGGGATTGCTTTTAAAAAAGCAGTTTGTGGAGCAGTGGGTAAACAGCAATGCAGGAATGTCAGGAAGCCTTAGAAGGCAGCCCAACAACCAACACCACTGATACACCACTATATAGCCTCCCCTTGCACTGCACACACAGTGACTGGTGTGTTGTGCAGGCCAAATCGCTAGCAGCAGAAGCAGTTTTTTTGTCTTCTTCCCTGCCTAACGCTCTCCCTACAGAATCAGCAGCAACCTCTCCCTATACTGAGATCGGCAGAAGTAAGATGGCGGTCGGCGTGCACGCCCTTTTATACCCCCTGTGACGCCCACCAAAGCAAGCCAATCACTTGCATGCCCTTCTGAAAGATGGTGGTGACCCCTGCCTATGTCATCACGTTGCCCACAGTGTCCGTGGATCCTGATTGGCTGAAAAAGAGCGCAAAACAAACTTTTGAAACGCGATTTTGGCGCGTAAGTCGCCGACCTCGTGGCCGACCTCATCCTAGGGTTGGGTTTCGTTTCGTGAAACCCGACTTTGACAAAAGTCGGCGACATTTGAAATTTTTCTACCCGTTTCGCTCAACTCTAGTGATCACAAAATAATAAGTTTTCATGTATCCTTTAATAAGATGTGTAGTAGAGGGGTTACAAGGACACTAAACTTCAGGAAGGCAAATTTCCACCGGATGAGAGATGATCTTGGTGCAATTAACTGGGACGATATCCTGAGACATAAAAATACACAAAGAAAATGGGAGACGTTTTTTAGCATCCTTAATAGGATCTGTGCACAATATATACCATATGGGAATAAACATGCTAAAAATAGAAAGAAGCCACTATGGCTAAATAGAGCTGTAAGGGGTGCAATAAGAGATAAAAATAAAGCATTTAGAGAATTAAAGCAAATAGGTAGTGATGAGGCATTAAATAAATACAGAAAATTAAATAAATTCTGTAAAAAGCAAAGCAAAATAGCAAAGATTGAGACAAAGAGACTCATTGCCAGAGAAAGTAAAAATAATCCCAAAATATTCTTTATCTACATACAGTAAATAGTAAGAAGCTAAAAAATGATAGTGTTGGCCTCCTTAAAAATAGACTGGGTGAAATGATGGATGAGGATGAGGAAAAAGCCAATATGCTAAATGACTTTTTTCAACAGTATTTACACAAGAAAATCCCATGACGGATGACATGATTAGTGATAAAAATTCTCCATTAAATGTCACCTGCTTAACCCAGCAGGAAGTACGGCGGCGTCTAAAAATCACTAAAATTGACAAATCCCCGGGCCTGGATGGGATACACCCCCCAAGTACTGCAGGAATTAAGCACAGTCATAGATAGACCATTATTTTTAATCTTTAAAGATTCCATAATAACAGGGTCTGTACCACAGGACTGGCATATAGCAAATGTGGTGCCAATATTCAAAAAGGGGAGAAAAACAGAGCTTGGAAATTATAGGCCAGTAAATTTAACCTCAATTGTGGGTAAAATCCTGGAGGGTTTTCTAAGATATATTATACTGGAGTATCTGGAGAAGAATAACCTCATGACCCAATATCAACATGGGTTTACAAGGGACCATTCCTGTCAGACTAATCTGATAAGCTTTTATGAAGAGTGAAGTTCCGGACTGGACCAAGGGAATGCAGTTGACATGGTGTACGTGGACTTTTCAAAAGCTTTTGATACGGTGCCAGACAAAAGGTTGAAACATAAAATGAGAACAATGGGGATGGGGAAAATATGTGTAAGTGGGTTAAGAGCTGGCTCAGGGATAGGAAACAAAGGGTGGTTATTAATGGAGCACACTCGGACTGGGTCACGGTTAGCAGTGGGGTGCCACAGGGGTCAGTTTTGGGACAACTTCTTTTTAACATATTTATTAATGACCTTGTAGGGGGCATTGAGAGTTGAATTTCAATATTTGCAGATGACACTAAACTCTGCAGGGTAATGAATACAGAGGAGGACAATTTTATATTACAGGAGGATTTATGTAAACTAGAAGCTTGGGCTGATAAATGGCAAATGAGCTTTAATGGGGATAAATGTAAGGTCATGCACTTGGGTAGAATGAACAAGAAGTATAATTATGTGCTTAATTGTAAAACACCTGGCAAAATTGTCACTGAAAAAGACCTGGGTGTATGGGTGGATGACAAACTCACATTTAGTGGCCAGTGGCAGGCAGCTGCTGCAAAGGCAAATAAAATAATGGGATGCATTAAAAGAGGCAAAGATTCTCATGAGGAGAACATAACTTTACCTCTATATAAGTCACTAGTGCGACCACACTTAGAATACTGTGCACAGTTCTAGTCTCCGGTGTATAAGAAAGATATAGCTGAACTGGAGCGGTTGCAGAGAAGAGCAACCAAGGTTATTAGGGAACTAGGGGGTCTGCAATACCAAGACAGGTTATTACACTTGGGGTTATTTAGTTTCGTAAATGGAAGACTTATGTGTGATGTTATTACAATGTATAAATATATGCGGGGACAATACAAAGACCTTTCTAATGATCTTTTTACTCTAAGACCTGTGACGGGGACAAGGGGGCATCCTCTACATCTGGAGGAAAGAAGGTTTAAGCATACTCACAGACATGGATTCTTTACTGTAAGAGCAGTGAGACTATGGAACTCTCTGCCATATGATGTTGTAATGTGTGATTCCCTACTAAAATTTAAGAAGGGACTGGATGCCTTTCTTGAAAAGTATAATATTACAGGGTATATACACTAGTTTCCTTAATATTGCGTTGATACAGGGAGCTAGTCTGATTGCCATATGTGGAGTCAGGAAGGAATTTTTTTCCCCAATGTGAAGCTTACTGTTAGCCACATGGGCTTTTTTGCCTTCCTCTGGATCAACATGTTAGGGCAAGTTAGGATAGGATATGGGTTGAACTAGATGGACTTAAAGTCTTCCTTCAACCTTAGTAACTATGTTACTATGTTACTATGTAAGTGTTCCTCACCTGAAGGATTGCGGTTATAGGGTAAAGTAACCAGTCACCTGGCTATTGTAGGGGAAAGTTAAAAGTTCTTCCCCGGAGATTACCTGTGATTGGCATCAGATATTCACAAACAGAAGGCAGCTTAAGGTTACAAGATGGCGACGCTGGGCATTTGTGTCAGACCACTGGCGTCTTCGTCCACCCTCCCTCCATGAATTTTATGTTTTGTCCTGGCCTTGGGTTAGTCATTCAGGTAACTAAATGGACACCATGTTTTGGATAATGGGATTGAACGTTTGCTAAGCAACTTTGATGTACAAGTTATATATATATGTATATATATACAGTAGTTTTACTGAGTTTTATGGATATGTTTAATAATCTAAATAAAGGCCGTGGCCAAAACTTTTTACACCAAGTCAACTTGCCATATTTTTTGTTTTTACCCTGTATAGATAGACATAAGTAATGTACTGTGTAATGCCATACATATCTCTGCTGCAAACAGAGAGAGGGAGGAGAGAGAGAGAGGAGGGGAGAGAGAGAGGAGAGAGAGAGGAGATAGAGAGATTTTTTTCATGTGCCACACTTGAAAACGCTGCTGCGGTTCGCAAAAAGAATTGACTTGTTGCTGAAAAAAAAAACTCTGCAAATCTGTGCGGATTTTTCCGCAGCATCTGCATAGCAATTCTTCATTTCCCATAGATTAACTTTGCCTGTGCACTACACTGCGGATTTCATGCAATTCCGCAAGGCAAAAAACCTTGCGGATCCGCATCAAAATCCTCAACGTGTGCACATAGCCAAAAGCTTGGGTGGAAATGGGTTTTCCAAATGGACAATGACCAGAAGCATAGTGCCTAAATGGATCCAACGCCGTCCATCGTTTGCTGTAATGGAAGCCTATGGGTGCAGGATCTGTCGTTGTCCGTCAAATGGCGGAATCCAGTGACGGATTCCATTTTTTTAAACTGAGCATGCTCCAATTATTATTACCAGTTAGGGAAGTCGGATCCATCAAAAAAACAGATCCGTTGCATCAGTTTTTCACAACCTGCTATGGATCCGTTTATTTCCATAACTGCTGGATTGAGACTGATGGCAAAAAACTGATGTGTGAAAAAAGCCTTACAAAGTGGCTTAAGGATAAAAAAGTTAATGTTTTGGAGTAGCCATCACAAAGCCATGATCTCAATCTTATTGAAAATTTATGGGCAAAGCTGAAAAGGCAGCTGCAGGCAAGGTGACTTGCACGGCATGGATCTCAAGCCTTGTCTGGTGCTGGTGCTGTGGTCTCCCATTCAGGCTCAGCTGCTGGAATGACTGCTCATCACAGACTTCGATCCCAGCGCCTTGTCCAGGCTTGTGCTGCATGTGTAATTACTGCTGGCCCTCAAGCTAAGTCTATGGTGACAGCTAGTTTACACATGCAGCGCTGTGCTCTGGAGCCTAAGTCCAGATTTCACCATATCGAACATGTCCATAATATGGTGCCATTCCATTGGTGGCAAGGTATAAAAAGCTCTCAATGGTGCACGCCTGTGCATTAGTATCATGTGTGTTTGGTGTGTTGGTGGCTACTTTACCAGTCTGTGTGCACGTGTGCCGCTAATAGCACTGCAGTGTAGGGTGGGAACTCCCGCTTGAACTTAACATCTACACTGGGCATCCTCAGGCGCATGTGCTAATGCTCACCGTGTGTCTGAGCAGGGTCAACCACCAGTTTAGTCTTCCCGGGGGGGGTTAAGTTATGGGGACCCCAATTAGTATTTTTCTATACGCCTGTGCAGTCTAACAGGGTATAGTCTTTTTGTGTTGGTTCATAGTACCGCTCTGTGGTTTAGCAGAGCTTGTTACTTTGCACTCTGCATGCTGAGTGACATTTAACTCAGTGTGCTTAAAGTGTTTTCACGCAGCCTAGCTCTGCCATTGAGCTAGATGCGGTTTTCTCCATCACCCCATGGTGGACCCCGGTTTGCGAACGCACCTTATTATAATTTCTTATTTGGTGCGTTCCACCAGTCTTAACAGTATACTGGTGCCAGGGTCTGGCAAGCAATGGTGGATGATCAGTGTCTTCATCAGTACATCCAGCAGCTTGTGAACAAGTTGGCCAATCTCTAGTGGGCATCTACAGCTGTGGACCTTGCCTCATTGGTAACACAAGCAGCCGCTGAAGCCACTACTAAAGTTACTGCTGCGATTCCTGTTTCCTCTGTGCCATGTTTTTCTCTGCTTGAAAAATTTTCTGGGGACAGCAAGGCTTGTAGAGGGTTTGTGAATCAGTGCTCAATCTACATGGAGTTACTGACTTCACAATTTCCAACAGAGCATACCAAGGTGGGATTTATTATTTCCCTTTTGTCAGGCAGGGCATTGGAGTGGGCTACACCATTATGGGAATGAGATGATCATCTGATCCTTAGCGCCACTTGTTTTTTGGAGGCCCAGAAAAAGGTATTTTTGGGGCCACAAGTAACCCATGATAACGCTCTGCAGCTCCTGGCTTTAACTCAGGGTTTGTTTTTGGTTAGCCAGTTTGCCATTCAGTTCCGTACCCTTGCTAACGAGTTGGAATGGTCTGATAAGATTTTAATACCTATCTTATGGAGGGGATTAGCAGATCATGACAGGGATGCTTTGGCCACTAGGAAGATTTCAACTATCCTAGTGGAATTAATATCTGTGGCCACAGGTATTGATCTGCAGCATGTTTAGCATGGTCTGGAGCGAACTCATGCTAAACCCTGAGTTCAGTTGCCTCCAAACTTCACTAATCCATTGTATCCCCCAACTCAGGTAAATGACTGTGTAGAGCCTATGGATGTCTCCCACTCTGGATGTCCGCAGCCACCTTTTTTTTACTTGTGGGCAAGTCGGTCACTTTGCCAATAAGTGTAACAACCGTCAGAGAGAGTCACAGCATCAAGTGGCCTTGGGGAGAGGTCCACTAGTTCCTGTTGAGGTGTCACCTACGCTGGCTTTTAGGGTTTTTCTGACGTTTGGGTCAGCTACTCTCATACCACTGGCTTGCGTGGACTCCGGGGCTGAGGGCAATTTTATGTCCACAACCTTCGCCCAACGGCACGCTATCCCATTAGTTATGCTACTTAAGCCAATGTCTTTTTGGGTAGCTAACGGATCCGTTTTGCCAACCACAATTTTCCATCAGACTGTACCCCTTACCCTCACCGTGTCTCCGAAGCATCAAGAGATAATCTCCTTTCTAGTTATCTCTGAATGTATGGATGAAGTACTTCTGGGGTTACCCTGGCTGCATCTTCATCCCCCAGATTGATTGAGCAACGGGGAACATACAAAACTGGGGTAGCTTCTGTGAAAGCCTGTATCTAAAAGCCCATGTACCGACGGGCAAGATGTTCGTACCATCTAGAACTTCAGCTGATCTGCAAAAACACTTCCATGCCTCCCAGCGTATGGCAGCTTCTGAGCGTGGCAAACATCGCCGGGGATGGGGTGTTGGAGGGGTAATGTTAGGCGTCGCTAGTCTCCCGCTGCACAGGATGGATCTCAAGCCTTGTCTGGTGCTGTGGTCTCCCATTCAGGTTTGGCTACTGAGATGACAGACTTTGGTCCCAGAGCCTTGCCCAGGCTCGTGCTGAATGTGGAATTACTGCTGGCCCTCAAGCTAAGCCTATGGTGACTGCTAGTGTACACGTACAGCGCTGTGCTCCGGAGCCTAAGTCCAGATTTCACCCTACTGAGTATGTCCTTGATATGGTGCCTTCCCATTGATGCTCAGACATCAGGTGCTTTGGTGATGTGGCAGCTTCAGATTGGTCCACTGGCATGGTCCTGTCTGTGTGGACTTGAGCATGATATAAAAAGCTCTCAAGGACGCATTTGTGTTTGGTGTGTTGGTGGCTACTTTAACAGCCTGTGTGCACGTGCGCTGCTAACAGCACTGAGAGAGTTTGACTAGACAGGCAGTATAGGGTGGGAACTCCTGTTTGAACTTAGCATCTACAGAAGGCATCCTCAGATGCTCATGCTAAAGCACACAGTGTGTCAGAGCAGGGTCAACCACCAGTTTAGTCTTCCCTGGGGGGTTAAGTTATAGGGACCCCAATTAGTATTTTTCTATACACCTGTGCAGTCTGACAGGGTATATTCCTTTTTGCGTTGTTTCATAGCATCAGTCTGTGGTTTAGCCTCTTAACGACCGCCGACACACCTTTTAACGCCGGTAGTTAAGGGTACTTAAACCACAGCGCCGTGAATTCATGTGGAAAAAGTGTATAGCGCCCCCCCAGAGTTGGACTTTCTCTGAGCTCTCAGCTGCCGGGAGTTTGTGGGCAGTTTCTAGGATCCTGTGTGAAATCGACCTTCCAGCATCTAACTAGTCTGTGCTAATAGTGTTGTACAGGCAGGAGTCCACATTTCCTAATCAAAATCATTTTGGCTTGTACTGTGCTGCAGCCAGGAGGACCCATTTCCTTACCAAAATTGTGTGGGCTAATAGTGGGGTGCAGGCACCTGTCCCTATTTCCTAATCAAAGTCAATTGGGCTAATATTGCTCTGCAGGTACTAGACCCATTTCCTAATCAAAATCGTTTGGGCTAATATTGTAGTGCCACTACCAGGCCCCATTTACTAATCAAAATTGTTTTGGCTGATAATGGGGTTTAGATACCAGGCCCCATTGCCTAATGAAAATCGCTTGGGCTTATATTGTTCTGCAGTCAGGAGGTCACATTTCTTAATAAAAATCGTTTGGGCTAATATTTGGGTTCAGGCACTAGGCGTCATTTCCTACTTAAAATCATAAAGGTTAATATTGGGGCGCAGGCACCAGGCCCAATTTCTTAATCAAAATTACTTGGGTTAATATTGGGGTACAGGTATCAGGGCCCAATTCTTAATCAAAATCATTTTAGCTAATATTGTTGTGCAGCTGCCAAGCCCCATTTCCTAATCAAAATCATTTGGGTGAATATTGTTGTGCAGCTACCAGGCCCCATTTCCTAATCAAATGGCCTAATCAAAATTATTTGGTCTAATATTGTTGGCAGGCACCAGGCAAAATTCCCTACTCAAAATCATTTGGGTTAATATAGAGGTTCAGGCAGGAGGCCAAATTTCCTATTCAAAAATGTTATGGACAATATTGTTGTGCAGAAAGAGCTACTCAACTCCCTCTCTTTGGAAGCCGCACAATGGTGCACCTTGTAGATGATGGCCAGAAAGAGCATGTGCTCCAGTGGATGGCAAGCGATGCATCAAGTGACATCTCCTCCTCTTCCTCCACCTTAACATCACACTCAGTGCAATCCTTAGTGGTGGCACCCTAATTACCCTTGTTTCCCCCTGCATTACAACTCTCCAACCGCCCAACTGACTGTGGTGAACCACAGATGGTCGAGTCTGCAGAGCTGTTCACACATTCTATTCCATGGGCATCAGAGGTCTGCTCCAAAGATTCACAGAATTCGGAGAACGAAAGCATCTGCAACGGTGCACAAATGTTTTTCATTTTGCCCAGTTGCCATAACTTCTCTAAGAAAGCTTTGCCTGCACTACACATGCATGTCATAGACAACATCACCCATTCCTTAAAAAATCTATTTCTGCCAGGGTGCATTTCACCAGTGACACCTGGACAAGCAAACATTGGCAGGGTCGTTACATCTTGATGACTGGGCTGCTCCATAAGGCTTGGAGTCCTGAAGGCTTATAGGACAAACCTCTGTATCTAACAGTTCTGTTTCTACCTCCTCCACCTCCTCTAGGGCCTCCACCTGTACCCTCAACCTCTCCCTTAATGAGACATGCATTCCAACAGTGCAGAGAGAATCCCCCTATCTCTGTACTGTGCAGCCAGGGCTCTCCTCAATATGGCATTGTTTAAATTAATATGCATTAGAACTCACAGTCACACAGCTCATGAGTTGTGGACAGCTGAACCTGTATTCAGGGAAAGCTGTGTGTGATAACAGTGCAAACCTGGTGACAGCCCTGTGCCTGGACAACGCCACACACATGCCTTGCATGGGTCTCATCCTCAACTTGGTGGTACAGCAATTTTCTCTGCCACTTTCTCAGCCTGAATGCAATGGATGCAATGCTGCAGAAGGTACAGTCACTGTGTGCTCACTTCTGCCATTCGCACCATGCAGGTCATTGACTTGCATCTCTACAGAAGTTTTTCACCATACCGGTTAACCATTTGATTTACGATGTGCCGACATGGTGGAATTCTACTTTCCACATGTTGCAGCAACTGTGGCAGCAGCGACGAACTTTGGTGCAGTATGTCCAGTTACATAGCTCTGATGATACTGCCATCAGCATCACTATTCCGGTCATTTACATGCTGGATCACACTTTGAATAGTCTATGGGAGGAGGTGTTGGTCCCAGAGGAAGAGGTGCAAGTAAAGGAGGATGCAGAAGGGATAACAATATAGAGGAGGACGAGGAGATGGCCGTGCAACAGCGAGGGGATGAAGAGGATAATGATTCCCGCCTCTGTTGTCCATGTTTGGCGGGAGGGGATGGAAGAAGAAAGCTTGAGTGCTACCCCACCACAGCACACCATGGATTTGGACCTCATGTATGCACCCAACGTATGAGCGTCTTCTGCAACATGAAACCTGTATCGTTAGCATTAGAAAAAGTACTCTGTGAGATCCATGGTACAAGAGAAAATTTTGGCAGCTGCTTTGCCCCCTGGAAAGGGATGCACATGCTGTAGCATTGAAACACACTTGTAGAAAATCTTAAGTGTGGCTTTCCCCAAGACAACAGTGAGGCATTGTTACGGCCGCCACCCCACTCCTCCATACTCACCTTCCCACTCCAGGGTCATAGCGTCCCTCTGTCCGAGGCTCGCGGCGTCCCCCTCCTGCACTGACTGGTCCGTGGCCGAAGGTGTCACTGCACTGTTTGTGCATGCGCCGTAGGTCATGGTCACGTGTCCTTCCTCCTTCTTGAGCTCCGGTGGTGCCCTGACCCGGAAGCACTGCCTGACCAATGGGAGGCAGTAGCCGGGTATATCAGGCCACCCTCCATTAGTGGAGGTGCCTGATCTTAGTGTTTCTTACAGTATTAGGCTTGTATCCCTTTGGTGCCAGTGTTCACCTGCTCTCCCTCTTTTGTTCCCCCAGCCGTACCTTCCATGTCCTGCTCTGTGCCTCCTGTATCCCACTCCGTGACTCCTGCTTCCTGCCCCGTCCTGCTATCTCTTGGTCCCCCCTCGCTCCTGCTGTCCTACTCCAGTCCGGACTCCTACTTCTTGCTCTGTCCTGCAGTCCCGTGGTCCTCTCCTGCTCCAACAATCCTGTCCAGCAGTTCTACTCCAGACTTGTCTCCTTTTTCCTACTCTGTCCTGCAGTCTTGTGGTCCTCTCCTCCTCCAACAGTCCTGTTCCAGCAGTCATACTTCAGTCCTGTCTCCAGCAGTCCTACTCCAGTCATGTCTCCTGCGTCCTGCTCCATCCTGCAGTCCCGCGGTCCACTCCTAGTCTGCAGTCCTTCTCCAGTCCTGCTTCCTGAGTCCCGCTCCTGGTATCCTGTTCTCTCTCTCTGACCCATGGAGGGGCTTCCAGCTTCCCTAAGAGCCGTCCCTCTCGGTACTGGCTATCGTGGTACTTGAAACCCTGGGCCTGTGCCTAATGATCCCTGTGTAGGGGTTGGCACCACCTGGTTCACTCAATCGAGGGCCCTCGGTGCCATGATCCAGAGGGTCCACTCCAGGAGGCTTACCTCACCGAACCGCAACAGGCATACAGTGTGCATCGCAGTTATAGACTTCCAACCCAGGAAACATCATCAATGCAAAAACATTAGTATCAGCAGCAGTGTAAGTGGCAGAACCAATTACTGTGAGTCGTTACACACATTTTTTAGACTAGCCCTTGCATCAGCAGAACAGAATACAAATCTGACACATTGTGAACGACTGGAGATAATGGAGCAGGAGTATCTAAAGCTCATTATCAATGCCATAAGAGGTCATTTGGATCCTTTTGCATTTTGGTCTTCAAAAATAAAAGAGTGGCCTGAGCTCGCCTGTCACGCCTTGGAGGTTTTGTCATGCCTGGCAGAGAACATTCTCTCATAACGTGTCTTCAACGCTTCTGGTGGTGTCCTAGTGGATAAGCGCACTGGGCTGTCCTCTGAAAGTGAAGACAGCCTAACTTTCATCAAGATGAACAAGTCATGGATCTCCAAAGACTTTTGCACCCCTGTCGCAGACTGGGCATACTAAGCAATGATGTAGTATTTGGTGTGCTCAATAAATCGTGCATTGTTGCAGTCTGTACCTTTGTTGTGGCTTTGGTGCCAGCTGTTGCTACTGCTGCTGATGTTACAAACAATTTTTTGAAATGTGGAGACTCCAACTTGGGCCTCCATCTGGTTGGTTGCCTGTAGTGGAAAAGGTATCAGAGACCCATTATTGCTATTTCTGCTCTGGTAAAATTGATGCCACTTTACTAGTGTGCGCCAATAATTTTGTGACATGTAGAGACTCCAAGTTGGGTCTCCATCTGGTGTGTTACCTGTAGTTGAAGGGCTCTCAGAGCACCATTATACTATTTCTACACTGGTGAAATTGATGCTACTTTAGTGGTATGTGACAATAATTTTTTGAAATGTGGAGACTCCAAGTTGGATCTCCATCTGGTGGGTTGCCTTTAATGGACGGGGTGTAAGAACCTCTTAATACTATTTCAACTCTGGGGAAATTGATGCCACTATAGTGGTGTGACCCAATAATTTTTTGAAATATGGAGACTATAAGTTGTGTCTCCATCTGGTGGTTTGAATGTAGTGGAAGGGGTCTCAGAGCACTATTATGCTATTTCTAATCTGGGGAATGTCCCTTTACTGGAGTGTGACATTATTTTATTGAAATGTGAAGACTCCACGTTGGGTCTCCAAATGGTGGATTGTCTGTAGTGGAAGGGGTGTCAGAGACCCATTTTACTCCTTCTATTCTGGGCAAATTGATGCCACCTTAGTGATGTGTGGCAATAATTTTTTGAAATATGGAGACTTCGAGTTGGGTCTCCATCTGTTGTGACGCTTGTAGTGGAACGTGTTTTAGAGGCCCATTATACTATTTCTACTCTGGAGAAATTTATCCCGCTTTACTGGTGTGTGCCAATTTTTTTTATATATTTGAAGACTCCAAGTTGGGTATCCATCTATTGGGTTGCCCGTAGAGGAAGGGGTGTCAGAGGCCCGTTATACTATTTCTACTCTGATGAAATTTATGCCACTTTACTGTTGTGTGCCAATATTTTTTTGAAATGTGGAGACTCCAAGTTGTGTCTCTATCTGATGAGTTGCCTTAAGTGAACAGGGTGTAAGAGTCCCTTAATACTATTTCTTCTGTGGGGAAATTGATGCCGCTATAGTGGTTTGTGACAATAATTTTTTGAATTGTAGAGACTCCAAAATGGGTCTCCATCTGCTGATTTGCCTGTAGTGGAAGGGGTCTCATAGCACTATTATGCTATTTCTACTCTGGAGATATTGATAGTGGTCTGGGCCATTTTTTGAAATGTGGAGACTCCAAGTTGTGTCACCATCTGAATGTAGTGAAATAGTCTCAGAGCACTATTATGCTATTTCTACTCCGGGGAAAATGATGTCACTTTACTGGTGTGTGGCAATATTTTTTTGAAGACTCCAAGTTGGGTCTCCATCTGGTGGGTTGCCTGTAGTGGAAGGGGTGTAAGAGGCCCATTATACTATTTCTACTCCGGGAAATTGATACTTTACTGGACTGTGGCAATAATTTTTTGAGATGTGGAGACTACAAGTTGGGTCTCCATCTGGTGGGTTGCCTATAGTAGAAGGAGTTCCAGAGCCCCATTATACTATTTTTACTCTAGCAAAAATTGATGCCACATTAGAGGGGTGTGCCAATAATTTTTTGAAATGTGGAGACTCCAAGTTGGATCTCCATCTGGTTGGCTGCCTGTGGTGAACAGGGTATCAGAGGCCCATTATACTATTTCTACTCTGGTGAAATTGATGCCACTTTAGTCATGTGAGGCAATACTTCTTTGAAATGTGGAGACTCCAAATTGGGTCTCCATTTTGTCAGTTGACGGTAGTGGAAGGGGTGTAAGAGCCCCATTATACTATTTCATCTTGGAGAAATTAATGCAACTTTAGTCGTGTGTGCAAATGATTTTTTTTAAATGTGAAGACTCCAAGTTGGGGTTCCTTCTTGTGTGTTGCCTGTAGCAGTAAGGCTCCCAGACCGGCAGGCCTGTACTTACTTTCAGTCAACTACCTGTGTTGCTATACTTTAATGTTTCTAACAGTGGTAGCCTATGAAGTTGATATTTGTGCCACCTGAGTGTGGCTGCGCAAAAAAGATGTTTGAGCTGTTGCATGAGGTATCAGGGCTCCCAGCAAAACAGGCTTACACCTGTCCCTCACCCACCTCATCTTAATTTAAACTGAAATTCAAAGCTCTAAATTCAGGCCCATACCCTGATACCTCATGCATGGTCCATAGCGCACTGTTGCTGTGTCATTATCAAATTTCTTATGTGGATCAGTTGATCAGTCAACTACCTGTGTTACTATCCTCAAATTTTTCAGTTATCTGCTTTACTTTTAATGATCTGTAACACTCACTATCAGACCGTTGGGATTCACCTGTAACTCATGTGAACGACCACCACTATATACAATTGGACATTCAGGCTATTTACCTTGTGTGTGCCCAGACTCTTTAGAGTCCTAATCATTTAGCTGACACCAGAGGCAATTCCATGGCATAACCTTCACAACCATGTGGGCTCCTCTATGGTATTACAGCCTGCCTTGCAAATCCACGCTGCTTATATCTCCTGTCAGGTAAGGCATTCATAGTGCAATTATATTATCATAATTATCTGTAGACTGTCCGTCCTCAACCATTTTGTAGTTATTGACTTATTTGCAGCTGAACCCTCTCCAGTTTTGTACCAGTGTCACTAACTGCCAATTTCACAAAATTGTATTTTGTATTCATTTTTATTACATTTTAATTTTGTTTATGCTTAAAATTGGAAATTTCAGTGTCATTTATGAAGCAATCAAGAACTGTCAAAAAGTAGATGGAAGAGGGACTTAGATACACTCTGTATTAGACATAAAGGAGGTCCTTGTAAAACTCCTGCCGGCATCACTGCATGGCGTCCCACCTCCCATCTTACTCACCACTTCGGGCCATGCTGTGAGTTCTGTCCTCTTCTGGCTCCTTGCTGTGGGCATCATATACTTGCTTGCTGCATACTTCCTGGCTGTATGCTTAGGGCAGCGGCCCCAGCACTTCCTAAGTCTTATAGAGACAGGGTGCACTTTCCTAAAGTGTCCCCAGCCAATGTCAAGTGGCCTCAGGTATTTTAGGCATCTCCACCCATTGGAGGATGCCTGAGCAACTACTTCCCTCAGTCAGTGTTTTGCTACTGAGGTGCCAGATCCTGTCCTGTTTTCGCCTTCTCTGGTGGCTGCATAACCAGACCTTTCTCTTTGGTTTGATTGTCCTGTTTCCTGACTTCCTGAGGGCTTCATACTCAGTCTTGTCTTGTATCCTAGATCCTGTCCCTGTTCCTGTACCTGACCTTTTCTGTACTCAGTCCTAATCTGTACCTGTTTGTATCCTTGTCTGTGGCTTCCTTTCCCTGCTGTGTGTATCCTTGTGTTTACTCTGTCTACCTTGCTCTCACTCTGCACCTTGCGGTTCTGCTTTGCTCTCGCTCCGTATCTTGCAGCTCTGCTTTGCTCTCGCTCCACATCTTGTGGTTCTGCTTTGCTCTCACTCCGCACCTTGCGGTTCTGCTTTGCTCTTGCTCCATACCTTGCAATTCTGCTCTTGTTCCACAATCCTGTGGTTCTGCTCTTGCTCTGCAATCTTGCGGTCCTGCTCTTGCTACGCAATCCTGTGGTTCTGCTCTTGCTCTGGAATCCTACGGTCCTGCTCTGCTTCCATTCCTCATCCTGCGGGTCTTTATTCCTCTTGTCTGAACTGTTTCCTAACACTTCCTGTCCCTCCTGTCTGGACTGTTTTTTAACAGTTCCTGTCCCTTCTGTCTGAAATGTTTCCTAACAGTTCCTGTCCCTCCTGTCTGAACTGGCTCCTACCTTTTCCTACACTCTATTCGTATGTGTCTGTGTACCTGCCCTTCCCGAATCAGTTCCAGCTCCTCCGGTCTGAACAGGTCTCTACCTGTCTCCATATACCCTCCATCCTGAACAGGTACCCTCCAGTCTGAACAGGCCCCTACCTGTTTACATATATCACTCATACCTGCCCATGTTCCTGTCCTTACCGAGTCAGTGCCAGCCATGTCTGCCTGTCCTGCCAGAGTGCAAGCTGTGCCCGTCAGTCCTGCCAGAGTACAAGCCGTGCCTGTCTGTCCTGCCAGAGTGCCAGCCGTGCCCGCCTGTCCTGCCAGAGTGCAAGCCATGCCCACCTGTCCTGCCAGTGTCTCAGCTGTGCCCACCTACCAGTGTCTCAGGTGTGCTCGCCTGCCAGTGTCTCAGCCGTGCCTGCCTGTCTGCCAGTCGAGCCGATTGCCTGCTCCTGTCCTAGCTTTCCGTACTGACAATAAATTATTTTGATTCTATTTTAATGGCAATTAATTAAAAATGATTTTATTTCACTTTTAATACAAGGATTCAATTGAGCTGGTTTTGGAAAAAGAAGCCCTCTTGATCCACTTGGTGGTTCAGATGTAAAGTTTCTGCTTTCGAACCTGGATGCCCCCTTTTTTTTATAGGTTCTTGTTCATTTGTGGTGGAGGTCGGGCTCTTCCCTCCTCCCTTTTATTTCTTTTTTTTTTCTTTGTTGTTGCATTCTTTTAATCCTGATTTGTAACCTATGAATGTAAGATACCAATAATGATGTTAAAGATTTAGATTTTGCATATTTCTATATTATAACTGATTGGAATTGTTAACCCTGTGATAGCAATGAACTTTGACACTATGTCATCTGATCTATTGGCACTCAATTTTTTTTAAACTCAGCATCTTTCCAAAACCATATATACTTGTGATGTCTGTACATGTGTGGTATTTCCTGACTAAGGGGACATGGGATCCCCGAAATGCGTTGAATAAATCACTGTGAATCTGTGACATTCTCCGGGAATTTATCCTTGCAGCAGTGCAGAGTTTCTCTACAAATTCCTATTGAATATATGATTACTTCTGGTCGTTAATGGACCTGTGGATCTGCAGCAGCCACCATCCTACATGCTCCTATCTCATTCTAACCAGGTGAGTAACTTTGTTTTTATATCCTTTCCTTTGTAATGTGAATAAGATCCTATTGCGCTTTTTTGTCTCCACACTTTTTTCAATAGACCCTATTTCTGACACTCTCCCTGCTCCTTCAACTATCCCTAGACTAAATGCAGAATATATCTGATACAAACAGCAAAGCACAAGATTAGCTCTTAGAAGGACTGTTAGTGCGATGGTTCAGCATCAGCATTAGTATCAACACTAGAGGACTATTAGTTAAGTCATGCACACACAGGCTTAGATAACTGCTGTTTCGTTCGAATCAGAAATGTCTTTGAGCTGTGCAATGGTGTCTGTGAGCCGACTATGGTGGCGCCTGTCCTTTTATAACCTCTGATGAGGTAATGCCGATAGCCAATCACAGTAATGCCACTACTAATATGGATACAGCATTACAGTGACTGGCAGGCAATCCCCACATGATTATTGGCTGTGCAACAGGTCCTAAACATGTGGGGAGCCCAGAAGCATGATATCTGATAGAATGATCGGAGCTTAAGGAGATTCACATATCTTGCATATTAAATAGCTCATCCTTGAAAGAGTTGGTTATAAGTCCCCCAAAAGTCCCACAAAAAGGAACCATGCTCAATTACTTTAGCCTCCAGTGCTTCCTCATATTATTGTATAAGAAGATAATTAAAATATCTCATTACGGATTCTTACTTTAGCCTCAATTGTGTTCTATGAAACCATTATGGATGTGATTCATCAAAGTATTTTTACTAGAAAAACATAAAACACTTTGAAAAGTTGCACATTTTTGTGCTACTTTTGCAATTTTCATGTCAATTTGAAGCAGCTCCTCTTCCTCCAAAATGGGCAGATTTGGGGAACTGAGTTGTGTCTACTCCTTTCCTTTAGATTCAGAAAAATTGTCATTGTTACTTACTCTAGAAAGGCTACTTCTGCCCTTTTTCTAGTAGTATGCACAGAGGTACATTCCACTGAGAAAATATTTCAAATTTATTAAGTGGCTTGTGTTTCTTATAAATTTAGCACATCGTACTCCAGCAAGCCCTTCTTTTGGGGTGGTCATAATGCCAGGCTTAATTAATAAAAATTTGCTTATTTTTGGATAAATAAAGTAAATATGTAATTTAGAGCCTGCAATATACTCCAAAGCTACATTCTTGGATTCAAAAGCATAAATCTCATAGAATTCCTTGGAGACTTAATACCTAAAAATAGCTTTCTCACATGATTTGCATTCTACAAAGATTCTGGTGCATAATGTAGGAAAAACGTTATTGCATTTTAAGATCAGATAAGTAGAGATCAGCGGATCAAGCTAAATGCAAATTCTCAAGTTCACATGTAAATTTGACCAGAAACAGAAAAGATTGTTCTCTCCACACCCCAAAGGTAATAAACTTAAGATATAAAAATGTAAAAAAAATTCTTATACTCACCTTATCGCTCACCTCTCTGGGGGGCCTTACCATTATCTTTCTGGTCCATGTCACATCTTTGTATCACCACTGCTCATGCTAAGTTCCGAAAGTCCTAGGGTAAGAATTCCGGCCTGGGATGTGAGCAATAAGGTGAGTATATGGAACTTTTTTTTTATTTTTTTACCTTTTGATTGCTTTGTATGTTTGAAAAAAATAGCAACCAGTGACTGCCATTTTGATATATCAGCGAATGGCAAATGTTTTTTCTGTAGAATCAAAGCAGCACTAAATTCCAATCAATATATTTGATAATCTCTATAAAAGTCCTTAAAGGATATAACTATTGGTAATCATATTTATTTATTTATCTCATTTATATAGCTCCATTAATTCCACAGAGCTTTCCAGACATTATTGACACTGTCCCAGTTGGAGCTCACAATCTAAATCAGTATGTTTTTGGGATGTGGGAGGAAACCAGAGAAACTGGAGGAAACCCACACAAACACAGAGAGGACATACAAACTTCTTGCAGATGTTGTTCTTGGTGTTCTTGGTGCCGCCCCTGTTTTAAATTGTTTCAGTTGTGAGTGGTAGAATTGTGACTGCAGCTCTAAAGTATAAGAAACTTAGAAGAAGACTCACGAAGCTAAATGCTCCATTCTGCTGAAATGAAAGAATAAAGTCAAATAAACTAGTAGCGTATATCACTTCTGTCACATTCATCAAGTTTTTTTTTACACTTTTTGAACTAGGGCTTGGCTTAAAGAGAAAATGGTTATAGTACAATTGTCTAGGCAAAGCTTCAAATACGGTATCATGTGCTTGAATTGTGCCAAAATGTGTCTCCAAAACAAGTGGAAATGGAATGGGGAGGGTATCAATTATTTAGGCTATAGATATATTTATTGGAGGGTCACGTTAAGATATGAAATATCTAAATTTCCCAAGATTTATGTTGTTAAAAATAAATACCAGTTGCAAAACAAAAAAAATTGCAACAAAGTGTGCCTTGTAGCATCATTGTCACATTAGATAATTGGTTCGTCATCTGCACCATACATCCTTGTGAACACCCAGCTCCAAAGTCTGCATTCATTATCACATGGGATTCTTAACACTTCTAAACCTATTGTCAGACTTGTAACAATTTCATCATAGTAGTCTGCAGAAATACCGTGTACAGTAATTGCTGAACAAAAAGGCCCAGCTGTCCAGTCATAAAGGTGTTATGTAAATATTGCAATATGGAGGATACATCACTTTATGGTTCTAGCTCACCAGGGAACAGATTCTTAATTTGCAGCTGAGATAATAAAAACCTAATGAACTTCATCGTCTTGCTGGATAGTGAAAGGAAAAAAACTTCAAAGAAAACAAAACAAGCAGCTATGAGTAAAAGTACATCCTTAGCTTTTCATTAGATGAAATGAGCATGAGTCAAAGCGCAGCATGGAATCCAGAGTTACAGCTTCCAACTACAAAGCAAATGTATGCAGAGAAATGCACAACAAAAGCCGTAGCTTTTAAACCGCAAGTGTAGTTACCATAAATGTTGCTTACAAAAGCCACTATTCTCAATGTTAACAAAAAGTTGCGGTTATGTTCTTCACTAAATCCTCTTTTCTTCCATAATCCACCTTGTGCACTTTATCTCAAGTGTGTTTTATCTGATCTAATCCGAGATTCATTCATTCATAGAAGAAACAGGATTGTTATTACTCTTAAACTAGTCTCATTCCATTGTGTCCTAAGACACCTGTATAATACAGAATGATCTCTGAAGACATGGTTCTTTTACACAATACATACCAATGGGATCTTAAGTAAAAACTTCATGATCTTTTTCCACTAATAGAACAACTCTGATCATCATTTACTGAACCTAAATCAATGCAATTTGTAAAAGTCGCCGCAATAAACATTTTTTATGCCATCCTATGTATCATTCTCCATCAATCTACTTTTTGCACATTTTACTCTCCTACATTTTCTTAAACAAAGTAAATATTAAAAAGTAAAAATAGTTAAAAAAAGAAGCCAAAATGAATTTGCAAGAAGGGATTCACTCAAAGGAGATCACTTTAAACTTTGATACATCAAAGGTCACCAGATCTTTCGCCTTTGTAGAAGGTGGGGATTAAAGAAAATGAGGACTTGCATTTCTCCTGCCAAGCTTTATTACTAAACCTGAAAAGACATCTGTAGTGTATCAGTGTACATGGCTAATAACTATCAGTATAAGAATAAAATGAAAAAGAGCACAGAAAGTGATAGTCTTTAAAAAGAAAACTAATTTGCTTCCGAGAGATTTTCTGGAACAAATATAAAAAGATGTTATTTACAAATGTATTTTATTTCACTTTTTTCAACCAATCGACACTATATGGAGTCAAATTCTTCACAGTGTTACATTTAGATGTGCAGTATGACCTGAGTTGTATCTAACATGTATGTGGAAGTGAGAAAGCTTAATACAATTGATGTGGTTGATCTGTAAAAAGAAATGAACATCACCTACTAGAACAAAAAAGACTCAACCTTTGTAGAAACTGATTCAAAGATGAAAAGCAAAGTGTAAGAGCTGGTAACCTTCAAAAGGAATTTTACCTTAACCTATTTTCTCATATGTCACAGAAATGTGTCAGAAGATAACATTGATGGAGTCTATGAATTGAAGACAGCCCTTGTTCGAAGAATTAAGCCACTGGGTGAAGTGTTAATTGGAATTATGGTATAGTTACCATTTAGGTCTTTATGATGGCTTCATGGAAGACATGTATATTTTGGAGGCAAATTTTATTTAACAATATACAATATTTTTGGCAAAAAATATTTTTTTTTGATAAAGTTTACAACTTTCACGGATGACTGTAAATAGCAAAGTAAGTTAAGAGTGAAATCAGTGAGCTCGGGGTCTATTACTAGAGAAGGGAAATTAATTTGAGTGAAATTAAATTCTACTCAAATGTTGCAAAAATCTGTATTCTCCAGAATGCTGAATTTTTATCATTTGCTCCACACAAATTCGGCAAAATAGCAGCCAGCCGCAATTTTGCTGAAACATAGAGTTCTAGTAAAAGCGATCTCTCTCATGAAAAGCTGGTACTACTGTTTGTGTCTAGGCAGAGGTTTACCCAAAAAGTTGCAGCTCAAATTGACGTGACTTATAACACGCATATTCAGTGAACCGGGCATAGTCACATTCAAAAGTCCCAATATGGCTTGAAGATTCAGAGCATGGTGATGGTAAAAAGATGTACAGACTACGGACCATATGAGGGACAGTGAGAAAGTTTTTTTTTTATTGGTCATACATTTATTGCAAGTGAAAAGAAAAATTGGAACCAGCTCACCACATCCTGTGTTATGTAGTCCAGCATGCACGGAATGACGTTCTGACCAAAACGTGAAGTATATAGACAAGTAGAAAAAATTCCAGCTTCTGGCAGCAACCCCTAAAAATAGGAAAATCCTTTATTAAGGACACTTTAAAATTCCAAAAAATATGTGGCACATAGCACACTGCAGGGGGGACAGGGAACAACATAGCAATGTGTTTCGAACGCAAACAGGATTCTTCCTCAAGGCCTGATGGGAAATCTTTCCCATCAATCTAAATACCCAGAAAATGATGCTTATTGGACAAAAAAACACATGATATAAGGCTGCCAAAATGAGCAATACAATAAAAAGACATGAAAACATAAAAAGAAACATAAAAAGAATTAATTGCACAAAAATTACATACATGGATTAAGACAATAGAAAAAAGCCAAAATATTTACAGCTAGTGTTGAGCATTCCGATACCGCAAGTATCGGGTATCGGCCGATACTTGCTGTATCGGAATTCCGATACCGACTTCCGATATTTTTTCAATATCGGAATTCGGCATCGGAATCGGAAGTTCAGTTGATTGACGGCCTGACGTCATCATGATGCGCGGTGTGTGCGCATCATGATGCGCCGTCATTTCGGGCCTTCCGGGGGTCTCTGCCGGCCTGCCGGGGGGCTGTGTGGACTGCCCGGGGTCTCTGCCGGCCTGCCGGGGGGCTGTGCCGGCCTGCCGGGGGGCTGTGCACCCTGTGGGGGTCTGTACCGGCCTGCCGGGGGGCTGTGCCGGCCTGCCGGGGGGCTGTGCTGATGTCCGGGGGTCTGTGCAAGCATCGTCCGATGGGACTACAAGTCCCATCGGGCGATGCCTGCTACCATGACAGTGATTGACACATTAGCCAATGATGGGACAGTAGTAGTCCCATCATCCGGCTAATGTGTTAAATGTTAAAAAAAAAAATAAAAAAAAAAAAAATACTACATACATACTACATGCTACATACATACTACATATATACTACATACATACTACATACATACTACATGCATGCTACATACATACTACATATATACTACATACATACTACATACATACTGCATGCTACATACATACTACATACATACTACATACATACTACATGCATGCTACATACATACTACATGCTACATGCATGCTACATACATACTACATACATGCTACATATATACTACATACATACTACATATATACTACATGCATGCTACATATATACTACATACATACTACATATATACTACATGCATGCTACATATATACTACATACATACTACATATATACTACATACATGCTACATATATACTACATACATACTACATATATACTACATACATGCTACATACATACCACATACATACTACATACATGCTACATATATACTACATGCATGCTACATACATACTACATATATACTACATGCATGCTACATACATACTACATGCTACATGCATGCTACATACATACTACATACATACTACATGCTACATACATACCACATATATACTACATACATACAATACATTCATACAATACATACATAGACATACAGTACATATAACATAGAGTAACATACTTACCAATACTTGTCACATTGTTCCCCGAAGCCATTGTCTTTCCGGAATAAATATTAACATAACAAACCACAAAAATACTCACCCACGATCCGAAGCAGTCCACGAGTGTGTCCCACGACGATCTTGGGTAGAGAACTGCAGCATCAGATGATGCTGCCGTTCTCTACGGGCTGCAGGAATCCAATGACGGAAGGTAGGTATCCTTCCGCACTGTATTCCTCCGCCACTTAAAAAAAAAAAAGTCCCTAGTCTCACTTTATGCCATTGCTGTGTGGGAAATTCCCACACAGCAATGGCATAAAGTGAGACTAGGGACTTTTTTTTTTTTTAAGTGGCGGAGGAATACAGTGCGGAAGGATACCTACCTTCCGTCATTGGATTCCTGCAGCCCGTAGAGAACGGCAGCATCAGCTGATGCTGCAGTTCTCTACCCAAGATCGTCGTGGGACACACTCGTGGACTGCTTCGGATCGTGGGTGAGTATTTTTGTGGTTTGTTATGTTAATATTTATTCCGTAGACGACAATGGCTTCGGGGAACAATGTGACAAGTATTGGTAAGTATGTTACTCTATGTTATATGTACTGTATGTCTATGTATGTATTGTATGAATGTATTGTATGTATGTAGTATATATGTGGTATGTATGTAGCATGTAGTATGTATGTAGCATGCATGTAGCATGTAGTATGTATGTAGCATGCATGTAGTATATATGTAGTATGTATGTAGCATGCATGTAGTATATATGTAGTATGTATGTAGTATATATGTAGCATGTATGTAGTATATATGTAGCATGCATGTAGCATGTAGTATGTATGTAGCATGCATGTAGTATATATGTAGTATGTATGTAGCATGCATGTAGTATATATGTAGCATGCATGTAGTATATATGTAGTATGTATGTAGTATATATGTAGCATGTATGTAGTATGTATGTAGCATGCATGTAGCATGTAGTATGTATGTAGCATGCATGTAGCATGTAGTATGTATGTAGCATGCATGTAGTATATATGTAGTATGTATGTAGCATGCATGTAGTATATATGTAGTATGTATCATGTAGTATGTATGTAGCATGCATGTAGTATATATGTAGCATGCATGTAGTATATATGTAGTATGTATGTTGCATGTAGTATGAATGTAGCATGTATGTAGTATGTAGTATGAATGTAGCATGTATGTAGTATGTAGTATGAATGTAGCATGTAATTTTTTTTTTTATTTTTTTTTACATTTAACACATTAGCCGGATGATGGGACTACTACTGTCCCATCATTGGCTAATGTGTCAATCACTGTCATGGTAGCAGGCATCGCCAGATGGGACTTGTAGTCCCATCGGACGATGCCTGCACAGACCCCCGGAGCCTGCACAGACCACCGGCAGGCCGGCACAGCCCCCCGGCAGGCCGGCACAGCCCCCCGGCATGCCGGCACAGCCCCCCGGCAGGCCGGCACAGCCCCCCGGAGCCTGCACAGACCACCGGCAGGCCGGCACAGACCACCGGAGCCTGCACAGACCCCCTGGCAGGCCGGCACAGCCCCCCGGCAGGCCGGCACAGCCCCCCGGAGCCTGCACAGACCACCGGCAGGCCGGCACAGACCACCGGAGCCTGCACAGACCCCCTGGCAGGCCGGCACAGCCCCCCGAAAGGCCCGTACAGACCCCAGAGAGGCTGTACAAGGGCAGGAAAGGGTTTTTCTTATTCCGATACCGGAAGTCCCATAGACTTGAATGGGACTTCCGGTATCGGAATCGGCGATACCGATACTTTTTTTAAAGATCGGCCGATACCATCCGATACGATACTTTGAAGTATCGGATGGTATCGCTCAACTCTATTTACAGCACAAAAGAAACCTAATAATGACATAATATCATGGTGCAAGTTGAGACCTTCAAGTGATCTGGTTCATAAGTTGAAGATTCAAAACGTTTCCCTATTGAGAAGTTTTCTCTTCATGTCTCCAACTCTCCGAGGATTATTATTATTATTTATTTATATAGAATCATAGAATGGTAGAGTTGGAAGGGACCACCTTGATCATCTGATTCAACCCCCTGCTCAAAGCAGGATTCACTAAATCATCTCAGACAGATGTCTGTCCAGCCTCTGTTTGAAGACTTTCATGGAAGGAGAACTCACCACCTCTCATGGCAGTCTGTTCTACTCATTGATCACCCTAACTGTCAAAAAGTTTTTTCTAATATCTAATTTGTGTCTCCTCCCATTCAGTTTCATCCCATTGCTTCTAGCCTTTCCTTGTGCAAATGAGAATAAAGATGATTCTTCTACGATGTGACAGCCCTTGAGATATTTGTAGACAGCTATTAAGTCTCCTCTCAGTCTTCTTTTTTTGCAAGCTAAACATTCCCAAATCCAGTAACTGTTCCTCATAGGACATGGTTTGCAGACCGGTCACCATTCTGGTCACTCTTCTCTGAACTTGCTCCAGTTTGTTGATGTCTTCTTTTAAAATGTGGTACACAAAACTGGACACAGTATTCCAGATGAGATCTGACCAAATAGGAGTAGAGGACAATAATGACTTCACGTGATCTAGACTGTATGCTTCGGTTAATACATCCCAGAATTGCATTTGCCTTTTTTTGCTGCTGCATCACACTGTTGACTCATGTTCAGTTTATGATCTATTAGTATACCCATGTCTTTTTCACATGTGCTGTAGCTTAGCCCTATTCCTCCCATTCTATATATGCTCTTTTCATTTTTATTGCCCAGATGTAGTACTTTGCATTTTTCCCTGTTAAAAACCATTCTGTTAGTTGCTGTCCACTGCTCGAGATTATTTATGTATTGCGTTCTGACCAGAAGCAGCGCTGGCTTCTCTCCTTTTTTTACTTGATGTTGGTTTGTGGTTGACCGCCACTATTGCCGTGCGGGCTGGGTTATGTTCGCCAATTTTACTGTGTTCACTGTGATTGATCTAGGTTGCTGTGCACACACAGCAGCCCTGCCCTGCCCCAAGCTCTATTTAATTATGCACCTGTATCTGGACCTCTATCATCCTTCATCTGTGTTTGCTGGTCAGGCAGGTGTGGAGGTTAAACCTGAGATGTCATATCCAGACCTGGTTAGCCTTTATCTGCACTTGCTCTCTCTGGCTCCATGGAAGTATTTCAGAAATGTTTCAGGTACAGATTTCATTCAATATGGTCTTGCTTTTAATACATTTAGGAGGCCGCAATGGCACAGGGAATATAGAAAACATTGAGTAGGACAGCCCCACATGAGATTGCCTTGGTGTGGCGGGGTTGCTCAAATGATTGATCAACTTTTTGCCAAATATCTCATTTGGAATACAGTTAGAAATTGACATGTGCATATGCACTTTATGTAATGCGTTCTGACCACAAGCATCGCTGGCTTCTCTCATCTTTTTGAATCCTGTCTCTCTCTTCTCTAGTATTAGCTATCCCTCCTGGCTTTGTGTCATCAGCAAATTTAATCAGTGTACCCTCAATTCCATCACCTAAATCATTGATAATTATGTTGAACAATACAGGGCCCATGACAGAAACCTGTGGTACCCCACTTGAGACATTCTTCCAACTGGATATGTAGCCATTTGCGACCTCTCTTTGGGTCCGATCACAAAGCCAGTTATGAATCCACCTAACAGTTGCCTTGTCCATTCCATACTTAGTCATTTTTTCATTAAGGATGGTGTGAGATACTTTGTCAAATGTTTGGCTGAAGTCAAGATATACTATATATACAGCATTTCCCTGATCCACCCAGTCACTGATTCTGTCATAGAAGAAAATTAAGTTAGTCTGACATGACTTATTAGTTACAAACTCATGCTGACTCTGTTTAATCACTTCATTCTTATCCAGGTACTTACATACATGTTGTTTAATAATTTGTTCAAAGATCTTTCTTGGTATAGAAGCCAGACTCACCGGCATATAGTTCCCTGGGTCCACCTTCTTCTTCTTTTTTAAGATAGGAACAACATTTACTCTTCTCCAGTCTTATGAGACTTCTGTTCTCCACAAATCTTCAAAGATTATGGAGAGTGGTTCAAAAATTTCTTCTGCTATCTCCTTCAGTACTCTTGGGTGTAGTTCATCTGGAGACTTGAATTAATTTATGTTATCTAAGTGTTTCCTCACTATCTTTCTGTTTATAGATATCCTGGATTCTTCTATTCCTTTAATAGGGCAGTGAAATCAGTCGATGTTACATTTTCATTCTGAGAGAAAACAGATGCAAAATAGGAATTTAAAAGTTTGGCCTTCTCAACAGCCTTTCTTACCATTTCATCATTTTTATCCTGTAAAATTCCTATAGAATCTTTGACTTTTCTTTTACTTTTGACATATCCCCAAAATCCTTTGTTATTTGTTTTGACATCTCTTGAAAGCCTTAATTCATTGCCAGCTTTAGATAATCTGATTCGTGTCCTCATAGAATAATAGAATCGCAGAGTTGGAAGGGACCTCCTGGGCAATCTGATCCAACCCCCTGCTCAAAGCAGGATTCGCTAAATCATCCCAGTCAGATGTCTGTCCAGCCTCTGTTTGAAGACTTCCATTGAAGGAGAACTCACCACTTCTCGTGGCAGCTTGTTCCACTCATTGATCACTCTGTCAAAAAGTTTTTTCTAATATCTAATCTGTGTCTCCTCCCATTCAGTTTCATCCCATTGCTTCTAGTCTTTCCTTGTGCAAATGAGAATAAAGTTGATCCTTCTACAATGTGACAGCCCTTTAGATATTTGTAGACAGCTATTAAGTCTCCTCTCAGTCTTCTCTTTTGCAAGCTAAACATTCCCAAATCCTGCAACCTTTCCTCATAAGACAGGGTTTGCAGACCGGTCACCATTCTGGTCGCTCTTTTCTGAACTTGCTCCAGTTTGTTGATGTCTTTTTTAAAATGTGGTGCCCAAAACTGGACACAATATTCCAGATGAGGTCTGACCAAAGAGGAGTAGAGGGAAATAATGACTTCACGTGATCTAGACTGTATGCTTCTGTTAATACATCCTAGAATTGCATTTGCCATTTTTGCTGCTGCATCACACTGTTGACTCATATTCAGTCTGTGATCTATTAGTATACCCAAGTCTTTTTCAAATGTGCTGTTGCTTAGCCCTATTCCTCCCATTCTGTATATGCTTTTTTCATTTTTATTGCCCAGATGTAGTACTTTGCATTTTTCCCTGTTAAAAACCATTCTGTTAGTTGCTGCCCACTTCTCCAGTTTATTTATATCTTTTTGAGTCCTCTCTCTCTCTACTCTAGTATTAGCTATCCCTCCTAGCTTTGTGTCATCAGCAAATTTAATCAGTTTACTCTCAATTCCTTCATCTAAATTGTTGATAAAGATGTTGAACAATACAGGGCCCAGGACAGAGCCTTGTGGTACCCCACTTGAGACATTCTTCCAACTGGATGTGCAACCATTTACGACCACTCTTTGGGTCCGATCACTAAGCCCGTTATGAATCCACCAAACAGTTGCCTTGTCCATTCCGTACTTAGTCATTTTTTCAATAAGGATTGTATGAGATACTTTGTCAAAAGCTTTGCTGAAGTCAATATATACTATATATACAGCATTTCCTTGATCCACCCAATCAGAGATTCCGTCATAGAAGGAAATTAAGTTAGTCTGACATGACTTATTAGTTGGCCACAAAGTGAACTCACCATAAAGAAGCAAACCACAAAATAATATAAAAAAAAATAATTTTATTAACAAAATCATATACATTAAAAGGGCCACATACCCATATTTGAAAAAATAACCCAGAAAGGGGACTGCAGCATTATTTTACTGGTATAATACATAGGTAAAAAAGTCTATTGACACTGTGAGGGTACGGTCCATATCATTTCATCAAACATCAATATATAAATAAATCCACTAATACCAAAATTGGTTATGATTATGACCGATATTATCCTTATTACAACAGTGGGCCACCCTCAGAAAGTCAACACACCTGTTTCCATATATAGACTCATATAACACATAACTAAATCCATGATGGCAGAAAAAGAGGCATAATTAATCAATGCTAGATAAATCCACAACATTAACCCCCATACTCCGCTATATAATATATTAGTGAAGCAACACACACATTAATGACAACCGCCAATTAGGAATTTTAAATAAATAGAGACATATGGATACCTATAATGTGCTAAGTATGATCCAGCCGCTGTCCCCTGCGCCCCGACGCGCGTTTCGCCCTACTGCTTCTTCCGGGGGCGCCCACTGTTGTAATAAGGATAATATCGGTCATAATCATAACCAATTTTGGTATTAGTGGATTTATTTATATATTGATGTTTGATGAAATGATATGGACCGTACCCTCACAGTGTCAATAGACTTTTTACCTATGTATTATACCAGTAAAATAATGCTGCAGTCCCCTTTCTGGGTTATTTTTTCAAATATGGGTATGTGGCCCTTTTAATGTATATGATTTTGTTAATAAAATTATTTTTTTTATATTATTTTGTGGTTCGCTTCTTTATGGTAAGTTCACTTTGTGGCCATCATAGTGTGTTTTCTGATTTGATGAAGTGCCATTATTTACAATTGGACATAGTGTTTAAATAATGACTTATTAGTTACAAACCCATGCTGACTCTGTTTAATCACTTCATTCTTATCCAGGTACTGACATACATATTGTTTAATAATTTGTTCAAAGATCTTTCCTGGTATAGAAGTCAGACTCACCGGCCTATAGTTGCCTGGGTCCACCCTGCCGGTTCTGCAGGCAGCAATATGTTCTTCTTTAGATATGCCTCCATCTTTCCATTTTATAAACATTTCTTTCTTCCTTTTTAGCATGTGTTTAAGTTCTGTGTTCATCCATCCTGTTTTACCTAAATGCTTCCCTCTTTTTTGAAACTGTTAACAATTGTGCTTTGAGAATCTCATTTTTCAAGATTTCCCGTGCTTCCTGAATATTTTTGTCCTTAAGGATATCCAGCCATTGGATCCCTCTGATTCTCTTTCTGAGTCGCTGAAAATCTTCCTTTCTGAAATCTAACCTTGAAGTCTGAGTCATCACAGGTCTTTCGCCTCTAGTTATCCAAAATTCAAAAATAGCATGGTTGCTACCTCCTAGGGTCTCAGCCACTCTTACCTCCTCATCCATTTCCTCCCTGTTTATAAGGATTAGATCCAAGGTAGCGGATCCCCTTGTTTTCTTCCCTACCTTTTCAAAGATAAAGTTGTCAGTAAGAGAGGAAAAGAATTTGCTTGACCTGTTAGTTTTGACTGTGAGCGATTCCCAACAAATGTCTGGATAGTTGAAATTACCCATGACTAGAGTTGAGCGAAACGGGGCGGTCATATTCAAAAGTTGGCAACTTTCGCTGAAGTCAGGTTTCATGAAACGAAACCCGACCATAGCGTGAGGTCGGCGACCAAAACGCCAAAGTTGCATTTCAAAAGATGCTTCCAGCGCCCTTTTTCAGCCAATGATGGAGGACGCACACTGTGGGCAACGCGATGACATAGGCATCGGTCACCACCATCTTTGAGAAGGGCATGCAAGTGATTGCCTGGCTTTGTGTGGCGTCACAGGGGCTATAAAAGGGGGGGAATGCCGACCGCCATCGTACTTCTGCCGATATTAGCATTAGGGAGAGGTTGCTGCTGTTGATTCAGAATAAGGGAGAGCATTAGGCAGGGAAGAAAAACCAAAAAACTGCTTCTGCTGTTAGTGATTTCCGCTTACAGCACAGCACTTTGTGTGCAGTGACAGGGGAGGCTCTATTTTTGTGCATCAGCTCTGTTGGTTATTAGGCTGCCTTATAAGGCTCCCTGATAGCTGCATTGCTGTTTGCACACTGCTGTGCAAACTGCTTTTTTAAAAGCAAAAATACTTTTCTTCCTCTTTTCTGCACAGTTGCTAAGCGTTCATTTTTCCACCCTTTTGTGTGTGCAGCAGTCCTGCTTATTAGGCTGCCTGCGTCCATACTTGGACGGAGAGCATCATTGTCAGCGTCCTCAAATCTCTAGTGAGATCCAAATTCTCAAGAATCCTATAGACACCCTCCACCTTGTCATACACCATCCAATTTCAGCCTGTTACATTGAGGTGTAGTCTCTCTTGGGCCTGAGACAATAGTTCTGCGTCCTCAAATCTATAGTGAGATTCAAATTCTCACCAATCCTATAGACACCCTCCACCCTATCATACACCATCCAATTTCAGCCTGTTGCATTGAGGTGTAATCTCTCCTGGGCCTGAGACAATAGTTCTGCGTCCTCAAATCTATAGTGAGATTCAAATTCTCACCAATCCTATAGACACCCTCTACCTTGTCATACACCATCCAATTTCAGCCTGGTACATTGAGATGTAATCTCTCCTGGGCCTGAGACAATAGTTCTGCGTCTTCAAATCTATAGTGAGATTCAAATTCTCACCAATCCTATAGACACCCTCCACATTGTCATACACCATCCAATTTCAGCCAGTTACATTGAGGTGTATTCTCTACTGGGCCTGAGACAATAGTTCTGCGTCCTCAAATCTATAGTGAGATTCAAATTCTCACCAATACTATAGACACCCTCCACCTTGTCATACACCATCCAATTTCAGCCTGTTACATTGAGGTGTAATCTCTCCTGGGCCTGAGACAATAGTTCTGCGTCATCAAATCTATAGTGAGATTCAAATTCTCACCCATCTTATAGACACCCTCCACCTTGTCATACACCATTCAATTTCAGCCTGTTACATTGAGGTGTAATCTCTCCTGGGCCTGAGACAATAGTTCTGCGTCCTCAAATCTATAGTGAGATTCAAATTCTCACCAATTGTAGATACACCTTCTTCCTTGTTTTACAGTACCATATAGCTGGTGATATTTTGGGTACACTTTCACAAAAATGAGGAAGTATGGTGGAAGATGCCATGGAAGTGGGCAGGGATTGCCAGCTGGTCCCGATGGTGGTGGTGGTGTTGCTTTTGTTGGTAGTGGCAAAAGCACAATAGCCCCTAAGGCAGGAGGTGTTGAGCCTGCGTCATCGTCTGGCTCCACAAGGCCTCGAATGCTCTCTTTTCTGGGAGTAGGTAAACCACTTTTAAAGCAGGAGCTTCAGGAACAAGTTTTGGCTTACATTGCTGACACAGCCTCCAGCTCTCTCGCCTCCTCTTCTGAAGTTTCAAAAAATAAAAGCACTGAGTCATCAGTGGAGGCTCCTGGTCAGGAACAACACCTTTCCTTGTGTCCTTCACCCCTACCAAAAGTGAAGGATGTGGCAGGCCACACTACTGATTACTCCATGGAGCTCTTTTCACATACCATGCCTGGGTTAGCAAGTCAAATCGTTAATTATCCAGTCCAAGATGAATCTGACATGGAGTGCACTGATGCACAGCCACTGCTAGATTTTTCTGCTGGTACATTCACTCAGAGCACTACATTGTCCTCGCTGTGTACTGAGGCAGAATCAGACCCTGATGAAACTCAGGTGCCCCTTCCCGCATACTATACCACGTTACACTGTGACACAGAGGAAGGTGCACATGAAACTGAAGAGGAGGTGATGGATGACCCAGTTGTTGACCCAGATTGGCATCTATTGGGGGAAGAGGGTGCCGCTGCCAATAGCTCAGAAGAGGAAGAGGAGAATCCGCAACAGGCAACGACATCGCAACAGCTGTTATCTGGCATGACCATAGCAGTCCAAAAACGTGTTACAAAAACCAAAAGGGTTGCAGGACAGCTTGGCCAGACGGTCAAATTAGCACAGCGTGCAAGGCCTGAAAATGTCTTCCATAGTAGGAAGAGTGCAGTGTGGCAGTTTTTTTAACAAAATCCTAATGATCAGGCAAAAGTTATCTGTATGAAATGCGCAAAGACCTTTAGCCGAGGGAAAAATCTGAGAAATTTGAATACCAGTTGCATGCTTAGAAATGTAACCACCATGCACTTGCAAGCGTGGACGGACTACCAAACCTCATGTACCACATGTGCACCTGCTCCGAATGAAGGTAGTCAGCAACGCTACATCGCTTCCCCCACTGTAAGCCCACCGGTTAGCAAACCACCAGCAGCAACTGTCGAGGTGTCATCGCAAGGGCAAAGCAGTCATGGAATCAAAATGTTATTGCTACGAAAGACTGAATCTAGGCCATCAGCAACACCACCAACACCATCACCATCACCAACCCTCTCTCAGTCCACCATGTCCACCGCTAGTTCCACCATATGCAGCTCTCAAGTCCAGCTCACCCTACCGGAGACTCTGAGTAGGACAATAAAGTACTCATCCTCTCATCCGCGTACACTGGCTTTGAATGCCCACATTGCCAAACTAATCTCATTAGAGATGAAGCCCTACCGGTTGGTTGAAAGCAAAGCTTTCCACAAGCTCATGGCCTACGCAGTACCACGCTATGACCTACCCAGTCAGCACTTCTTTTCGCGAAAAGCCATCCCAGCCCTCCACGTGCATGTGAAAGACCGCATTGTCCATGCACTCAAGCAATCTGTGAGTGGAAAGATGCACCTCACAACAGATGCATGGTCCAGTAGGCATGGCCAAGGCCGTTACGTGTCCATCACTGCACAGTGGGTTAATGTGGTGGATGCAGGGTCCACAGGGGACAGCGGCGGTGTGACAGTGCTGCCTAGCCCACGGTATAGGAAACAGTTTGCTGTAGGCATTCGACCCTCCTCCATAAGCGAAAGTTCATCCACAGAGCGCAGTCGCACAAGCACTCCATCCGCAGCTGCCAGTGTTGTACACGAGTTGTCCCACTATCGAACAGCTAGTGGTAAGCGTCAGCAGGCTGTGTTGAAGATGATGTGTTTGGGCGACAACAGACACACCACGGAGCTACTGGCTGACTACTTGCAGCAACAATCTGAGTCATGGCTGGGCAGTCTACATCTTGAGGCAGGCAAGTTATTTAGTGATAATGGCCGGAATTTTGTGGCAGCCATAGCCCTTTCAAAACTCAGACACATACCTTGCCTGGCTCACACCTTTAACCTGGTGGTGCAGTACTTCCTCAATAATTATCCGGAGTTAACACCCCTGCTCCATAAGGTGCAAAGACTGTGCTCGCACATCTTTTGCTCAAACGTCCACTCCACTCGTATGCAGAAGCTGCAGCGATTGCTCCACTTTCCCAAGCACCGCCTAATTATCGACGTTGCAACAAGGTGGAACTCCACCCTGCACATTGTTCAGAGGCTGTGCAAACAGAGGCAGGCTGTAATTCATTTGTGGGAGGATACACGGGCAGGCAGTTTGCAGGCAGACATGGAGTTGTCTGGTGTGCAGTGGTCGAAGCTGAAAGACCTCTGTAAAGTCCTTCAGTGTTTTGAGGAATGCACATGGCTGATAAGCGCAGACGACGCCATCATAAGCATGAGCATCCCACTTATCTGTCTGCTCATGCAAACTTTGATGCACATTAAGGAGCAGGCGTTTGCAACCGAGAAGGAAGAGGAGGAGGGAAGCTTTGATGACAGTCAGCCATTGTCTGCTCAGGGAAGTCTCGTGGATGAGGTGGAGGAAGAAGAGGAAGAGGAGGAGGATGATGGGGATGATTATTTTGGGGAGGAGGATGCTTCTCAGGGGGCAAGAAAAAATGTTGGCGTGGCAAGGTCAGGTACAGGCTTTGTGCGTGACTGGAGGGATGTTGATTTGCCAGAAAGTGCTCCTCCACCCAGCACTCGCAGTGCATCATTGACACCTGGAACATTGGCCCACATGTCTGATTATGCCTTGCAGATCCAAAAAAGGGACCCCCGCATTGCCAAAATAATGAACGATGATGACTACTGGTTGGCCAGCATCCTGGATCCACGCTATAAAGGCAAATTCCAAAACATCATGCCACAGGAGAACCTAGAGCTAATATTCGCTAACAAACAAGCAACTCTGTTAAACAGCGGCGGTGATATTTTTCCAACGAGCCGTAGGGGGCAACATGGAAAAGGTGTTCGTGGTGCACACAGGCGAAGTGGTGTTTGGGCACAGTGGTTTCATGACCAAGTTGTGGACTGATTTTTCAAGTACAGCTCACATGACTGGTAATACTGCATCGATCGAAAGTGACAGGAGACAGCAGTTGTCAACTATGGTAACAAACTACTTCTCATCCCATATCGATGTTCTCCCTCACCGTTCATTCCCCTTTGAATATTGGGCCAGTAAACTTGACACCTGGCCTGAATTGGCACAATATGCCTTACAGGAGCTCGCTTGCCCTGCTGCTAATGAGTTATCTGAGCGAGTCTTCAGTGCTGCTGGATCAATCCTGACAGAAAAAAGAACCTGTCTGTTGACCCAAAATGTTGATGATCTAACCTTCATTATAATGAACCATGCATGGGTTTCAAAGGATTTTGTCCCACCCTCCCCTGCTGACACGTAGGTTGCCAGAAAAATGGCTTGCTTTTGTCCTCCTCTTCCGCGGACTTCTCCAATTACTCCATTTGCAGCTGCTGAATGTCCAACATCAACATATGCATTTTTTCCACCTCCCTAACTGGGCTGCCTCCCCCCACAGTGTGCCGTTGCCCTGGACAGGTGGGTGGGCACACTCTTTGGCAACGGCATTGGCACAAAGTCCTTCATAGTAGAATCAAGTGTCTCTGACGGTGAGGGTGCACACCCGCCATCAGACACACCGGCGTACTATGAGGGGCCCTGTGCCAGTACCGCCACCCACGAGTGGGCCCCCCCTGCTTGCTCAGGGCACCAGCACTTGCAATACTTACCTCCCCCTGCTCCACCACTGTGTAGTCTGGCCTGTTAAATACTTCACTGGGACTGCCAATACAAATTTGGTGAAATGATAGATGTGGTTAAGACGTACCTATGCCCTGTCCTGCTGGGCTTTATCTTCAGATGATCAATGGCTTCCATTTGTTATGGACGTCGACTCACAATGAGATGCAGTGGTGGTTTATCATCAGCTTTCACGGTTTTCTGACTCACAGACGTGTGACATTCCTGCCCACATTTTTAAATGTGTCCTCGCATGCCAATCCAAGAGAATCGCCTACGGCCTGTGGCTTGTGTCTTTTGCACTCCAAAGTTACCTGACAGATCATGATAGGCAGTGAGGACAATTTCTACATCTGTCCCTGTGATCACAATTTGATGGAGATGAGTAACGGTTATGGGTTCCACGGTACTGCGATACAGCAAACCTTTCTTACCAAGAACTGTTTTCGCTGTTTCCACAAAGTAATTGAGGGTCAGCATCGCCTCAGAGAATTCTCCCGGGAGTTTTTACCGTGATTAGTAATTCTAAAATTTCTGCAATCAGTCGACTTTCCATCTGTACTTGTATCCATCTCATTTCCTCTTGCGGAGAGTCTGGACTGTCTTACTGAGACTGAAATATATATGAAGATTGAAAAATACCACAACAGTGTATAATGGTGTACGCTTCAAATACATAACCCTTTTTCTACTTTTTAGATTCTTGTCTAATCCATACTGAGGCTGTGAGTGTCTTTGTCGGACTCCGGAAATATACACACAGATTTTTAATGTTTAAACTATGCTATATATACCTGGTATCCAGTGATACTGTACCCTTTTAAACTTTATACAATCACGTCGAATCCATACTGGGCCTGAGACCGTCTGAGTCTGCCTCCTGATATATAGACATAGGTTTTTAATGTTTAAACTATGCTATATATACCTGTTAACCGGTGATACTGTACCCTTTCTCAACTTTGTACAATCACGTCAAATCCATACTGGGCCTGAGACCCTCTGATTCTGCCTCCTGATATATAGTGTGGCAGGGCTAAGGGTCGTGTAATCGATGGGAGATATGTGCCTCATAAATGGCTTGTCTCTATAATGTAAGGCATAAGTAAAGCATACCAGATATTATTATTGTTGCTGTTTGAAGGACCTGTGGTGAGGTCACAGTCAGGTGACCAGTCAGCTGCTGGGTTCATGGGTGTGGCTACAGCCTTATAATGTGGCCTGCTCCTGAACCAGGGAGTTGTGTGTGGGGAGGACTAAGCCTCCCATGTGTGCTGAGACTCCTGGTCTGAGTCTACAACCACGGACATTTGTGCTTTTTTGCCTGAGCTAAAGGTTCCTTTTTGGCGTTACGCTGCCTTGTGTGTTTATGACGTGAATAAACCACATGAACTTTGGAAGAACCTGCATCATATTTGACTCCCGCTGCACCTAAGTGAGTCACATCCCTACAATTGGTGGAGAATGCGGGCAGCGGTCCCAGCAGAGACTTGAGACAGTTGCTGCATGTCCTGGGTGAAGTTTCCAGCGGGGCAACAAGCACTGCCTGGAATAATGGAGGACCTGCTGAAACACCTGGTCCAGTCCCAAGCACTGCAACAGGAAACCAACAAGCTGTTGTTACAGCAGATCCAGCAAAGCCAGCAGGAGCAGCGGCAGCAGTTCCAGCAGAGCCAGCAGGAACAACAGCAGCAGATGCAGCTTCTGGCAACCGCCATCCAGGAGGGCAGGACGAGCGCCTCAACCCCAGGTAGGGCTGATGCCACTAACGTCGAGAAGGCGGTAAGACGCGCATTACAAAAAATGACCCCTGAGGATGATGTGGAGGCCTTCCTGACGGTGTTTGAGAGGGTGGCTGAGTGGGAAAAACTTCAGCCAGAGCGGTGGGCGGAGGTACTGGCCCCATACCTTACGGGGGGAGCCCCAGAAGGCGTACTTTGACCTGACTGTACAAGATGCTAGAGAATATCCCAAATTAAAAGTGGAAATTCTCGCACGCTTGGGGGTAACAATGACTACCAGGGCACAGCGAGTTCATCGCTAGACCTATCACCGGGACAAACCCCCGCGCTCCCAAATGTTTGACCTATTGCACCTGGTCCAGAAATGGATGCAGCCAGAGTCATCTTCCCCTGCACAGATGGTGGAGCGAGTTGTGATGGATCGGTTTGTGCATTCTCTGCCGAGACCTCTACAGACTTGGGTTGCCCAGGGTGATCCCCAAAATGCTGATGAACTGGCTGGGCTGGTCGAGAGATACCAGGGGATGGAAGGTTCCTTGGGGAAGCAGCCCATTCCGTATTGGGGGTCCCAGCAGGGGGCGGAGTCCCAAAAAGGGGTGGTGCGTCCAAGGTCAAAAGGGGCGGGGGAGGCAGTGCCCAAGGTCCCCTTGGGTGATATTATTTGCTGGAAGCTGGACCACCGAGCAGATGGACTGCAGCATGGGATGCCGTAGTTCATACTACGCATATCCAGCTTGCAGTGTGAACTCGCTACCTAGCCAGGGGCCACAAGCGTGTCCCATGAAGGTGAACGGTCGAGCAGTAATGGCGCTTCTGGGCTCCGGGAGCTTGGTGACCCTTGTGAGGTCCCGTTTTCCTCTCAACATACTCCCGGGTAAAAAGATTGATGTTTGGTGCATACATGGCGATGCAAAGGACTACCCTATGGCTAGGGTGAATATTGAAACGGCGCATGGCACCTAGTCGCATGAAGTTGGCGTTGTTCGAGACTTGTTGCACCCTATAATTATTGGCCGGGATTTCTGTCTGTTTTGGGATCTGTGGGGGATGGGTTCTGAGTGTGCTAGCAAGAGCAGGAACCAATCCAATCCACTCCAATCCATCACCACCACCTGAGGCAGACCGGTTTCCTTTATGTATCCTTGTTGGGGATGAAGAGGAAGGGTCCCCTGTACCTGACATCCCGGAGTTAGGGGTGGCCGGGGAGAATTTTGGGACTGACCAACATAGGGACCCCACGCTAAGGGAAGCCTTTAACAATGTCACCGTCATTAATGGGGTTGCACAAGAGCCAGGAGCAGACACAAGTTTCCCCTATTTTATGTTGAGTGGGGAATTGTTGTACCGGGTCACGAAAATAAGGGAGGAAGGGGTAGAGCAGTTAATAGCACCAGGCCCCTATAGACGGAAAGTGTTGGACATGGCCCATTCACACATCTTGGGGGGACACCTGGGGGTGGAAAAAACGCAGGAACGTATTGTACAGAGGTTCTATTGGCCTGGGTGTCACCGGGAAATAGCAAACTATTGCAGATCCTGCCCGACATGTCAGTTAATTGCCCCCACATCTAATTTTCGGAACCCTCTTGTGCCACTGCCCATTATTGAGGTGCCATTTGAGAGAATTGCTATGGACTTGGTCGGTCCCTTAGTTAAATCAGCTCGGGGCCATCAGTATATATTAGTCATCCTGGACTATGCCACATGCTATCCTGAGGCCATTCCCCTGAGAAACTCCTCTGTGAAGAGTATAGCCCGCGAGCTGGTCCATGTGTTTTCCCGAACGGGTTTGCCGAAGGAGATCCTGACCGACCAGGGGACACCTTTTATGAACAAGGTGATGAGAGAATTGTGCAGAGTCATGCAAATTTCCCAGTTAAGGACTTCAGTGTACCATCCGCAGTCAGATGGCCTTGTTGAGAGGTTTAACAAGACACTGAAGAGCATGCTGAGAAAAGTCATAGAGGAAGATGGTAGAGACTGGGATTGTCTCTTACCGTATTTACTGTTTTCTATCCGTGAAGTTCCCCAGGCCTCCATGGGGTTCTCGCCCTTCGAGCTTCTGTACGGCCGGCATCCGTGAGGTCTCCTAGATATAGCCAAGGAAACCTGGGAAGCCGAAGTCACGCCCCACAGAAGCGTCATTGAGCATGTGGCACTGATGCAGCAGAGGGTTGCGAAGGTGATGCCCCTTGTTAAAGAACATCTCCGCCAGGCACAAGAGGCTCAGGCCAGGGTCTACAACCGGTCAGCCAGAGTGAGGCAGTTGAATCCGGGAGACCGAGTTCTCATGCTAATCCCGACGGTGGAGAGTAAGTTCTTGGCCAAGTGGCAAGGGCCATATGAGGTGGTGGAGAAGCTGGGAGACGTAAACTACAAGATCCACCTACCCGGAAGACGGAAGCCATACCAGGTTTACCATGTCAACCTCATCAAGCCGTGGCAAGGTAGAGAGCCAGTGGTAACTCCGTGCTTGCTGGGCAACCTAGAAGGGGAGGTTGGAGCGGTTACCATAGCGGAGACGCTATCGAAGGCCCAGAAACAGCAGTGCCGGGAGTTACTCCAGAAAAACAGGGACCTGTTCTCAGAGGTGCCGGGGTGCACAAAGGTGGTGGAGCATGAAGTTCTGACCGAGCCACATGTGCGGGTGAACATGAAACTGTATCGTATTCCTGAGGCCCGGCGAGAGGTAATCTCCAAGGAGGTGCAGCGTATGATGCAGCTCGGGGTCATTGAGGAATCCAAGAGCGGCTGGTCGAGCCCGATTGTCCTGGTCCCAAAACCTAATGGTGAATGGAGGTTCTGCAACGATTACCGGAAGCTGAATGAGGTCTCCAAGTTTGACGCTTATCCCATGCTAAGCATTGATGAGCTCATCGAGAGACTTGGACCGGCCAGGTACATAACCACTTTGGATCTGACAAAGGGATATTGGCAGATTCCCATGGCACAGGAAGCCAAAGAGAAGACGGCATTCTCCACACCAGACGGGTGCTTCCAGTATGTCCGGATGCCGTTTGGCCTACAGGGAGCTCCATCAACCTTCCAGAGGGCGATGGATAGAATCCTTGCACCTCATAAGCTATATGCTGCCGCATATCTAGATGATATCATCATCTTTACCCCGGACTGGGAGACTCACCTGGAAAAGGTCCAAGCAGTGTTTGACGCTCTAAGAGAGGCGGGGTTTACAATAAACCCAAAGAAGTGTGCCTTGGGGAGAGAAGAAGCCAAGTACCTCGGATATGTAGTGGGGCGTGGCGAGATCAAACCCCAAATCAATAAAGTGGAGGCAATTCAAACATGGCTGCGACCTCTGTCAAAGAAGCAAGTTAAAGCCTTCCTGGGGATTGTGGGATATTACAGGAGGTTCATCCCAAACTTCGCCACAATGGCTGCACCTCTAACTGATCTGCTTAAGGGGACAAAGTCAGTGATGGTCAGCTGGTCCGAAGAACCAGAGTCAGCCTTCCAAGAAATGAAGGGAGCTCTATGTAAGCAACCCGTTTTGGTGGCCCCAGACTTTAAACGTGAATTTGTGCTCCAGACAGATGCCTCAGATGTCGGGGTAGGAGCAGTCCTCTCCCAAGAGATACGATGGGAGGAGCATCCTGTTCTCTACTTGAGTAGGAAGTTGACATCTTGTGTGAGAAATTACTCAGTTGTAGAGGAGTGTTTGGCCATAAAATGGGCAGTGGACACATTATGGTACTACCTGGTGGGACGGAAGTTTAGGTTAATATCCGACCATGCCCCACTCAGGTGGATGAGGGAAACAAAGGGCAAGAATGCTAGGGTCACCCACTGGTTCTTAGCCCTACAAGACTTCAGCTTCCATGTAGAGCATAGGGCCGGGAAGCTACATGGGAATGCCGATGCCCTCTCCAGAATCCCTTGCCTGGTAGGTGAAAGTGCCAAGCCCCACGGCTTTAGGCAGAGGGGGGAGGTATGTGGCAGGGCTAAGGGTTGTGTAATCGATGGGAGATATGTGCCTCATAAATGGCTTGTCTCTATAATGTAAGGCATAAGTAAAGCATACCAGATATTATTATTGTTGTTGTTTGAAGGACCTGTGGTGAGGTCACAGTCAGGAGACCAGTCAGCTGCTGGGTTCATGGGTGTGGCTACAGCCTTATAATGTGGCCTGCTCCTGAACCAGGGAGTTGTGTGTGGAGAGGACTAAGCCTCCCATGTGTGCTGAGACTCCTGGTCTGAGTCTACAACCACGGACATTTGTGCTTTTTTGAATGAGCTAAAGGTTCCTTTTTGGTGTTACGCTGCCTTGTGTGTTTATGACGTGAATAAACCACATGAACTTTGGAAGAACCTGCATCATATTTGTCTCCCGCTGCACCTAAACGAGTCACATCCCTACAATAGACATAGGTTTTTCATGTGTAAACTATGCTACATATATACCTGTTATCGGGTGATACCGTACCCTTTCTCAACTTTCTACAATCTTGTCGAATCCATACTGGGCTTGAGAATGTCTGAGTCTGCCTCCTGATTAGAGATGAGCGGTGTTCGAGTCGACCTGTTTGCCAATTTAAAATTCCAGCTGTTTGGGCGGTGTTCGAGTTCGAAGTGCCGTTCGAGAACGGTTCGTTCACCAAAAGCGTAACTTGATTTTCACATTAATAATGGTTTTTAATGTTAATAGACTGTTTCATGGCATAGTAGCAGTGTGTGGTAGCAAGCGGTGTAGTACACGTGTCAAGGAGCTACACCGTGTGTGTTTCTAATTATTTTTTACCGCATCTTGTCCAGAAAATCCTTTTGGGCCTTGTAGCAGTGTCTGCTACTCAGCAGAGGAGCCCACCAGTGAACCAAGCTATGCCGCCTGTTTAAGTAAGAACTGCGTGCTGCTCAGCATAGGAGCCCAGCTGTTAAGCAAGCTACACCACCTGTGGTTTGGACACTTAATTTTTTCACATTCTTTCTGGAATGCCGGTTAGGCCTAATTCCGGAATTCTGGTTGACCTGCACTTACTGGGAAATCCTTGTTCGCGGGGAAGAATTGTAATCCCAGATCCCCATCACTAACGGGGTTCAGCGGGTTATCTGCACCTGTAAGCGACACATGCTGGACCTTTCTGTGTAGCGCGCATGCAGCCCCGGACATGGAAGGGCATGACAGACCTGCCATTGATCGATCTCGTGTGCCAGAGCCTCGCGTGTCCCTCTAGTAAGCTTGACGCGTACCGCGGGGGCATGCCGGAGTCTCGTTCATTAACGGAATTAAGCTGACAAATCGCTAGCACAAATAAAAACGGACATCCACCACCACCCACAGAATCAACAAAGCTTGCAATCTGTCAATCTTTTCTGTAGCTGGCATGGTTAAGGTTTCCCGGGTGGAGTCAAATTGAGCACAAGCTCCTCTCCTGGTGGTGCCCTTCTTGACATTCCTTTAAGGTTCAGCTTTGCAACCATACTGTACCTGGATAACAAACACTTTGCCTTCATGGATGCTGTTTAGAGGTTCGTGGGAATAACGCCGCCCGATCAGCAGTTTGCCTAATTTATGGTGGGAAGTCCGACGGTGTATGATCATCTTCGATTTAAGATTTTTACTGTTTTTTGGTATTTTACATTTTTATTCCAGCCTTTCTTGACTTCATAAGGGCATGACATGCCTATATCTGTGACTCCTCCTCCTCCTTTTACTCTTCCACCTCTTTTCTATATGTAGTTGCCGTTTTCCATATGTTATTTTTGTATTCTGAGCATTTTGTCTGCTTTGGGACACCTTTTAAGGTGTTATGTAATTGTTTTCTATGTGTTTGTATGGGTTTGTGTTTGCCTGCCATTGTTTTCAATGTTGTTCGTCGAACATTCGACAAACATTCGACGAACTTGCCTCGTGTTCGATGAACCAAAACGAACTGGAACACTAGCGGGGTGGCTCAACACTACTCCTGAATATATAGACGTACATTTTTAATGCTTAAACTATGCTATATATACCTGGTATCTGGTGATTCTGTACCCTTTCTGCCAGGAAGTCCTCCTCCACCCACCACTCTAAGTGTATCATTGACACATGGAGCATTGTCCCACATGTGTGATTTTTTCTTGCGGATCTTCTTGTTATATTGTGGTGTGATCCATCCTGAGCGTGTGACAGTCTGTGGGTTACTCCTGCAATTTAGATGTAGATTTAAAAATTACCCCAACACTAGTGTATACAGCTCTACGCTTGTGATACATTACCCATTTACTGCCTTTTATATTCTGGTCTAATCCAAACTGACCAAGTGAGAGTTATTTTCTGACTGTGGAAATAAATACTGAGATTGACAACAATGACCCCTACACTGTGTACAGCTGTACTCTTCAGATCCATTACCTTTTTATGGCTTTTTATATTGTGCTGTAATCCATACTAAGCCTGAGAGTGTCTGTGTCTGCCTCCTGAAATATCTACAGAGATTTAGAATGTTTAAACTATACTATATATACCTGCTATCTGTTGATACTGTACACTTTTTCTACTTTTTATATTCTTGTCTAATCCATACTGAGCCTGTGAGCGTCTCTGTGTGACTGATGGTATATATAGGGAGATTGACAATCATCCTTTGACTGTATAGAGCTGTACGCTTCTGATAAAGTACCATATATCTGATGTCATTTTGGGTTCATGTTCTGTAACATTTTGAAGTTTGGTGGAAGAGGCTGTGGACGTGGACGTGTGGGGGGGCAGTTGGTGCTGATGGTGGTGGTGCATCTGCTGGTAGTGGCAAAAGCACAATAGCAGCTAAGGCAGGAGGTGTTGAGCCTGCATCATGGTCTGGCTCCGGAGCGCCTGGAAGGCTGCCTTTTCTGTGATTAGGTTAACCGCTTTTAAAGTCGGAGCATCAGGAAATGGTTTTAGCGTACATTACTGAAAGAGAATCAGGCAAATATGCTCTCCTCTTCTTAAGTTTCAAAAAATGCAAGTACTGAGTCGTCAAGTGCTGGCTCCTGGTCAGGAAGAACCCCTTTCCTTGTGTCCTTCACCCCCACCAAAAGTGAATGATGCAGCAGGCCACACTTCACATTAGTCCATGTAGCTCTTTCTATTATACCATGCCTGGGTTATTAAGTCAAATCGTGAATTCCCCAGTCCAAGATTAATCTGACATGGAGTGTGGGTGGCCAGCCAGGGCAGTGGGGTTAATCGGTACCAGGCCAGTGTCTCAGAGGGATGTGTCACGTTGGTGGTGATGACCCGTTACGTGGCCCTGGGCATCCATGCAAAGGGGTGAATAACGTTTATAGGTGAATGATACGTGACGTCACCTGTGGTTTCTGATCAGATTGACCCATGCTGCAGTGTCGCTTCACTGGGACAGATGTTGTGGTGCAGCTAAGATGTAGAAGCCCTGCACAGGTAGGGTCGTAGTCGCAGGGCAGATGAAAGAGTTGGTAGATGGTGTGCAGTACAGGATGCAGCAGAGCCATGCGCCAGGCGCAGGAGAAAGATGACAGACGCAGTCATGCAGTTCCTTTACCTGTACTTGATAAGTGCCGTCCAGGACCCAGAGTACAGATGGAGAAGGAGTTGGTCAGCCTGGAAGCCAATTTGGAATTCTCTCTCTGCAGAAAGGTAGTGTGGCCTCCGTTCTAGCGCTTATCTGAGGTACTTGCAGTACTGAGTTCACTGAAGTTCCCCCTGTTGACTCTCTTTTGGAACTTTCTCGTATGGCAGGCAGCCATAGCCTTTTCCTTCTGGCTCACACACGTCGCTGCTGGGGCCGCCGAGCCTTAGTTGGGAACAGAGCAATTACAGCTGCTACTTCCTCTGGTTTCTGCTGCAGGACCGTCAGTGCCCCTACAAACTCGGAGACCGGAATCCTGACCATGCGCTCCTGCTGGGAGTGAGCCTTAACTCTGCTCATCCTCCAGCTCCCCTTCTCACGTCCACACACTTCCCCTTCCCTTCACAGACTGCCCTAACTTACCTCCTCCCGACCACAGAGAGCAGCTCCTCAGCAGTCAGGTTCAGCGCTCTCCCTGCTGGCCTGGATTGGGAACTGCGTTGTGTGTTGGTTTAACTGGTAGAGAGATCCTTCGTTGCTCCCAAGCATGACATCACACTCCCTAGGAGGAAGGTAATGCCACTGTGGCGACCGTACTCCTGGGGGCACCACAAATGCACTGATGCCCAGCCACTGCTAGATGATTCTGCTGGTACATTAACCCAGACCACTACATTCCCCTCGCACTCTACACAGCCAGAATTTGACCCTGATGAAACTCAGGTTCCCCTTCCCGCATACTATACCTCCTTACACGGTGACAAAGAGGAAGGTGCAGATGAAAGTGCAGGTTCCTTGAGCAGGTGGGGGGGCATACTCATGGGCAACGGCACTGGCACAGGGCCCCTCATAGTATGCAAAAGTATCTCTGCCGGTGGGAGCCACCCGCCGTCAGACACACCGCCGTACTATGAGGGGCCCTGTGCCAGTGCCGATGCCAACGAGTGGGCCCCCCCTGCTTGCTCAAGATCACAGCACTTGCAAAGTTGAAATACTTACCTCTCCCTGCTCCACCGCCATGACGTCTTCCGCGTTTCCTGACAGTGACATTCTGGTCAGAGAGCGCAATGACATCAGGTCTGTACGCCCTCTGCCTAAACAGTCCAAGTGCAGTGAGATGGAAGATCGGGACGACGAGGAGTCCAGACTAGTACAGGGATTCCCTAGCGAGGAGACTTATTTAATTGTTTTCAATGTTGTGACAGCTATTTTTGGGGAGCACTATACTCTGGAGAATTATATATGAGGCCCACCATACACTGGAGCATTCCAAAGGTGGACATCAGACACTGGAGGAGCATTTACAGGGCCCATTATGCGGTGCAGCATTAGAAATGGGGCCCATTATATATGGAACATTATTTGGGCCCATAACACAGTGGAGCTTCATCCATGGGGACCAACATATACTGTAGCATTATGTGGAGCTCATCATATACTGTTTCAAACACTATATGGGACCAATGATTCTGTATGGAGAAATATATGGGCCTTATTACTCTGTATAGCGCACTATGCGGTGGTCATAATACTGTATGGAGTAATATACTGTCCATTTTTGGAGCTATTGGAGAATTTAAAATGGATATCAGTCATGAGATGTAAGAATTTAAGTATTTTTCATTGTACTATACCGCTATTTCTCTGCCGTATCAGAGGATCATGAATTGTGGCATGTGTTAAAAGAGCCCAGTGACACTCTTTGGTCCAGGGCCCACAACTTTAGCCAAATAACCCCCAGTTTTCAACACCTAACTATTATTATAAAGTAAATTAAGTTTGACAAGCTTAAGCAATATGAATTGATGCTTTTGGCATTAAAATGAGCACTGTAGGTGTGTTTCCTGTCCTCCACTCCCTGCCGACCTTCGTTCCCCATTGACTTGCATTGGATTTCGTGTTTCAGTCGGCCTTTGACTTTTCACGATAATCGGTCGATTTCGTTCGACCCGACATTTGAGAAAGTCGGGTTTCATGAAACCCGACTTGACCCGAAAAAAGGCAAATTCGCTCATCTCTACCCATGACCACTATGTCATATTTTTTGTAGAACTTGGCCATTTTATGCATAAATAGTTCATCCATATCTTCAGCTTGCACAGGCAGCCTGTAGTTCATGCTTTCAATGGTGTCCTTTCCGTTGTTCTCTCCTTGTATTCTTACGCTTTTCTAACATATAACGTATTCTTCTCCTCTTTTATCAAGTCTGTTTCTTGCAATTTAGTTGTATCCTTCTAGTCTTGTATTCCAATTATGTGTATTGTCCCACCAAGTTTCAGTGATTCCAATGACATCATATTTCTTCTCCTGTGTTAGTAGTTCCAATTCTCCTTGCTTCTTGCCCATACTTTGTGCATTTGTAAAGAAATATTTTAGTTTGTGATTGGTTTCTCTTCCTCCAATATTTCTATTATTTTGATTTTTTTTGTCTTTGCTCTTCCTTTTCACTTCTAATAGCAGAGTTCTCAATAATATTTGTCAGGTGTATGTTTTTTTCTGACCTTTTGCTTCCCTTCCCACTTTGCTCTAGTTTAAAGCTCTCCTGTTGAGTGTAGCAAGGCGACATCCAAATACATGTTTTCCAGTTTTCATAAGGTGCACCCTATCTCTAGCAAGCGGTCCATCGCATAGGGAATTCACTCTGTGATCCAGAAATCCAAATCCTTGCTGATGGCACCATCGATGTAGCCAGTTGTTCATCTGCAGAATCTTATTCCACCTCCTTGTTCCATTACCATTCGCTGGGAGGATGGAAGAGAAGACCACCTGCACTCCCAGTTCTTTCACTTTCTTACCTAAGTTTTTAAAGTCAATGCAGATGGTTTCCAGGTCCTTTCTTGGGTGTCATTTTTCCCCACATGTAGTAGCAGGAATGGGTAGTCATCTGTAGGTCTGAAAAGTCCTGATATCCTGTCAGACACATCTTTATTTTTTGCACCTAGAAGACAGCACATTTCTCTTGAGGTTATTGATTCTATGGTGCTGTACATGAGAAGTGGTTACATACAAATTACAGATATCGTTTACAGTAAACAAACTAACAATGACAGACTGATACAGAGGGGAGAGGACCCTGCCCTTGAGGGCTTATATTCCCTCAGCTTTTCAAAACTGAAGACCCATACAGACTTCATCTGTCACTGATGGTGCAAGATGAAATGCTTTGATGCAGAGGATATATTCCTGTTGGTAAATTTATTAGGGTTGGAAAGATCATTTAAATGTTCATTAATTCTGATTTTCATGCTGCGACTGATGCAATCAATGTAATTCAAATGGCGTGGCGGATAAGAGTGGTAGTGGTAGTTGTGATGGACTCAACTATGTACCAGTTACAAATTCTAACAATGTTGACTGATGCTTCTACTTATACCATGCTTGCTTTCAATCCAATTACTCTTATTTCTGATTTAACCAGGAATCTCGTTCAGGAAGGTTTGGAACTGAGAGTATTAAATAAGAAACAGTTTGTTTATTTATATGTAAAAGATCCTGTTACACCAATTAGGCACGCTCTTCCTAAAATTTGCAAAAGTACAAACCCTCCTCCAATGAGCCCTGTTAATAGTGGTACTTGCGCCGTGATATTATGTTTCATTATTAAGTTTCTTTTTGAGCTGTAAATATTTTGTTTATTTTCAATTGTCTTAATTCCATGTATTCACAATAGTTGCCCAATAATCACAAAATCCCACTAAGGGTAATATACCACGAACGTTAATAATAATCACTTTATGGTGACCAAAAAATGAGAAATATGGTACCACACAATGGTATAAATTAAAACAACATCTTTATTGACAAAATCAAAAACACATGATAACAAACAAAAAAGTTTCAGACAAAATGGAGAAAGGGACTATGAACAAAGTCCATGGGAAATTCCCAGACAGCAATCTGTCATAGACATTTATGCACACCTTAAATTACTATGTATGAGGGAGACAAGGCTACAAAACCCCATGATAGACATTAAATAGTAGAACAAAAAGGAAATCCAGCAAGAACTCAGCAAACCAGAGTTGGAGTAAAATGATGCTTTTCTTTATTTCTTCAACAAGAAGGGCGTGAGTATGGGTGCGAAATTTTCTCCGTCCCTAGCCAACATCGTTATGTCCGTTTGGGAGGAAAAATATATTTCTATTGAGGATAATCCCTTTAAGGACAACATTATATGGCTGGGCCGCTATATTGATGACTTGATGTTTATCTGGAGGGGTGACACCTTATCTTTGGATGAGTTTGTTGTTTATCTGAATAACAATGATTTCAATTTATGCTTTACTAGCTCTAGTGACATGTGTTCCATCAATTTTCTGGATTTATAACTATTTGGAGACAGCAGTGGGAATAAAGTTACTGTGGCCCCTTATAGGAAACCCACGGCATGCAACAGCATTCTTATGGCAACTTCTAACCATCCCAAACATGTTATAAAAAATATTCCAGTAGGTGAACTTACTAGATTAAAAAGAAACAGCACCTTGGATATGGACTTTGAGATGGAAGCCAACAAAACCTGCACTAACCTATTAAAAAGAGGATACTCTAAGTGGTCACTTAGCAGAGCTAAAGGAATTGTTAATAATATTGATAGAAGTTCACTTCTTCAGGAGAAAACTGAGAGACGTTCAATGAACTCATTTGATTCGAAGGTGGTATTCAGTACTAATTACAGCCCACAATATAATACCATAGTTAGCATTATAAAACGGTACTTGCCACTCTTAACGCAGGATGATGTTTTAAAAAATATTCTGAATAATCACAATGTGGCGTTTGTAGCTAAACGGACACCTACCTTAGCGTCTTTATTGTCTCCTAGCATGTTTATTGATCAGAATAAGAAGTCCAATAATTGGTTAAAAACTATACAAACTGTGGGTTTCTTCAAATGTGGAGCTAATGTCTGCATCTGCTGCGGCTTTGCCAATAAATCAAAAGTTTTTTCTTCATTTTCTAATAATAAAGAGTTTAGTGTTGCATCTTTCGTTAACTGCAACACTGAAAATGTGATCTATTTGATCAGCTGCAGCTCTTGTAGACTTCAGTATATTGGTTGTACTATGAATTCATTGAAAACCAGGATGAGAAAACACATATCCGATGCTAAAAATTTACCTTTGGTTGGAGCTTCAGTTGTTTCACGCCATTTCTCTAAAGTCCATAGTGGTAATTTATCTAGTTTTTCCTTCATGGGAATTGAACAAGTAAAAAAACCTCTTAGAGGGGGGGACTTACGCAGCAAGGTTCTAGCTAGAGAAAGTAAATGGAGTTTTGAAATGGGTATAAGAACTCCTTTAGGATTTAATAGCCATGCAGATATTATTCTACATTATTGAGGTTTCAGTGGAGCATATTTTATTTATGTCAAATATAATTTTTTTCATTATTTTTTTTTTTTTATCATCCTATATATCATGTCATTATTTAGGAAGTTTATTTGTATTTTTTATTACATAAGAAAAAGTGGTCTATTTTGTAGCAATGCTGTTAGTTAATCCTCAGTAGCGAATTGGTTAAACCCTTTTTCTGCACACATGTTTGTAATTATTTGCACTAATTTTATTCAGGATTGCCTTTTATATGGCTCCACATACAAGGAGCAGATTAGGTTTGGACCTTGAAGAAGGCGGATTAGGCCGCCGAAACGCGTAGTCCCATTTGCGTTTATTTCTGCCATGCACTCTGGTTCCTGATCCTTGTGGGTCGTTTTTTTACCTTGTTGAAGAAATAAAGAAAAGCATCATTTTACGCCAACCCTGGTTTGCTGAGTTTTTGCTGGATTTCCTTTTTGTTCTCCTATTGAAGGATCTACTCCTAATCCAGTCCGTGCAGGTACTTGATTACCAGGTGGGAAAGACCCATGAGTCTCATTGCTGCAGCTGGACACTGACACACATACTCAGACATTAAATAGTATATACTGTGGTCATCGACCGTCATATGAAAGTTTAAGTACTTGTAAACCCCTCTATAATGTGACTCATGAACGATGCTAGCAGCAAAAAGGTGGGCAATGAAAGGTTAATACCTTACAATGTCAGCTGGAGGGAATCCCTGGATATCCCTTCTGCCCCAACACGCGTTTCGCACTGCTTCTTCAGGAGGCGTGTCAGGGGAGGGGGCACTATCGGTCTAAATACCTGACCTCACAACACCATTGGCCCGTGAACATGTGTAATCTGTATAACATTAATGAAGCGCTAGATCTGTGCCTGCGTAGGACGTTACCAGAAGGTCCTATTGATTACTGCATGGAGAGAGACATAAAGCGGCGCATGCGCCAGATCACAAGGGACACGCCTACCAATCAGGGATATATTAGGAGATCACGTGACCCGGTAGCAGCAGGTCCTGTCAGGACACCGCAAGCCACTACCGATCACAGCATAAATCCCAGGCGGTCCTGTGTATCTGCATGTGCTCCACCTCAGAATACATAGATAAAGGCACATAATATACAAAATAAAGTATTCCTCTATGAGCACATTACTAGGAAGGATAAAGCACCAATGTTGATAGTAGTAATGAGGGAATGACAAGGGGCTTACATATTTAAGTGCAATCAGAAAACAGCACCATTTGAACATTTAACCCCTTTCTGCCATGAGACGTACTATCCCGTCCATGTGCCCTGGGACTTAATCCCCAGGGACGGGATAGTACGTCATAGCGATTAGCGGCGCCAACGTGGTGAGCGCCACTGATCGCGGCCGGGTGTCAGCTGATTATCACAGCTGACACCCGGCACAATGTGTCAGGGGTGGTCACAGACCGTCCCCGACACGTTAACCCCTTGTACACCGCGATCAAACATGATCACGGTGCACCGGGGGTTAAAGGGAAGCATCGGCAGGGAGGGGGCTCCCTCCGTGCTTCCCTGAGCCCCCCACAGCAGCACAATGTGCAGCGCTGCTGCGGGGGGGCTCTTTCCCTACAGGCCCCCAGATCCAAGATGGCAACGGGGACCATCGGGGGCCTGTAGGGAGCTGACTTCCTCACTGCCTACAAAGCGCAGGCAAGAGGAAGTCTGCTTCAATGCCTGTGACAGATTGCTGATCTGTCACAGTGATCTGTGATGTGACAGATCAGCGATCTGTCACAGGACAGTGATGTCCCACCTGGGACAATGTAATAAAGTTAAAAAAAAGTGTAAAAATAATTTTTAAAAAATCGCTAAATAAATTAGTAAAAGTGAAAAAATATTCCCCAATAAATTCCTTTTTTGAAAGTGAAAAAAACCAATAAAAGTACACATATTTGGTATCGCCACGTCCGTAACGACCCACCCTATAAAACTGTCCGATTAGTTAACCCCTTTAGCGAACCCCTTAAAAAATAAAATTAAAAAACTTTGCAAAAAATAATGATTTATTATCATACCACCGAACAAAAAGTGCAATAACGCGTGATCAAAAAGACGCATATAAATATCCATGGTACCACTGAAAACGTCAGCTTGTCCCGCAAAAAAACGAGCTGCCATACAACATCATCCACAAAAAATAAAAAAGTTATTGCTCGCAGAATAAAGCGATGCAAAAATAATTATTTTTGATATAAAATAGTTTTCATTGCATAAAACCGCCAAAGCATAAAAAAAACCTAACTGAGGTATCGCTGTAACCGTACTGACCCAAAGAATAAAACCGCTTTATCAATTTTACTGCACACGGAACGGTGTAAACGCACCTCCCCAAAAGAAATTCATGAAACGCTGGTTTTTGTTCATTCTGCGTCCCAAAAATCGGAATAAAAAGCGATCAAAAAAGTCACGTGCCCGACAATGGTACCAATAAAAATGTCAACTCGTCCTGCAAAGAATAAGACCTCACAAGACTCAGTGGGTCAAAATGCGGAAAAATTATAGCTCTCAATATGTGGTGATGCAAAAACTATTTTTACAATAAAAAGCGTCTTTTAGCGTGTGACAGCTGCCAAACATAAAAACCACTATAAATAGTAAATCAAACTCCCCCGTTATCACCCCCTTAGTTAGGGAAAAATAATAAAATAAAAAAATGTATTTATTTCCATTTTCCCATTAGGGCTAGGGTTAGGGCTAGGGTGAGGGCTAGGGTTAGGGCTAGGGTTAAAGCTGAGATTAGGGTTAGGGGTGTGTTGGGGTTAGGGTTGGAGTTATAATTGGGGGGTTTCCACTGTTTGGGCACATCAGGGGCTCTCCAAATGCAACATGGCGTCTGATCTCAAGTCCAGCCAATTCTGCGTTGAAAAAGTCAAATGGTGCTCCTTCCCTTCCAAGCTCTGCCATGCGCCCAAACAGTGTTTTACCCCCACATATAGGGTATCAGCATACTCAGGACAAATTTTAAAACAACTTTGGGGTCCAATTTCTCCTGTTATCCTTAGGAAAATAAAAAATTGGGGGCAAAAATATCATTTTTGTGGAAAAAATGTTTTGTTTTTTTTTCATGCCCAGGAGTTATAAACTTCTGTGAAGCACTTGGGGGTTCAAAGTGCTCACCACACATCTAGATAAGTTCCGTGGGAGGTCTAGTTTCCAAAATGGGGTCACTTGTGGGGAGTTTCAATAGTTTAGGTACATCAGGGGCTCTCCAAACGCACATGACACCCGCAAACCAATCCATCAAAGTCTGCATTCCAAAACATCACTACTTCCCTTCTGAGCCCCGACATGTCCCCATACAGTAGTTTTCTCCCACATATGAGGTATCAGGGTACTCAGGACAAATTGGACAACAACTTTTTGGGTCCAATTTCTTCTGTTACCCTTGGGAAAATAAAAAAATTGGAGACTAATTGATCATGTTTGTGGAAAAAATACGATTTTTTTATTTTCATGCCTAGGCATTATAAACTTCTGTGAAGCCCTTGGGGGTTCAAAGTGCTCACCACACATCTAGATAAGTTCGTTATGGGGTCTAGTTTCCAAAATGGGGTCAATTGTGGGGGGTTTCCACTGTTTAGGTACATTAGGGACTCTCCAAAGGCAACATGACACCTGCAGACTATTCCATCAAAGTCTGCATTCCAAAACGTCACTACTTCCCTTCCGAGCCCCGATGTGTGCCCATACAGTAGTTTTCTCCCACATATGGGGTGTCAGCATACTCAGGACAAATTGGACAACAACTTTTGGGGTCCAATTTCTCCTGTTACCCTTGGGAAAATAAAAAAATCGGGACTAAAAGATGATGTTTGCTGAAAAAATACGATATCTTTATTTTCACGCCCGGTCGTTATAGACTTCTGTGAAGCACTGGGGGGTTCAAAGTGCTCACCACACATCTAGATAAGTTCCTTAGGGGGTCTAGTTTCCAAAATGGGGTCACTTGTGGGGGGTTTCCACTGTTTAGGTACATCAGGGGCTTTCCAAAAGCAACATGACATCCGCAGACCATTCCATCAAAGTCTGCATTCCAAAACGTCACTACTTCCCTTCCGAGCCCCGATGTGTGCCCATACAGTAGTTTTCTCCCACATATGAGGTATCAGCGTACTCAGGACAAATTGGACAACAACTTTTGGGGTCCAATTTCTCCTTGTACCCTTGGGAAAATAAAAAAATTGGTGACTAAAAGATCATGTTTGTGGAAAAAATAAGATTTTTTTATTTTCACGCCCGGGCGTTATAAACTTCTCTGAAGCACTGGGGGTTCAAAGTGCTCACCACACATCTAGATAAGTTCCTTGGGGGGTCTAGTTTCCAAAATGGTGTCATTTGTGGGGGGTTTCTTCTGTTTTGGTACATCAGGGGCTTTCCAAACGCGACATGGTGTCCGATCTCAATTCCAGCCAAAAACGTCAAATGGCGCTGCTTCGCTTCCGAGCTCTGCTATGCGCCCAAATAGTCATTTACACCCACATATGGGGTATAAGCGTACTCAGGACAAATTGCACAATAACTTTTGCAGTCCAATTTCTCCTGTTACCCTTGGTAAAATAAAAAAATTGAACCTGAAGTATTTTTTTTGTGAAAAAAAGTTAAATGTTGATTTTTTTTCTAAATATTCAAAAAATTCCTGTGACGCACCTAAAGGGTTAATAAAATTCTTGAATGTGGTTTTGAGCACCTTAAGGGGTGCAGTTTTTAGAATGGTGTCACTTTTGGGTATTTTCTATCATATAGACCCCTCAAAGTGGCTTCAAATGTGATGTGGTCCGTAAAAATAAAATGGTGATGCAAAAATGAGAAATCGCTGGTCAATTTTTAACTGTTATAACTTCCTAACAAAAAAAAAATTTTGGTTCCAAAATTGTGCTGATGTAAAGTAAACATGTGGGAAATGTTATTTATTAAGTTTTTTGTGTGCCGTATCTCTGTGATTTAAGGGCATAAAAATTCAAATTTGGAAAATTGCAAAATTTTCAAAATTTTTGCCAAATTTCCATTTTTTTCACAAATAAATGCAAGTTATATGAATGAAATTTTACCACTAACATGAAGTACAATATGTCACGAGAAAACAATGTCAGAATCACCGGGATCCATGCAAGCGTTTCAGAGTTACAACCTCATAAAGGGACAGTGGTCAGAATTGTAAAAATTGGCCCAGTCATGAATGTGCAAACCACCCTTGGGGCTTAAGGGGTTAAGGTGCACTCGGAAAAAAGCACCATTTGTATATATAATAATAAATAAGGTGCATAGTGCAAAAAGTTATCATATATTGATGGGTAGCCAGTCATTACACTGGCTACCCATCCACTCCAGAATCCAGTACAAACTTATTACCCTCACCCACAAAGCCCTTCATTGCTCAGCACCACCCTACATCTCCTCTCTTCTTTCAGTATACCATCCTACTCGCGCCCTCCGTTCTGCTGATGACCTGAGGTTAGCATCCTCAATAATCAGAACCTCCCACTCCCGTCTTCAAGACTATACACGTGCTGCGCCAATTATTTGGAATGCACTTCCCAGGTCAATACGATTAGTCCCCAATCCCCACAATTTTAAGCATGCCCTGAAAACGCATTTATTCAGACTGGCCTACCGCCTCAACACATTAACCCAATCTATCCCTATGTGGCACAGCCAAAAGTTTTTTACCATAACCAGGTTCCCCGCATCATGTTCCCACATGCTTTATGCATCCATTAACCCTCTGCATCCGTACTGTTACACACTTAACATTATGGCTGGTCCATACAATCAGGGCAACTGTTACCACCCACCTTTCGTGTCTACCTTTTTCCTCATAGATTGTAAGCTTGCGAGCAGGGCCCTCATTCCTCTTGGTATCTGTTATGATCTATGTGATTATTGCTATGCTGTAATGTATATTGTCTGTACAAGTCCCATCTGAAATGTAAAGTGCTGCGGAATATGTCAGCGCTATAGAAATAAAATTTATTATTATTATTATTATTATTGAACATTTAATGTGCAATCAGAAAAAAGCACCATTTGTATATATAGTAGTGAAATAAGGTGCGCAGTGCAAAAGAAGTTATCATACACAATTATAACATACATAGTCATAACAATAATGACAAAATGCATAATATCTGCATGTTACATTACCTATATGCATTACTAGTACATAATAACAATTTAAAATATCAATGTTTACATATCAATATCAAAGTGCATATGACTATACAAAAAATATTACAGCCAACTACATGGCTATTATAAAGTGACAGTGCAACATAGGTAAAAAACCCCTATCATCCCCACTATCTCACATGATGGACACTAACGATGGAACAACAATGATAGATGAAAATTTATAAAGCATCCAAAACAGGATGCTCAACCGATGTAAGACGAACTCTTCATCGTTCCTGGAGTAACGAAGACAGATGACCAACATGATCACATCATGGCAAATATAACTGAAAAAATATTGCTAAAACAACAACAATTAAAAACTATAAATACAAAGGTGTAAAAAAAGAATAAATTACAATAAAATAAAAATTAAAAACCCCCACTCAACACTTTTAAGGCTATTAAAGATATGCACTGAAACCTGATCTCTCATTTAGTCCTTGGGAGCTCAAGGTCCCCAATCTATATATCCATTGGCACTCCTTTTTGGCCAATCTTTTGGACAGATCCCCCACTCTCGGTCCCAAATCCATGACATCTATACCCTTACTGGAGAGAAGCCACGAGTTGCATTGGTGATATTTGTGGAAATGTCTAGGAAGGGTCTTCAAAGTTGTGACATCCACTACAGCTTTGGCTTTATCTATATCTAGACAGTGTTCTCGTACCCTCACCCTAAGTTCATGGCTTGTTATGCCTATATAGACTTTTCCACAAGGGAACTCTGCATAATATACCACGCCTTTAGATGTACACGTGATGTGTGCCACGTGATGTGTGCTCTGATATCAAATTTCCTGGATTGATCAAAATTATAGAAGGTAAATGCCTTCTTCATATTAGCACAACCCTTGCCACAGGGGAAAAAAACCCTTATGTTCTGGATTTCTTTTGGTTTTCCCCTTATTTTTGACATCATAGGAACTATATACCAACAGATCTCGTAGGCTTGGAGCCCTTCTAACCACAAAAAAAGGAGAGGTCGGCAAACATTTTTTGAGAATCGGATCAGTTAGGAGAATTCCCCAATGTTTCTCAAAAATCCTTTTGAGATCTAACCATCTACTATTATAGTTCGTTATGAACCTTACCTGATTTTCACCATCTTCCTGAGACGAGATAGGTAAATTTTTATGCAGAAGTTGATCCCTTGGCGTGTTTTTAGCTCTCTTGTATCCTCTTTCGATGACATGATGGCCATACCCTCTATCTTGAAAGCGTTTCTTTAAGATTTTTAATTGTTCCTCAATATGTGACTCTTCTGAACATATCCTTTTGGCACGTAAAAATTGGCCTATCGGAATGCCGGAAATAGTTGATTTGGGATGGGCAGATGAGGCATGTAAAAACGAGTTGGTTGAAGTGGGTTTACGATAAATCGATGTGGAAAGATTTGGAAGCACTGCAATTGACAAATTCAAAAAGTCGATTTGGCGCCCAAATTTATAAGTCAGCTTGATATTTTGGTTGTTGACATTAAGATGACTCATGAACATTTCCAGGTCCACAACTGGACCCTCCCAAATAAACAAATTGTCATCAATGTAACGTATCCAGTTGTGGACCCGGTCAACATTGGTATCGTCCTCCTCCTGAAAGATCGACCACTCCCATGCCCCCATGAACAAGTTGGCATACAAAGAGGAACACAAGGCCCCCATCGCAGTACCCCTCTATTGCAAAAATATGTTTCCATTGAAAATGAAGGCATTATGGGTCAAAATGAATCTCAATTGTGTTAAAATAAAGGATGCCATCTCCACACTTATATTGCTGTGCCGTAAATATTTTTCTACCGCTCTTAAGCCATCTGTATGTTTTATGGAGGAATACAGCACCTCAACATCGGCGGTAACCAAAATCATTTCCCTGTCAGATGTAGATTCTACAAATGGTCTAAAGCCGCAGGGGTATCCTTTATGTACAAAGGAAGTTGTACCACTAGAGGCTTCAAAAAATACTCCACCACATCACAAATTATCTCACAAAGGCCCTCATTAGCAGCAATAATGGGTCTACCAGGAGGATTAAGGGGATCCTTATGAACCTTAGGGATAAGGTAAAAAGTGGCCAATCTGGGACTGGGTTTTTCATAGACCTCAAGGAGTTTTTTAGGGATGATGTTGTCTTCATGTGCCCTCCTCAGAATATCAACCAATTCCATTTGGAATTTGGTCATGGGGTTGAAAGTTAGAGGCTTATAGTCAATATTATTGCCAAGGATTTTATATGCCTGGGCCTCATACATTGTATTTGGCCAAATAACAATGTTTCCCCCTTTATCGGCCATTTTGAAGACAACATCATCCCATTCCCTTAATTGCTGTAGGGCCTCCCTCTCAATCCTAGTGAGGTTGTTAAATGCCATATTTTAAGATTTTCTCAAACCCTCAATGTCAGATGACACCATTTTGGTGAAAGTATCAACTACAGGTACCGTGGTCAAAGGAGGAAATTTTTTTGACTTACAAAACATTTTGGTGGGAAAATCTGTACTTACTGTAGGAGTACTCTCCTCCATTAGTGATTCCAATATTTCTATGGCCTGTTGTTCATCTCTACTGGACATACCATCATCAGTTTCTCCTCCGTAATGCATGCTTTTCAAAATCATTTTCCTTGAAAAAAGGTTGAGGTCTTTTATGACCGTGAATGGGTCTAAAGCAAATGAAGGTGAAAAGGTCAAACCCCTATATAACAAATTCTCTTGTGCCTCAGTTTAAGAATGTGTAGATAAGTTAATTACCTTAACCCCATCTTTCTCCATCTTTTTAGTGGGTACATTTTTCTTGTAGGCTTGTCTTGTTCTGGGGCCATACCATCCATCAAAATTAGATCCCCCACCTTCACTCATGGATGAAAAACTAAAAACTCCTTGAGGTCTATGAAAAACTCAGTCCCAGATTGGCCACTTTTTAGCTTATCCCTAAGGTTCATAAAGATCCCCTTATTCCTGGTAGTAGGCGTGGTATATTATGCAGAGTGCCCTTGTGGAAAAGTCTATATAGGCTTGACAGGCCGTGAACTTAGGGTGAGGGTACGGGAGCACTGTCTAGATATAGATAAAGCCAAAGCTGTAGTGGATGTCACAACTTTGAAGACCCTTCCAAGACATTTCCACAAATATCACCAATGCATCTCGAGGCTTCTCCATTAAGGGTATAGATGTCATGGATTTGGGACCGAGAGTGGGGGATCTGTCCAAAAGATTGGCCAAAGAGGAGTGCCAATGGATATATAGATTGGGGACCTTGAGCCCCCAAGGACTAAATGAGAGCTCAGGATTCAGCATATATCTTTAATAGCCTTAAAAGTGTTGGGTGGGGGGGTTTAATTTTTATTTTATTGTAATTCATTCTTTTTTTACACCTTTGTATTAATAGTTTTTAATTGTTTTATTATTATTTTTTCAGTTATATTTGCCATGATGTGATCATGTTGGTCATCTGTCTTCGTTACTCCAGGAAGGATAAAGAGTTCATCTTACATCGGTTGAACATCCTGTTTTGAATGCTTTATAAGTTTTCATCTATCATTGTTGTTCCATCGTTAGTGCCCATCATGTGAGATAGTGGGGATTACAGGGTTTTTTTTACCTATGTTGCACTGTCCCTTTATAATAGCCATGTAGTTGGCTGTAATATTTTTTGTATAGTCATATGCACTTTGATATTGATATGTAAACATTGATATTTTAAATTGTTATTATATACTAATATTGCATATAGGTAATGCATCATACAGATATTATGCATTTTGTCATGATTGTTATGACTTTGTATGTTATAATTGTGTATGATAACTTCTTTTGCACTACGCACTTTATTTCACTACTATATATACAAATGGTGCTTTTTTCTGATTGCACCTTAAATATTCAATGTATGATAACTTTTTTGCACTATGCACCTTATTTATTATTATAAATACAAATGGTGCTCTTTTCTGAGTGCACCTTAAATGTTCAAATGGTGCTGTTTTCTGATTGCACTTATATATGTAAGCCCCTTGTCATATATATGTATATATATATATATATATATATATATTCCCTTATTACTACTATCAACATTCGTGCTTTAGCCTTCCTAGTAATGTGCTCATAGAGCCCTGCTGTTTTGTTCGTTTCCACTATACACTTGTACTGCTCCGGTCATTTTTGACCGGACCTATTAAAATGCTGTTTTAGCTACTTAAAATTTTTTTTTTTGAATACCTGTTGCATTATTATACTGTATGTGAACATGGTTGGTCATTATAAAAAAATACGTAAAAAACTCAATTTTTTAATTTATTTTGTGTTTATAAAGGTTACAAGGGCTTATTGAATTCTGCACAGACATTACAAATTTGAGCTTAAAAAACTAACTAAAACAACTACTACTACTACTATAACAACTATAACTATAACTAAAATTAACTATAGTATAAAATGCGTGCAAACATTTTGAAAAAAATAGTAAAAATAATAAAAAAAATTAAAAAAATCAGTTTTTTTCAGAAAATCTTCACATAATTCTATTGTTTACATTCAGGACAACAATAATACACAAGTTTATAAGCCTCATACCAGTACAGATTTGCATTCAAGGCTCAGATGTCTCCAGATCTTCTCTCCAACAAAACTGAGACTGAAATGGCTGGCTGAACTGCTTACTTACTGATAAGATAAGAAAAGAGACACCAGAGACCACCCCCTGGAATGCTGAGATAGCAGAGAAGAAAACAAACTTTTGACAGACATGACTCATTAGCTTTTCAGGTCTGCTTTGCACAGAGAACCAAAACAAGGGAAATAAAAATAAACTCTTTTCTTTTACAATATACAATGGTGACAACTGAATTTATTTATTTTTAGAGGAAAAGCAGGGTAAATAACATACAGAGAAAAAAAATTGCACAGAACTGTACTGAAAGCCAATGCGTATGATTTGTACTGAAAGCATGTGTAAATCTGCACCTAAAGCAACTGTTTACTTCATAAACAATAGTAGATGCAATAAGTAGTCTCAAAAGAAATTATAACTCATTTGTTTTACTCAAAAAATGGCTGAAATTAGCATAAAATGCTATTCGGTCATTTTTGACCGGAACAGTACAAGTGTAAAAAAAAAATGTGGCGCAAAAACTAAACCAAAAAAAGTACCCTTAGAAAGAACCCCTCAAAGTAGGAAAATAGAAGTAAACACAAGTTTCAGAACCACATAATTAATTTTTTTTAAAATATCAAAGTTCAAAACCGGTCACTTTTGACCAAACATAACAGCAGGATTAAATGTTCAAATGGTGCTGTTTTCTGATTGCACTTATATATGTAAGCCCCTTGTCATATATATATATATATATATATACGAGTATTTATTCCCTTATTACTACTATCAACATTGGTGCTTTAGCCTTCCTAGTAGTGTGCTCATAGAGGAATATTTTATTTTGTATATTATGTGCCTTTATCTATGTATTCTGAGGTGGAGCGCATGCAGATACACAGGACCGCCTGGGATTTATGCCATGATCGGTAGTGGCTTGCGGTGTCCGCGCGTCCTGATAGGACCTGCGGTTACCGGATCACGTGATCGCCTAATATATCCCTGATTGGTTGGCGTGTCCCTGTGATCTGGCGCATGCACCACTTTATGCCTCTCTCCATACAGTAATCAATAGGACCTTCTGGTAATGTCCTGCGCAGGCGCGGATCTAGCACTTCATTAATGTTATACAGATGACACATGTTCACGGGCCAATGGTGTTGTGAGGTCAGGTATTTAGACCGATAGTGCCCCCTCCCTTGACACGCCTCCGGAAGAAGCAGTGCAAAACGTGCATTGGGGCAGAAGGGATGTCCAGGGATTCCCTCCAGCTGACATTGCAAGGTATTAACCTTTCCTTGCCCACCTTTTTGTGGCTAGCACCGTTCATGAGTCACATTATAGAGGGGTTTACAAGTACTTAAACTTTCATATGACGGTCGATGATCACAGTATACACTATTTAATGTCTATCATGGGCTTTTGTAGCCTTGTTTCCCTCATACATAGTAATTTAAGGTGTGCATAAATGTCTATGACAGATTGCTGTCTGGGAATTTACCATAGACTTTGTTCATAGTCCCTTTCTCCATTTTGTCTGACACCTTTTTGTTTGTTATCATGTGTTTTTGATTTTGTCAATAAAGATGTTGTTTTAATTTATACCATTGTGTGGTACCATATTTCTCATTTTTTGGTCACCATAAAGTGATTATTATTAATTCCTTGTATGTAGTTTTTGTGCAATTAATAATTCTTTGTACATGTTTTTTCTGTGTCTTTTTGTTGTATTGCTCATTAATGCAGCTTTATATCAGGCAATTTTTTTTCTAATGAGCATCATTTACTAGGTATTTAGGATTGATGGGAAGGATTAACAGTCAGACCCTGAGGATGAACGCTGTTTGCTTTTGAAATGCGTCACTATGCTGTTCCCTTTCCCCTGCAATGTGCCATAGAATTTTTGGAATTTTAAAGTGTCTTTAATAAAATATTTTCATATTGTTATGGATTGTTGCCAAAAGCTAGAATTTTTCTACTTGTCTCTTTACATTTATTACACCCTTAGATCTCTTGACCTCATAACATAATAAGGAAAATGTGGGGAAAGTAAATTGGTTGCAAATCAAATTTCCCAGTGAAATTTGTGCAAGTTGCTGAATTTGAATATTGTCTGATCTGCTTATCTCTTTGTAACCTTCTTCTCTCTTTTGAAGTCTTCTAAGTTGATCTATGTCTACATCTAAACTTAGAAGATGATTCAGAAGAAGAGAAATATATGTTACAAATCCAGATATCAGACTACTCACTCATTGCCCCATTTCACAGTCATTCTGTAGTCTGCTGAGTACTGTAATATACAGGGGTTGGACAAAATAATGGAAACACATTGAAACATCAACAAAAGTTAGTTTAATATGGTGTAGGTCCACCTTTTGCTACAATTACAGCCTCAATTCTTCTCCGAGGTATGGATTCATACAAGATGTGAATTGTTTCCAAAGTAATTTTAGCCCATACTTCAGGTATAACACCCTCCAGTTCTTTGAGCGACGATGGCAGCGGAAATCGCCGTCTAACTTGAATCTCTAAAATCGACCATAAATGCGCAATAATGTTGAGGTCTGGGGATTGTGGGGGCCAGATGAGATGCTCAACTTCATTAGAATGTTCCTCGTGCCATGCTTTATCAATTCTAGCTTTAAGAATTGGTGCATTATCATCCTGAAAGATGGCGTTCCCCTCTGGGAACAGTGCTTGAATCATAGGATGCACTTTGTCACCCAAAATGACTAAATAATCTCAGCTGTTAATTCTTCCATGAAGGGATATTATTGGCCTGGCGGATCTCAATGAAATAGCACCCCAGATCATCAAAGAACCTCCGCCATGTTTTACGGTTGGGAGAAGGCAGTCTGGATGGAATGTTTCTTTCGACTGTCTCCAAACGTACACTCGGCCGGTGGTCGGAAATAGGGTAAACGATAACAATGGATACTGGAAGCCTGTGCTAGCATTTCTTCTGCAGTGTTGCTATCATTGTGTCAAGAGTGGGAGAAGAGGATTGCATTGACAATCCAACACAATGAGCAGCACTTTGAACACATTTTATAAGTGGTCATAAACTTGTAAATAACTCATGAAAGAATAAAGTTACGTTAAAACCAAGCACACCATTGTTTTTCTTGTGAAATTCTCAATAAGTTTGATGTGTCACATGACCCTCTTCCCATTGGAAAAAATAAAGTTGGATCCAAAATGGCCAACTTCAAAATGGCCACCATGGTCTCCACCCATCTTGAAAAGTTTCCCCCCTCCCATATACCAATGTGCCACAAACAGGAAGTTGATATCACCAACCATTCCCATTTTATTCAGGTGTATCAATATAAATGGCCCACCCTGTATTTGTGTGTAACATAAGACAATTACTCATGATAATACCATCTACTACTACTAATGAAAATGTACATACAGTATTAGTATTCTTAGTAGCACACATCATTCAGTTGGTGGTACAATGAAATTTAGAGGAAAATAAAGTTGATTAACCCTAGAACGCATACCTGGGGCCTCACAGGCCCGCCCTGTTAATTGTTTTCTATTTTCTGCAAGATTACTTTAGTTAGAATTTTGAAACTCTAGGTATTCCTCAGGTATATAGTTGTTTGTCATTTCCAGTTGTTCATTTATTTTTATGTTACAGGCATTTCGGTATAACAACTCTTTTTTGTGAATACCCCATATTCACATACCTGGGGCCTTTTAGGCCCATACTAGGTTTACATGTGATCCTGTCTTTTTGTCTTCACTGTTGCTGGGGAAGACTTTGACTCAGTCTTTATGACTTTGCTGTTGCTAAGAAGACTGTGAATTCTGCCTGACTACATGGTAATGTGATCTTGGGAAGGAGGCTCCCTCACAACGTCATGTGTCTCTGACATCATCATAGGTCCTGAACACTGTTCATTGTGTGCTACTTGCTGAAGAGACTTTGGAGGAAGGAGTCAGCTTTCTTGTTTCTTGAAAAAGAAACTTTCTGAGTTCCAAAAATCCAAAAGCTTCTACTGCACCTAAAAGAAAGTGGTGACCTGCTGAAGGTGAGAGGAGGGGTCTGCACTTTACCCTTAGCACACACACTAACAAAGAGTGTACAACCCTGATTGTAATCTTTTTTTTTTTCATTTTAGTTTACTGACTTCTAAGGTTACAATAGCACAGTCTACATCCATGGGTTTGACTGACCAAGAAATCGAAGCAATCATTTTTGATAGTGATGAAGACAGTGAACTTTCTTTGTCTGATGAAGAGCACCTGCCACCAGCTAATGTCTCTACTTCATCGTCCAGTGATTCTTCAAATGATGAAGAAGTAATGGATCCAGCAGAACGTACAAATAGAGCATCCAAAACTAATGTTTTTTGAAACAGTACTGCTGAGGTTCTTGGACAAACCCCATCACATAATATTGTAAGAGTTGCTCAAGGAACTGTAGGAATTCCACAATTATTGTCCAAAAGAGATATGTTCTGTAAATTTTTTTCAGATGATATTGTAGATGAGGTAGTTTTGTGTACTAACTTAGAAGGAAAACGTGTCGCTTCAGGAAGAAAAAAAACATGGAAAAATATAACAAAAGAGGAACTGTATGCTTATATTGGCCTTACTCTTCTGGCAGGGAGTACAAAATCATACGATGTTCCTATCAGAGAACTCTTTATGAACCCTTTTTCAGATCCACATTACAAAGCTACAATGTCAGTCAATAGATTTGAGGATATTCGGAGAAGCCTTCGTTTTGATGACAAGAGAACTCGTCTTGTCAGGTTGGAAACAGATAAATTAGCCCCCATTAGCTACATCTGGAATCTTTTTTTCAAGAACTGTACTAAGCATTACCATTCTAGTGACAATGTGACAGTGGATGAGCAACTTCTTGCATTTAGGGGACGTTGCAATCTCATTCAGTATATGCCCAGCAAACCTGCTAAATATGGTATTAAAATTTTCTGGATGTCTGATTCTACAAGCTATTATTGAATGAATGGTCTGATTTACTGTGGCAAAGATGTTGACGCTCCAGTCCAGAAAGACCTATGTTCTGACGTAGTAAAAACACTTGCGAAACCAATTTCACTATTCTGGAAAAAATATAACAATCTTGAACTGGGCAATTTTTTGCTTCAGAAACAACTTACACTTGTTGGCACAATGAAGCAAAACCGCAGAGAAATTCCTCCAATCATGAAGCACAATGAACATCGACAACTTTATGATAGTGTACTTGGTTTCTGCAATCAAGCGACAATGGTGTCTTATAAAGCTAAGAAAGAGAAATCTGTGATATTACTGACTACAATGCACCATGATGGAAGTATAGACACCAATAACAGGAAACAGAAACCCGAAATCATCTTGCATTATAATAAAACCAAAGGAGGAGTGTCATGATCTGAATTTGATCTGACAGTTTTAAAAGCACAGTGTGAACTTTTTTTCCTTTTGGCAAGTTGCCAAAGTGTCTTGACTGTCCCCGGTGGTGGTTAGTGGTATCACACCTTAGGTTTCAGTTTAATGTGCACGTAATTAGGAATCAGGTGTGGGGCTCTATAAATGAGTCTCAGGGTGTGTAATCACTGCTGGTGATATTGATTCTTTCATTTGAGTTGGTGAGAGCCTGGTGGAAGGATGGAGCTGAGGAGGAGTCCTGCGCAGCTTAGCCAGGGGGGACGTGTGTCAGCTATGGTGTCTGGACGAAGGGCTGGCATGGCGTGGTGGGGTCGCAGTGATGGTGTCGGCAGGAAGTGTCTGCATGGACTGGTGGAGTGGCGACTATGGAGAGTGGCACTCACCATGTGGGACTTGGCTGCTGAGCTGGACTCAAGCATGCTTGACTTCGTGGCAGAAGCTGAACTCATCCTTGGGACTCTGTTACTAAGCAGCAGCAACTGGTGGTGGACTCTGCTCCAAGGCTGCACCGAGGTGAAGGATCCTGTTATGGTGATGGATTCGGGTGGAGGAGAAGACGCACGCAGGTGGAGGGCTCTGTTGCAGGAGCATAAGCACAGAGCATAAAGCTAAGTGGTGTCCCCCTGTATTGTCTCTTTCCCTCATGTGTGTTATTAGTGCAGTGGTGGGATTAGCCTCCGCACCGCCCAATTCCCTAGTGAGGGTTTAGGGTCAGGGCGAGCAAGGGTTTAAGGTTCGCGTGCGGCGACAGGTGCGGAGCCTGTATAGGGAATGTGAGGAGTGCAGGGACACTGGCTCAGGGAAGTGCAGGAGGGGTCCATGTCCCCATTCCCTATTGCAGGGCCCACCATTGTTAATGTTTTCCAGGTCCCCCTTATTATTTAAATTCGCCGTACTGGAGGCAGGGTTTCCAGAATGTATATTAACGTGTAATACCTAAATTCGCCAGGTGGAGGCGGTGTATCCATCTGCACGTTTTATTATTTAAATTCTCCCCACTGGAGGCGCTGTATCCAGGGTCACGTGTGTTATGGGTTCGCCTTGCGGTATCATCTGCGTCCAGACACACGTGACCATGACAAGGAGTTGACAAGATGGACAAAATGATTGGAGAGTATACGTGCAAGAGGCAGACAAAACGTTGGCCTGTAGTTCTTTTTTATAATATGCTAGATGTGTCAGCCCTCAATACCTATATTGTTTATAGTGAGACTCATCCAGAATTCCATGCCAACAGAAAGGACAAGAGACATCTATACTTGACAGAACTTTGCAATTAACTTTTAATGCCTAACATGATGGAGAGAAGCAGAACAAAATGCTTACAAAGGTAAACAACAGAAGCTATGATCCGATGTGGTATACGTTTTCAGAAACATCCAGAGCCAAGAGATAAAAAAAGAAAGCGATGTTATATTTGTCCAGCAAAGAAGGACAGGAAATCCGAGCGTGTCTGTACTACTTGTGGACAAAATGTCTGCAAGGAGCATTCTTCCGAACAGATAACGTGTGAAAGTTGTTGCGGTCATTAGTAAAGTAGAAAAGGATCCTTTGAAAAGAGATATTCCTGCAGCATGTTTACTGCAACTTTTATATAAAAAACTTTTAGACAAAAAAACATTATTATAAAGAGTTATATCGAATGCGTATATTGGGCGTTTTAAGCCCGTTCAGTTACTCTTTTGGTTTTTTTTGCACATAGTAATGTTTTGAATTATTCACATCTTAGGCTGTGTTCCCACTGGCGCTGGGGTCTGCCAGGAGGTGATCCGTAAGGGATCTGATCTCTTGGTAACTCCAGTTAAGGCTGCTGGAATGCCGGGATTCCGCCAGCCTTAGCTGGGGTCACCAGAAGGTCAGATCCATTACAGATCTCCTCCTGGCAGACACCAGCGCTAGTGGGAATGCATCCTTACTTTGCAATTTTCAAATAAACTTTGAAAATTTTTTTTGTTTGAGTTATTCCATGTTATTTGCACACGGGCCTAAAAGGCCCCAGGTATGTGAAAGTGTAGATTTTTATGGTCATGTGTTCTAGGGTTAATGCAAAGAATTGTACTGTCCTATACCTCAGAGACACCTAAACAGCACCAATCGTATCATATATTATGGTACTCTTATACAAACACAAACTAGCATCTCTGCATTTTCACATTTGGTGAATAATGCACCAAACTGCACATTATGTGACTATTTATTATGTTTTTATATAGCGGCATCGTATTTTGGAGTGTTTTACAGACATTTTAATCACTGTCCCCTTCTAAAATTTCCTATCAGTAAGTCTTTGAAAAAAACACACAAACATGGAAAGGACATTCAGACTCCTTGCAGATGCTATTGTTGTTGGGATTCAGATACAGGACCCCAGGACCAATCAGTCACCATGCTGCCTCTAATAAACATGCATAACAAATGAAGAACTATAATTAGAGATGAGAAGACCGGTGGAAGTTCGAGTTCATCAGGTTTGGCCGAACTTTAGTCCAAAGTTTGGATTGGGTACCAGAACTGTAACCGAACGTGAACCTGAACTCAAGCCTGAACTTTGGAGCTAGAAAGTCTCTCTCTCTTTTCTCTTCTCTCTCTTCCCTGAGCTGTCGAAAAGACTTCAGGTAGAAGTCCGTGTTCAGAGTTCAGCATTGAAAACCATGTGTATGATACGAACCACAAACTTTACCATTCTGGTTTGCTCAAATCTAACTGTAATGTTCCCTTAAAACATGCACTACTAAAATTTATACAGAGTGATATTTAGAAGTACGTGTAATTTGCCTTCGATAATTTATAGTACAGTTAGAGATTTGCAAAACCGTCAGAATTTTCTAAATGTCTCCATAAATTTGACCTAAAACTACATCAGACTCTTACAGACGTCCTACAATTAACCAAAGAGAAAAAAAATCAAACAAATGAATCATAAATATTGTACTTTGTAATTTTTAAATTTTTTTTATTGAAAAAAATGTTCCATGTCGCTGATTGGCAAAAATAGATGAATCTTCAGGATTAGGAGATAATTTGAAGGTAAAATTTTAGTATGGCGTTTTAAATCAATGGGATGACAATCATGTATGAGAGTATGACTTGTCTTATTTAAAGAGCAGAAAGTCTGTTCTTCACAAGATATTTTTGTACAATTGTATCATAGCACAAGCAAGATGAAGATTTCTGAAGAGTTGTATTATTAGTAGTATTGCACAAGTGAGAGAACCTGTGACAAGGTCTGCTGCCTTGATAATAATTGCATCACCTGTTCAATACTAAAGAAATCCTGGAAACATGATCTGTTGGGGGCCCCGAGGACAGAAGTTTGGGATACTTTGGATTACAGAATTAGAACCTCATACCATCCATGAAACACAGTGCTGGTAGTATCATGGATTGAGGCTGCTTTGTTGTATCTAGATCAGAACAGAATGTAGTCATTAATGAAACAATGAATTCTGAATTAACAGCAAATTCTAAAGAATAATGTCTGGAAATTTGTTCATGAACTGAATCTCGAGAGAATGGGGATCATGCAGCTAGACAACGATCCAACTAACACAATTTTTCTACAAAAGAATGGTTAAAAAAATCTAAATAAATGTTTGAGATGGCCAAGTAAAAACTCTGAACTTAATCTTAATCTTAATCTTAAAAATGTTCTGAAAGGATCTGAACTGAACAGTCAATGGGTGAAAACACACCAGTGTAACAGAGTTAAAGTTTGTTTTGTAGGGAAGAACATGTTAAAAATTTTTCCATGCCGATGTGCAGGCCTAATTAACAATTACCAGAAATGTTTTTATTTGCTGTTATTGCTGCACATGGGTTCACACCAAAATTACTGATTCATAAACTGTACTTGTGACATATGTCATTGGACAATTTTCCTTGCTTAAAAATGACAGTCTAATATGTTTTATTAATTTGTTTGATTTGGTTCTCTTTCTACTCTTATGACTTGTGTGAAAAACTGATGTAGGTTTAAGTTAAATTTATGCATAAATATTCAAAATTCTGAAGTGATAACAAACTTTCAAACATAACTGTATGTATAAAATAAAGCTGTGATAAATCAGCATGAACTAAAATTTAATCTATCATCCAGAAATATTTTGATGATGCTTCTAAAATCTTCCATAGCACAGCCTTTATTATAAAGACTTCTGAAATATTAAGTTTTTCACATCTGATCTGGGCAAAAGTCATTGTGAAAGGAAGATGTGACCATGACCTACTTTGAATTGTGGTTCCTGTGCTTTTTATTATTTAGCCAATGCCACATTCACACTGTGTTTGGTCAGTATTTTACATCAGTATTTGTAAGTAGAGTTGAACGAAACAGGTCGGCCAGATTCATAAGTCGCTGACTTATGGCAAAGTTGGGTTTCGCTGACCGAAACCCGTCCACAGCGTGAAGTCGGCCATGCGGTCGGCAAAACGAGCGCCAAAGTCGGATTTCCCAGAATGCTTGCACGTGACTTTTTTCAGCCACTGAGCAAGGACGTACACTGTGGGCAATGAGATGACATGTGCAGCGTCCGGGGAGAGAGAGAGATTTTGCGCACTTTAAAAAAGCGGTCGAGCATGTAGGTGTGTTTACTGTCTCTCCCTGCCAACTTTGCTTCCCCACAGACTTGCATTGGGTTCCGTGTTTCAGTCCGACTTTTCCCGTTAGTCGGCCGATTTCGTTCGACTCGACTTTTGAGAAAGTCGGGTTTCATGAAACCTGACTCGACCCTAAAAAAGGCAAAGTTGCTCATTTCTGAGCGAAGTAAAACATTAAGTGGAAGAAAAATGCAAAAGTGGTGCATGTGTTTCTATTATACTTTTTCTCTGATTGTTCCACTCCTGATTTTGGCTTATAAATACTGATGCAAAATACTGACTAAATGCTGAATGTGTGAGCATGGCCTAATAGTAATCCTCTGCTGAAAAGTCATGTGTATATAAGAGGAAGTATGAATTTAATATTGTACTATGTAGCTAGCAATTAAAAATTGCAAGATTTCAGGCATTTTAACTGCAGAAACTTAAAAAAAATATAATAAGTATGGACATACTTTCAAAATAAAAATATGATTGAAACAATAGCTCATTTTTCTGTTGACACAGTCCCTTAAAGCAGCAAACAATTACTGCTAATTTTCGTGGTTTTTTCAATGTAAAATTATATTCCTTGTCTTGAAAAATTTATAAAAAATGTTTGACTCTAGTTTTTGCATTTCCTTTTAAACTTTTATTTTGGTTCAGTCTATTTTCATTTCATAATTATTTTTTAGCAATAAAATATCATTCACAACACTTTCTACAGTGACTCCTTTAGATATGATTCCAGGAGCTGGCGTAACAGTTCAAATCTCTTTACAATGTGTGTGGTGTGTGCTTAAGTACAGTTTTGTGGTTAACATCAAATCACAGCTGTAAGATAATTCTTCAGTACAAACTCACAAAAAGCACGTACGTCACTGATAATAACAGTCAAATACAGCTACTAGTATGACTTGGTATTCGGTATGGTTTCTTTTAACAGGGGCAGTGTAGGTTTTAAAAGCCTCTATCATTTCCATTTTCAATTGTGTTTGCAGTAGGTTGATAACTGATATGTTTGATATGCTTGAGTAACCAAAAGAATGGCAGACTGAAGTTCATGGCAGAATGTAATGCAACAGAAAACATAAAACTTCTAAGGAAAGTAAAAATCTAATGAGAAAACTAATAGAAAATACATTAAATATTCACTATATTATAAAGTTACCCTCCTAAATGAGATTTCAAGAAATAACTTAAAAGGAAGCTGTAATCAGAAAATTACCTATCATCTAAATCAGGCTTTTGTTTACAAGTATTTTTAAGAAAATGCTTGAAATTTTTTTTTATATCATGACCCACTGCTTCCCAAGCTTCTTTTCAGCTTCATGACAAGGCAAATTTTTACAATTCTGATCAGTGTCACTTTGTGTGGTAATACAGGGATTTTTGTGTATTTACTGTAAAATACTTTTCTCTGAGCCACTCATTGGGTGACACAGGACCATGGGTGTAATGCTGCTGCCACTTGGAGGCTGACACTAAGTAGACTCAAAAAGATTAGCTCCTCCTCTGCAGTATACACCACACACACTGACTCCAGCCGAACAAGTTCCATGACAAAGCAGTAGGAATACAAGAACAATATATGAGAGTATACCAACGTCAAACCAAAGAACATACTCAAGCCGTCAGGCCAACAAGGTGGGTGTTGTGTCCCCCAAAGAGTGGCTTAGAGAAAAGGATTTTGTGGGGAGTACACCAAAATCCCTGTTTCTCCTTTGCCTCATTGGGGGACACAGGACCATGGGACGTCTTAAAGTAGTCCCTGGGTGGGGAACCAACAGGACAGACCAAACCTCACATACCAACCTCCTAGAGATGCATTACCGCCACCTGCAAGATTTGTCTTCTCAGGCTTGCATTTGCTGAGGCCTGAGTGTGAATGTTATAGTGCTTTGAGAAGGTGTGCAGACTGGACCAAGTCGCAGCCTTACAAACCAGTTCCGCCGATGCCTTGTGTCGAATGACCCAGGAGGCCCCCACCGAATGAGTGGAGTGTGCCTTAATCCCCGCTGGGATTGACTTGCCTCTGACACGATAAGACTCTTGAATAGCTAAGTGAATCCACCTGGCTATTGTGGACTTAGAAGCGGTGAGTCCCTTACTGCGACCCTCAGAAAAAACAAATAGGGCGTCTGTCTTCCGGAACGATGCCATCTGTGAGACGTACCATCAGAGAGCCATCAAAAGGTCCAAAGTATGAAGGGCCCTCTCCAAACGATGCATTGTGTCGGACAGAACGAGGGAAGGACAATGTCCTCATTAAGGTGAAAGGAAGAAGCACCTTGGGCAAGAAAGATGGTGATGGCCTGAGGACCACCTTGTCCTGGTGAAAAATTAGGAAAGGAGCTCAACAGGACAGGGCAGCTAACTCCGATACCCACCTGATTGACATCACCGCGACAAGAAATGCAACCTTCCATGAGAGGTGGGTAAGAGAGATATCCTGCAGCAGTTCAAAGGGAGACCCTATAGAACACCCAGGACCTGGTTAAGGTCTCAGGCATCCAAAGGCACTCTATAGGTTGGTACCAAATGGGAGACCCCCTGAATGAAAGTCTTCAACTGCAGTTTGGAAGCGATCCTGCACTGGAACAAAACAGACAAGTCAGAAATCTGACCTTTAAGGGAACTAAGTGCTAGGCCTGAGTCCAGACCAGCCTGAAGGAACTACCGAATAGATAGAATGGAGAAGACGAGAGGAGAATGACTGCAGTTCCTACACCATGCGAAAAAATATTTCCAAGTACGGTGATAAATGCGGATAGATGCAGGTTTCCAAGCGCTAATCATGGTGGAAACCACTTCTTGGGAGAACTCAGCTTGGGTTAGGACCCAGGATTCAATGGCCATGCCACTAAACACAGGGCCCCTGAGTTCTGGTGGCAAATTGGGCCCTGGGTGAGCAAATCTGGTAGATGACTAAGGGTGCGAAGTCACCAGAAACGCGCTGAGAACGCAAGCTTTGTTTTTCTATGCTGGCCTTTTAACCTCACCTTTGAAGTGACTAAGTGAATAAAAGGATTTATGTATTCACTACATCGTGGAGCTGGACATTCCTTTCTTCATTGTTTTAAATTAAGCGCTTTGACACAGCCATCTCGTGCTCCGATGTCAGTATGCTGTCTCTGTTGAGCTGGATCTTTTCATTAGATCCGGTAATTGCCAGGTAACATCAACGATGAGCTGCACCAACTCCACGTACCACACCCGGTGTGGCCAATCCAGAGTGACTAGGATCATTGGATTTCTTTCCGTCTTGATCTTCCTGATGACCCTCGGGACCAACGGAAGCAGGGGAAACATGTACGGAATATGGAACTGACACCATGGAAGGACCAGTGCATTCGCCCCAATGGCCTCTGGATCCCAGTACCAAGCTATGAATGTGAGCACCTTGGCGTTTAGTCTTGATGACATAAGATCCACGTCCGGAGTCCCCCAGCGGTGACAAGTCAGCTGGAAGATCTCTGGATGCAGGGACCACTCCCCCGAAGCAAGACCCTTGCGGCTGAGGAAGTCTGCTGCCCAATTTTCCATACCTGGGATGGGAACTGCTGAGATGACTGAGTGGTTCCTTTTTGCCCAACGGAGAATGTGCTTCACCTCACACATTGCCGCCCTGCTGCAGGTGCCCCCTTGATGGTTGATATATGCCACAGCTGGGGCATTGTCTAATTGTATTCAGATGGGGTGACCCACCAGGAGATGGTGGAACTGCCACAGGGTCAGCCGACTCACCCCGGATTTCCAGAATGTTGATCGGAAGAAGTTTCTCCCGAGGTGACCTGTGCCCCTGGGTAGTATGATGTTGAAAGACAGCCCCCAGCCATAATCATGGATATGTACGTGATCTCGAATGGAGATAATTTACATCGTTGTCTGTGGTGGTCCTATGCATTATATATGTGGATGGATACATCTATGTTATATTTTTTTCTTACACATACGGATGTTATATATGGCTATACAACAACATATTATGGGCTCTGATCTAATATAATACACTTTCCTGATAATGCTAATGGTGGTATGGCATATTCTGTGATTGGTGCTTTGTGCATATTTTTCTTTTTATTTCAATTTATTTACTTTTTTATTTTTTATTTTTATTGTTGTTTTTGTTTTTTATTATTTTATTAATATTATTTTTTTTCTTCCTATGTGATTACATCATTATTGCCTCACAGCCAAGAACTACTAAGGCTAACAATATAATATTATTTAATAATATTTTCCTGAACTGACAAGCTTTGAGGCATCGTTAATGTATACACATGTGTATTTGTACTTGTGCTATATAATGCACTTCTAAATATTTAATTCTGCATTTTGGTATTGATTAACTGTTAACATATAATGTGGAATGTCATCTAGTCATTTTTTGATTTTTCATTTTTTGAGTTCTTTTTATTATGTTTTTTTCGTTCTTTGTGATAATTTTGATGTTTATTATATTATTCTATACTATATAACTGCACCTGTCTCTGCTCCATAGTTACACGCTCTATGGAGGGTACCTATATAATTACACACCTTTAGGTATGATTCGAATTATCCTCCTATGGTGTTTGTCTGTGGATCGGTTTCTGGTGCAGTAACATACATATTGTTCGATATAAGTATTGTACCATATATATTTCATGTCTACGTCATTTGATCTGTTTGTTAATTACTACCATTTGGCTGTTTATTGTGCAAATATCCGTTTTTTCTTGCAAATATTTTCATACACCCTTTTCTCTTCTTTTTGCCTACTTCCAAGATGGCCACCATTATATTGTACATTGTGCGCATGCGTCTCCGTCTCTCCTCTGCCTCGGCCGACTTGACTTCTGCTTGGCTCCTGGTGTTGGATCATGCAGGGCCCCGCGTGTTTCCGGCATTGGCTGATGGGGCGAGAGATGTCCCGGCCTACACTGCAGTGCCATGACGATGCATAGCTTTTTATTTATATCGGCACTTCCACTCGGCGGTATATGCACTGCTCAAAAAAATAAAGGGAACACAAACAACAGAATATAACTCCAAGTTAATCAAACTTCTGTGAAATAAAACTGTCCACTTAGGAAGCAACACTGATTGACAATCAATTTCACACGCTGTTGTGCAAATGGAATAGACAACAGATAGAAATTACTGGCAATTATCAAGACACACTCAATAAAGGAGTGGTTCTGCAGGTGGGGACCACAGACCACATCTCAATACCAATGCTTTCTGGCTGATGTGTTGGTCACTTTTGAATATTGGTTGTGCTTTGACACTTGTGGCAGCATGAGACGGACTCTACAACCCACGCAAGTGGCTCAGGTAGTGCAGCTCATCTAGGATGGCACATCTGTTAGGAACGGCAGAACGCACTAAATAAAAATAATAAAGTGCGTTCGCCGCTCGGGGTCCACCTTGCAGTAGGTGATATAACCGCTGCTAAGTGGTGGCAGGAGCAATATGGTGGTAATGCGCACAGGGTTAAACGTCACCCAGGTGCACAGAGCAATCTCTGTTAAGTCACAGGAATGCCAAATATATACAAATACAAAAGACAGAGCCTGTTGAGGTCACAGTACTCCGTATAATTACACACACGGTATCAGGTCACAGGAGAAGCCCAAGACGGCAGCACTACGTCCATCTAGACCTACCATGTGTGCGGCGTCACAGCTGCGGACACAAAGGGGGGCTGCTACTGCAGCGCGGTAGGGACACTGCCGCTAAACGACAAGGCTAAGTTGCAAGCACAATGTCGAATACTAATAGCTGTGGATGTTGCAGCAGAGGAGCGCTGGCGCTGATTCTAAACTCAGTCCCTAACCACATACGTAATATCAGAGGGAAGGGGTTTTATAATGAGTCATTCACCAGAATCATACATCCGTCCTTATACACACAGCAGCAACTAAGTCTATACTAGCGCATGGCGGAACAGCCATGCGCACCTTTTATAGCAGCCGGGACCTTCCGCAAGCTTCCAGATCTCTGAGATGGACCAATGAGATCTGGAGAGGGACCTGAGCACATGACTCCCGATCTCCAATGGGAGATCGTCCCATGAGCATGCTCAGTAGGCGGACAGAAGGACTTAACCTCAGGAGAGATTTGTTGCAAGGCAATCTCCTCTGCAATCTCCTCTGCAGTAGATAAACAGCAGGAGACTGCAGAATGTGAGGGTCTGGATCCCTGCAGAGCAAACGCAGAAATCCGATGCCTAACAACACATCAATGCGAGCTGTGGCAAGAAGGTTTGCTGTGTCTGTCAGCATAGTGTCTAGAGGCTAGAGGCGCTACTAGGAGAAAGGCAAGTACACCAGGAGACGTGGAGGGAACATTAGGAGAGCAACAACCCATCAGCAGGACCACTACCTCAACCTTTGCGCAAGGAGGAACAGGAGGAGCACTGCCAGAGCGCTGCAAAATGACCTCCAGCAGGCCACAAATGTGCATTTGGCTGCACAAATGGTTAGAAACCAACTCCATGAGGATGGTCTGAGTGCCCGACATCCACAGATGGGGATTGTGCTCACAGCCCAGCACCGTGCAGGACACTTGGCATTTGCCACAGAGCACCAGGATTGGCAAAATTGCCACTGGCGCCATGTGCTCTTCACAGATGAAAGCAGGTTAACACTGAACACATGTGACAGACGTGATAGAGTCTGGAGACGCTGTGGAGAGCAATCTGCTGCCTTCAACAGCCTTCAGCATGACCGGTTTGGCAGTGGGTCAGTACTGGTGTGGGGTGGCATTTCATTGGAGGGTTGCACAGCCCTCCATGTGCTCACCAGAGGTAGCCTGACTGCCATTAGATACCGAGATGAGATCCTCAGACCCTTTGTGAGACCAAATGCTGGTGCGGTTGGCCCTGGGTTCCACCTAATGCAATACAATGCCAGACCTCATGTGGCTGGAGTATGTCAGCAGTTCCTGCAGGATAAAGGCATTGAAGATATAGACTGGCCCACCCATTCCCCAGACCTGAATCCAATTGAGCACATCTGGGATATCATGTCTCGCTCCATCCACCAACATCACGTTGCACCACAGACTGTCCAGGAGTTGGCGGATGCTTTAGTCCAGGTCTGGGAGGAGATCTCTCAGGAGACCGTCCGCCGCCTCATCAGGAGCTTGCCCAGGCATTGTAGGGAGGTCATACAGGCACATGGAGGCCACACACACTACTGAGCATATTTTCCTTGTCATAAGGCATTTCCACTGAAGTTGGATCAGCCTGTAATTTGATTTCCCACTTTGATTTTGAGTATCATTCCAAATACAGACCTCCATAGGATATTCATTTTGATTTACATTGATAATTGTTATGTTTTATTGTTCTGAACACATTCCACTGTGCAATGAATAAAAATTTGAAACTGGAAAATTTCATTCAGAGATATCTAGGATGTGGTATTTTAGTGTTCCCTTCATTTTTTTTGAGCAGTGTATGTACCCAGAGTTTTGCACTTATCACCATGCCCCTTGAGGAAGGAGTTTGCTCTGAAACGCACGTCGGGGTGGGCTGGTGAACCTTGTCTCTGCATTCAGCCAGGTATTTATCTGTATCTTTCTATGGTACCTATTATATGCTGAACTATTGAATCTTGATTCTCTTTGAGTTTGTTTCTTTGTGACACATTGTACTTCATGATAGTGGTAAAATTTGTTAGATATGATTTTGCACCCTACAAAGTCCTCAAAACCACATACAAAAGGTTTATTAACTCTTCAGGTACTTCACAGGAATTAATGGAATGTGGAAGGATAAAATGAACATTTACCTTTTTTTCACCAAAAATGTACTTTAGACCCAATTTGGTTTTTTTTTTTCACAAGGCTGACATTAAAAAATGGACCCCGAAAATTGTTATACAATTTTTGCTGAGCTTGCTAACTCCCGCACACATCAGGGCTTGGAAGGTGAGGAACACAGCTTCACTTTTTTAATGGAAAATTGGCTGGAATCGCGAGTGGATGCCATGTTGCATTTGGAGAGCCCCTGATGTGCCTAAACAGTTGAAATGCCCCACAAGTAACCCCATTGCGGAAACTCCTAAAGGAACTTATCTAGATGTGTGGTGAACACCTTTAACCCCTAGGTGCTTCACAAAAATGTATAACATTGAGCTGTGAAAACAAAAAAAATCACAATTTTTTTCCCAAAATACTCTTTCTAGCCCAGAGTTTTTAATTTCCACAAGGGATACAGGAGTAAATGCACATGATAGGGCTCGGTAGGGAAGGAGCACCGTTTGACTTTTAGAAGTCAAAATTGGCTAGAATCATTAGCAGATGACATGTCCCGTTTGGAGGGATTTGCTTAAACATTAGAAATACCCACAAGTGACGCCATTTTGAAAGCTAGACCCTTCAAGAAATGAATCTAGATGTATGGTGAGCACCATGAACCCACGGATGCTTCACAGAAGTTTATAATGTAGATATGTGAAAAAAATCTAATTTTTCCCATAGCAATGTTCTTTTAACCCAAAATTTTGATTTTCACAAGGGTAACAGGACAAAATGCACCATGCAATTGATACTCCCAATGGTGACGCATGTGGATTTGCAGACCCACTGTGTCACAGGACTCTGCCTAAAAGGGACATAACTAAGCAGGTACTAGGTGTCCACTGGGGCTCCTGGTGGTGGAGACAGGCTGGGCTGCAGGTAGCCATCAGGTACTACTCCTGGGCAGAAGCCGATTCTGCAGTTGCTGACCTCAGTGGTCAGGGTTGCTGACAAGGACTAGGGATGTGTTCAGGCACACCAGTCTAGGATACTGGATCAGGGAGTGGCCACATTGTGACCAGGGAATTCGGAAACAGGACACTGGCTGCACCATGACAAGGGGACCTTGGATTCAGTACTGGCCACACCAAGACCAGGAGACAACGTTCAGGTACTGGCAACACCAGTAACAGGGGAAAACGTTCAGGCACTGGCCGCACCAGGACCGGGATTTGGATGTTTCACCCCCAGCAGTTCGCCCCGGGTACATTTTGCCCCCTCACATTTCATCCCCAGCATTTGGCCCCCAGGATGTTTCGCCCCCGCACATATCACCCCCAGCAGTCCCCAGCAGTTCGCCCCTTGATGTTTCACCCCCAGCAGTTTGCCCCTGGATGTTTCGCCCCCAGCAGTTTGCCCCCGAATGTTTCACCCCCGGCAGTTGTCCCCCGGATGTTTCACCCCCGGCAGTTCGCCCCCAGCAGTTCGCCCCCGGATGTTTTGCCCCCAGCAGTTCACTCCCAGCAGTTCGCCCCTGGATGTTTCACCCCCAGCAGTTCACCCCCGGATGTTTCACCCCCGGCAGTTTGCCCCTAGCAGTTCGCCCCCAGATGTTTCACCCCCGGCAGTTCACCCCCAGCAGTTCGCCCCGGATGTTTCGCCCCCGGAAATTCGCCCTTAGCAGTACACCCCGAATGTTTCGCCCCCAGCAATTCGCCCCCGGATGTTTCGCCCCTGGCAGTTTACCCCAGGATGTTTTGCCCCCGGCAGTTTGCCCCTGGATGATTCACCCCCAAATGTTTAGCCCCAGCAGTTTGCCCCAGATGTTTCGCCCCCAGATTTTTCACCCCCGGCAGTTCACCCCTGGATGTTTTGCCCCTGGATGTTATACTTACAGCATTTTGTTCCTGGATGTGTCACCATCTGATGTTTCACCCCTAGCATTTTGACCCCAGATCTTTCACCCTTTACATGGGGTCAAGATGCAGGGAGCAAAACATCTAGGGCTGAACATACCTAGGGGTAAAATATACAGGACCCCAATTGCTGGGGATTCCTGTGGCTGCCTTTTCAGCAGCTCACCCAGTGTCTCTTCTGGCTGGCCTTAAAGGAGTATTATCACCCTAGAACACAAAAAAACTAATATATTTACCTGTCGCAGCTGCAGCTCCTTGGGTCCCGGAGTGCAGTCTAGCGGTTCCCCGTGATATCTTCTCCTGCTTCCGGCTGTCTTTTGATCTTGCCTGGATCACTGATTTATGAATCATGAAGAATGCTGTGGCAGTGAGGCCGAATGTCTCCTGGCCGCTCACTGACATGACATCACTCCTGCCCCATTCATCAGTCAATTCAAGGGGCAGGATGCCTCTCCTGTCACCAAGACACTGCTGTGCATGCGCAGTGCCGCGATTAGATCAAGCAGAAGAGGAGGACACTGGGAAGGAGAGGACTCGTGGTGGCCTCCGGATCCAGCATGGCGATCGACAGCCCACACAGCCAGGAGAAGATCAGGCAAAGATGAGCAGATTTGAGATGAGCAGATTTGGGATTAGCCCTCACAGAACACTCTGCCAGTATACCAAAGAATGGAGCAGAAGATAAAAGTGGTATTCTCACTTCAGGATCCCTTTTTCTATTGATGCCCATTCTTCAGAATAGGGTCCAGTTGTATTCTGCATTGAACCAGCTGTTTATCAGTAGCTTTCAGCACCAATGACAAGGACAAGTGATTGGAAACTGCAGCCATAGCTTTCCATGATTTCAATGAGATCCAGGGAAGATGTGACAGCGCCTGGTAAAGAGCTGATTCACTGTGACATGCCTTATACAGGGGCATGCACTGCTCTGTGCAGAGAAATTTATGTTCTGGACGGGACTTGGTTGTGTGCATCCGGTCTTTCAGTAACAAACGGCCCTTTAGGGACAACCATTAAATTGGTGTGGCCTTGGTGAATGTGAGTTTGAAACCCCTGATCTAAGACAATTGACCATCATTTTACTGTCATGTATTAGTGGTGTTACACTTAATGGCTTCTTTTTGTCATCCATTACATATCATACTGTATCTAGTGATGAGCAAATCCGATCTGGAAAGTTCGGGTTTTGCATCGAATATTGCATGCTCAGGTACAACCTCACCGACCACAAACAGGCAATGTTTGGAGTTTGCTCATCAGAAAATAAAAATCACTTCTCTCCCCTTTTCTGAGATCCCAACATGTGTGGAGAGTCTTCTTGACCAAGGGAATCCCTGGCTGGGAATCCTGAAAGGGATTACCTCGGGTACGATAACATATTCACACAATGTGGAAGTGCATGGAAGAGGACTGAAGAGGACCCTCCACATCTGCCGGTACTTCAACAAAAGGGTAAGTAGCAATATATATATTTTCTTTTTACTATCTGGTCAGTGATGAGGATGTGGTGGACAGATCCTCCACTCCTCTGAGTCTCCATACCCATTGAGTTCAGTGGAGATGATAGTTTGGGGGTGCTGAAATGCGGATTTTCTTGTGTGTTTGGGACGGAACTGCCCGAACTGAACTGTGGCAGGTTCACATCTCACTGATCATATTTTGGGTCTAAGATGTATAAATGTGATCAAGTTACTTTTTTTTAATTCCAAAACTTTTAATTTTCTAGATAAGTAACTTTACAAACAGACAGAAAAATATTAACAATTTGTCAAACCAACCAACATTGCAGAACAATATATTTAAAGTGTACTGTAACTCTAAAAAAAAAAAAACTTTTGATATATTATAGTACCTGTGGCACTGATCTTATCTAATGGAGACCCCCTTCCAGCAACTTTAGTTTATTTTTAAATATAATTTTTTTCTAAATTTTATTTAGTTTTGTGTGAAAAGTCCCATCCAAGTTACAGCAGCAGGCGCTATGTGCTGTAGGATTTCAGTGGTTACTAAGGAAGTCGGCCCCCCCTTGGTAGCAGAAATTGTGGACAGATTCAGGCTTCCTGTGATACATTCATGGCTGCTCATTCTACCCTCATGTGCTTCATCCTGGACAAGAGGAGGGCTTCCCCACTGTGTAAACCAAGTAATGGATTGAGCACATGAGGAGTTAGGGAGCTTTGCAGGGGGCTGTGAACCGGCAGCCCTGTATACATCACAGGGGGCACGTTGATGCCTCTTTCAGACTTGCTGTTTTCCTGGCGATTACCGAGGCAGTTTAAAACTGTGGAGGTAATCGCCAGGAAGATAGAACATGTTTTAAAATGGAAAACCACGCGGCTTTCTGATGCACAGTTTTCCCGCGATTTGAGCCCATTACTTGCATTGTACAAATCGAGTGCTATCTAGTGGTTTTGCTGGCGATTACCGCCGCAGTTTTAAACTGCTGCGATAATCACCATCAAAACCGCTAGTCTGAAAGAGGCCTGACAGTTGCACTTCCCATGTAGCCACATCCCCTAGAGTCCGTCCACAAGTTCTGTTTCTAAGGCGAAACAACCTCCTTAGTAGCCACTGAAATCCTGCATCACACGGAGCCTGTTTCTGGAACTTGGATGGGACTTTTCACACAGAAGTGAAGTTGCTGGAAGGGGGTCTCCATTGGAAAAGAAGATCAGTGCCACAGTTACTATAACATAGCAAAACTTGTTTTTTTTGTTTAGAGTTACGCTTTAACTGTATAAATTAAAACTGTTAAACAAGAAACATAAAGGGTAATGAGGGGGAAGGGTTAGAGAAAAAGAGGAAAGAAAAGAAAAATTGCAGGTGTTAATGTTTGAATTATTTTACAGCTAAATATGTGACCATCAACTAAAATTCAAAGCTGTTGGCGATGCCTCTCAGATAATCTATTAAGCTTCTATCGTTGAAATCTTGCACAATACGTTTAACCTTTGCTGAAATTGCAGCGTATTTTTTGTTTTTTGCAGTGGTGGGATTTCCTGCTATTATCTGAATAATTTCTAAACTGTGGATCTCTTGCTGACGTTTCAGACAGTTAATGAACCATTATATATTTGGGAAAAGACTACCACATGTTTCTTGAAAGCTACGGTGCCATCCTTCAACATCATTATTTGTTCGCTGTTGATCATTTAATATTCGTTCAGACATATTCCAAAGTTGAACTGGAAACAAAGGTGCCTAACGTGCGAGTTGTAGTACGTGTGCCGACTGGGGGTGGTCTCTATCGGCTGCAGAACAGATGGGAGACAGGCGCAGAAATCCGTTCAATCAGGTCCAAACTTTATTGGGTGTCCTCTTGACATCCACAGCAGACACAGCAGCTTCTCCTCCCTGGCCTGGGTACCTGTCACCTTCCTTCTGCTTCTGTTCAGTGGAGACCCCTAGGTTCCTTCACTGTGGCTGCTGTTAGGCCCACGGCCACAGCGCTTCCCCCGACCGAGTGTGCCCGCTATAACACTTACTCACTCTTCAGTGTCCAACCGTCCTGTACCCCAGACCTCCGCTAGTCACTGCCGTCCTGTCCTGCAGCTGTCCTCTCAGGGCCACCCCCTCTCCGAGTAACCATCTCTTTCTCTTCTGTGTTTCCTGAGCTTCTTCTTCCTCCATCCTCTCCTGAGCGCCTCCCGCTTCTCTCTTCCTCCTGGGTGTCTATCCTGCCCCTGGGACTCTCCCTCCTTATATCTTCTCCTTCTGAAAATCCCCTTCCCAGTCCCGTAACTCTGCCCACCATGACTATGCAGTTTCCCTAGCCTAAGGCTTGCTGTTGAGTCCTTTTCTCACTACTCCTCATCTCACTACTCCTCATTTGTCCTCATCTTGTGGCCAAAACCAGGTACTACACCATCTTCCACTAATTCTAGCTGTTGTCCCACACATATACATACAAGTCAGAATAAAGCATTGTATGTAATGAATGAGTCACCGTAGGAGGCAAAAACAGAAATACTAGCTAAGGCTAGTTTCACACTTGCTTTTTTTTGCAGCGCGTTTTTCCCGCAAAAAAACGCATTGAAAAAACGCATACAAAAGCATACAACTGCTGCGTTTTTTTCAAGCATTTTTATGAGCATGCATGAAAAAAACGCAGCGTTTTTATGCTTTTGTATGCGTTTTTAGTGCGTTTTTACCGCGTTTGCGTTTTTTTCCAACATTTTTAGGTGGCCCCTCACACTTCCAAACCATGACTTTACTAACCCTAACCCTGACCCTAACCCTAACCCTAACCCTGACCCTAACCCTAACCCTAACCCTGACCCTAACCCTTAACCAAATCATACTTAACCCTAACCCAAACCCTAAACCCTAACTAACCCTAACCCTAACCCTAACCCTGACCCTAACCCTAACCCTAACCCTAACCCTAACCCTGACCCTAACCCTTAACAAAACCATACTTAACCCTAATCCTGACCCTAACCCTGACCCTAACCCTTAACCAAACCATACTTAACCCTAACCCTGACCCTAACCCTGACCCTAACCCTAACCCTAACCCTGACCCTAACCCTAACCCTAACCCTAACCCTGACCCTAACCCTTAACCAAACCATACTTAACCCTAATCCTGACCCTAACCCTGACCCTAATCCTTAACAAAACCATACTTAACCCTAACCCTGACCCTAACCCTAACCCTGACCCTAACCCTAACCCTAACCCTGACCCTAACCCTAACCCTAACCCTGACCCTAACCCTTAACCAAACCATACTTAACCCTAATCCTGACCCTAACCCTGACCCTAATCCTTAACAAAACCATACTTAACCCTAACCCTGACCCTAACCCTAACCCTGACCCTAACCCTAACCCTAACCCTGACCCTAACCCTAACCCTAACCCTGACCCTAACCCTAACCCTAACCCTAACCCTGACCCTAACCCTTAACCAAACCATACTTAACCCTAATCCTGACCCTAACCCTGACCCTAATCCTTAACAAAACCATACTTAACCCTAACCCTGACCCTAACCCTAACCCTGACCCTAACCCTAACCCTAACCCTGACCCTAACCCTAACCCTAACCCTGACCCTAACCCTTAACCAAACCATACTTAACCCTAACCCTGACCCAAACCCCAACCCTAACCCTGACCCTGACCCTAACCCTAACCCTAAACCCCCTTAACTAACCCTAACTCTAACCCAAACCCCTAAATTCCATGGTTAAAAAAAAAACGCATATGCAAAAAAAGCATACATGAGCATGCCAGTGCGCACATATGCGCATCCATAGGCTATAATGGCCATTTTTAGCGCAAAACGTGCGCATATGTGCGCATGCGCTTTTTTGCAGGGCCAAAAAATGCAACATGCTGCGTCTGGAAAATACAAACGCACACCCCAAAAAAACGCAGCGCATGAAAATCGCATACATGCGCTTACAAGCGCGCAGGTATGCGCACCCATGTTAAATATAGGGGAAAAAACGCATGCGCACATATGCGTTTTTTTCCAGCGCTAAAAAACGCAAATGTGAAACCAGCCTAAGTCCAGAAAACCAGAGAAGTTGGCAGCTACCGGATTACAGACCCCTGAACCTATCAACAACAACTAGCAGTAGCCATGGGGGGTTCCTACGGTGCCCTAGACCCCTCGATCACAGCCGGAGAACTACATAGTCCTAAAGACAGAAAGGGAAATCTAAACTGCCCCAGAGCAGACCCCAAAGCAATAGGCAGCCCCCAACATATAATGACGGTGAAGCAAGATGAAAAAACACTCACACAGATAGAAAGATAGGCTGAGCAAAAGATGGGGCCCAAGCTAACTACATAGGACAGGATAGAAAAGCTGCTGTCTGTAATCCGCCAAAACCCTATCAAAACAAGAGCCAACAGCTGATAGGGAAAAAAGCCCTGAAGACGCTAGGCTTCAAAAAGACTATATCAGCACTCAGGTATCTTCTGAAGGCACAGCAAAAAGGAATTCAGCACACCCCAGCAGGGAATGGCAGAAATCCAGAAAAACAAGGAAAAACAAAACCAAAACACAAATGCAAAAGGCAGAGCAGAAAACTTAGCTTTTGAGGAGCAGGAATCAGACTGGTCTCCTAGAATCCCTCAGAGAGATCACCAGCAAGGCAGAAGGGCGTCGGCTGCCTTATATCCAGTCAGCAATTCCCATCACCCAGTCATCATCATCCTGCCCAGATGCTTGGTAATCAGCCTCACTACCTTCCTTCACCAGAAGAGGCAGTTCATCAGACCTCAATGGTGAAGGGGAAAATGAACTCACACAATTGTATACATCATCTTTTACATTTCCATCTTTATCAGACAGGTCCATAGGTCAGCCCACCCCCTACAGAGTCAATCGACCAATATTGGTATCTTCAAAATAGTTGGCAATGGGTATGGCTTCTTGTGGAAAGTCAGAATTTTCCACTAAGTCTTCAAATGAAGGCACAACATTCTGTGTTGGTAGAAAGGCAAGGACAAGTACCATGCATATCCAACGAGCAAATTCATGGTCACCTTGATATTGCACCTTGAGTCCTTCATTTTGAACTTTACACCAAGCTGACTTTGATAGGTGGAAGAAGCAACCGGTCATCTCAAGGTTGGGGAATTCACTCTCAAATGCCTGGATTGCAGCTAGTTCAAAATCCATCATCAGGTTGTGTGGCTGAAGTCCAGGTTGCATGTTCTTCAGCTCTTGTAGCAATCTCTGGTATGTTGAATGGCTCTAGTCTGTCATCAAGGTGTAGACTACAGGAACAAGAAGGCTGCTGTGGACTACATGGATTGTATAAAGTTGCTTGAACAGGGATGGTGTAGTGGAAAACATGCCATCAGCAAACCACTCTTTACTTTGGGCCAGTAGATGGAGATTGTCTCTTGTTCCAAATATCAAGATACGGCAGTTAGGCATTGGGTTTCTCCCTCTGCACAGGAGGAATCCCGACCCTTGCCTGTTGCGCTCTCCCATTCAGTCCCGGCCGCAGAGGAGCCTGCTCAGCAAAGACGTCATTCCCAGCACCTTGCTCAAGCTAGTGCTGTCGGGTTGGTTGCTGCTGCCATCCCTGGTTCAGCTATAGCAGTCTGCACTAGCCAGCGGCGAGCAGCTCCTGGGACTAAGTCCCTTTTTTGCTCCACTGAGCATGCCCTTGGCTCAACCTCCCATTGGAGTTCAGGGGTCACATGCTCAGGTCCCGTGCCTGTTCCGATTGGACCATGGGGAAGGTCCCGGAAGGTCGCCACTATAAAAGTCTCACATGGCCGCTCGGCCATGTGCTAATATAGACTCATATTGTCAATGGAATGTGTGATGATGGATGGATGTATCTTGTGAATGACTCCTTATGACTCCCTCCCTTTGGTTGTGCTTGTTATAGGGTTTAGAGATAGAGTCAGTGCCAACGGGTGGCTATGCTCTTGCCACCGTGCTCCTAAGTGTCAGCACACACTAGCGTACGGTAGTGTCGTCCCGTACGTGTCACTACCGTACTGTGCCAAGTCATACCACCCACCAGTGCAGCGCCGCGCGCAAGTTGTGCGCTGGTTAGCCCAAGCCTGGCCGCTTAGTGGCGCATGCCAGAGTGGCGCCTTGCACACTTGTGCGCTACTTGTACATTTATATTACTTTTCTGCTGGCATCGCAGCCCCGGCACCGAGCACTGATGGTCTATAGGGACCCTATCCCTTGTTTCTGGGGCAGGATCCTATGACCGTTTAATAGCGCTCCTCCTGCAGAATCCTGTGAGGTTAACAGGCTCTGGCATCTGTTCCAGTGGCTCTGTGAAGTAACAGAGTTCGCTCCTGTACACACTGGGTCAGTGGTTAACCAGCCGGTGTTCAGTTATTATTCCACCATTAACGAGCAGTAGGTTAACATCTCTGCACGATGGACCCCGGGTTGTGATCGCACTTTCTTATATTTTATATTTAGTGTGATCCACAACCCTAACAATGGCTGTGTCCACTTCTCAATTAAAAGTGAAAGTATAAGTACAGGAAATAATGAGAGAAAAATAAAAAGTAACAATAAATAATAATCTTTATTTTTATATAGCGCTAACATATTCCGCAGCGCTTTACAGTTTGCACACATTTTCATCACTGTCCCCGATGGGGCTCACAATCTATATACCCTATCAGTATGTCTTTGGAGTGTGGGAGGAAACCGGAGTGCCCGGAGGAAACCCACGCAAACACGGGGAGAACATACAAACTCCTTGCAGATGTTGTCCTTGGTGGTATTCGAACCCAGGACTCCAGCGCTGCAAGTAGCAGAACAACAAGTAGCAGAAAGAGAATTTTGGGATTAATTCACAATAAATTTTCCTAATCAGAAGCATCTGTTTTTCATATCTCACATTAAAAACTCACATTTTGCTTCAGATTTTCTGATTTTATAACAGAAAGGTTAAATTGAAGCAAAATCTGGTGTGAAGGAGCTAAACAATAGTTTTTTCTACGACATGTATTGTCCCAGTGGAAAATGATACATTCCTGTTTAAAAATGCTTCCAAGCTTCAAAAATGTCACATTTTCAAAGTCGTGAAAGGATTAACGGCAGCAAAAACTAGCAAAATGCAGAATTCCATGATAATAAAAGGTTTACATCAGGAAAAACGAGCAAACATGTAAGTAGTATTTGTGAAAAAAAGCAGACTAACTCAATGGTTCATTATGTTGGGGTCATATGCAGCGTAAATGTCTAAATCCCATCCACATGCTGATGAAAAAATGCACAGTTAAAAAAAATGACATGCAGTCCAGCAGTGGCGTACCTACCATGTAGGCAGGGGACAACCTTGTCCTCTGGCTGTGATTGACAATGGCAGGATACATGGAAATCATGGTTGGTGGGCAAGGTTGCCACTCTGCTTATGAACATGGCAAACCACTGTATCTTAAAGGCAGGACTTCTACTTTGAAGCTGAGCAGAGAATCAGACTGCAACTAAACAAGTGAGGCATAGTTGGAATCAGTAGGCCTCACCCAACATTATACTATCCTCAAAGTTTCTCTTTAAGGCAAAAATAATCACATAGTATTCTATATCAGCACTTAATTTTTCACATTTGTGCAACATAAACTTTGCAATAATTCTGCATAATGGAAATGTTAAATGCTTACCAGAGTCATGCAGAAGTATATTCTTCTGGATACCATCAATATTGATCCCGTGGAGCTCCAGTGGAATAACAGGTTGAACAAGGGTTTGGGGCATCCTTGGAATATTGCCAATTTGCCTTGATAATCGTATTGTTCTCTTCAGTGATGCTTTCTTTGGGAGATGTGCTACAATATTAGAATGGGCTCCTGAAATGACTTCTGTGAGAATCTGTTGTGGTGTCTCCTGTGTTGTCCTTGCCCTGGTGACTGCCTCATTGACAAGTCGGATTGCTTCAGGTCTTGCTGCTTGTGCTGCGTGGTTGTGGGGATTGGTTACTTTCATCACTTCACCAGATGCTTCATCGGTCCAAACACGTCCCTTGCAAGTCAACCGTTTTTCACACACCCAGATGGAATGGACATCGTCAACCGTTCATTTGGAAAATATGTAAATGTGATTCTTGTAGATCAATGTCTTCTTCCCACGTTTGGATAGAACTGAATTCATACTTGTAGAACATGAATTGCTGTGGAAACTGACTGATTTTTTGTGCTAGTACACCTCTCTCTTTGTAGAGGTTTTAGACACTGCTATATTCTGATGTAATGATGGAATAAAAGCTAGTCTAATGTAACTTGCAGGACTCCTGAAATGAAAATTGTTACATCTGCCACAAAACTTGCAAAAAAAGCAGGTCAGTGCTGGGTCAGGTAATAGTTCACAAAATGTTTTGATTTTAGAGTGGTTTACATTCCCCACCTAAACCAGGCATCATTCACACTACATTTTTTTAATCTGTTTATTTTTTTCATGTTATGTTTTTGCAACACAAAAATGTTTTATATCCAAGAAGTATTGTTTCTCCCTGCAGAGAATGACATGCTAAGCATGCCGAGATGAGGAGACTTAAAGCCACACTGCTCCTCTGGGAAATATGTAAATTGTCTCTTCAGAGAGGAAGAGGGCTAGAACTCTAGTGCCACCTATTGGAAGTAGCAATCCTAAAAGTCAATGTTGACCCTTTAACGAGCCTTGTTACATGACTTAGGATAAAAGCCAAAACGAGAATCTCAATTTGCAGACACTGTGTTTCAGGGTACTGCCCCTCGTCAGTGGAAAGTGTGAAATCTGGTTTGGCTGTGTGAGAGGCGTCTGACCGATATCCAAGAAGTATTGTTTATCCTTGCGGAGAATGACATGAAATGTTTTGGAAAATGTCTTGTTAAAAGTGCGGGCAAAATGGTCTGACACTATAATGCAATCAATTGTGAGGTTTACAGATGGAAACAGTTGATCTAACATGTCACAAAAGTGCAGCACTCTGTACAGTACTTTTGTGACATGTGGATTGATGACGGATGGGAATTTATGAACCACAAGGTCAAACTGGCGAAACATCCAAACACAAAATTCTGGGGCAAAACAGGGTACAAACATCCAGGGGTGAACTGCTGGGGGAGAAACATCCAGGGGCGAAAAATCCAGAAGCGAAACAACCGGGGGCGAACTGCTGGGGGCGAAACATCCGGAGGTGAAAATCCAGGGGCAAACTGCTGGGGGTGAAACATCCGGGGGTGAAAAATCCAGGGGCGAAACATCTGGGGGCTAACTGCTGGGGGCGAAACATCCGGGGGCGAACTGCTGGTGGTGAAAAATCCGGGGGCGAAACATCTGGGGGCTAGCTGCTGGGGGCGAAACTGCGGGGGGTGAAACATCCGGGGGCAAACTGCTGGGGGCGAAACATCCGGGGGCAAACTGCTGGGGGCGAAACACGCGGGGGCGAACTGCCGGGGGTGAAAAATCCGGGGGCAAAACATCCGTGGGCTAACTGCTGGGGGCGAAACATCCAGGGTGAAAAACCCGGGGGCGAAACATCTGGGGCGAACTGCTGGGGCAAAACAACTGGGGGCGAGCTGCCGGGGGCAAAAAATCGGGGCGAAACATCCAGGGGCTAACTGCTGGGGGCGAAACTGCCGGGGGCGAAATATCCGGGGGCGAATTGCTGGGGACGAAATGTTGGGGGTGAAATGCTGGGGGTGAAACATCCAGGGGAGAAATGCTGGGGGCAAAATGTGCGGGGGCAAAATGTGCAGGGGCAAATCTTCCTGGGGCAAAATGATAGGGTCGAAATGTGCAGGGGCGAAATGCACCTGGGGCGAACTGCTGAGGGCAAATTGCTGGGGGCGAAACTTCCTATAACCACCAGGACCAGGGGACCATACAACTGCATTGGTATAGCACACATTACCTAAAGACTAAACTTGTTGCTTTGTGACTCCCTATGGTAGAAGAAGTGAAGTATACAGGATTACTCCCAGCAATTGGCTGGGAGCCATCTTGCAGGTGTACTAAATGCCAGGTAAGAACAGCAGCTTGGACACAAAAAAGAGTCAGGAGCTCGCCAGAGTACCGTGGGGCCAGTGCAGTGAGTAACCCTGCATCCCCACATGGCGGGAGAAGGTGACGTCATGCAGGGACACTGGTCATAGCAATACAACCAATTTTTGTGGAAATTTATTCTGAGTACGCCAATACCCAATATGTGGAAGAAAACTACTGTTTGGATGCAAGGCAGAGATCAGAACAGAAGGAGTGACAATTGGTTTTTTGAAGGTAAAATTTTCTGGAGTCGACATGTGAGAGCCCCTGATGTATCTAATCCATGGAAAACTCCAACAAGTGACCCCATTTTGGAAACTAAATGCCTCAAGAAATGTAAAGTAAGGTACAAAGGTAAAGTAAGTAGCATCACTTTGACACTTTGAGTGCAGAATTTGCTGGAATCATAAGAGTGTGCCATGTTCACTTTGGAGAGCCCCTGATGTGCCTAAACAGTGGAAAGCCCCCAAAAGTTACTCTATTTTGAAAACTAGATGCCTCAAGGAATGTATATAAACGTATAGTGAGCACCTTGAACCCCCAGGGACTTCAGAGAAGTTTATAACATTGAGTTATGAAAATAAAAAAATCAATTTTTCCCACAAAAATAGTAGGAGAAATTGCACAATACAATTTGTTGAGCAATTTCTCCTGGTTACACCAATAAACCATGTGTGGTCAAAAACTACTTTTGAAGCACAGTGCAAAGCTCAGACGGGAAGAAGAACCATATTGGAATTCAGATTTTGCTGGAATGGTTTGAAGGTGCCATGTCACATTGGTAGAGCCCCTGAGGTGACAGAACAGCTTTAATTTTGCAAGCTACACCACTCAATGAATTCATCTAGGGGTGCAGTGAGCATGTTGATGACAGATGTGCCTCACAGAAATTTGTACCATTGGGCGGTAAAGAAAGAATAATTACATTTTTCAGCTAAAATGTTGCTTTAGCTCCAAATTTTTAATTTTTATAAGGGCTAATAGGAAAAAATGGACGTCTTAGTAATCTGTGCAATTTCTTGTGAGTACACCAATAATTTTGAGGCATAGTGCAAAACTCAGAGGGGAAGGAGTGCCATAATTTTGTGCAGATTTTACTTTTATGGTTTGCAGGTTCCCTGACCCAGTAAGAGAGTACCTGAGGTGCCAGAAGATGAGATCCTCTCATAAGTGACACCATTTCCAAACTACAACTCTCAATTAATTAATCTAAGGGTTCAGTGATCATATTGATCATATTGACACCACAGGTGTGTCACAGAATTTCAATCCATTGGGCAGTGAAAAAAAAAAATTACATTTTTGCTACAAAAAAAATGTTTTAGCCCACATTATAAATTTTCATAACCAGAAAAATGGCACCAAACTTTTTAGCATAATTCCTGCTAAACGTGGAAATATTCCATATGTGGCTGTACAGTACTGCTTAGCCACAAGGTGAGGCACTGGAGGATAATGTCATGATTAGAGATGAGCGACTTTGCCTTTTTTAGGGCTGAGTTGGGTTTCAAGAGACCCGACTTTCTCAAAAGTCGAGTCGAATGAAATCAGCCGACTATAGGGAAAAGTCGGAGGTCCGACTGAAACACGAAACCCAATACAAGTCAATGGGGAAGCAAAGTCGGCAGGGAGTGGAGGACAGTAAACACACCTACAGTGCTCATTTCAATGCCAACATCAATTCTTATTACTTAAGCTTGTCAACCTTAATTTACTTTATAATAATAGTTACACATTGAAAACTGGGGGTTATTTGGCTAAAGTTGTGGGGGGGTAGGGCTGGCTCCAGGTTTTCGTGTGCCCCAGGCCAAAGAGTGTCAGTGCGCCCCTTTAACACATACCACAATTCATGATGCTCCGATACGGCACCAGAAATATAGGTATAGTACAATGAAAAATACTTCACTTCTTACATGACATGACTGATATCTATTTTAAATTCTACAATAGCTCAAAAAACGGACAGTATATTACTCCATATAGTATTATGGCCACCACATGGTGCGCCATACAGAATAATGAGCCCCATATATTTCTCCATACAGAATAATTGGTCCCATATAATGTTCCATACAGTATATGATGAGCTCCACATAATGCTACAGTATATGATGGTCTCCATGGATGATGCTCCAGTGTCTTATGGGCCCAAATAATGCTCCATATATAATGAGCCCCATTTCTAATGCTCCAGTGTATAATGGGCCCCGTAAATGCTGCTCCAGTGTCTGATGTCCCCCATTTGGAATGCTCCAGTATATGATGGGCCTCATGGCTGATGCTCCAGTGTCTTATGGGCCTAAATAATGCTCCATATATAATATGCCCCATTTAGAATGAACCCAGGCATGGTATGTGAAAAGAGCTCCATGGAGTAATCTGAAGTGTGGGCTGCCGCTCCTGACCAGAAGCCTGCACTGACAACTCAGTGCTTGCATTTTTTTAAACTTCATAAGAGGAGGCGATAGAGCTGGAGGCTGTTTCAGCAATGTAAGGCAAAACCAGTTCCTGATGCTCCGGCTTTAAGAGCAGTTTGCCTACTCCCAGAAATCGGAGTCTTACAGGCCTTCCGGAGCCAGACCATGATGCAGGCTCAACACCTCCTGCCTTAGCTGCTATTGTGCATTTGGCACTACCAGCAGATGCACCACCACCACCATCAGTACCAGTGGCCCCCCACGCCCACGTCCACAGCCTCTTCCACCATACTTACTACTTTTTGTGAAAATGTACACAAAATTCCAGCAGATATATGGTACTGCATCAGAAGCGTACAGCTCTATACAGTCTAGGGATAATTGTAAATCTCGGTATATATTTCATGAGTCATACACAGACGCTCACAGGCTCGGCTCAGTATGGATTACACAACAATATAAAAAGTTGAAAAAGAGTACAGTATCACCAGATACAAGGTATATATAGTATAGTTTAAACATTCTGAATCTCCGTATATATTTCAGGAGGCAGACACAAACGCTCTCAGGCCCAGTATGGATTAGACAAGAATATAAAAAGCAGTAAATGGGTAATGTATCACAAGCGTACAGCTGTATACAGTGTTGGTGTAATCTTAAATCTCCAAATATATTTCAGGAGTAACAGACAGACATTCACAGGCTCATTATGGATTACACCAGAATCTAAATAGCAAAAAAGGGTACTGTATCAGAAGCGTAGAGCTGTATACAGTGTTGGGCAAATTTGAAATCTCGGTTTATATTTCCTGAGTCACCCTCAGATGCTCACTCAGTCTGGATTCGACCATAATACAAAATGTTGAAAAAAAGGTTCTGGATAACAAGATAGCATGTATATATATTGTAGGGTACAATTTAAATCTCCGTATAGATATTCCCGTAGTCACCCTCAGACGCTCACTCAGTATGGATTTGACCATAATACTAAATGTCGAACAAGGGTACTGTATAACAAGATAGAAGCTGTATATAGTATAGGGTAAAATTTTTATCTCCATATATATAGAAGGAGGAAACCACACACGCTCACTCAGTATGGATTATACCGTAATAAAAAATTTAGAACAAAGGTACTGTATCAGCAGATACCAGGTGTATCCAGTCTAGGGGTAATTGTAAATTTCCGTCTATATTTCTGGAGTCAGACACAGACACTCACAGGCTCAGTATGGATTACACCAGAATATAAAAAGTAGAAAAATGGAAATGTATTCGAAGTGTACACCAGTATACATTGTTGGGGTACTTTTAAATCTTCGTATATATTTCAGTCTCAGTAAGCCAGTCCAGACTCTCCGCTAGTGGAAACTAGATGGATAAAAGTACAGACGGAGAGTCGAGTGTTTGCAGAAATTTGGGAATTACTAATAACGGGAAAACCTCCCAGTAGATTTTGCAGAGGCAATGCTAACCCTCAATTACTTTGTCTGTGGGGACAGCAAAAATGGTTATTTATGAAGAAAGGATTGCTGTATCGCAGTAGCGTGGATCCCATTACTCGTCTCCATCAAATTGTAATTACAGGGAGAGCTGTAGAGATAGGTCCTCACTGCCTATCATGATGTGTCTGGTCACTTTGGAGTGCAAAAGACAGAAGCCACAGGCCGTAGGCGATTCTATTGGAATGGCATGAGAGGAGACATTGAAAAATGGTGGCAGGAATGTCACATGTCTGTGACTAGGAAAACTGTGAAAGCTGATCATAAAGCACCATTGCATCCGATTGTGAGTTGACGTCCATTACAAATGGTAGCCATTGATCATCTGAAGGTAGAGGCCAGCAGGACAGGCCATAGCTACATCTTAACCATCATCGATCAGTTCAAAAACTTTGTAGTGGCCGTCCCTGTGAAGGATTTAACTTGCCAGTCTACACAGTGGTGGAGCAGGGAGAGGTAAGTATTGCAACTTGCAAGTGCTGTGGCCATGAGCAAGCAGGGGGGCCCACTCGTGGGCGACGGTACTGGCACAGGGCCCCTCATAGTACTCCGGTGTCTCTGACGGCGAGAGGGCCCCCCCACCATCAGAGACACTGTATTGTACTATGAGGGGCCCTGTGTTAGTGCCATTGGCCAAGAGTGGGCCCACCCACCTGTTCAGAGCAACGGCTCTTGCACGGGTGCGCCAGGTGGTGACCCCAGCCCTTGGGGGGGCAGCCCAGTTAGGGAGGTTTAAAAAATGGCATATGTTGATGTGAAGGCAGTACATTCAGCAGCTGCAAATGGAGGAATTGGACAAGTCCGAGGAAGAGGAGGACAAAAGCGAGACAAATTTCTGGCAACCTATGTGTCATCAGGGGAAGGTGGGACAAAATCCTTTGAAACCCATACATGGTTCATTTTAATGAAGGTTAGATCATCAACATTTTGGGTTGACAGACGGGTCCTTTTTCTGTCAGAATTGATCCAGCAGCACTGAATACAGATAGCACACTAGAAGCAGGGCAAGTGAGCTCCTGTAAGGCATATTGTGCCAATTCAGGCCAGTTGTCCAGTTTACAGGCCCAATAGTCAAAGGGGAATGACCTATGAGGGAGATCATCGATATGGGAGGAGAAGTAGTTTGTAACCAAAGTTGACAACTGCTGTCTCCTGTCATTTGCAATCGATGTAGTATTACCAGTAATGTGAGCGGTACTTGAGAAGTCAGTCCACAACATGGGCATGAAACCCCTGTCTCCAACGCCACTTCGGTTGTCTGTTCCACGAACACCTCTTCCACTTTGCTCACTATGGCTCGTGGGAGAACCATCACCGCTGCTGTGTGCTGGCAATGCCCCAAACAACCTGTTTACCAGAGTTGTTTGTTTGTTAGCCAATATTATCTCTAGGTTCTCCTGTGGCATGATGTTGTGCAATTTGCCTTTACAGCATGGATCGAGGATACTGACCAACCAGTAGTCATCATCCTTCATCATTTTGGCAATGCGGGGGTCCCTTTTTAGGATCCGCAAGGCATAATCACACATGTGGGCCAATGTTCCATGTGTCAATGATGCACTGGCAGTGGTGGGTGGAGGAGCACTTTCTTGCAAATCGTTATCCCTCCAAACCCTGTACCTGACCTTGCCACACCAACATTTTCTCTTGCCCCTGAGAAGCATCCTCCTCCCCAAAATAATCATCCCCCTCATCCTCCTCCTCCTTTTCCTCTTCTTCCTCCACCTCGTTCAGGACAGATCCCTGACCAGTCAATGTCTGACTGTCATCAAGGCTTCCCTCCTCCTCCTGTTCCGCCTCCGCTGCAGACGCCTGATCCTTAATGTGCGTCAAACTTTGCATGAGCAGACGCATAATTGGGATGCTCATGCTTATGATGGCGTCGTCTGCGCTTACCAGCCATGTGCATTCCTCAAAACACTGAAGGACTTTACAGAGGTCTTTCAGCTTTGACCACTGCACAACCGACAACTCCATGTCTGCCTTCAAACTGCCTGCCCGTGTATCCTTCCACAAATGCATTACAGCCTGCCTCTGTTCGCACAGCCTCTCAACCATGTGCAGGGTGGAGTTCCACCTTGTTGCAACGCATATGATTAGGCGGTGCTTGGGGAGGTGGAGCAATCGCTGCAGCTTCTGCATATGAGTGGAGTCTACGGGCAAGCGACGGATGTGCGAGCACAGTCTTCACACCTTTTGGAGCAGGGCTGTTAACGCTGGATAATTATTTAGGAAGCACTGCACCACCAGGTTCAAAGTGTGAGCCAGGCAAGGTATGTGTGTGAGTTTTGCAACTGCTATGGCTGCCACAAAATTCCAGCCGTTATCACTGACTACCTTGCCTGGCTCAAGATGTAGACTGCCCAGCCATGACCCAGTTTGTCGCTGCAAGTAGTCGGCCAGTACCTTCACGGTGTGTCTGTTGTCGCCCAAAGACATCATCTTTAAAACAGCCTGCTGCCGCTTACCACTAGCTGTTCGATAGTGGGACACCTCATGTGCAACACTAGCAGCTGTGGATGGAGTGCTCGTGCAACTGCGCTGTCGACGAGCTTTTGCTTCTGGAGAAGGATAAGGAGGAGGGTCGAACGCCTACAGCCAACTGTTTCCTATACCGTGGGCTAGGCAGCACTGTTCCACTGCCGCTGTCCCCTGTGGAGCCTGCATCCACCACATTAACCCAGTGCACAGTGATGGACACTTAACAACCCTGGCCATGCCTACTGGACCATGCATCTGTTGTGAGGTGCACCTTTCCACTCACTGATTGTTTGAGTGCATGGACAATGTGGTCTTTCACATGCAGGTGGAGGGCAGGGATGGCTTTTTCAGAAAAGAAGTGCCAACTGGGTAGGTCATAGCATGGGACAGCGTAGGCCATGAGCCCTCGGAAAGCTTCACTTTCAACCAAACGGAAGGGCATCATCTCTAATGAGATCAGTTTGGTAATATAGGCGTTCAAACACAGTGTACGCGGATGAGAGGATGAGTACTTTGTTGTCCTACTCAGAGTGTCTGCTAGGGTGAGCTGGACTTGAGAGCTGCATATGGGGGAACTGGAGGTGGACCGGACGGACTGAGAGGGGGTTGGTGATGGTGATGTTGTTAGTGGAGAAGACCTAGATTCAGTGTTTCGTTGCAAAACCATTGTGATTCCCTGACTGCTTTGGCCTTGCGATGGCACCTCAACATTTATTGCTGGTGGTGTGCTTACCGGTGGCAGTGGTCTTACAGTGGGGGAAGCGATGGAGCATTGCTGGCTACCTTCAGTGAGAGCAGGTGCACATGTGATACCTGAGGTTTTGTAGTCCGTCCACGCTTGCAAGTGCATGGTGGTTAAATGTCTAAGCATGCAACTGGTATTCAAATTTCTGAGATTTTTCCCTCAGCTAAAGGTCCTTCCACACTTCTTACAGATAACCTTTGCCTCATCAGTAGGATTTTGGGCAAAGGAATGCCACACTGCACTCTTCCTAGTATTGTATAAATTTTCAGGGCTTGCATGCTGTGCTAATTTGACCGTCAGGCCAAGTTGTCCTGCAACTCTTTTGGGTTTTGCTCCACGTTTTTGGACAGCTACGGGCCTGCCAGATAACCGCTGCTGCGATGTCGATGCCTGCTGTGGATCCTTCTCCTTATCTGAGCTATTGCCAGCGGCACCCTCTTCCCCCAATGGATGCCAATCCAGGTCAACAACTGGGTGATCCATCACCTCCTCTTCAATTTCATGTGCACCTTCCTCTGTGTCACCGTGTAAGATGGTATAATGTGCGGGAAGGGGCACCTGAGTTTCATCAGGTTCAGATTCTGGCTCAGTAGACTGCGAGGGCAATGTAGTGCTGTGGGTCAATGTACCAGCAGAATCATCTAGCAGTGGCTGTGCATCAGTGCACTCCACGTCAGATTCATCTTGGACAGGGGAATTCAGGATTTGACTGGATATCCCAGGCATGGTATGTGAAAAGAGCTCCATGGAATAATTTAAAGTGTGGGCTGCAACAGCCTTCATTTTTGGTTGGGGTGTAGGACACAAGGAAAGGTGTTTTTCCTGACCAGAACCCTGCACTGACGACTCAGTGCTTGCAGGTTTTGAAAGTTCAGAAGAGTAGGCAATAGAGCTGGTGGCTGTTTCGGCAATGTAAGCCAAAACCTGTTCCTGATGCTCCAGCTTTAACAGCGTTTTTCCTACTCCCCGAAAAGGGAACCTTACAGACCTTCTTGTGCCAGATGATGACGCAGGCTCAACACCTCCTACCTTAGCTGCTATTGTGCTTTTGGCATAACCAGCAGATGCACCACCACCACCACCAGCTGCCCCCCCACCCACGTTCGCGGCCTCTTCCACCATACTTCCTCATGTTTGTGAAAATGTAATAAAAATACCAGCAGATATTTGGTACTGTATAAGGAGCGTACAGCTGTATAAGGTGTAGGTTAAAATTTAAAGCGGATAGCTCCTTATGGTGTATGGAAAAATTTAAATGTCCGTATATGTATTTACGGAGTCTCACACACACATGCTGTCTCTGTATAGATTTGACCGCAATACCAACAGCAGATATACGATACTGTTTGAGAAGCGGACAGCTCTATACGGTGTATGTATGGAAAATTTAAAATCTCCATTTTTTTTACGGAGTCACACACAGATAGCATGTATATGTCCATGATACCAGCCAGTACACGGTAGTGTGTGAGGAGCGTACACCTCTATAAGGTGTGTGAAAAAATGAACGCTCTGAAACTGTGCAGAAAATCAGAATAAAAGTTTTTTTGCTTTGAAAAAAGCAGTCTGCACAGCAGTGTGCACACAGCAATTTCGATCAGCGAAACCCGACTTTAGCGAAAGTCGGCGACTTATGAACTTGACCGACCCGTTTCGCTCAACTCTAGCCATGATGACATCAGGTCGCCATGCCAACAATCATTCTCTCACAATGACGTCGCGGGAGTGCCTAACGGAGAGCATAGGGCACCCCTCCATTTGCCTGCTTTGTAAATCCTGCAATCAAAGAGCTGAGTTCATTTTTACAATTAATTCAATTTCTATGGCTTCAATGCATTTTATATAAAAAAATAAAGTTTCAAAGAAAGATTTTCCAGAAATAATGGTTGACCCTCACACTTACCGTGAGATGCACAACTGACATTATTTCTTGCAGAGAGGGTTGTCCACTCTATGTTCCTACATTCATAAGAATGTACTCCTTTATCTCAAGTCTTGATTTTATAGCCATAAATTGCAATGTAGTCACCTGGAGCAGCAACTATAAGCAGGGACAATACGTGAGTTTCACAGCCCAGTGGTTAAATGTTTCTAGCAGCAATGAGCTGCAATCCTGAAAGAAGTTGAAGCCTCCATGACTGGGAGCTGTGATTGTGAGCTACATTTGTTTCCACAGCCAGGCAATAGTTGCCTGTTTCCTGTTACAACTCCGTGTCCTACTCAATAGACATGAATCCATCCCGAAAAGCCACAGGGTAAAGTATTGATTCTAAAATTGATCTCACTCATTTTGCTCTGGCAAAGTAAAGCATTGCCTAATGCGGCTTACTGCTTGAAAGCCTGGGGGATAACAAGCATACAGTGGACAGGTTGCTACTGTGCATGAAGTGGCATCTCTCATGCTAGCTAGGAATTTTTATGAGAAAAAATGCCATGAACATTCTGCCTTACAGAGTGGACAAAGTAGTTCATGCTCTTTGCATGGCCCATATCCTGAGTTTAAGTTTAAACAGGTTGTACACTAATAGGACAACTCTTTCTCATACCCCACACTTGGCCCTGATAAAAATAAAAAACTCTATGCTCACTTCCAGTGCCGGCAGGCACCATTCCTGCAGTGTCGCCATTCCTGCAGTGTCGGCACTCATGGTCCTGGGGCTCTTGTGCAGTTGCATGATATGTGGTGCCCGGTGTCTAACCAGCGCTGGTGTCAATATCCCTGCCTTGGGACAAATTGAACACGAAGAGGATGTCAGAGATCTGCTGCAGGCCGAACTTCCTCTTCATGTTCAATTTGTCCAAGGGCAGGGACAGTGATGCCCGCACTGATTGGGTGCTGGGGTTACGTGTCACAACAACCGCACTGAAGCCCCAGGGAGAGTGAGTGATGACATGGCAGGTTGGACGCCGGCAAGGGAGATGAGTATAGGATTTTTTATTTTATTGAGAATAAGTGTGGGGTATTACAAGGAGTCGTCCAAGTAGTGGACAACTTTGTTAATAATGCAACCTTTCTTTCATAAATATACTCACTTGCTTGAGGAGGGTGTTGGTTATGGCTTGGAAAGTGTCAGCATAATTTAACCATTCCTATTTGGCAAAGCATATCATCCTGGCTTTGTCAAAAAATATCAATCTGCCAAAGCACAACCTGACTTCTAAAGTCACAACTTGCTAGAATTTGATGCAAAAGTTGGTGTATTTCTATACGTAGAGTAAAGTGGCGATAGACTGTATCATGCCGCAGTCAAACTGAAGCATTTTCAGATTTTATTTTCAGATTTTTCACTAGCAGGTGATGAATTATGCATGTCACCTCCTAAAGCCCTTTGTAAAAGTATCCAAATTTGTCAGTAGAAATAAGTGTGGAATTAATTATGTGATCATCCGCATATTTAAGCTAGAAAAAAAGCACTCAACAGAATTTTAGAAGCTTTAGAGGAAAAATTGTGCCTTGCATATGCTCATCCTCACTCTGTGTCTGGTGGAGATCATCACGTTCCATGCTACATGCTGCAGGATTTGGGGGAGGATGTGTATGTGGAGCATACGGTGTATGTTGAGAGAGACATACACTTTGCTCAGGCTGGGGCTAAGGCTGACAGTAAGAGTGAAAAAGATGATGATGCTGATGTCACAACTAACCATCACACTGCAATGATGAAAATAAACCAGCCAATCTGCATTCTGAAATGCTTGTTGGATGATAGGTATACTCTTACCATCAAGCAAAGGAATGACTACTGTATAGCTTTATTATTTAATTTATTTATTTTGCTCATTTATATAGCAACATTCATTTCACAGCAATTTACAGACATTATTGGCACTATGCCTGATGGGGATCACAATCTAAATTCCATATCAGAATGTCTTTGAAATGTGGGAGGAAACCGGAGTACCCGGAGGAAACTCATGCAAATATTATAAAAACAAAATGGTGAAATTTATCTGCCTTAAGGAAGTTGAAATTGGCTTAAACTTAGTCAAAGAAGCTCTACGAAGCTTTCACAGAGTAAATGCCTACTGACTGCACCTCTGACCATCAAACCCTTCTGTGATCCTGGCAGTCCCAAAATGCACCTCCCTGTCCAGCATTAGGTCTACAACAAATAGTAGAGGCAGCAACAGCTACAATATATTTCATTTTATGAACCAGACATTTTATCTTGTGCCACTGCAACAACTTGATGTACTTCAGCAAACAGAAGTGCACTGGCTGAACAGCCAGGTTCAATGGTACATAGACTGTGACCTTGCTCATGTACACCCTGAGGCCCGATCCCATGGTCTTTAAGTTCGCAAAACGGACCACTGACAGGGACTGGCCCAGTTTGTTATTAGCTTACTGTCATGTTCAGTCTCCAGTATAATGTCAGAAAGGATATTCAGCACAACCTAGGGCTTTGTCACATTCCATAGGAACAAGCTATCTGCCATTAGCGTGGAGAATCTACATTTGTCAAACTGAATGAATAATTGATCAGTACTGACTTTCACTCATCTACAGCTGATGCCAATGAGTTACAGTCATATGTTAAAGTTTGGGCACCCCTATTAATGTTAACCTTTTTTCTTTATAACAATTTTGGTTTTTGCAACAGCTATTTCAGTTTCATATATCTAATAACTGATGGACTCAGTTATATTTCTGGATTCAAATGAGGTTTATTGTACTAACAGAAAATGTGCAATCTGCATTAAAACAACATTTGACAGGTGCAAAAGTATGGGCACCCTTATCATTTTCTTGATTTGAACACTCCTAACTACTTTTTACTGACTTCCTGAAGCACTAAATTGGTTTTGTAACCTCATTGAGCTTTGAACTTCATAGCCAGGTGTATCAAATCATGAGAAAAGGTATTTAATGTGGCCACTTGCAAGTAGTTCTCCTATTTGATTCTCCTATGAAGAGTGGCATCATGGGCTCCTCAAAACAACTCTCAAATGATCTGAAAACAAAGATTATTCAACATAGCTTTTCAGGGGAAGGATACAAAAAGTTGTCTCTGAGATTTAACCTTTCAGTTTCCACTGTGAGGAACATAGTAAGGAAATGGAAGAACACAGGTACAGTTCTTGTTAAGCCAAGAAGTGGCAAGCCAAGAAAAATATCAGAAAGGCAGAGAAGAAGAATGGTGAGAACAGTCAAGGACAATCCACAGACCACCTCCAAAGACCTTCAGCATCATCTTGCTGCAGATGGTGTCACTGTGCATCGGTCAACAATGCAGCGCACTTTGCACAAGGAGAAGCTGTATGGGAGAGTGATGCGAAAGAAGCCGTTTCTGCAAGCACGCCATAAACAGAGTCGCCTGAGGTATGCAAAAGCACATTTGGACAAGCCAGTTACATTTTGGAAGAAGGTCCTGTGGACTGATGAAACAAAGATTGAGTTGTTTGGTCATACAAAAAGGCGCTATGCATGGAGGCTAAAAAACACAGCATTCCAAGAAAAACACTTGCTACCCACAGTAAAATTTGATGGAGGTTCCATCATGCTTTGGGGCTGTGTGGCCAATGCCGGCACCGGGAATCTTGTTAAAGTTGAGGGTCGCATGGTTTCAACTCAGTATCAGCAGATTCTTGACAATAATGTGCAAGAATCAGTGACAAAGTTGAAGTTACGCAGGGGAAGGATATTTCAGCAAGACAATGATCCAAAACACCGCTCCAAATCTACTCAGGCATTCATGCAGAGGAACAATTACAATGTTCTGGAATGGCCATCCCAGTCCCCAGACCTGAATATCATTGTACACTGTAGTGCTGATGTTGCTGTAGCTTTTGTTGCTGGTCCTACACTGCCAAACATATTTTTGTCTTCCCCATCCTAATTCTCTAACGTGCGGCTTCTGCTACTGCCACGTCTTCTGAACAGCCATGCAATCAACTAGAGTTGAGCGACTTTTGGTTTTTTAGGGTCGCGTTTCGTTTCGTGAAACCCAACTTTTCCAAAAGAAGGGGCGAGCAAGATCGTCCGATTATAGGGAAAAGTCGGGGTCGTCCCGAAACACGAAACCCAATGTAAGTCAATGGGGAATAAAAGTCGGCAGTGAGAGGAGGACAGGAAACACACCTACAGTGCCCATTTGAATGCCAAAAGCATCAATTCTTCTTACTTAAGCTTGTCAACCTTAATTAACTTCATAATACAAGTTACGCACTGAAAAATGGGGGTTATTTGGCTAAAGTTGTGGGGGGGGAGGGCTGGCTGCAGGTTTTCATGTGCCCTGGGCGAAAGAGCGCCCCTTTAACACATACCACAACTCATCATGCTCTGATACGGCAGAGAAATAGCGGTATAGTACAATGAAAAATACCTCACTTTTTACATCTCATGACGAGGCCCATCTATTTCTCCATACAGAATCATTGGTCCCATATAATGTTTGAAACAGTATATGAGGAGCTCCACATAATGCTACAGTATATGTTGGTCCCCATGGATGAAGCTCCACTGTCTTATGGGCCCAAATAATGCTCCAAACATAATGGGCCCCATTTCTAATGCTCTAGTGTATAATGGGCCCTGTAAATGCTACTCCAGTGTCTGATGTCCACCTTTGGAATGTTCCAGTGTATGGTGGGCCCCATCTATCATTCTCCAGAGTATAGTGCTCCTCAAAAATTGCTGTCCCAACATTGAAAACAATCAAATAAGTCTCCTCGCTAGGGAATCCCTGTACTTGTCTGGATTCCTCGTCGTCCCCATCTTCCATCTCACTGCACAGTATTTCAACTTTGCAAGTGCTGTGATCCTGGGCAAGCAGAGGGGGCCCACTCGTTGGCGACGGCACTGGCACATGATAGTACGGTGCTGTGTCTGATGGCGGGTGGGCTGAACCTGCACTTTCATCTGCAGCTTCCTCTTTGTCACCGTGTAAGATGGAACTGTATATGGGAAGGGTAACCTGAGTTTCATAAGGGTCAGATTCAGGTCGTGTAGCGTGCGAGGGGAATGTAGTGGTCTGGGTCAATGTACCAGCAGATTCATCGAGCAGTGGCTGGGCATCAGTGCACTTGTGTCGCCCCCAGGAGTACGGTCGCCACAGTGGCATTACCTTCTTCCTAGGGAGTGTGATGTCATGCTTGGGAGCAACGAAGGATCTCTCTAGCAGGTTAACTGATTGGGCGGCGTTATTCCCACGAGTCATGACCCTCCAAACAGCGTTCATGAAGGCAAAGTGTTTGTTTTACGTGGGCAGTATGGTTGCAAAGCTGAACCTTAAAGGAATGTCCAGAAGGGCACCACCAGGAGTGGAGCCTACGGTTAAATTCGACTCCACCTGGGAAACCTCAACCACGCCAGCTACAGAACAGATGCACACATTGCAAGCTTAATTCCGTTAACGAACGAGACTCCGTCATGCCCCGCGGTCCGAGTCCGGCTTACTAGAGGGACACGTGAGGCTCTGGCACATGAGATTGGCCAATAACTGGTGTGTCATGCCCTTACATGTCCGTGGCTGCATGTGCGCTACACTGAAAAGGCCAGCGTTTGTCGCTTACAGGTGCAGATAACCCGCTGAACAACGTTAGTGATGGGGATCACTGATTACAATTATTACCCGCGAACAATGATTTCCCAGTAAGTGCAGGTCAACCGCAGTTCCGGAATTAGGCCTAACCGTCATTCCTGAAAAAATGAAAAACTTACGTGTGCAAACCACAGGTGCTGTAGCTTGCTTAACCGCTCGCCAGCCGTTCTCACGCCCAGTATGGATTGCACGTGATTGCACAAAGGTTAGAAAGGGTACCGTATCCCCAGATAACATGTATGGATAGCGTACACATTCAAAATATATGTCTCAGGAGGCAGGCTCAGACGGTGTTAGGCCCAGTATGGATTGCACGTGATTGCACAAAGGTTAGAAAGGGTACCGTATCCCCAGATAACATGTATGGATAGCGTACACATTCAAAATATATGTCTCAGGAGGCAGGCTCAGACGGTGTTAGGCCCAGTATGGATTGCACGTGATTGCACAAAGGTTAGAAAGGGTACCGTTTCCCCGGATAACATGTATGGATAGCGTACACATTCAAAATATATGTCTGTACATCAGCAGGCAGGCTCAGACGGTGTTAGGCCCAGTATGGATTGCACGTGATTGCACAAAGGTTAGAAAGGGTACCGTTTCCCCGGATAACATGTATGGATAGCGTACACATTCAAAATATATGTCTATACATCAGGAGGCAGGCTCAGACGGTGTTAGGCCCAGTATGGATTGCACGTCATTGCCCAAAGGTTAGAAAGGGTACCGTTTCCCCGGATAACATGTATGGATAGCGTACACATTCAAAATATATGTCTATACATCAGGAGGCAGGCTCAGACGGTGTTAGGCCCAGTATGGATTGCACGTGATTGCACAAAGGTTAGAAAGGGTACCGTATCCCCAGATAACATGTATGGATGGCGTACACATTCAAAATATATGTCTCAGGAGTCAGGCTCAGACGGTGTTAGGCCCAGTATGGATTGCACGTGATTGCACAAAGGTTAGAAAGGGTACCGTATCCCCAGATAACATGTATGGATAGCGTACACATTCAAAATATATGTCTCAGGAGGCAGGCTCAGACGGTGTTAGGCCCAGTATGGATTGCATGTGATTGCACAAAGGTTAGAAAGGGTACCGTTTCCCCAGATAACATGTATGGATAGCGGACACATTCAAAATATATGTCTATACATCAGGAGGCAGGCTCAGATGGTGTCAGGCACAGCATGGATTTGACGGCCCAGATTACACAGCGGAGGAGCAGGGAGAGGTAAAGATTGCAAATGCTGGGGCCCTGCCCAAGCAAGGGGGGCCCACTCGTGGGCGTCGGTACTGGCACTGGGCCCCTCATAGTACAGCGGTGTGTCTGACGGCGGTGTGCACCACCACCATCAGAGACACTTGATTGCACTATGAGGGACCCTGTGCCAGTGCCCGCGCCCAAGAGTCGGCCTACCCACCTGTCCAGGGCAACGGCACTCGCACGGTGTCGTGCGGTAGGTGGTGACCCCGGCCATGGGGGGGAGGCAGCACAGTTAGGGAGTTTTAGAAAGTGGCATATGTTGATGTTGGACATTCAGCTGATGCAAAAGGCGAAATAGGTGAAGTCCCAGGAAGAGGTGGACCAAAGCAAGCCATTTTTCTGTCACCCTATGTGTCATCAGGGGAAGGTGGGACAAAATCCTTGGAAACCCATGCATGGTTAATTTTAATGAAGGTTAGATCATCCACATTTTGGGTTGACAGACGGGTCCTTTTTTCTGTCAGGATTGATCCAGCTGCACTGAAGACTCTTTCCGATAGCACACTTGCAGCTGGGCAAGCGAGCTCCTGTAAGGCATATTGGGCCAATTCAGGCCAGGTGTCCAGTTTAGCGGCCCAATAGTCAAAGGGGAATGACCTGTGTGGGAGAACATCGATATGGGAGGAAAAGTAGTTTGTAACCATAGTTGACAACTGCTGTCTCCTGTCACTTTCCATCGATGCAGTATTAACAGTTGTGTGAGCGTTATTTGAAAAATCAGTCCACAACATTGTCATGAAACCCCTGTCTCCAACGCCACTTCTGCTGTGTGCACCACGAACACCTCTGCCAAGCTGCCCCCGGCCCGTACGGCTCGTGTGAGAACCATCACCGCTGCTGTGTGCTGGGAATGCCTCAAGCAACCGATTTACCAGAGTTGCTTGTTTATTAGCCAATATTAGGTCAAGGTTCTCCTGTGGCATGATATTTTGTAATTTGCCTTTATAGCGTGGATCCAGGATGCTGGCCAACCAGTAGTCGTCATCGTTCATCATTTTGGCAATGCGGGGGTCCCTTTTTAGGATCTGCAAGGCATAATCTGACATGTGGGCCAATGTTCCCGGTGTCAATGATGCACTGCGAGTGCTGGGTGGAGGAGCACTTTCTGGCAAATCCACATCCCTCCAGTCACACACAAACCCTGTACCAGACCTTGCCACGCCAACATTTTCACTTGCCCCACGAGATGCATCCTCCTCCCCTAAGTAATCATCCCCATCATCATCCTCCTCCTCCTCTTCTTCCTCCACCTCGTCCAGAGAGGTCCCTGAGCAGACAATGGCTGAATGTCATCAAGGATTCCCTCCTCCTCTTCCTCCTCATCAACATTGGCTGCAGACGCCTGCTCCTTAAGGTGCGTCAAAGTTTGCATGAGCAGACGCATAAGTGGGATGCTCATGCTTAGGATGGCGTTGTCTGCGCTTACCAGCCGTGTGCATTCCTCAAAACACTGAAGGACTTTACCGAGGTCTTTCAGCTTCGACCACTGCACACCTGTCAACTCCATGTCTGCTCTCAAAGTGCCTGGCCGTGTATCCTCCCACAAATGCATTATGGCCTGCCTCTGCTCGCACAGCCGCTCCACCATGTGCAGGGTGGAGTTCCACCTTGTTGCAATGTCGATAATGAGGCGGTGGATGGGAAGGTGGAGCAATCGCTGCAGCTTCTGCATACGAACGGAGTGTACAGGCGACCGGCGGATGTGCGCGCACAGTCTTCGCACCTTCTGGAGCAGGGCTGTTAAATCCGGATAATTTTTGAGGAAGCACTGCACCACCAGGTTCAAGGTGTGAGCCAAGCAAGGTATGTGGCTGAGTTTGGAAAGGGCTATGGCTGCCACAAAATTACGGCCGTTATCACTAACTACCTTGCCTGCCTCAAGATGTACACTGCCCAGCCATGACACAGTTTGTCGCTTCAAGTACTCGGCCAGCACATCGGCGGTGTGTCTGTCGCCCAAACACATCATCTGCAACACAGCCTGCTGACGCTTTCCACTAGCTGCTCGATAGGGGGACACCTCGTGTGCAACAGTGGCAGCTGCAGATGGAGTGCTCGTACGACTGCGCTCTGTGGACGAGCTTTCGCTTCTGGAGGAGGAGGAGGAGGAGGAGGGTCGAACGCCTACAGCCAACTGTTTCCTATACCGTGGGCTAGGCAGCACTGTCCCACCACCGCTGTCCCCTGTGGACCCTGCATCCACCACATTAACCCAGTGCGCAGTGATGGGCACGTAACAGCCCTGGCCATGCCGACTGGACCATGCATCAGTTGTGAGGTGCACCTTTCCGCTCACTGACTGCTTGAGTGCATGGACAATGCGGTCTTTCACATGATGGTGGAGGGCTGGGATGGCTTTGCGAGAGAAGAAGTGGCGACTGGGTAGGTCATAGCGTGGTACTGCATAGGCCATGAGTTCGCGGAAAGCTGTGCTTTCCACCAACCGAAAGGGCATCATCTCAAAAGAGATTAGTTTGGCAATGTGGGCGTTCAAACCCAGTGTATGCGGATGAGAGACTGAGTACTTTCTTGACCTACTCATAGTGTCTGGGAGGGTGAGCTGGACTTGAGAGCTGCATAAGGTGGAAGTAGCGGTGGACAGGGCAGACTGAGAGAGGGTTGATGATGGTGATGGAGTTGGTGTTCTTTCTGATGGCCTAGAATCAGTCTTTCGTTGATATAACAGTGGGATTCCCTGACTGCTGTGGCCTTGCAACGACACCTCAACATTTGCTGCTGTGCTAACCGGTGGGCTTACAGTGGGGGAAACAATGTAGCGTTGCTGACTACCTTCGTTGTGATCAGTTGCACATGTGGCACTTGAGGTTTGGTGTTGTGTCCACGCTTGCAAGTGCATGCTGGTTAAATGTCTAAGCATGCAACTGGTATTCAAATTTTTCAGATTTTTCCCTCGGCTAAAGGTCTTTGCGCACTTCTTACAGATAACCTTGGCCTGATCATGAGGATTTTGTTCAAAAAAGTGCCACACTGCACTCTTCCTACTTTGGCAGACATTTTGCGGCCTAGCACGCTGTGATCTTTTGACCCTCTGGACAAGCTGTCCAGCAACTCTTTTGATGTTTGGAACCTGTCTTTGGAGTGCTCCGGGCCTGCCAGATAACAGCTGTTGCGATGTCGATGTCTGCTGTGGATGCTCCTCATCTGAGCTATTGGAAGCAGCACCCTCTTCCCTCTGGGTCAACAACTGGGTCATCCATCACCTCCTCTTCTATGTCATGTGCACCTTCCTCTGTGTCACCGTGTATGGTGGTATAGTGTGCGGGAAGGGGCACCTGAGTCTCATCAGGGTCAGAATCTGGCTCTGTACACTGCGAGGACAATGTAGTGCTCTGAGTGAATGTACCAGCAGAATCATCCATTAGCGGCTGTGCATCATTGCACTCCATGTCAGATTCATCTTGGCCTGGGTAATTCACCATTTGACGTGATAATCCAGGCATGGTATGTGAAAACAGCTCCATGGAGTAATCAGTAGTATGGCCTGCGTCATCCTTCAATCTTGGTTGGGGTGAAGGACACAAGGAAAGGTGTGGTTCATGAACATGAGCCTCCAATGACGACTCAGTGCTTTTACTTTTTACAACTGAAGAAGAGGAGGCGATAGAGCTGGAGGCTGAGTCAGCAATGTAAGACAAAACTTTTTCCTGATGCTCTGGCTTTAAAAGCGGTTTGCCAACTCCTAGAAAACTAAGCGTTCGAGGCCTTATGTAGCCAGACGATGACGCAGGCTCAACACCTCCTGCATTCGGTCCTATTTTGCTCTTGCTACTACCATCAGATCCACCACCAACACCATCATTACCAGCTGCCAACCCCCGCCCAATTCCACGGCCTCTTCCACCAGCCTTCCTCATTTTTGGTAGAAATGTAGACAAAATCCAACAAACTATATAGTAATGTAAAACAAGGTACAAGGTGTCTATAGGACAGGGGAGATTTTGAATTTCTGCACACACTAGTGGACACTGGACACTTTTGGATTGTGTGAGGCCCAATGAATATCTGAGCGCTATGTGACAGGCTCGATGGCACAGCTGTGACCAAAGTGACTAGAGGATAAGGGAGATTTTGAATCTCTGCACACACTTTTGGACACTGGACACTTTTGGATTGTGTGAGGCCCAATGAATATCTGAGCGCTATGTGACATGCTCGATGGCACAGCTGCTGTGACCAAAGTGACTAGAGGATAAGGGAGATTTTGAATCTCTGCACACACTTTTGGACACTGGACACTTTTGGATTGTGTGAGGCCCAATGAATATCTGAGCGCTATGTGACAGGCTCGATGGCACAGCTGCTGTGACCAAAGTGACTAGAGGATAAGGGAGATTTTGAATCTCTGCACACACTTTTGGACACTGGACACTTTTGGATTGTGTGAGGCCCAATGAATATCTGAGCGCTATGTGACAGGCTCGATGGCACAGCTGCTGTGACCAAAGTGACTAGAGGATAAGGGAGATTTTGAATCTCTGCACACACTTTTGGACACTGGACACTTTTGGATTGTGTGAGGCCCAATGAATATCTGAGCGCTATGTGACAGGCTCGATGGCACAGCTGTGACCAAAGTGACTAGAGGATAAGGGAGATTTTGAATCTCTGCACACACTTTTGGACACTGGACACTTTTGGATTGTGTGAGGCCCACTGATATCTGAGCGCTATGTTACAGGCTCGATGGCACAGCTGTGACCAAAGTGACTAGAGGATAAGGGAGATTTTGAATCTCTGCACACACTTTTAGACACTGGACACTTTTGGATTGTGTGAGGCCCAATGAATATCTGAGCGCTATGTGACAGGCTCGATGGCACAGCTGTGACCAAAGTGACTAGAGGATAAGGGAGATTTTAAATCTCTGCACACACTTTTAGACACTGGACACTTTTGGATTGTGTGAGGCCCAATGAATATCTGAGCGCTATGTGACAGGCTCGATGGCACAGCTGCTGTGACCAAAGTGACTAGAAGATAAGGGAGATTTTGAATCTCTGCACACACTTTTGGACACTGGACACTTTTGGATTGTGTGAGGCCCACTGATATCTGAGCGCTATGTCACAGGCTCCATGGCACAGCTGTGACCAAAGTGACTAGAGGATAAGGGAGATTTTGAATCTCTGCACACACTTTTAGACACTGGACACTTTTGGATTGTGTGAGGCCCAATGAATATCTGAGCGCTATGTGACAGGCTCGATGGCACAGCTGTGACCAAAGTGACTAGAGGATAAGGGAGATTTTGAATCTCTGCACACACTTTTAGACACTGGACACTTTTGGATTGTGTGAGGCCCAATGAATATCTGAGCGCTATGTGACAGGCTCGATGGCACAGCTGTGACCAAAGTGACTAGAGGATAATGGAGATTTTGAATCTCTGCACACACTTTTGGACACTGGACACTTTTGGATTGTGTGAGGCCCAATGAATATCTGAGCGCTATGTGACAGGCTCGATGGCACAGCTGTGACAAAAGTGACTAGAGGATAAGGGAGATTGGATTGCTTTTAAAAAAGCAGTTTGCGGAGCAGTGGGTAAACAGCAATGCCAGCCTGTCAGGAAGCCTTAAAAGGCAGCCCAACAACCAACACCACTGATACACCACAATATAGACTCACCTTGCACTGCACACACAGTGACTGGTGTGTTGTGCAGGCCAAATTGCTAGCAGCAGAAGCAGTTTTTTTTTCTTCTCAGCAGGACAAAAAAAAATAATTGGGATTTCTTTTAAAAAAGCAGTTTGCGGAGCAGTGGGTAAACAGCAATGCAGGAATGTCAGGAAGCCTTAGAAGGCAGCCCAACAACCAACACCACTGATACACCACTATATAGCCTCCCCTTGCACTGCACACACAGTGACTGGTGTGTTGTGCAGGCCAAATCGCTAGCAGCAGAAGCAGTTTTTTTGTCTTCTTCCCTGCCTAACGCTCTCCTTACAGAATCAGCAGCAACCTCTCCCTATACTGAGATCGGCAGAAGTAAGATGGCGGTCGGCGTGCACGCCCTTTTATACCCCCTGTGACGCCAACCAAAGCAAGCCAATCACTTGCATGCCCTTCTGAAAGATGGTGGTGACCCCTGCCTATGTCATCACGTTGCCCACAGTGTCCGTGGATCCTGATTGGCTGAAAAAGAGCGCAAAACAAACTTTTGAAACGCGACTTTGGCGCGTAAGTCGCCGACCTCGTGGCCGACCTCATCCTAGGGTCGGGTTTCGTTTCATGAAACCCGACTTTGCCAAAAGTCGGCGACTTTTGAAATTTTTCGACCTGTTTCGCTCAACTCTACCAACCACTCATCTTCTGGCTGCACACTGTGTTTAAAAGTACTAGATTGGACTGCTGCTGCTGGGCCTATGTGGCACCCCTGAGGGTTCAGTTGCCACAGAGGTACTGTACCTCCTCCTGAGGTGTGGTGCTCCACCATCCAGGTAAGGTGGGAACTCCTGACCACGCTCCAACACTCGCATCCCACACAACACAGTAGTTCAGCAAAGCCACATTGCGGCTTCCTGCTTGGAGTGTAGCAGAGCACCTTTGGTGGCTCCCTGCTTGGAACACTAAATGTGCTGGGAGGTGGGTGGAGTTTAGAATACATAAAATAGTGGGAAGGTTTAGAATTTCACTCAGAGAGGAGTGAGGAAAAGAGATCCCTGGAAGAGGAATGGAGGAAGGAGTGCTGCAGCTGCCTCAGTGATCTGAGCCAGCTCGCACAGCAAAGGAAAGGAGAAAGACATTGAACTGAAACCTAATCTTGCATAAGAAGAAAAGAATAGTACGAAACGTAGGAGTAAAAGGGAACATAAGACTTGGGTTAGAGGAAGAACCCTGCCTAGAAGTTCTAAGCGCAAGGCCGGGGCCCAGTCCCCGAGGTTGTATGGACACTAATGGCTCTGCAGCAGACACCGGTGGAGTAGTGGGCTGTAAATGCACTACTCCCATCTAAGACTTGGGGGCACAACAGCAACATTGATTGTGAGCCGGGATTCAGGAGTAAGGAGTCCCCGAAGCAGGCTACAGCTGTCTGCCTTACAAGTAGAGTTCTTGGGAACATCTGTCAGGAGGAACTCCAGTGTAACTCAGTACTAGGAGATCTTCACACTTAAAGGCGCTATAGAGGAGACGTTCAGAAAGGCACATGTTGGCGGAGTGTTGGAAGGGAGCGTCCTATCTTGCCTGGAGGTCGACTGAGCCCCTGACCCGGAAGACACAGCATGGAGGCCGGCACCTGTGTGTACTACAGACTGAGAGTATAGCTTTGGAACTACAAGCCTTGGTGTCCTCCATTTATTCCTGCGCCAACTTCCCGTGGTCCTGCTGCATCTGGGTGCCAGCTTCTACACTGCCTGTGCCTCTCAGCTACCCCTACATCTACACTGCCCTGGGACTACAGCTCCACCTGTGGGGAGCTTCACCATCTTGGCTGCAACATACCACGAGTCCCAGAGGATCTGCATGCAGCGTCGGCCTAACACCTCACTTACCAAACAAAACAGGTGGCGTCACGAACTATTCATAAACTCTATTCACCCCCTTTTGCCATGGAGCCCCAGGGCCACGGACCGGGTCACAGCTTCCGTGACAGCTTCCATTAAGATCAACGGGCCCGGTACTGAGTTCCCCGCCGGCCCTGGTCGGGCGCTCCACCTGCAATTGCAGACCCAACATGGGCAGCCATCTCACTGAGTCACCCATACTAATTCTCTAAAGTGCTGCTTCTACCACTGCCACTGCAAAGCAAAGACAACCACACATGTTCTGACTGCCTGCCCACTGTCTTTTACAATACACTGTTAGAATCTAGTGCTGCTGCTGCCTTGCTTACTTTTTCTAGCCCTACACTACCATACATCTCCTTTCCTTCCCATCTTAATTCATTATCGTTCAACTTCTGTCACTGCCACTGCACATCTCCAGACTACAGACTGTGTTTTATAGTTCTATTCTGTACTGCCAATATACACTGCTCAGAAAAAGAAAGGGAACACTAAAATACCACATCCTAGATGTCACTGAATGAAATATTCCAGTTATAAACCTTTATTCATTACATAGTGGAATGCATTGAGAATGATAAAACATAAAAATGATCGATGTAAATCATAATTAATATTCAATGGAGGGCTGGATTTGGAATGATACTCAAAATCAAAGTGGAAAATCAAATTACAGGCTGATCCAACTTCAGTGGAAATGCATCAATACAAGCAACAGACAACTTCTGGACAGTCTGTGGTGCACAGTGGTGTTGGTGGAAGGAATGAGTCATGATGTCCCAGATGTGCTCGATTGGATTCAGGTCTAGGGAAACGGCAGGCCAGTCCATAGCTTCAATGCCTTCATCATGCAGGAACTGCTCACACACTTCAGCCACATGAGGTTTAGCATTGTCATGCATCAGAACGAACCCAGAGCCCAGTGCACCTGCATATGGTTTCAAAATGGGTATGAGGATCTCAACCTGGTACCTAATGCTGCCAGGGTACCTCTGGTTAACACATGGAGGGCTGTGGTGCCCTTCAAAGAAATGCCTCCTCACACCATTACTGACCCTCTGCCAAACCAGTCATGCTGGAGGATGGCACAGGCAGCAGAACATTTTCCGTGGTGTCTCCAGACTCTGCCATGTCGATCACAAGTGCTTAGTGTGAACCTGCTGTCATCTATGAAGGGCACAGGGAGTCAATGTCAAATCTGCCAAACACTGTGATCTCTGGCAAATGTCAATCGCCCTGCACAATGTTGGGCTATGAGAACAACCCCCCTTTTGTGGATGTCAAGCACTCAGACCATCCTCATGGAGTTGGTGTCAAACCGTTTGTGCAGACAAATGCACATTTGTGGCCTGATTGAGGTTATTTTGCAGGGCTCTGGCAGTGCTCTTCCTGTTTCTCCTTGCACAAAGGCTGAGGTAGCAGCCCTGCTGCTGGCTTGTTGCCCTCCTACAGCCCCCTTCTTGTCTCCTGGTGTACTGGCCTGTCTCCTAGTAGCGCTTCCAGCCTATGGACACTACGCTGACAGACACAGCAAACCTTCTTGCCACAGCTCACATTGATGTGCCATCCTGGATGAGCTGCACTACCTTAGCCATTTGTGTGGGTTGTAGAGTCTCATGCTAATACAAGTGTGTAAGCACAACCAACATTCAAAAGTGACCAAAACATCAGCCAGAAAGCATTTGTACTGAGATGTGGTCTGTGGTCCCCACTTGCAGAACCACTCCCTTATTGAGTGTGTCTTGATAATTGCCAATAATTGCCATATGTTGTCTATTCAATTTGCACAACAGCGTGTGAAACTGATTGTCAATCAGTGTTTCTTCCTAAGTGGACAGTTTGATTTCACAGAAGTTTGATTTACTTTGAGTTATATTCTGTTGTTTAAGTGTTCCCTTTATTTTTTGAGCAGTGTATATTCTTTAGGGTACACAGACATGAAAAATCTCCCTAAATAAGGCTAATTTTTTGTAAAGGCTTTTAACAAGTCATTTCTTTTTCACTTTGGAAGCAGCCAGCCTTTTCTTGCCTAATAAAAAAGGGTAATTTTTTAAGGCTTGATAAAAATACTTAGTAATTGTTTAATTGTTTTGTGAATATTAGCAGAAACAAAACAAATTGTATAAAAAATGAGGATCAAGCACAAAAAAAAGAAAAAGTGCAATAAAGACCAACTGAGAAGGTAATAGAATAAAAGCAAAATTTTATTAAAGGCAATAATAAAAGTGGATAAATAATAATCACAACTGAATCAGGTCGTGGTGCACGTTACAAAAAATTGGTATATTGAGCAACTGAATAAATAGCTCATTAAATAGAGGTAATATTGCAAAAAATGCCTAGGAAAAAAAATTTCCTTTAAAACTTTAAAATGGCTCAAGGAAATATAAATATGTGTCATAGCAACATCTTAATAATTAAACATGTGTCAAGTAAAAAAAAATATAAAAGTGACAACATACAGTATCAGAGTGTTTAATATGAACAAAAGCATGCAATGTGTTAACATTTATAAAAATAATAATAAAGTGCTAAAATGCATTAAAAAGGACATGTGACCATAGTTATAGGCACAATGTGCTAGTAAGAAGGATAAGATGCATACTGTATATACTTGAGTATAAGCCGAACTGAGTATAAGCCGACCCCCCCTAATTTTGCCACAAAAAACTGGGAAAACTTATTGACTCGCGTATAAGCCTAGGGAGGAAAATGCAGCAGCTACTGGTGAATTTAAAAAATAAAAATAGATGCCAATAAAAGTAAAATTAATTGAGACATCAGTAGGTTAAATGTTTTTGAATATCCATATTGAATCAGGAGCCCCACATAATGTTCCATACAGTTCATGATAGCCCCATAAGATGCTTCATACAAAATACACCCCATATAATGCTGCACAAAGGTTAATAATGGCCCCATAAGATGCTCCATAGAATAATATGCCCCATATGCTGCTCCATAAAGGTTATGGCCCCATAAGATGTTCCATAGATTATGCCCCCATAAGATGCTCCATAGATTATGCCCCCATATGCTTCCCCCATAAGATGCTCCATAGATTATGCCCCCATATGCTGCCCCCATAAGATGCTCCATAGATTATTCCCTCATATGCTGCCCCCATAAGATGCTCCATAGACTATTCCCCCACTCCTTAATATTGCATTGATCCAGGGAGCTAGTCTGATTGCCGTATGTGGAGTTGGGGAGGAATTTTTTTCCCCAATGTGAAGCTTACTGTTTGCCACAAGGGTTTTTTTGCGTTCCTCTGGATCAACATGTTAGGGCAGGTTAGGATAGGATATGGGTTGAACTAGATGGACTTAAAGTCTCCCTTCAACCTTAATAACTATGTTACTATGTTACTATATGATGCCCTCATAAGATGCTCCATAGATTATTCCCCCATATGCAGCCCCCATAAGATGCTCCATAGATTATGCCCCTATATGTTGCCCCCATAAGATGCTCCATAGATTATGGCCCCATGTGCTGCCACTGCTGCTGCATTTAAAAATAAAAAAATGACATACTTACCTCTCCGTCGCTGGGGGCCAGGTGCCGGTGTCACTGCTGGCACCTGAGATACTCACCTGTCCTGCATCCATGGCTGCTTGCTTCTGTCTAGCATGTCATCTGTCAGTGATGTTCAGACTGCAGGGGGTGCTGTTGTGAGTTCATTCTCCCCTTCACCTTTGATGTCTGATGAACTCCCTCTGCTGGTGAAGAGAGGCAGTGAAATTGATTGGGATGGGAAGAACCTGTCATCTGAACAGGCGGAGTGTGATTGGACATCTGGAAATTCTGAGTGGATATAAGGCAGCCAATGCCCTGCAGGGCTGCTGGTGATCCTTTCTACTCTGAGATCTTGCTTCCAGCTTAGTTCCTGTCTACTAAAAGCTAAGTTTTTTGCCCTGCTATTATTCCATGAGATTTTGTCTGGTTTCCTTAGTGTTTGCATTCAGCCATTCCTGGTTTGGACTGGCTGAATTCCGTTTTTGTCTCTGATCAGTTGATCTCTTTGCTCTGTTTTCAAAATATACCTGAGTGCTGATATAGTGATTTTTGAAGTCTAGCGACTTCAGGGCCTTTTTCCCTATCAGACGGTTGGGACATTTTTGGTAGGGTGTTTTGTGGATTGCAGCCAGCATCTTTTCTGTCCTGTCCTATCTAGTTAGTTGGGCCCCATCGTTTGCTCAGCCTGTCTTTCTGTCTGTATTTGTGTTTTCATCTGTTTTTCACCGACAATTAGAGTTGAGCGATACCATCCGATACTTCAAAGTATCGTATCGGATGGTATCGGCCGATCTTTAAAAAAAGTATCGGTATCGCCGATTCCGATACCGGAAGTCCCATTCAAGTCTATGGGACTTCCGGTATCGGAATAAGAAAAACCCTTTCCTGCCCTTGTACAGCCTCTCTGGGGTCTGTACGGGCCTTTCGGGGGGCTGTGCCGGCCTGCCAGGGGGTCTGTGCAGGCTCCGGTGGTCTGTGCCGGCCTGCCGGTGGTCTGTGCAGGCTCCGGGGGGCTGTGCCGGCCTGCCGGGGGGCTGTGCCGGCCTGCCGGGGGGCTGTGCCGGCCTGCCAGGGGGTCTGTGCAGGCTCCGGTGGTCTGTGCCGGCCTGCCGGTGGTCTGTGCAGGCTCCGGGGGGCTGTGCCGGCCTGCCGGGGGGCTGTGCCGGCCTGCCGGGGGGCTGTGCCGGCCTGCCGGTGGTCTGTGCAGGCTCCGGGGGTCTGTGCAGGCATCGTCCGATGGGACTACAAGTCCCATCTGGCGATGCCTGCTACCATGACAGTGATTGACACATTAGCCAATGATGGGACAGTAGTAGTCCCATCATCCGGCTAATGTGTTAAATGTAAAAAAAAAAAAAAAAAAAAATTACATGCTACATTCATACTACATACTACATACATGCTACATTCATACTACATACTACATACATGCTACATTCATACTACATGCAACATACATACTACATATATACTACATGCATGCTACATATATACTACATGCATGCTACATACATACTACATGATACATACTACATATATACTACATGCATGCTACATACATACTACATATATACTACATGCATGCTACATACATACTACATGCTACATGCATGCTACATACATACTACATGCTACATGCATGCTACATACATACTACATACATGCTACATATATACTACATACATACTACATATATACTACATGCATGCTACATATATACTACATGCATGCTACATACATACTACATATATACTACATGCATGCTACATACATACTACATGATACATACTACATATATACTACATGCATGCTACATATATACTACATGCATGCTACATACATACTACATGATACATACTACATATATACTACATGCATGCTACATACATACTACATATATACTACATGCATGCTACATACATACTACATGCTACATGCATGCTACATACATACTACATGCTACATGCATGCTACATACATACTACATACATGCTACATATATACTACATACATACTACATATATACTACATGCATGCTACATATATACTACATGCATGCTACATACATACTACATATATACTACATGCATGCTACATACATACTACATGCTACATGCATGCTACATATATACTACATACATACTACATATATACTACATGCATGCTACATACATACTACATATATACTACATGCATGCTACATACATACTACATGCTACATGCATGCTACATACATACTACATACATGCTACATATATACTACATACATACTACATATATACTACATACATACCACATACATACTACATGCATGCTACATATATACTACATGCATGCTACATACATACTACATATATACTACATGCATGCTACATACATACTACATGCTACATGCATGCTACATACATACTACATGCTACATACATACCACATATATACTACATACATACAATACATTCATACAATACATACATAGACATACAGTACATATAACATAGAGTAACATACTTACCAATACTTGTCACATTGTTCCCCGAAGCCATTGTCGTCTACGGAATAAATATTAACATAACAAACCACAAAAATACTCACCCACGATCCGAAGCAGTCCACGAGTGTGTCCCACGACGATCTTGGGTAGAGAACTGCAGCATCAGCTGATGCTGCCGTTCTCTACGGGCTGCAGGAATCCAATGACGGAAGGTAGGTATCCTTCCGCACTGTATTCCTCCGCCACTTAAAAAAAAAAAAAGTCCCTAGTCTCACTTTATGCCATTGCTGTGTGGGAATTTCCCACACAGCAATGGCATAAAGTGAGACTAGGGACTTTTTTTTTTTTAAGTGGCGGAGGAATACAGTGCGGAAGGATACCTACCTTCCGTCATTGGATTCCTGCAGCCCGTAGAGAACGGCAGCATCATCTGATGCTGCAGTTCTCTACCCAAGATCGTCGTGGGACACACTCGTGGACTGCTTCGGATCGTGGGTGAGTATTTTTGTGGTTTGTTATGTTAATATTTATTCCGGAAAGACAATGGCTTCGGGGAACAATGTGACAAGTATTGGTAAGTATGTTACTCTATGTTATATGTACTGTATGTCTATGTATGTATTGTATGAATGTATTGTATGTATGTAGTATATATGTGGTATGTATGTAGCATGTAGTATGTATGTAGTATGTATGTAGCATGCATGTAGCATGTAGTATGTATGTAGCATGCATGTAGTATATATGTAGTATGTATGTAGCATGCATGTAGTATATATGTAGCATGTATGTAGTATGTATGTGGTATGTATGTAGCATGTAGTATATATGTAGCATGCATGTAGTATATATGTAGTATGTATGTAGTATGTATGTAGCATGTATGTAGTATATATGTAGTATGTATGTAGTATATATGTAGCATGTATGTAGTATATATGTAGTATGTATGTAGTATATATGTAGCATGCATGTAGTATATATGTAGTATGTATGTAGTATATATGTAGCATGCATGTAGTATATATGTAGTATGTATGTAGTATATATGTAGCATGTATGTAGTATGTATGTAGCATGCATGTAGCATGTAGTATGTATGTAGCATGCATGTAGTATATATGTAGTATGTATGTAGCATGCATGTAGTATATATGTAGCATGCATGTAGTATGTATGTGGTATGTATGTAGCATGTAGTATATATGTAGCATGCATGTAGTATGTATGTAGCATGCATGTAGTATGTATGTAGTATGTATGTAGTATGTATGTAGCATGCAGTATGTATGTAGCATGCATGTAGTATGTATGTAGTATGTATGTAGTATGTATGTAGTATATATGTAGTATGTATGTAGCATGTAGTATGTATGTAGTATTTTTTTTTTTTTTTTTTTTTTTTTTAACATTTAACACATTAGCCGGATGATGGGACTACTACTGTCCCATCATTGGCTAATGTGTCAATCACTGTCATGGTAGCAGGCATCGCCCGATGGGACTTGTAGTCCCATCGGACGATGCTTGCACAGACCCCCGGACATCAGCACAGCCCCCCGGCAGGCCGGCACAGCCCCCCGGCAGGCCGGTACAGACCCCCACAGGGTGCACAGCCCCCCGGCAGGCCGGCACAGCCCCCCGGCAGGCCGGCAGAGACCCCGGGCAGTCCACACAGCCCCCCGGCAGGCCGGCACAGCCCCCCGGCAGGCCGGCAGAGACCCCCGGAAGGCCCGAAATGACGGCGCATCATGATGCGCACACACCGCGCATCATGATGACGTCAGGCCGTCAATCAACTGAACTTCCGATTCCGATGCCGAATTCCGATATTGAAAAAATATCGGAAGTCGGTATCGGAATTCCGATACAGCAAGTATCGGCCGATACCCGATACTTGCGGTATCGGAATGCTCAACACTACCGACAATACATGTTGGGGGCTGTCTATTGCTTTGGGGTCTGCTCTGGGGCAGTTTAGATTTCCCCTTTCCTTCTTTAGGCTTATGTAGTTCTCCGGCTGTGACGAGGGGTCTAGGGCACCGTAGGAATCCCCCACGGCTACTGTTAGTTGTGGTGTATAGGATCAGGGGTCTGCAATCCAATAGCTACTAACCTCTCCGGTTTTCTGGACTCAGCTTGTATTTTTGTTTTCTCCTCCTCCGGTGACTCATTCATAACAGAATCACCAGCCATACCGCAGATTCTAGGGTGCTCAATAGCAGGAAAGAATTGTAAAAAGAAAAAAAAAGTGTCAGAATATTTTTTTGTGTGTATATTTTTTTCCTCTATTTCTCTGAGGCCGTAGGGGGAATTTCTTTCTCAATGGAGATTAAGCAATTGTCTGATCGTGTGGAGCAGCTTAATGCTGAAGTGCGGGGAATTTCCGCCTATCTTGCTCATTCACATGCTGCTGAACCAAAGATCCCTACTCCTGATGTGTTTTTTGGGGATTGGTCTAAATTTCTGAATTTTAAGAATAATTGTAAATTATTTTTTGCCTTGAAGCCTAACTCATCGGGGAGCTCCGCGCAGCAGGTTAAAATTGTCATCTCTTTGCTGCGCGGTGATCCCCAGGATTGGACGTTTTCTTTGAAACCTGATGATCCTATTCTGACTGATGTGAATGCATTTTTTCAGGCCTTGGGGTTGTTGTATGATGAACCTAATGCTATTGATCAGGCTGAAAAGGCCCTGTTGGAATTGCGCCAGGGTCAGGATTCTGCAGAGTTGTACTGTCAAAAATTCCAAAAGTGGGCAGTCCTTACTACCTGGAATGATGGTGCCTTGGCAGCTCTCTTTCGGAAGGGTTTGTCAGAAACCATAAAAGATACAATGGTGGGATTTCCTGTTCCCTCTGATCTTGACTATTCTTTGTCATTAGCCATTCAGGTTGATCGGCGTTTGCGTGAACGCAAAACTGCACGAGAGGTGTTGCCACCTGTTGAACAAATGTCTGAACCTATGCAATGTGATAGAGTTTTGTCTAGGGCGCAACATCAGGAGTTCAGAAGGCGTAATAAGCTGTGTTTTTTCTGTGGAGATGCCTCTCATATGATTTCTGTCTGCCCTAAACGAGAGAAACGTTTTGCACACACATTTACTGTGGGTGGTGTTCAACCTAAGTTTCTTCTGGCAATTACTCTGATCTGCTCCCTGTCCACATTTTCCGCTAAGGCTTTTGTGGATTCGGGAGCAGCTCTGAACCTGATGGACTTGGATTTTGCTAAACGTTGTGGGTTTCCTATGACACCTCTGCGGACGCCTATCTCTTTGAGGGGTATTGATGCTACTCCTTTGGTGAAGAATAAACCTCAGTTTTGGACCCAGGTGGTAATGCGGGTCGCCCCAGACCATCAAGAAAATTGCAGATTTTTGGTGTTGTATAATTTGCATGATACCATCGTTCTGGGGTTTCCCTGGTTGCAAATCTATAATCCAGTTTTGGATTGGAAATCTGTGTCTGTGGTGAGTTGGGTTGTCGGTGTGCCCTTAGTGACGCTCCTATTTTCTCCACATCTCCCCAGTCGCATGATGTTCCTGACAATTTGGCTGATTTTTATGATGCATTTAGTGAGAATGAGCCTGCGTCTTTGCCTTCTCATAGGAGTTATGACTGTGCAATTGAGCTGAGCCCTGGGTGTAAATATCCCAAGGGTCGACTTTTCAATTTATCTGTACCCGAGCACGAGGCTATGCGATCTTATATTAAGGAGTCGTTGGAGAAGGGTCATATTAGACCATCCTCTTCACCCTTAGGTGCTGGGGTTTTTTTGTGGCCAAGAAAGATGGTTCATTAAGGCCTTGTATTGACTATCGTTCCCTCAACAAAATTACTGTTAAATATCAGTATCCGTTACCCCTGATTTCTGATCTATTCTCCAGAGTTAAAGGTGCTTGCTGGTTTACCAAGCTTGACCTCATAGGGGCGTATAATCTTATTTGCATTAAGCAGGGGGATGAATGGAAGACGGCGTTTAATACTCCGGAGGGACATTTTGAGTACCTGGTGATGCCTTTTGGGCTCACTAATGCCCCTTCTGTCTTCCAGTGCTTCATGAATGATATTTTCCGAGACTTTGTGGATAAATTTTTGATCATCTATCTGGATGATATTTTGATCTTTTCCAAGGATTGGGACTCTCATGTGGAACATGTTCGGACTGTGTTCCGGATTTTGAGGGAGAATTCCCTGTATGTCAAGGGATCGAAATGCCTTTTTGGTGTACAGAGGATTTCATTTTTGGGATTTATTTTGTCTCTGTCAACTATTGAAATGGACCCGGCCAAGGTACAGGCCATTTATGATTGGGTTCAGCCCACTTCTTTAAAGGCCCTCCAGAAGTTTTTGGGTTTTGCTAATTTTTATCGTAAATTTATAGCTAATTTTTCTGGTATTGCCAAACCATTGACTGATTTGACTAAGAAGGGGGCTGATGTGCTGAATTGGTCTCCAGAGGCTGTTTCTTCTTTTCAGGAGCTGAAGCGAAGGTTCACTTCTGCTCCGGTTTTGCGGCAACCTGATGTCTCACTCCTGTTTCAGGTAGAGGTGGACGCTTCTGAGATTGGTGCAGGAGCTGTTTTGTCTCATAAAGATCCTGTAACATCTAAAATGAATCCCTGTGCTTTCTTTTCCCAAAAGTTCTCCCCATCCGAACGTAACTATGATGTGGGGAATCAGGAACTGTTAGCCATGAAATGGGCATTTGTGGAGTGGAGACATTGGTTGGAGGGAGCTAAACATCAAGTTGTGGTCCTTACTGACCACAAGAATTTGATTTACCTGGAGTCGGCCAAACGCTTGAATCCTAGATAGGCTAGGTGGGCCTTGTTTTTCACACGTTTTGATTTTGTGGTCTCTTTTCTTCTGCGCACTAAGAATGTCAAGGCAGACGCCCTCACTAGGAGTTTCTTTGTCTGATTCTCCTGTTGTGACCAAGCCTGCTACCATCTTAGGTGAGGGGGTAGTTCTTTCTGCCATCTCGCCCGATTTGAGACGTGTTCTGGAAGAGTTTCAGGAGGACAAACCTGAGCGTTGTCCCATTGGAAAATTGATGTTCCTGACCAGTGGAGGAAGAGAGTGATGTCTGAGGTTCATTGCTCCGCATTGGCTGGTCATCCAGGTATTTTTGGTACTAGAGATTTGGTGAGTCGGTCTTTTTGGTGGCCCGCCTTGTCTCGTGATGTCAGGAATTTTGTGCAGTCCTGTGGGACTTGCTCCCGGTCTAAACCTTGTTCTCACTCTAGTGGGTTGTTGATGCCTTTGCCGGTGCCCAGGAGGCCATGGACCCATATTTCAATGGATTTTATCTCGGATATGCCTGTCTCTCAGAGAATGACTGTTATTTGGGTGATTTGTGATAGATTCTATAAGATGGTCCATCTTGTACCACTCCCTAAGTTGCCATCTTCCTCAGAGTTGGTGCCCTTGTTTTTGCAACAGGTGGTTCGCTTGCACGGGATTCCTGAGAACATGGTATCTGACAGAGGAGTTCAGATTGTTTCTAGATTTTGGAGGACTTTCTGTTCCAAGCTGGGAATTCAGTTGTCCTTCTCCTCTGCGTTTCACCCTCAGACCAATGGGCAGAGAGAGAGAACAAACCAGACTTTGGAGTCGTATTTGAGATGTTTTTTGTCTGCTGATCAGGATGATTGGGTTTCATTTTTGCCCTTGGCTGAATTTGCTTTAAATAATAGAGCTATTTCTGCCACTTTGATGTCACTTTTTTTTTTGTAACTTTGGGTTTCATTCTCGATTCTATTCAGGGCAGGTGGAGTCTTCTGCCTGCCCAGGTGTTGAAACTGTGGTGGAGAGAATGCACCAGATTTGGGACCAAGTGGTGGATAAGTTGTCTCTCTCCCAGGAAAAGGCCCAGCGGTTTCCAACCGGCATAGGACCATTGGTCCCCGGTTTAAGGTGGGTGATATGGTTTGGTTGTCATCAAAGAATATCTCTATGAAGGTGGCTTCTCCAAAGTTTAAACCTAGATTTATTGGACCTTACAAGATTTTGGAGATTCTTAATCCGGTCTCTTTTCGATTGGCTCTTCCTGTTACATTCAAGATCCATAACGTGTTTCATAAGTCTCTGTTAAAGACGTTTGTTGAGCCATTAGTTCCTGTGGTGGCACCTCCTGACCCTGTATTGGTTGAAGGTAATGTGGAATATGAGGTTGAGAAGATACTGGATTCTCGTCTGACTAGACAGAGACTCCAGTATTTGGTTAAATGGAAGGGTTATGGCCAGGAGGATAATTCTTGGGTCCCTGCATCCGATATTGATGCCGAAAGATAGGTTCGTGCTTTTCATCGGGCCCATCCTGATTGCCCTGGTGGCGTGGATGAGGGTTCGGTGACCCCTCCTCAAGGGGGAGGTACTGTTGTGAGTTCATTCTCCCCTTCACCTTTGATGTCTGATGAACTCCCTCTGCTGGTGAAGAAAGGTAATGAAATTGATTGGGATGGGAAGAACCTGTCATCTGAACAGGCGGAGTGTGATTGGACATCTGGAATTTCTGAGTGAATTCCGTTTTTGTCTCTGATCAGTTGATCTCTTTGCTCTGTTTTCAGAATATACCTGAGTGCTGATATAGTGATTTTTGAAGTCTAGCGACTTCAGGGCCTTTTTCCCTATCAGACGGTTGGGACATTTTTGGTAGGGTGTTTTGTGGATTGCAGCCAGCATCTTTTCTGTCCTGTCCTATCTAGTTAGTTGGGCCCCATCGTTTGCTCAGCCTGTCTTTCCGTCTGTGTTTGTGTTTTCATCTGTTTTTCACCGACAATACATGTTGGGGGATCTCTATTGCTTTGGGGTCTGCTCTGGGTCAGTTTAGATTTCCCCTTTCCTTCTTTAGGCTTATGTAGTTCTCTGGCTGTGACGAGGGGTCTAGGGCACCGTAGGAACCCCCCATGGCTACTGTTAGTTGTGGTGTATTGGATCAGGGGTCTGCAATCCAATAGCTACCAACCTCTCCGGTTTTCTGGACTCAGCTTGTATTTTTGTTTTCTCCTCCTCCGGTGACTCATTCATAACAGGGTGCGGCGTGCACTAACCACATCACCGTGCCCTCTGCTGTCTGATCGTCACTGACAGATGACGTGGCAGACAGCAGCAAGCAGCCATGGATGCAGGACAGGTGAATATCGCTATACTTACCCATCCTGGCACTGTCTCTTCAGCCCCCAGCTTCTCCGCGATCTCCCTTCCTGCCTTCAGCGGTCACATGGTACCGCTCATTAAAACTCATGAATATGCGCATATTCATGAGTTTAATGAGTGGTACCATGTGACCGCTGAAGGAAGGAAGGGAGATCGCGGAGAAGCTGGGGGCTGAAGAGACAGCGACAGGACGGGTAAGTATGACCTGACACCCCCACCCTCCTCCAACCACCTGGTGTATATGACTCGAATATAAGCCAAGAGGGGAACTTTCATCCCCAAAAAATGGGCTTAAAATCGCGACTTACATTCGAGTATATACGGTAATTAAAAAGCATCAGAAAGGATCAGAAGGGCATGCTTTAGCTATAAGAAACGTGCTGCCAGATCCCCTATGCATGTTTCGGAGCTTGCTTTCTTCTTTGGCTTTGTCTTAAGAGACATTATGGCTGACTAATATTTGGGAAAAGTAACTCATGTTCCCTGCATGATGGACAACTTGAATTACGGTAATCTGTGCAAAATATCTAAAAAAATACCTGCTTGAAGTAAGAGATGGCCTTGGCTCACCCTCAAAACAGAAATTCTGTCTGAACACTGATTGATTTGTGATGTCTCAGTGCAATGAAATTCAACATTGCATACATTGCAGTGGATAACCGCTGGTTAAAGTAATAATAATTAAAACTAGGTCTAGATGTAAAACAATGTCATTTTTTTATCTACAAATTAACCCTTTAGGTTTTTGTTTTCCATGGGATAACATGGTACTGTACATCCCTTGGAAAACTGCTGCGGATCCGCAGGGCCAAATCCGCTGTGGATCCGCACATGAATCTGCAACGTGTGCACATACTCTAAAAGATCTAAAAACAAGCAGTAAACTTAATGAAAAACAAAATTTATGTCAGTCTCAAAACTTTTGGCCACGATTGTACATTTTCTAAATCTTTCATACTGACAGCAATTAATTCCTTACTGTGAGACCGTGACCAGTGTCATATTTAAGATTCCCTATGTGTCCCTCAGCATGCGCTCAGAAGCATATTAGATACACTGGAGTGCCTTGGGATCACAGCAAGTTGCCTGTGAGTCACAAGGCAGAATAAAAGTGAGTGTGAACTTAGTCAAGTTATGTGACCAAGGAATTGTTCAGGAAAACCAGGTATGGGCTTTTATTTTTGAAACAGACTGCAGGAAGGTAGTGGGGCCGGTCCGTTTCCTCCAGCTCAGGTCTTATAAGTGGCCCATGGCCACAGAGTCTGGAGGAAAGGAAAAAAAAACCTACACGAGGGTTTTTGGTGTGTCAGTTTTGGTCTTGCAAGGAGACAGAGCAGTTTGCAGAGCCCTCTCTGTGTGAGGCAACACAGGGCCAAGCGGAGCCAAAAGGTCTGGCACCCCCTACATGCAAGGCAGTGCGGTCGCTCACGGCAGCCGGTCCCGGACTGACTTTTGTTTTCCTGACTGCAATCTGGAAGGTACAGCGTGCTGAGCACTGTGTGAGTTTTTTGGACATTAAATACTTTTTGTTTTGAAGTTCCTTGGGCCACTGCATCACTGCACAGTGTGGACACCACTGCATTACATTACATCTAGCCAGAGCAACATAAATAAACATACCATACATTATTTTTATATGTATAGAAACATATTGTCCATTTAACAAAGCAATGTTTAGAAGACACTTTGTACGGATACTTTCCGTTGTTGCATTCTGATATTTTATCTAAATGCATCCAAAAAATACCAGTATCAAAGCCCATAATGATGCAAGTTTTGGGGAGATTCCCCCATATTAATTCATTAGAGAAACATGAAAAGTGGCCTCTTGAGGCAAATCTTGTAAGTGTGTGATGTTTCCATAAATGCATCTAGTTTATAAATTCTAGCAAGCTTTTACTATGTTATTCTACTGTAAGCTTTATCTGAAAGAATTTACATAAACTTTATTTTTTTCTTTGCTTTTTAAGATTAGAAACCCTTCTTACGTACATGCAGAACTAAGGAGGTACATGCAATGTCTTGCATTATATGGTATCATTAAAAGTTTGTAATAAGGCACTGAATGTTTGTGTTTTAATTGGCACATTGTAAGTTATGATTAAATACTTGGCAATAATAGCACTTGTTAATGGGATAGCTAAGTGATAACCCCAATGTAGTGAACGGTGTATGAAGCAATAAACATCTTCTGAACTCATTAACACAGAGACTGCAAACTGAGGTGTTTATGAGCACAAGAAACACTTATTGTGAAATGAACATTTTTCATGACTTTGTGGCTTTTCTTCTTCTTTTCTGCTAATTATCTGTTGTACAGGTTCCTTCCATCTTTACAGTATGTGGGAGCACAGTACTTGGCTATAATGTAACGCTGGCTAGTCTTGATGCTCAAGCATATTATTCCAGACAGCATTCCAACCCTGACAATAAAAAAGACCACACCCCTGACCATGGTGAAGAAATAAGTCTTACATTTTTTCTGCCTCCTGTGGCGACGTTTCGGTGAAGAGACCTTTTTCAAGCACCTAAATAATTCTAAGTTCCACATTTCTCATTTGCTGAGAGCCTTCCTCTGACATAAATGACAAATATAGATATTGGTTAAAGCACTATCGGGAAGATACAAATGCATAAAAAAGTCACAGAGGTACAGTGGGTATGGAAGGTATTCAGTCCCCTTTAAATTTTTCACTCTTTGTTTCATTGCAGCCATTTGGTAAATTTAAAAAAGTTCATTTTTTCTCATTAATGTACACTCTGCACCCCATCTTGACTGAAAAAGCAGACATGTAGACATTTTTGTAAATTTATTAAAAAAAGATAAGCTGAAATATCACATGGTCATAAGTATTCAGACCCTTTGCTCAGTATTGAGTAGAAGCACCCTTTTGAGCTAGTACAGCCATAAGTCTTCTTGGGAATGATGCAGCAAGTTTTTCACACCTGGATTTGGGGATCCTCTGCCATTCTTCCTTGCAGATCCTCTCCAGTTCCGTCAGGTTGGATGGTGAACATTGGTGGACAGCATTTTCAGATCTCTCCAGAGATGCTCAATTGGGTTTAGCAACAACACCACAAAAATAGGACTTGAAAATCCTCCAATAATCTAGAAAAAAACAAACCAAAAAAACAGGCAAGGATGCTTACCTGGGTGCAGCAGACCCAAATAAAGATGGTGACTACACAGGTGCAGTAATACGAATGAGACAGCCAGCCTACAATCAGGGATTGGCCGTTTGGTACACCAGTGCAAACAAATACATTCTGTATGCTGCACTGTTCACACACAAAGGATGCAGAGCATCTGGCTTATAGCCTATTAATCATGCCTTATGGGGGGCTGCCCAGTGCTAATGTAGGGAATGTGACCTGACGGACGGACTGACTGGTCAGATTTAAAAAAGGGAAAACAGCTAGGAAAGTGTAGGTGACGGGCAGTACCTTGAACTGAGATTAGAGCAGGGAGGAGTGTGAGCATAGGACTTGACATCAGCTTAGGGCTAAGAAACCATTGGTCATGGGGGGCAGAGTTATAGGGAACCGGGAAAGTTATAAATTTGACAGGAGGGTTCCAGAAAGTTCCAGTCCCCAGGGGGAGCTCAAGTGACGAAGAGACTCTGACAGTTGCTGCACTGTGAGGAAAACCCAACCAGGGGGACTGAGGAGAAAGAAAGTCAGGGGGGTGGTCCTGACATAAAGTACCACAGTATAGACGAGGCTCCGGGTGTAGGACACCGTATTTGGAATGATGTTTGACCAGTAAAATTACTGTTGGTGCACAGGCCTACGGCGGCCACAGTGACGGAGCTGTCAGAAGCGTCGCAGAGTGTAAACGGGGAAGGTACGTACATATATGTCCCCGGAGAAAGTACGGTGTCGCAAGGTGTTCTGTAACCGGAGAGCTGTAAAGAGAAGTGCGGTGTGCTGTGAGGCTGTCTGGCGGACGGCGAGAGAGAGAATAAACTTGGACCTGTTGCACCCGAAACTTGCCTCCAGCTTGAGTCTGTACGTCACTGCGCGGTATACAGAGGGACCACCCCCCAGCCAGGCCCAGCAACCCTACACTAACTAAAATGCATCCTGTGTGAACAGAGGTCACAGTTTACAGAGACATCTGTGCCCAAATGAACCCTGAAAAAGATATAAAATGCAGAAAACACATAGCAATACAATATATGTGAGGTATTAGTTAATATTCTGGCCAAAATATGTAATCTTGCAACCCACGTCAAGGGTCCCCACTTTTGCAAGTCCTACTCTAACAACAAAACCCACAAAAAATTTTTTTTCCTAAATTGCTAAAACCAATGGTGTCAAAATACAACTTGTCCCGCAAAAAATAAGCCCTCACATGGCCATATTGATAGAAAAATATAAAAGTTATGGCTCTAGAAAGAAGGGGAGCGAAAAACAAAAACGCAAAATTGAAAAAAGCTCAGGTCATGAAGGGGTTAAATAGGAGTGTCTGAGCAAAGGTTCTGAATACTTATGACTGTGTGATATTTCAGTTTTTCTTTTTTAATAAATTTGCAAAAATTTCTACATTTCTATTTTTTTCAGTCAATACGGGATGCAGAGTGTACAGTCATGAGAAAAAAATGAACTTTTTTGAATTTACCAAATGGCTGCAATGAAACAAAGAGTGAAAAACTTAAAGGGGTCTGAATACTTTCCGGATCCACTGTATCCATCACATATGGTTGAAAGGGAAAGTTTTCATTTTATAGACACATAGAGCATAATTAACAATTGGCATAGAAACAAAGGGGAAGCTTGTAAAATTAATTAGAGCTTTACTTAGGAAAGGGAAATCAGAAAAGATTTTTCTATTTTGGAAACATGTCATCTGACCAAGTCGCTTGATGTAATCACTGGAAATTGCTAAGTATATTACGCATGGCTTGTAGAAAGGTTACAGACAAAGGTTATTATGGAGGACACAATTAAATACTATAGCATGGTCTGTGGAGTGTGCATGAATAAACTTCAGCTGAGAGAAGGGTATAGCCATAGAGATGTAAAAGAGGAGGGGAAACAGATGGCTAATATTATGTAAGTTATGGTAATTAACAGTACCTAAATGAGGCAAGTTTGTTTCTGATAACGTGTCACTTCCACACTGCCCCTCTTGAGCGTTAGAATACACCCTGTACATGATGGCCTCATTGTCTACTGTCATAAAAAATTCTGCTTTTGCATTTGAGCTGCCACTGAATAAGAACTGCCAGCTGTCATGGAAATGTATTCAGTATCATTTCCAGTTAATTTATCTCATTTTAATTCTATTATTGTTTTATTATAATTATTTAAAATGCCCAGAGCAACAATTTGGAGTAAAAACAAATAAACAGTGGGAGTTCCGCCTAATTTGTAAGTGATCTGAGAGGTCTTGTGAATTCAAAATCATTATTGAAACTTCTTTGCACCCTGATCAATGTAGTTAGATGTTTCAGGGAACCTCTCACAAACTGCAAGATGGGTTTTTGTTAAATATCTTTGTCTAGGGCACAACATTCTATAAACGCGCATTCATATTTAAAGACAGACTCAGTAGATATGAGATGAATAGATATTATATTCATAGATATAAATAAATATATTAACAGCTGATAAGACATGGAAATAGATAAAATAGAAATAACGAAGACAGAGCGATATTAGAGATGATGAAATCTTTTGAAAAACTCCCCAGGTTTGGCCAATTTGTCTCCATAAATTTAGGCAACTGAATAAATGTGATGCAAATCACAGTTTCTAAAATTTTCCTGAAAAGATGTGAATAATACTCCAAAAACCACTAGGACTGTGCCCAGCTCATTTTAAGCTCTTTCATGCAAATACTCCCTTAGTACTTACCTACAAAGAAATTACAACGAAGAACATGTAAGAACCACCCAATAAATATGTAAAAAAATGATTGTTGAAATAGCATTGAATCATAAATTGATAGATCATGAATAGAGATGAATGAACCCAAACTAAAACGTACAGGGTTTGCACCGGACGCTTAGTGTCTGATGGTAAATGGATGTTTGTTGCAAAGTTCAGAGTTTCTGGGAAAATCCGTTGCAGAGAGAGAATTTTTTCCAGACCAAAAGTTCGGGTCTCCATTGTTTTCAATGGGGTTCAGATTCTGGTTCAAGTTCGAGTACAGTTCTGGTACCAAAACACAACTTTGGACTAAAGTCTGGTCGGGTACCAGAACTTGAACTTTAACTGGTCCTCTCATCCTTAATCATGAGTGATCAATCAAAGTGAAATTCAAGTGACGCAGGGAGATAATTTTCACAGAAATAAAATAATGTGATCAAGCTCATGAAAGATAATTATTACATTGACCAATGCTGGCACAATTCATGTATTGTAATCCAGCAATTAAACTAAATATAACCATTATATAACATAACAATCTTAACATGTCACTCTCCACAAGGAGAAACATTACTTCTTGGATCCCGGTCAGGCACTTTACACACCCGAACCAGATCTCACACTTTGAACTGATGAGGGGTAATACCCTGAAATGCAATGTCTTCAAATTGAGATTCTGATTTTGGCTTTTATCCTACGTCATGTGGCAAGACTTGTAAAAAGGGTCAGCATTGACTTTTATGAATGCTACTTCCGATAGGTGACGCTAGAGTTCTAGTCCTCTTACTCTCTTAGACAATTTGCATATTTCCCAGAGGAGCTTTGCGGCTTTAAGTCTCCTCATCTCAGCATGATTAACATGCCACTCATGTTTCCTGCAAGGAAAAATGTTACTTTTTGGATATATTCATTCTAAAATTAAAAAGATAAAAATAATGGGCTAGCTTCTACTATAATCTCAAAGTTTTATGGCACACAGCAATAATCGCTATGGACCTCTTCATGTATCACATCATGGTGGTGCTGGGTGGTGAGCGGCGTTTTGCGCTATTGTGTGCTTCATCTGAGCCAAATGTCCAAGTCATACAGGCCATGTGTTATGGCGAATTGTCACTTTTTCTTCTTTTACACTTCATATTCATACTAACCTCTTCATAAGCAGCAAAATGATTATTTTCATAGATGAGGAATAAACTCCATTATAATGCTATTATTGATTGCATTGAAACACATACATTATCAGTGAAAGATTCCATTAAGATATTAATTACAGAAAAGTGAACATTATGATTTTTTTCCAGTGGATATTCCCAGTTGTAATCTGTTCTCTTATTAGCCTTGAATATTGCTAAGCGCTTAAGTTCTGCCACACAGCCAGCAGCTATACTATATCTTTTCATATCTCTTATTTATATTTAGTGATTTCTGTCATGCAATTGGTGCAATATCCACAGTAGCAGCTATATTTCAAACATAGGAAAAAGAACACTGATGGGCACTGAAAGCTCTTATAAATGCATACAAGCAAAAAGTTACAGTCTTCAGCTAAGTACCCTGTTATTGATCATTTAACAAGAGCCTGTAAGAGCCTGTAAGCAGGATTTATCATTATAAAGTAAAGGCATGGCCATAATGGAGCTATTACACTGATGCCGCAATACCGCAGGGTGAATGCTAGTGTATTGGTCACAGAACTCTGCCCCAAGGACACAGGGTCAGAGTCCCTCTAGACCCACTAGCAGTCGGCGCCGCAACCGCTGAGTCAGAAAGAGCAACCAAAGGTTTGGCCACACAAAGTGCATGCAGTGCTGCTCTGGCGGACGCCACTAACCAGCCCAAGCTTGGGACTGGAAAGCACACTAATTGCGCACGGCGCCGCTCTGATGGACGCTGCTGTGCATGCGGTACAGTAGTGCTTTGTGCTGGATGGCACAATCTTGCACTAACACATTGTGCTGAGAACGGGATGCACTGTGGCACATGGACAATGCCACCACTAGGCGCTGACTATTACTCCGACTACCCTAAAACGTGCACAACCAAAGGGAAGGAATCAAAAGGAGTCAGTCACCTGAAACATGCATCCATCATCACACACTTAAGAACATAATTCTGTCTATACTAGTGCATGGCCGAGCGGCCATGCGAGCCTTTTATAGCAGCATCCTTCCGGGACCTTCCTGATGGTCCAATCTGTGCTGCTTGAGTACCTGAGCATGTGTCCTCTGACTTCCAATGATAGGTCGCCCCACTGGCATGCTCAGTAGGCTGCAAAAAGGACTTAGTCTCTGGAGCTGCTTGCTGCTGGCTAGTGCCGATGGTTATCTGAACCAGAGGTGGCAGCAGCAACCAACCTAACAGCACTAACCTGAGCAAGACGCCAGGATCGACGTCTTTGCTGAGCAGCCTCCTCTGCGGTCGGGACTGAATGGGAGACAGCAGAAGGTAAGGCTCGGGCTTCCTCCTGTGCAGAGGCAGGAACCCGACGCCTAACATGATGCAAGGTGAAGGCAGCATAGGAGTGTGAATGGTTGTTTTACCAATATTTTTCAACTGTGCGTTCTTTACCTTTTATCATGGATGCCTACTGCATCCTGCATTACATTAGTATTGTGACCCAGCATTAAGGAGTATAATGCACCTGTAGATGGCTAGGCAGCCTGTCTGATTTAATAGTATTGAGAAAGACCAGTAGACTACATATTGGTATGGTGCTCTACACATGTCTGTGTGGTGGACACCCTGTGTTTATAACACTAGACATGAATGGTAGGTATATATGAGTGGTTGTTTCATCAATATTTTGCACCTATGCTGTCTCCACCCTTTATCTTGGGAGGCTGATGGCTCTTGTGCACTAGTATTGTGACCTGGCATTAGTAACTATGGATGCATTTTTTAATCTGTAATTTTTTGAGTGTTGGATAGGGAGGAGAATGTATGTCCTTATTTCAGTGAAGTGTGTTATGGACAGAATTGTTGCTTTTCTCTATCAAAGTACATAGGAATGAGCTCTAATAATTTGCATGGATGAAACAATAGTCATCAGCCCCATTTTCATCCTCACCTACTACTTTCCAAATACTTCCTCCTCTGCCTCCAATGCATTGTCAGTTTTCATTTTGTGTGGTGAAGAAACATGCATCCTTGAGTTAAATTACACGGAAATTGTAGTCTCATATATCCAAGTTCATTACAATTGGTGCCAGACCACCTGGATTGTATTTCTTTTTTGCAAAGCTATTACATGAACAAAGGCTCGGTGTAAGATACCTAGTCGCCATTATTGATTATACCAAAAATCCTCCATTGCAAAGATTGAGCACAAAATGCAACATTTTTTAACATCTAAATGTATCATATTACATGCATCAAGTTTTCGATGCAGCAAAATCACCTTCTTTCTAATTTTTGGTGAAATTAATTATTATTGTAATGGCATTGAGGTAAAATGTTCCTTGTAGCACCCTGATCAGGATTATCACAAAGGGAAAAATTCTTAAAAATTATCAAATCAAAATTCTTTGATTTTATGACTGCGAACTACTTTACCAAAATAATATTTTCTTTTAATTCTTCAGAAATGGTGTGGCAGTGAAATTGGCAGATTAACAGGAACATCTTTGTTCCCTAATTGGAGGAGCTTTTACACAGCAGACAGTTGCCAACATGTATGACCTGATAACCAGTATGCTCTGCCTGCAGAGTCAACACTTTCTCGCATTTTTTGGCCTTTCTGCATGGCAAGTGAGAAAGTGAAAAATTATTGGAAATGACTAAATTGTTTAAAATTTTCATACTCAAATTCTTTGAATTCCATAAGTTCAATTCTCTTTCACAAAACGTAAAATTTTACTAGTAATTGAGGCAACATCAGCATCAATTGCAATTTATCTGACATGATGGACAAGATGGTTTATCGGCTGGTGCAAAAACTGATGCACATATCAAACAGAATTGCACCACCTGAATAGTCAGGTTCAGTCGTACCTATGCTGTGTCCATTCTCAAGCAGATACCTTGAGTTTTGTCCTATTCCTTTGATTTTTGGATCAACACATTGGACTAATGTAAAGGACTGGACCAGTTTGCAATGGCAGTACCGTCATGTCCAGATTCCAGCGTCATGTTAGAGTCAAAGTTTAGCATGGCCAGTGAAGTTGTCTAATCATGTTATCCAATGCAAGTGAAGAGAAAATAAATCAGGCATGGATCAGTGCAGACTTTCATGCACCAATAGCTGATGTCAATGCTTAAATCCGCTATGCCAACTGTTCTCTACTAGAGTTGAGCGACTTTTGGTTTTTTAGGGTCGCGTTTCGTTTCGTGAAACCCGACTTTTCCAAAAGTCGGGTCGAGCAAGATCGTCCGATTATAGGGAAAAGTCGGGGTCGTCCCGAAACACGAAACCCAATGTAAGTCAATGGGGAATAAAAGTCGGCAGTGAGAGGAGGACAGGAAACACACCTACAGTGCCCATTTGAATGCCAAAAGCATCAATTCTTCTTACTTAAGCTTGTCAACCTTAATTAACTTCATAATACAAGTTACGCACTGAAAAATGGGGGTTATTTGGCTAAATTTGTGGGAGGGGAGGGCTGGCTGCAGGTTTTCATGTGCCCTGGGCGAAAGAGCGCCCCTTTAACACATACCACAACTCATCATGCTCCGATACGGCAGAGAAATAGCGGTATAGTACAATGAAAAATACCTCACTTTTTACATCTCATGACGAGGCCCATCTATTTCTCCATACAAAATCATTGGTCCCATATAATGTTTGAAACAGTATATGATGAGCTCCACATAATGCTACAGTATATGTTGGTCCCCATGGATGAAGCTCCACTGTCTTATGGGCCCAAATAATGCTCCAAACATAATGGGCCCCATTTCTAATGCTCTAGTGTATAATGGGCCCTGTAAATGCTGCTCCAGTGTCTGATGTCCACCTTTGGAATGTTCCAGTGTATGGTGGGCCCCATCTATCATTCTCCAGAGTATAGTGCTGCCCAAAAATTGCTGTCCCAACATTGAAAACAATCAAATAAGTCTCCTCGCTAGGGAATCCCTGTACTTGTCTGGACAGGTGCTGTAGCTTGCTTAACAGCTCGCCAGCCGTTCTCACGCCCAGTATGGATTGCACGTGATAGCACAAAGGTTAGAAAGGGTACCGTATCCCTGGATAACATGTATGGATAGCGTACACATTCAAAATATATGTCTATACAGCATGAGGCAGGCTCAGACGGTGTTAGGCCCAGTATGGATTGCACGTCATTGCACAAAGGTTAGAAAGGGTACCATATCCCCGGATAACATGTATGGATAGCGTACACATTCAAAATATATGTCTATACAGCATGAGGCAGGCTCAGACGGTGTTAGGCCCAGTATGGATTGCACGTCATTGCACAAAGGTTAGAAAGGGTACCGTATCCCCGGATAACATGTATGGATAGCGTACACATTCAAAATATATGTCTATACAGCATGAGGCAGGCTCAGACGGTGTTAGGCCCAGTATGGATTGCACGTCATTGCACAAAGGTTAGAAAGGGTACCGTATCCCCGGATAACATGTATGGATAGCGTACACATTCAAAATATATGTCTATACAGCATGAGGCAGGCTCAGACGGTGTTAGGCCCAGTATGGATTGCACGTCATTGCACAAAGGTTAGAAAGGGTACCGTATCCCCGGATAACATGTATGGATAGCGTACACATTCAAAATATATGTCTATACAGCATGAGGCAGGCTCAGACGGTGTTAGGCCCAGTATGGATTGCACGTTATTGCACAAAGGTTAGAAAGGGTACCGTATCCCCGGATAACATGTATGGATAGCGTACACATTCAAAATATATGTCTATACAGCATGAGGCAGGCTCAGACGGTGTTAGGCCCAGTATGGATTGCACGTCATTGCACAAAGGTTAGAAGGGGTACCGTATCCCCGGATAACATGTATGGATAGCGTACACATTCAAAATATATGTCTATACAGCATGAGGCAGGCTCAGACGGTGTTAGGCCCAGTATGGATTGCACGTCATTGCACAAAGGTTAGAAAGGGTACCGTATCCCCGGATAACATGTATGGATAGCGTACACATTCAAAATATATGTCTATACAGCATGAGGCAGGCTCAGACGGTGTTAGGCCCAGTATGGATTGCACGTCATTGCACAAAGGTTAGAAGGGGTACCGTATCCCCGGATAACATGTATGGATAGCGTACACATTCAAAATATATGTCTATACAGCATGAGGCAGGCTCAGACGGTGTTAGGCCCAGTATGGATTGCACGTCATTGCACAAAGGTTAGAAAGGGTACCGTATCCCCGGATAACATGTATGGATAGCGTACACATTCAAAATATATGTCTATACAGCTGTCACGTCTGCCATGTTTGTTTGTCTCAAGAACTCCTGGAGCGATGTGCATGCGCATGTTTTGTCTGCTGTCCTGCATGTTCGCTAGAGCTGTGTGCAGACTCACCTCATGTCTGAGCTGCAGGATCCCTGCGTTTCTGCTCTGCCTTCTGTGATCTTCTCGTCATGTCTGGAGTCCTTGATCATGTGATGTTTCTTAAGATCCTGCACTGTCTGGTTCTGCAATCATCTCGTCATGTCTAGAATCCCGGATCATGTGTTCTTCCTAGGATCCTGCACTGGTTGGTTCGGTGATCATCTCGTCATGTCTGAAACCCTGATCATGTGACGTTTCCTAAGATCCTGCACTGTCTGGTTCTGCTATCATCTCGTCATGTCTAGAATCCCGGAAGTTCTCCCCTGGTCCTGACCTGGAGGAGGAGGTGCTATGCCCTATATCAGGCCGCCTCTTCCTATGCTCAGGGCCTGATTATTGTGTTGCTTCCCTGCAAGGCTCTGGGTCTGTGGGGTTGCTCCCTCTATTCTGTGCCCTTGCACTTTGCTCTGTAGTGCGTCTCTGCACACGCTCCGTGCTCGTATTCCGCCTCTTGTCTTGTGCCATGTCTTGTGTTGTCTCTCGTGCCATGTTTGTCTTTGCCTTGCTTTGCCTTGTAGTCCTTCTGCTGTTCTTTGTCTTAGTCTGTTTTGCTGTGTCTCGCCTTAGCTATGCTTTGACTTGTAGTCCTTCCTTTGTTCTCTGCCTCGCCTGTTTTGCCATGTCTTGCTTTTGCTATGCTTTGACTTGTAGTCCTCCCTGTGTTCTCTGCCTTGCTATTCCTTGCTTTGTGTTCCTCCCTATGGTCTCAGTCTTTGCTTGCTCTGCCTCGCTCTCTCCTATGGTGCTCTGTTGTGCTCCCTGGCACACGCACCCTTCCTCCTCTCTTTTCCATGTCTAGTCCCAAGGTTCTCCCTTGGCCCGGCTCTGGGCTTCACCTTCGCTCCGCTGCTAGACTCTTTCCTATTATGCTCTCTTGCACGTTTCTAGGCTAGTCCCAAGGTTCCCCCTTGGCCCGGCTCTGGGCTTCGGCCTACGCTCCGCTGCTAGCTCTGTTCTTGCTCTGATCTGCTTCCGTTCCTGGTTCTGTACTCTGCTTAAGCCCTGCCTTGTTTCTCGTCTTGTCTTCCCCTGCTCTGTTTCTGCCTGCATTCCTTGCCTTGTTCCCTGCCTTGTCCTTGCATTGAACCCTGGCGTGGGTTCCCCTTGGCCGTCTCCTGTGCCATGGTAAGTGCCACGTGTTTGTGTACAGCCGTGTGTACTGGCCAGTGTGGCGTGCCCCCTGCGTGGCTCCTAGCATGCAGCCCTTCCTTGTGCCCTGGCGTGGCTCCTAGCACGCACCCTGCCTTGAACCCTGGCGTGGCTACTAGCACGCACCCTGCCCTGAACCTGGCGTGGCTCCTAGCACGAAGGTTCCTTTGCCCCCTCCTGTGCCTTAGTCGTGCCTCGTGCTGGCGTTACAGCCGTGTGCATTGGCCAGTGAGGTGTGCGTCCCTGCGTGGCTCCTAGCACGCAGCCCTTCCTTGTGCCCTGGCGTGGCTCCTAGCACGCACCCTGCTCTGAACCCTGGCGTGTCTCTACACGCACCCTGTCTTGTGCCTTGGCGTGTCTCTACATGCACTCTGTCTTGTGCCTTGGCGTGTCTCTACACGCACCCTGTCTTGTGCCTTGGCGTGTCTCTACACGCACCCTGTCTTGTGCCTTGGCGTGTCTCTACACGCACCCTGTCTTGTGCCTTGGCGTGTCTCTACACGCACTCTGTCTTGTGCCTTGGCGTGTCTCTACACGCACTCTGTCTTGTACCTTGGCGTGTCTCTACACGCACTCTGTCTTGTACCTTGTGCCTTGGCGTGTCTCTACACGCACTCTGTCTTATTCTATGCTTTGGCGTGGCTACACACGCACCCTGTCTCGTTTGCGAACCTTGGCGTGTCCCCTACACACGCACCTCGCTTTGAACCCTGGCGTGTCCCCTACACACGCACCTTGCCTTGCACCTAGTCTTGAACCCTGGTGTGTCCCCTACACACGCACCTAGCCTTGGACCCTGGCGTGTTCCCTAAACACGCACCCTGCTTGGATATCTGTCGTGCCTTCTTGCCTGAACCCTGGTTTGCCTGCCGGATGCCCGGAACCTGCCGACCGTTGCCAGAGGTCCGGAACCAGATGACTATGGCCTGATGTCCGGAGCTGACGTCCGCAGCCTGATCCCTGGACCCTGTCGGTTTGCCAGCAGTCCGGAGTCCGATGCCATCATGCCATTACCTGTGCCTAGGTGTGCCATCTGGCACGTACCATGTTATGGACCTTGGCGTGCCCACGCGCGCACCTTGCACGTTTTGCTTGTTTTCTCTGTATGTGATCTTGTGTTATTCTAATGAAGATACCTTGCACCTACGTCTAGTCTCGTCTTGCTTCCTGCTCGTCCTTGTCGTCAGACACTCGTCTAGTGTCCCCTGAGCCGGCCGTCTGGTCCCAGCAGTCGTGGTGGCTCACCCCCTTGGTCTTGCCCCTGACACTCCCTGTATAGGGGGTGGATTCTCACAAGGTCAGATCGCCCTCGGTGGGTGGGTGCCACGACCCAGAGGGTCCACTCAAAAAATGGGCTCAGCAGGAGCTGAGTCCGTCACAGTAGCATGAGGCAGGCTCAGATGGTGTTAGGCCCAGTATGGATTGCACGTCATTGCACAAAGGTTAGAAGGGGTACCGTATCCCCGGATAACATGTATGGATAGCGTACACATTCAAAATATATGTCTATACAGCATGAGGCAGGCTCAGACGGTGTTAGGCCCAGTATGGATTGCACGTCATTGCACAAAGGTTAGAAAGGGTACCGTATCCCCGGATAACATGTATGGATAGCGTACACATTCAAAATATATGTCTATACAGCATGAGGCAGGCTCAGACGGTGTTAGGCCCAGTATGGATTGCACGTCATTGCACAAAGGTTAGAAGGGGTACCGTATCCCCGGATAACATGTATGGATAGCGTACACATTCAAAATATATGTCTATACAGCATGAGGCAGGCTCAGACGGTGTTAGGCCCAGTATGGATTGCACGTCATTGCACAAAGGTTAGAAAGGGTACCGTATCCCCGGATAACATGTATGGATAGCGTACACATTCAAAATATATGTCTATACAGCATGAGGCAGGCTCAGACGGTGTTAGGCCCAGTATGGATTGCACGTCATTGCACAAAGGTTAGAAGGGGTACCGTATCCCCGGATAACATGTATGGATAGCGTACACATTCAAAATATATGTCTATACAGCATGAGGCAGGCTCAGACGGTGTTAGGCCCAGTATGGATTGCACGTCATTGCACAAAGGTTAGAAAGGGTACCGTATCCCCGGATAACATGTATGGATAGCGTACACATTCAAAATATATGTCTATACAGCATGAGGCAGGCTCAGACGGTGTTAGGCCCAGTATGGATTGCACGTCATTGCACAAAGGTTAGAAGGGGTACCGTATCCCCGGATAACATGTATGGATAGCGTACACATTCAAAATATATGTCTATACAGCATGAGGCAGGCTCAGACGGTGTTAGGCCCAGTATGGATTGCACGTCATTGCACAAAGGTTAGAAAGGGTACCGTATCCCTGGATAACATGTATGGATAGCGTATACATTCAAAATATATGTCTCAGGAGGCAGGCTCAGACGGTGTCAGGCACAGTATGGATTAGACGGCCCAGATTACACAGCGGAGGAGCAGGGAGAGGTAAAGATTGCAAATGCTGGGGCCCTGGCCAAGCAAGGGGGGCCCACTCGTGGGTGTCGGTACTGGCACTGGGCCCCTCATAGTACAGCGGTGTGTCTGACGGCGGGTGTGCACCACCACCGTCAGAGACACTTGATTGCACTATGAGGGACCCTGTGCCAGTGCCCGCGCCCAAGAGTCGGCCTACCCACCTGTCCAGGGCAACGGCACTCGCACGGTGTCGTGCGGTAGGTGGTGACCCCGGCCATGGGGGGGAGGCAGCACAGTTATGGAGTTTTAGAAAGTGGCATATGTTGATGTTGGACATTCAGCTGATGCAAAAGGCGAAATAGGTGAAGTACCAGGAAGAGGTGGACCAAAGCAAGCCATTTTTCTGTCACCCTATGTGTCATCAGGGGAAGGTGGGACAAAATCCTTGGAAACCCATGCGTGGTTCATTGTAATGAAGGTTAGATCATCCACATTTTGGGTTGACAGACGGGTCCTTTTTTCTGTCAGGATTGATCCAGCTGCACTGAAGACTCTTTCCGATAGCACACTTGCAGCTGGGCAAGCGAGCTCCTGTAAGGCATATTGGGCCAATTCAGGCCAGGTGTCCAGTTTAGCGGCCCAATAGTCAAAGGGGAATGACCTGTGTGGGAGAACATCGATATGGGAGGAAAAGTAGTTTGTAACCATAGTTGACAACTGCTGTCTCCTGTCACTTTCCATCGATGCAGTATTACCAGTTGTGTGAGCGGTATTTGAAAAATCAGTCCACAACATTGTCATGAAACCCCTGTCTCCAATGCCACTTCTGCTGTGTGCACCACGAACACCTCTGCCAAGCTGCCCCCGGCCCGTACGGCTCTTGTGAGAACCATCACCGCTGCTGTGTGCTGGGAATGCCTCAAGCAACCGATTTACCAGAGTTGCTTGTTTATTAGCCAATATTAGGTCAAGGTTCTCCTGTGGCATGATGTTTTGTAATTTGCCTTTATAGCGTGGATCCAGGATGCTGGCCAACCAGTAGTCGTCATCGTTCATCATTTTGGCAATGCGGGGGTCCCTTTTTAGGATCCGCAAGGCATAATCTGACATGTGGGCCAATGTTCCCGGTGTCAATGATGCACTGCGAGTGCTGGGTGGAGGAGCACTTTCTGGCAAATCCACATCCCTCCAGTCACGCACAAACCCTGTACCAGACCTTGCCACGCCAACATTTTCACTTGCCCCACGAGATGCATCCTCCTCCCCTAAGTAATCATCCCCATCATCCTCCTCCTCCTCCTCTTCTTCCTCCACCTCGTCCAGGAGAGGTCCCTGAGCAGACAATGGCTGAATGTCATCAAGGATTCCCTCCTCCTCTTCCTCCTCATCAACATTGGCTGCAGACGCCTGCTCCTTAAGGTGCGTCAAAGTTTGCATGAGCAGACGCATAAGTGGGATGCTCATGCTTAGGATGGCGTCGTCTGCGCTTACCAGCCATGTGCATTCCTCAAAACACTGAAGGACTTTACAAAGGTCTTTCAGCTTCGACCACTGCACGCCTGTCAACTCCATGTCTGCTCTCAAAGTGCCTGGCCGTGTATCCTCCCACAAATGCATTATGGCCTGCCTCTGCTCGCACAGCCGCTCCACCATGTGCAGGGTGGAGTTCCACCTTGTTGCAATGTCGATAATGAGGCGGTGGTTGGGAAGGTGGAGCAATCGCTGCAGCTTCTGCATACGAACGGAGTGTACAGGCAACCGGCGGATGTGCGCGCACAGTCTTCGCACCTTCTGGAGCAGGGCTGTTAACTCCGGATAATTTTTGAGGAAGCACTGCACCACCAGGTTCAAGGTGTGAGCCAAGCAAGGTATGTGGCTGAGTTTTGAAAGGGCTATGGCTGCCACAAAATTACGGCCGTTATCACTAACTACCTTGCCTGCCTCAAGATGTACACTGCCCAGCCATGACTCAGTTTGTCGCTTCAAGTACTCGGCCAGCACCTCGGCGGTGTGTCTGTCGCCCAAACACATCATCTGCAACATAGCCTGCTGACGCTTTCCACTAGCTGCTCGATAGGGGGACACATCGTGTGCAACAGTGGCAGCTGCAGATGGAGTGCTCGTACGACTGTGCTCTGTGGACGAGCTTTCTCTTCTGGAGGAGGAGGAGGAGGAGGGTCGAACGCCTACAGCCAACTGTTTCCTATACCGTGGGCTAGGCAGCACTGTCCCACCACCGATGTCCCCTGTGGACCCTGCATCCACCACATTAACCCAGTGCGCAGTGATGGACACGTAATGGCCCTGGCCATGCCGACTGGACCATGCATCAGTTGTGAGGTGCACCTTTCCGCTCACTGACTGCTTGAGTGCATGGACAATGCGGTCTTTCACATGATGGTGGAGGGCTGGGATGGCTTTGCGAGAGAAGAAGTGGCGACTGGGTAGGTCATAGCGTGGTACTGCATAGGCCATGAGTTCGCGGAAAGCTGTGCTTTCCACCAACCGAAAGGGCATCATCTCAAACGAGATTAGTTTGGCAATGTGGGCGTTCAAACCCAGTGTACGCGGATGAGAGACTGAGTACTTTCTTGACCTACTCATAGTGTCTGGGAGGGTGAGCTGGACTTGAGAGCTGCATATGGTGGAAGTTGCGGTGTACAGGGCGGACTGAGAGAGGGTTGATGATGGTGATGGAGTTGGTGTTCTTTCTGATGGCCTAGAATCAGTCTTTCGTTGATATAACAGTGGGATTCCCTGACTGCTGTGGCCTTGCAACGACACCTCAACATTTGCTGCTGTGCTAACCGGTGGGCTTACAGTGGGGGAAACAATGTAGCGTTGCTGACTACCTTCGTTGTGATCAGTTGCACATGTGGCACTTGAGGTTTGGTGTTGTGTCCACGCTTGCAAGTGCATGCTGGTTAAATGTCTAAGCATGCAACTGGTATTCAAATTTTTCAGATTTTTCCCTCGGCTAAAGGTCTTTGCGCACTTCTTACAGATAACCTTGGCCTGATCATGAGGATTTTGGTCAAAAAAGTGCCACACTGCACTCTTCCTACTTTGGCAGACATTTTACGGCCTAGCATGCTGTGATCTTTTGACCCTCTGGACAAGCTGTCCAGCAACTCTTTTGATGTTTGGAACCTGTCTTTGGAGTGCTCCGGGCCTGCCAGATAACAGCTGTTGCGATGTCGATGTCTGCTGTGGATGCTCCTCATCTGAGCTATTGGAAGCAGCACCCTCTTCCCCCAATGGATGCCAATCTGGGTCAACAACTGGGTCATCCATCACCTCCTCTTCTATGTCATGTGCACCTTCCTCTGTGTCACCGTGTATGGTGGTATAGTGTGCGGGAAGGGGCACCTGAGTCTCATCAGGGTCAGAATCTGGCTCTGTACACTGCGAGGACAATGTAGTGCTCTGAGTGAATGTACCAGCAGAATCATCCATCAGCGGCTGTGCATCAGTGCACTCCATGTCAGATTCATCTTGGCCTGGGTAATTCACCATTTCACTTGATAATCCAGGCATGGTATGTGAAAACAGCTCCATGGAGTAATCAGTAGTATGGCCTGCGTCATCCTTCAATCTTGGTTGGGGTGAAGGACACAAGGAAAGGTGTGGTTCATGAACATGAGCCTCCAATGACGACTCAATGCTTTTACTTTTTACAACTGAAGAAGAGGAGGTGATAGAGCTGGAGGCTGAGTCAGCAATGTAAGACAAAACTTTTTCCTGATGCTCTGCCTTTAAAAGCGGTTTGCCAACTCCTAGAAAACTAAGCGTTCGAGGCCTTATGTAGCCAGACGATGACGCAGGGTCAGCACCTCCTGCATTCGGTCCTATTTTGCTCTTTCCACTACCATCAGATCCACCACCAACACCATCATTACCAGCAGCCAACCCCCGCCCAATTCCACGGCCTCTTCCACCAGCCTTCCTCATTTTTGGTAGAAATGTAGACAAAATCCAACAAACTATATAGTAATGTAAAACAAGGTACAAGGTGTCTATAGGACAGGGGAGTTTTAGAATTTCTGCACACACTTGTGGACAGTGGACACTTGTGGATTGTGTGAGGCCCACTGATATCTGAGCGCTATGTGACACGCTCGATGGCACAGCTGCCTGTGACCAAAGTGACGAGAGGATAATGGAGATTTTGAATCTCTGCGTACACTTTTGGACACTGGACACTTGTGGATTGTGTGAGGCCCACTGATATCTGAGGGCTATGTGACACGCTCGATGGCACAGCTTCCTGTGACCAAAGTGACGAGAGGATAATGGAGATTTTGAATCTCTGCGTACACTTTTGGACACTGGACACTTGTGGATTGTGTGAGGCCCACTGATATCTGAGCACTATGTGACACGCTCGATGGCACAGCTGCCTGTGACCAAAGTGACGAGAGGATAATGGAGATTTTGAATCTCTGCGTACACTTTTGGACACTGGACACTTGTGGATGGTGTGAGGCCCACTGATATCTGAGCGCTATGTGACACGCTCGATGGCACAGCTGCCTGTGACCAAAGTGACGAGAGGATAATGGAGATTTTGAATCTCTGCGTACACTTTTGGACACTGGACACTTGTGAATGGTGTGAGGCCCACTGATATCTGAGCGCTATGTGACACGCTCGATGGCACAGCTGCCTGTGACCAAAGTGACGAGAGGATAATGGAGATTTTGAATCTCTGCGTACACTTTTGGACACTGGACACTTGTGGATGGTGTGAGGCCCACTGATATCTGAGCGCTATGTGACACGCTCGATGGCACAGCTGCCTGTGACCAAAGTGACGAGAGGATAATGGAGATTTTGAATCTCTGCGTACACTTTTGGACACTGGACACTTGTGGATGGTGTGAGGCCCACTGATATCTGAGCGCTATGTGACACGCTCGATGGCACAGCTGCCTGTGACCAAAGTGACGAGAGGATAATGGAGATTTTGAATCTCTGCGTACACTTTTGGACACTGAACACTTGTGGATGGTGTGAGGCCCACTGATATCTGAGCGCTATGTGACACGCTCGATGGCACAGCTGCCTGTGACCAAAGTGACGAGAGGATAATGGAGATTTTGAATCTCTGCGTACACTTTTGGACACTGGACACTTGTGGATTGTGTGAGGCCCACTGATATCTGAGCGCTATGTGACACGCTCGATGGCACAGCTGCCTGTGACCAAAGTGACGAGAGGATAATGGAGATTTTGAATCTCTGCGTACACTTTTGGACACTGGACACTTGTGGATGGTGTGAGGCCCACTGATATCTGAGCGCTATGTGACACGCTCGATGTCACAGCTGCCTGTGACCAAAGTGACGAGAGGATAATGGAGATTTTGAATCTCTGCGTACACTTTTGGACACTGGACACTTGTGGATGGTGTGAGGCCCACTGATATCTGAGCGCTATGTGACACGCTCGATGGCACAGCTGCCTGTGACCAAAGTGACGAGAGGATAATGGAGATTTTGAATCTCTGCGTACACTTTTGGACACTGGACACTTGTGGATGGTGTGAGGCCCACTGATATCTGAGCGCTATGTGACACGCTCGATGGCACAGCTGCCTGTGACCAAAGTGACGAGAGGATAATGGAGATTTTGAATCTCTGCGTACACTTTTGGACACTGGACACTTGTGGATGGTGTGAGGCCCACTGATATCTGAGCGCTATGTGACACGCTCGATGGCACAGCTGCCTGTGACCAAAGTGACGAGAGGATAATGGAGATTTTGAATCTCTGCGTACACTTTTGGACACTGGACACTTGTGGATGGTGTGAGGCCCACTGATATCTGAGCGCTATGTGACACGCTCGATGGCACAGCTGCCTGTGACCAAAGTGACGAGAGGATAATGGAGATTTTGAATCTCTGCGTACACTTTTGGACACTGGACACTTGTGGATGGTGTGAGGCCCACTGATATCTGAGCGCTATGTGACACGCTCGATGGCACAGCTGCCTGTGACCAAAGTGACGAGAGGATAATGGAGATTTTGAATCTCTGCGTACACTTTTGGACACTGGACACTTGTGGATGGTGTGAGGCCCACTGATATCTGAGCGCTATGTGACACGCTCGATGTCACAGCTGCCTGTGACCAAAGTGACGAGAGGATAATGGAGATTTTGAATCTCTGCGTACACTTTTGGACACTGGACACTTGTGGATGGTGTGAGGCCCACTGATATCTGAGCGCTATGTGACACGCTCGATGGCACAGCTGCCTGTGACCAAAGTGACGAGAGGATAATGGAGATTTTGAATCTCTGCGTACACTTTTGGACACTGGACACTTGTGGATGGTGTGAGGCCCACTGATATCTGAGCGCTATGTGACACGCTCGATGGCACAGCTGCCTGTGACCAAAGTGACGAGAGGATAATGGAGATTTTGAATCTCTGCGTACACTTTTGGACACTGGACACTTGTGGATGGTGTGAGGCCCACTGATATCTGAGCGCTATGTGACACGCTCGATGGCACAGCTGCCTGTGACCAAAGTGACGAGAGGATAATGGAGATTTTGAATCTCTGCGTACACTTTTGGACACTGGACACTTGTGGATGGTGTGAGGCCCACTGATATCTGAGCGCTATGTGACACGCTCGATGGCACAGCTGCCTGTGACCAAAGTGACGAGAGGATAATGGAGATTTTGAATCTCTGCGTACACTTTTGGACACTGGACACTTGTGGATGGTGTGAGGCCCACTGATATCTGAGCGCTATGTGACACGCTCGATGGCACAGCTGCCTGTGACCAAAGTGACGAGAGGATAATGGAGATTTTGAATCTCTGCGTACACTTTTGGACACTGGACACTTGTGGATGGTGTGAGGCCCACTGATATCTGAGCGCTATGTGACACGCTCGATGGCACAGCTGCCTGTGACCAAAGTGACGAGAGGATAATGGAGATTTTGAATCTCTGCGTACACTTTTGGACACTGGACACTTGTGGATGGTGTGAGGCCCACTGATATCTGAGCGCTATGTGACACGCTCGATGGCACAGCTGCCTGTGACCAAAGTGACGAGAGGATAATGGAGATTTTGAATCTCTGCGTACACTTTTGGACACTGGACACTTGTGGATGGTGTGAGGCCCACTGATATCTGAGCGCTATGTGACACGCTCGATGGCACAGCTGCCTGTGACCAAAGTGACGAGAGGATAATGGAGATTTTGAATCTCTGCGTACACTTTTGGACACTGGACACTTGTGGATGGTGTGAGGCCCACTGATATCTGAGCGCTATGTGACACGCTCGATGGCACAGCTGCCTGTGACCAAAGTGACGAGAGGATAAGGGAGATTGGATTGCTTTTAAAAAAGCAGTTTGTGGAGCAGTGGGTAAACAGCAATGCCAGCGTGTCAGGAAGCCTTAAAAGGCAGCCCAACAACCAACACCACTGATACACCACAATATAGCCTCTCCTTGCACTGCACACACTGTGACTTGTGTGTTGTGCAGGCCAAATCGCTAGCAGCAGAAGCAGTTTTTTTGTCTTCTTCCCTGCCTAACGCTCTCCCTACAGAATCAGCAGCAACCTCTCCCTATACTAAGATCGGCAGAAGTAAGATGGCGGTCGGCGTGCACGCCCTTTTATACCCCCTGTGACGCCCACCAAAGCAAGCCAATCACTTGCATGCCCTTCTGAAAGATGGTGGTGACCCGTGCTTATGTCATCACGTTGCACACAGTGTCCGTGGATCCTGATTGGCTGAAAAAGAGCGCAAAACAAACTTTTGAAACGCGACTTTGGCGCATAAATCGCCGACCTCGTGGCCGACCTCATCCTAGGGTCGGGTTTCGTTTCATGAAACCCGACTTTGCCAAAAGTCGGCGACTTTTGAATTTTTTCGACCCGTTTCGCTCAACTCTATTCTCTACATCGTTCAGCTGCTACTGTCAATGGACCACACTCTGCTGAGCATCTTCTCCCTGTCCATTATGTTATGTGTACTGTAGCACTACTGCTGTCAGGCTCCCATTTCAGCCCTAAACTGACAAGTATGCTGTTGCTTACCCCTACCTAACTCTTTTTTTGCCGCTCCTTTCACAGTCACTGCAGAATGTTTCATCATGCTAGACTATACTGCTGCTGCTATGGTTGCCATTGCTCTCTTTAACTTAACAAACATCTCCTTGCCTGCCCCATTCAAACTCTGTTCAGGGCTACTCCTGACACAGCCACTGCACAGTCACATCAGTTTCACATTTTCTTTTATTGTGCTAGACAGTAAAAAAATGAAGGTAGCAAACGTATCCTCATGTTTGTGTACACTCAAGTAACAGCTCTCAAAATATGGCAATTTTTTAAAAGGCTTTTTGACAACAAGCCATAACTTCACATTCAAAGCTGTGCAATTTTTTTGTCTCCAGAAAAATGTAAAAATTTTAACAGCTTAATGTAACGCTTTGCAATTGCCTATTCATTTTGTGATTAGCAAACCAGCTTTGGACCCACGAAAAAGATTACTATTTTACTTCTAGTTGACAGGTCATAACTTCACATTCAAAGCAGTGCACCTATTATGTTTCTCTAATTGAAGGGATAATTTTTGGATGGCTTATTGAAAAAGTTATCACTTCTTCATTTAGCAAAGTGAAAATCTTTTCATATGCCACACACAAGGTATTGTATTGAACCATATGAAAATGTCATGGATTCTTCCATTCACATGGACTCTCTATTAACAACCGCAATGCATGCATCTGCTCCTCCAGAAGGGATAATTTTAAGACCAAATATACAATTTAAAACTTGAAATGTTTGGTAAAGCAGTGTGCTGTTAAATATGCTGTTAGGTACCTCTGGTTACCATCTGTCCCCCTAGCCAGATATATTGAAGATATTTGGACAGTAAACACTCTAAAAAAAACTCTGTGTTTGTACTACAGAGAACAAAACATGTTTACTTTGCCTCCAAGGGGAACTCGCAGTGCTCTATACATATTTTTCAAGCAATTAGAGTGTTTTTATATATGCAATTTGAGAAAATTTGAATCTAATCTTTCAGGAAAATTCATCAAAGCTGTCGAATTGGAATTTCAAACCATTTGTTCTCTCCCTTTGTCTTAAAAACATAATAAATATGGTGCAGATCATGAAGATCACTTTTGGCACAAATTATGCCAGAATTTTGTCTCATATATCTTGATCAGTCTTCTCCTCTGAATAGATTATGTAGCATATTTCTTGGAAAATGTGCAGCAGGAATTATCACCTTCAACCATTGTTCCGCCATCTCTAGTTGAAGAATTCACTGGAAAAAAATTATCCCTTGCTTAGAAGATTCACTGATATGGAATAAAATTCAACTTTATTTAATTAAATTTAAAACTTTACACATAATTCACCCTCTGAAGGTTAGTCAGAGGCTGAATAATACAAGATATAACCATAGGCTCAATGTCTCAACATTGTATATAAGGTCAGGTGACAATACACACTCACTCTCCAAGCATCTCGTCTCTGCGCGTTTCGTCATCCTCACCATAGAGGAGATCTTATTATACACTCACTGGCCACTTTATTAGGTACACCATGCTAGTAAGGGGTTGGACCCCCTTTTGCCTTCAGAACTGCCTCAATTCTTCGTGGCAGAGATTCAACAAGGTGCTGGAAGCATTCCTCAGAGATTTTGGACCATATTGACATGATGGCATCACACAGTTGGCGCAGATTTGTCGGCTGCACATCCCTGATGCGAATCTCCCGTTCCACCACATCCCAAAGATGCTCTATTGGATTGAGATCTGGTGACTGAGGAGGCCATTTGAGTACAGTAAACTCATTGTCATGTTCAAGAAACCAATCTGAGATGATTCGAGCTTTATGACATGGCGCATTATCCTGCTGAAAGTAGCCATCAGATGTTGGGTACATTGTGGTCATAAAGGGATGGACATGGTCAGCAACAATACTCAGGTAGGCTGTGGCGTTGCAACGATGCTCAATTGGTACCAAGGGGCCCAAAGAGTGCCCAGAAAAAATTCCCCACACCATGACACCACCACCACCAGCCTGAACCGTTGATACAAGGCAGGATGGATCCATGCTTTCATGTTGTTTACGCCAAATTCTGACCCTACCATCCGAATGTCGCAGCAGAAATCGAGACTCATCAGACCAGGCAACGTTTTTCCAATCTTCTACTGTCCAATTTCGATGAGCTTGTGCAAATTGTAGCCTCAGTTTCCTGTTCTTAGCTGAGAGGAGTGGTACCCAGTGTGGTCTTCTGCTGCTGTAGCCCATCTGCCTCAAAGTTCGACGCACTGTGCGTTCAGAGATGCTCTTCTGCCTACCTTGGTTGTAACGGGTGGCAATTTGAGTCACTGTTGCCTTTCTATCAGCTCGAACCAGTCTGCCCATTCTCCTCTGACCTCTGGCATCAACATGGCATTTCCGGCCACAGAACTGCCGCTCACTGGATTTTTTTTCTTTTTCGGACCATTCTCTGTAAACCCTAGAGATGGTTGTGCGTGAAAATCCCAGGAGATCAGCAGTTTCTGAAATTCTCAGACCAGCCCTTCTGGCACCAACAATCATGCCACGTTCAAAGGCACTCAAATCACCTTTCTTCCCCATACTGATGCTCGGTTTGAACTGCAGGAGATTGTCTTGACCATGTCTACATGCCTAAATGCACTGAGTTGCCGCCATGTGATTGGCTGATTAGAAATTAAGTCTTAACACACAGTTGGACAGGTGTACCTAATAAAGTGGCCAGTGAGTGTATATTGACCAATATTCTAAAGAGATCAAAAAAAATATAACCTGAAGCAGCAAGCAATCTAAGGGCTGACCGAAAACTTCAAGCTCTATACTACATAGACGCAAGAGAAATTTCAATGGCAGTCAGTCAGCAATGAATGACTTATGAAGATGCAGTATAATAATTGCTTTTCCTATATGGACTGACCCAATTTAGTATAGCAGCTGTGAGCTAATAAGTGGCTCTCAGAGGCCAAAATAGTATTCTCAGAAGGTGATTTACCATTGCAGGCACAGTCATTATCCATTAGACTGGCCTTCAAACAGTTCACAGAGGTGTATAAAGATTACATACACTCATGGTGGGAACTGCAAGGGCATCAGAATTATTTGGATCACAAAATTGTCCCACAGATTTATAGGCTCATGGTCTACCCCCCATTGAGGGTGCGTTCTCCCACATTTCTCTCCAAGTAGGAAAAATAAGCTACGAATAGCTCGCTAAGATTGTTAGCCATCCTACTAGAAGAGGAGAAAAGCATTCTTGAACAACATAAAAAAGAATTAATGAAGCAATAGAGAAATTAAAAAGTTCTCTACTGATGCAGAATTTGAAAAGAAAGAGAAACTATTACAATTAAATGAGAGAAATTTACAGCATATATTAAAGATCGGAAGCATTCACAGTTTATTAGGAATCTCACCTACTTTAATGAAAATAAAGCCTATGAACAGGTGAGGGTAGGGCTAACAATACAGAAACTGACATCAGTTCCTCAGAATACAAGCTTTCTGATACTGAGATAAGAGAATGACCAGGAGGGGATAGAGGATCCAGAAATCAAGGGAGAGAATAAGGTAGATTTCAATGAGGGCATAAATACAATAAAAGAGGATCCTATAATACTGGAGCTAACTACCAGGGAAGTGGGGAAAGACATCCGTTCCAAGTACCTCTTTTTTTTTAGGACAAGTGTTAGGGGGTGAGATAGAATTACCTCCTTGCTTCCCTTTCTCTAATTGTCTTTGATCTGTTAATGTTTACATATTGCTAATATTGATAATGTCTATGATGAATGCTTGCGATACTGCTACATAGGAACATGTATTGCCACTCATATTTTTGGTACTGCCACATTTATATATGTGTTACCATGCTGTGGAGACTGTGTTTCTTTGTGTTATACTGTATATAATGTAATGTGATATATACTGATTTTCATGTACAGTTTAGGGTAAGTAAGTGCATCTTTTTGGGGACATTAGAGGAGGGCACTTTAGTATATAGTTCTTATATATAGGGTAAGTGCAGTTCTGTTTTGGGCCACTAGATGGAGGAATACTAGTGGGCATTGTAGGTATAGCTTATAGGATGCTTATAGAGGGTTAAGTGTAGGAGGGGCTGCCGGGTAGTAAGAGAGAAGTTTCTAGGAAGTTATGTCAGACGGGGCCAGGGTGCCCATGGGTCCACATGGGTATAGGCCTGGACAGCTCGGCAGCCACATAACATTAAGGTGCTGCAGCCCACATTACCCATGGCCACTGTGTGTCATAGAGGTGGTCGAGGACAGGAAAGGAAAGATGTGGCAACTTATCAACTGGGCAGATGCTTTTAGGGCAGGAGTCGGTTGGACTAAGGCGATGAAGGAAGTTGGAGCTTCAACGAGTTCGGTACAGACGGGCCGGACGCTTTACTAGAGGCAACCAAACCTGGTGACTGATGATTTTGAGTCTGAGGCAAAACAGGCAGAAGGAATTGTTATTATGGTGAGGTCAGGCCAGGAAGGAACTGGGGAGCAGTCTAGGATGGTCCGGTCCGGGCGTGTACTGCACAGAAGTCACAACCAAGCAGGGAAAGATGAGGAACCAAGTGAATATCATGATGTGCCAACTGTGGATGTAACATGTGAAGTATTAAGTAAAGAGTGTTCAAGTTAACCTGGACTGTGTCTCCGTTACTGGGGGTCACCTGAAGGAGGGACCGTCGTCGCCTGGGGAGTGCCGAGGGAAGTCTGGATTTGTAGATGCAGGTATGCTGAAGAGAAGAATTTAGTTTTCTGCAGGGGAAGGACTGGACATCGTTGTTACAGTATCTCAGGTCATGACTACAGTCCTCAGTATCTTCTGAGAGAACTGAAGGGTGCTGTCTAATGTATCATGCTTCCAATCCAATGGATGAAATGCAAATCATCAACATTTCTGATAGAGAACTCACTGAATTGGAAATATGTGTGTTAAAAAAAAAGGTCTATCATTTGTTCCAACGACCAACTTTGATGAATTTACATGGGATGACGATGTCTCATTATTCACATGTAAATTGATATGGTCTAAGTTTATGAGAAATTAATGATACAAGTAAGTGTAGAAAGCTGAGCATTCAGGAAGAATATCTCCCTATCCTGAGGATTTTGGAGGAACTCTGGGAGGTTGGCCAAAGAGAGATGAGGGTGGGGCCCATTCATGGATTTGAAATCCAAAAGTAATAAACTTCCACTGCTATCGGATATTAATTTCATCGATGTATTTGAAAATATGATGATGCAAGGTTTATAGCAGGTACTCAAAACACCTGGTAGAACCGCCAATCTTACAAGTGCACAATTGCTTATTTTTATGTAATAGTCATTAGTGTTGAGCATTCCGATACTGCAAATATCGGGTATCGGACGATATTCGCTGTATCGGAATTCCGATACCAAGAAGTGATATTTTTTCAATATCGGATACCGGAATCGGAAGTCCCCATAATGCAATGAGCCACAGTTGTGGCTGTGGTTGGCTCCTGAAATGATGTCATCATGATGCGTGGTCTGTGCGCATCATGATGCGCGGTCTGTGCCGACTGCGAGGGGTCTGTACGGGCCTGCCGGGGGATTGTGCCGGCTGTCGTGGGCCTGTACGGGCCTCTCGGGGGTCTATGCGGGCCTGCCGGGGCCTGTACGGGCCTGCAGGGGGCCTGTGCCGGCTGTCGGGGGGGCCTGTATGGGCCTCTTAGGGGTCTATGTGGGCCTGCCGGGGCCCTGTGCGAGCCTGCCGGGGCCTTACGGGCTTGCCGGGGGCCTGTGCTGGCTGTCGGGGGCCTGTACGGGCCTGCCGGGGCCCGTACGGGCCTCTCGGAGGTCTATGCGGGCCTGCCGGGGCCCTGTGAGGGCCTGCCGGGGCCTGTACGGGCCTCTCGGGGGTCTATGCGGGCTTGCCGGGGGTTGTGTGTGTGTGCAGGCATCGTCCGATGGGACTACAAGTCCCAACAGGCGATGCCTGCTACAATGACAGTGATTGACACATTAGCCAATGATGGGACAGTAGTAATCCCATCATCCGGCTAATGTGTTGAATGTAAAAAAAACAAAAAACATACATACTACATACATACTGTACTACATACATACTACATACATACTACATTCATACAACATACATACTATATACATACTTCATATATACTACATTCATACAGCATACATACATACTACATACTACATACATACTACATATATACTACATTCATACAACATACATACATACTACGTACATACTTCATATATACAATATTCATACATCATACATACATACTACATACATACTACATTCATACAACATACATACATACTACATACATACTACATATATACTACATTCATACAACATACATACATACTACATACATACTTCATAAATACTACATTCATACAACATACATACATACTACATATATACTACATTCATACAACACACATACTACATACTACATACATACTTCATATATACTACATTCATACAACATACATGCATACATACATACTACATTCATACAACATACATACATACTATATACATACTTCTTGTATACTACATTCATACAACATACATACATACTACATACATACTTCATATATACTACATTCATACAACGTACATACATACTACATACATGCAACATATATATTACATTCATACAACATACATACATACTACATACATACTACATATATACTACATTCATACAACATACATACATACTACATATATGCTGCATTCATACAACATACATACATACTACATACATACTACATATATACTACATTCATACAACATGCATACAACATGCTACATACATACAACATACATACTACATACATACTACATACAATACATTCATACATTCATACAATACATACATATAGACATACAGTACATATAACATAGAGTACATACTCACCATCACTTGTCACTTTGTTCCCCGAAGCCAGTGTCATCTGTGAGAAAAATATGAAAATAACAAACAGCATATATACTCCCTGATCTGCAGAAATCCACGAGTGTCCCACAACGATCTCCCATGGAGAACAGCAGCATCAGCTGATGCGACCGCTCTTTACGGGCCCCAGGAATACAATGACGGGAGGTAGGTATCCTTCCGCACTGTATTCCTCCACCACTGTAGAAAAAAAGTCCCTAGTCTCACTTTATGGCAAAAGCTGCGTGGGAAACTTCTCACACAGCAATGCCAAAAGTGAGACTAGGGACTTTTTTTAACAGTAGCGGAGGAATAAAGTGCGGAAGGATACCTACCTCCCGTCATTGTATTCCTGGGGCCCATAGAGAGTGGTGGCATCAGCTTATGCTGCTCTTCTCCATGGGAGATCGTCGTGGGACACTCGTGGATTTCTGCGGATCAGGGAGTATATTGCTTGTTTGTTATTTTAATATTTTTTTACAGATGACACTGGCTTCGGGAACAAAGTGACAAGTGATGGTGAGTATGTACTCTATGTTATATGTACTGTATGTCTATAGGTATGTATTGTATAAATGTATGAATGTATTGTATGTAGTATGTATGTAGTATGTATGTAGTATGTATGTTCTATGTATGTAGCATGCTGTATGAATGTAGTATATATGTAGTATGTATGTAGTATGTATGTATGTTGTATGAATGCAGTATATATGAAGTATGTATGTAGTATGTATGTATGTTGTATGAATGTAGTATGTATGTAGTATGTAGTATGTATGTATGTTGCATGAATGTAGTATATATGTAGTATGTATGTAGTATGTAGTATGTATGTATGTTGTATGAATTTAGTATATATGCAGTATGTATGTATGTTGTACAAATGTTGTATGTATGTAGTATGTAGTATGTATGTTGTATGAATGTAGTATATATGAAGTATGTATGTAGTATGTATGTATGTTGTGTGAATGTAGTATATATGTAGTATGTATGTATGTATGTTGTATGAATGTTGTATATATGTAGTATGTATGTATGTTGTATGAATGTAGTATAATGTAGTATATATGTAGTATGTATGTATGTTGCATGAATGTTGTATATATGTAGTATGTATGTAGTATGTTGTATGAATGCAGTATATATGAAGTATGTATGTATGTTGTATGAATGTAGTATACAGTATATGAAGTATGTATATAGTATCTATGTATGTTGTATGAATGTAGTATGTATGTAGTATGTAGTATGTATGTAGTATGTATGTAGCATGTAGTATGTATGTAGTATGTATGGTTTTTTTTTACATTCAACACATTAGCCGGATGATGGGACTACTACTGTCCCATCATTGGCTAATGTGTCAATCACTGTCATTGTAGCAGGCATCACCCGATGGGACTTGGAGTCGCATCGGACGATGCCTGCACACACACACAACCCCCGGCAGGCCCGCATAGACCCCCGATAGGCCTGTACAGGCCCTGGCAGGCCCACATAGACCCCCGAGAGGCCCGTACAGGCCCCGGCAGGCCCGCACAGGGCCACGGCAGGCCCGCATAAACCCCCGAGTGGCCCATACAGGCCCCAGCAGGCCCGCACAGGGCCCCGGCAGGCCCGCATAGACCCCCGAGAGGCCCGTACAGGCCCCGGCAGGCCCGCATAGACCCCCGAGAGTCCCGTACAGGCCCCGGCAGGCCCGCACAGACCCCCAAGAGGCCCGCATAGGCCCCCGAGAGGCCCAAACAGACCCCGCCCGCACACACAGACACACACAGTGTCCGCCCACGCACCGCCAACACTCTTCCCCCCTCCCAAACTGGATGTGCAAGGAAAGAAAGTGCTTTTTTACTTCTGATATTTCTGTCCCATAGACTTGCATGGGACTTCCGGTATCGGAATCGGCGATACCCAATACTTTTTGGGTATCGGTCCGATCCAATCCGATCCGATATTTCTCAGTATCGGATGGTATCGCTCAACACTAATAGTCATACTACCTTTAACAACACGTTTTATGCTGCATATTAAATTAATCACAACTTTAAAGTGAAAAAGTAAATAACTATTGGAAGTAGGAACTTTATGACCACATAGTTTATAATTGTTTTGAAGCAACAGATCAAAAAAACAGATAGCACTTCCAGACCGTTTTCAATTATCATTTGAAGAGCCTATATTTCAGCCAGGATTTAATTTATTCACTCTACAAATCTTGACATGAATATTTGTACAGATGTCTCTCAACCAAACATGTCAGTTTATTTAGCATTTTTTTTATTTCTTTCCAACAGCTGTATGGTTTGTTGTGGTTGCTCAGCAATGTAGCACATCCCACCTTTTCAACAAGATTTTTGTGAAACAACTAATTGTGTTTCAAGAGTCAGCATATTTTCCTTACTGTGCCATGTCTTTAAATTAATTGAAATTACTGTACTTTTTATAAGGCAATTCTTTCTTGAGTTGCAGAGAAAAATTTGTTTTTAACAAAAAATGTATTTCCCATGTAGTTTGTTAGGTGTCATGTAATGCATGTGCAGTTTCATCATCTTTCCTTTTCATTTTATTCCTCTAAATGAACTATAAGTCAAAGTAACGACTTAAAGGGGTATTCCAATCTCCAAGATCCTCTCCCAGTATATAGTATAGTAGTAATAATAATAATAATAATAACAGCAAATACCTCCAATTAGAAATGAAGAATAGTTTTTCTGACTTGCTAGGTCTCTTTCCTCATGTGCAGGCATTGCAGGACCTTACGTATCCATGGTCAAATTCACTGGCTACTAGCTGAATAACTGTCACTATATTAGTAGTCGTAACATGGATACCAAAGTCCTGCAATGCCTGCACTAGAGAAAAGAGACATAGCAAATCAGAAAAACTATACAACATTTCTAATTGGAGGTTTTTGCTAATATTATTATTATTATACCTTCTACGTATTGGGATAGGATCTTGGAGATGGGAATACTCCTTTAACACTAGAGATGCTAATGACTTCATATAATTTTCCCCAAAAACTTGATCTATGGCAAATAAATATGCACAATTCTCAATACTGGAAAGCTTGTAACTGCTCAGAAAATACATGAGGGGGAGAGGAGAGAGAGAACCCAGCTAACCATAAGGGCTTACACTCTACAGGAGAGAAAGAGAGATGACCCTGCTGACCATAACAGCTTCCACTCTATAAAAGAAAGAAAGGAACCTTTCAATCATAAGCGCTTACACTCTACACAAGAGACTGAAGGCCCTGTTACACATAACGACGTCCCAGCGATCCCACCAACGATCCGACATGATGGGATCGCTGAGACATCGTTAGGCTGGTCGCTGGTGAGCTGTCACAAGACAGCCCCTCCAGTGATCAGGACCAGCGACGCTGGACGCTGGTTTCTAAACAGGGGGTAAACATTGGGTATCTAAAAGCCGCAGCTTCTGGATACCCGATGTTTACATTAGAAACCAGCGTCCAGCGTCGCTGATCGCTGGTCTCTCGCTGCCACACGCAGCGATGCATGCTGGCCAGCGGGAGACCAGTGATCGAAAAACAGCCCAGGACCATCAGCGATACCTGGCAGGGGGGCCGGTCACTGATCCCAGTCACACATAGCAATCTCACTGGCGAGATCGCTGTGGCATCACAAAATCAGCAATCTCGCTAGCGAGATCGCTGTGTGTGACGGGGCCTATGCTCTGTGAATCTGAAGATGGAGATTGACTCTATCATACAATCTGTGCTCCACCGAGAACTGTGGATCTGTGATGTCCCAGAGACTGATGCTGGTAACCTGATCATATGTATAAGTTTTGCATACTTGCAGTCACATGCCGGCTAGTCTTATCCTACTTCTCTCAATCCTCTTCTATTGTTAAAACCCTGGTGAGATTTGTAGGCATGTGACCATAGGTATACATTTGCATAAACAGATTCAATACATGTTAATAACATTTTCAAAAGATCTTTATTTAGTGAGTGTGACCACTATGTGCAGAAATACGCATACTTACACACCTTGGCATGCTACTAATGATGCTATTAATGATTGTCTGAGAAATGTTCTGCCACAGTGAATGCACTTTGGAAAATCATCAAGATCCAATTCTGGCAGCTCACTTTACAGTAGCTGACATATGATGTCCTAGATATGCTCGATAGGAGACAAGTCCAGAGATACTGCAGGCCAGGCAGCACGTTTAGGCGAGACAAGCTTCTGACATAAGCATGAGCAAAATGCTGCCTGCCGTTGTATCTAAAATTAATAAATCAAAATGTTTATAACATTTTGTTCCATTTTTTTATCATTTGCATTTCACCAACATAGCTATTTATCTTATGATTAGGGGTCCATACCAAACACCTAGTGTTTGGGTTCAACAGCCCGAATAAAGCTTGCTAAAAAAAAGATTTTCAGTCACCTCTATTTTTGATAACCAGTGCAGGCAATGCAGACAGCTGTGGGCTGCAGCCCCCATCTGTGAGCTTTATCTTGGCTGGTTATCAAAAATAGAGTGGTCCCCAAGCCATTTTTAAAGTTATTTAAATAAATAATTAAAAAAACTAATTTAAAAAAACTGCATGGGGTCCCCCCATTTTTGATTACCGCCAAGCTAAAGTGGACTGTTAGAGGCTGGTATTTTCAGACTGTAAAGGGGCCATTAATATTTTCCCTCCCCAACCTAAAAATAGCAGCCTGCAGCAGCTACAGAAAATGCACATCTATTAGATGCTCCAGTTCTGGCGCTTTGCCTGGCTTTTCCCACTTGCCCTGATGCAGTGGCAAGTGGGGTAATAGCACTGGAGTTAAGGTCAGCTTGGTAATATCAGGTGACATTAAGCCCATGGGTTAGTAATGGAGAGGCATCTATCAGATGCTCCCTTTACAAGACCCATATGTTTAAGATAAAAAAACACACATGTAAAGTCCTTTATTTGAAAGAAAAATTACTCAACTCTTTTACCCATTTATTATTTTTTTCATTGCTTCAGCTTGGCTGATTATTAAAAATGGGGAGACCAATGCTGTTTTTTTAAATGATTTATTTAAATACATTGGAGCTGTGCTCCGTGAGACATGGCTGCTGGAAACTGAGGTGACATCAGTAAGGTTATTACAGTACACAGTGCCCAGTTCTATAGAGGGCAGGGCCGCTGTGAACTGAAATAGCCTTACTGTAAGGTCACCTGAGTTCATAGAATCTGGTTCTTATGCTGTGCAGAGCCAGTGCCAGACTGATGCATGACTCCAGTCTGACACTCAGCACTCTGGCATTCATTAGTCCGGCCCTCAAGCAACCTTGAGACCCGATGGCTATGAACTCTGGTTCACAGCCATTGTGTCTCCTGGCAGCTGCAAGGCCTGGAAACCTCATGGGAAACGTTTAGGGACACTTTAAGGTTACTTGTGTTTTCAGCTGCTGAAGCATCTGGAGGCTGTGAAGCAAGGCTACCTTGGGTGTGTATTTTACTGCACTTGTTAATAAATTACAAAGCTAATTTAAAAAAGGCATGGGTCCCCAGTAATTTTCACAACCAGTTGAGGGTAAGCTGATGGCTGGAGACTGATGTTAATATTCTTGGAAGGGGCCAATAGCCATAAATGTTCCCAGGCTATTAATATCAGCTCAGCGCTGTTTGCTTAGCCTTTACTTGTAGTGAAGACCTAGCAAAAAATGGCATGGGATCCCCCTATATTCAAAAACCAGCAAAGGTTATTCAGACATATTAAAAGCATAGGAAGTGCACATAAATATTGTCCAACTCCCATACTGAGAACATCAGCCCTCAGTCTCCTATAAGATTAGCTGATTCTGGCGCTTAGCCTTGCTCTTCCCACTTGCCTCGGTGCTGTGGCAAGTTGGGTAATAGTTATGGAGTTGATGTCAGCTGTTATATGGCCACTAACATCAAACCAACGGATTAGTAATGAAGTGGTGTCTATAAAACACCCCCATTACTAATCCTAGAGCCAAATGTAATAAAGACACAGACATAGTAAAATCATCTAATTGAAATAAACACAGAGACTTATTTATTTGAAATAAAAACTTCCCAACCCTCTTTCTCATTTATTCAGCAAAAAATTAAATAAAAAAAGTTATACTCACTTTTCAACCGATAATCCATTAATGGCCATGTCCCATGATGATCTGGATGGTTTGGAGAGCGGTTACATCAAAATGACAATGATTACTTTGGATGTATTATCGGTCTACCTGTCTGTCCATTGTTTGCCTTCTACACAGTTCTGCTGCTGCCATGTTGATAGGTTACGCTCAACCAGGCATTTACTCCCTCTCCATCATGTCACCTATACTGTAGCACTTATGATGGCCCTATATTGTCAGACATCTCCTTGTCTGCCTCACAATATTTCTCTACTGTGCAGCTTCTGTATCTGCCACTGGCACTATACAGCCACACCAGTGATGTTGATGTCCACTTTTATAGTTTTATAGTGCTGTACTGAACTGATTTAGGAAATATACTCTCTTAAAGGTACAGAATCATACAACAGCTCTCAAAATAAGGCTATTTAATTAAAGACTTGTTGCAAGCCATTGTTCTTTCACTTTGAAAAGAGCTATCCTGTTTCAGTTCCCTTAAAAATGTGATACTTAGCTGATGGTTTGACAAAAAGTCTTTGTATCTGCTTAATGATTTGGAGAATTGCAAACAAGTTATGGATCCCAAAAAAGGGATATTTTTTCACTCATTGTTGAGAAGCTATTACTTAACATTCAAAACAGTACACCTTTTTTGGTCACTAAATAAAGAAATAATTTTTGGATGGCTTGTAGAAAAGCTATAAATTTTTCATTTACCCCCCCAAAAAAACTTTAAAATTCCACAAATATGGATTATTTTTGCATAGCCCTCCCCCCCTTTTTGTGAAAATCTCACATCATCTTCCATTTACACTGTGCATAAACATCAGCAAAATGGACACCTGCCCTCAAAAAAGAATATTTTTTGGACTAGTTACCATTTAAGAAGCCTAAATACTCTGATACAGCAGTGTTTTTTAAATAGACTGAGGGCTACCACCAGTTACCATCCATTTTTTCCCTTGGCAGATGGGTTGATGTAACTTGGACATATTATAATTTTTTATTAAAGACCTTAGCCCCTTAGTGACAGAACCAATTTGCTACTTAATGACCAGGCCAATTTTTAGAATTCTGACCACTGTCACTTTATGAGGTTATAACTCTGGAACATTTTAGAGGATCCTGCTGATTCTGAGAATGTTTTTTTGTGACATATTGTACTTCATTTTAGTGGTAAAATTTCTTCAATATGACTTGCATTTATTTTTTAAAAAATGGAAATATGGCGAAAATTTAGCAATTTTCAAACTTTTAATTTTTATGCCCTTAAATCAAAGAGATATATCACACAAAATACTAAATAAATAACATTAACCACTTGTCTACTTTACATCAGCACAATTTTGAAAACAATTTTTTTTGCTAGGAAGTTATAAGGGTTAAAACTTGACCAGCGATTTCTCATTTTTACAACAAAATTTACAATCATTTTTAATTTATGGACCATATCACATGTGAAGTCACTTTAAGGGGTATACATGACAGAAAATGCCAAAAAGTGACACCATTCTAAAAACTGCCCCCCCAAGGTGCTCAAAACCACATTCAAGAAGTTTATTAACCCTTTATGTGATTCACAGGAACTGAAGCAATGTGGAAGGAAAAAATGAAAATTTAACTTTTTCACAAGCATTTTAGTTGAGAACCAATTTTTTTTATTTTCACAAGTGTAAAAAGAGAAAATGAACCACAAAATTTATTGTACAATTTCTCCTGAATATGCCGATACCCCATATGTGGGGGTAAACGACTGTTTGTGCACACGGCAGAGCACGGAAAGGAAGGAGCGCCATTTGCCTTTTTCAATGCAGAATTGGCTGGAATTGAGATCGGACGCCATGGGGCGTTTGGCGAACCCCTGATGTGCCTAAACAGTGAAAACCCCCCACAAGTGACACAATTTTGAAAACTAGACACTTTGAATGAACTTATCTAGACATGTGTTGAGCACTCTGAACCCCGAAGTACTTCACAGAAGTTTATAACGTACAGCTGTGAAAATAAAAAATCATATTTTTTTCCACAAAAATGATATTTTGTCCCCAAATTTTTATTTTCCCAAATGTAACAGGAGAAACTAGACCACCAAAGTTGTTGTGCAATTTGTCCTGAGTGCGCTGATACTCCATATGTGGGGGTAAACCACTGTTGGGCAGAGCTCGGAAGGGATGGAGAGCTGTTTGACTTTTTCATCTCAGAAATGGCTGGACTTGACATCAGACGCCATGTTGCATTTGGAGAGCCCATGATGTGTCTAAGCAGTGGAAACCCCCCAATTCAAACTCCAACCCTAACCCCAACCATAACCCTAACCCCAGCACACCCCTAACCCTAATCCCAGTCCTAACCAAAACCCTAGCCACAACCCTAACCCTAACACACCACTAACCCTAATTCCAACCCTAACCCTAATCCCAACCCTAACCATAATCCAATCCCTAGCCCCAACCCTGACCCTAGCTTTAGCTCCAATCCTAACCTTAACTTTAGCCCCATCTTTAGCCCCAATCCTAACCCTCACTTTAGCCCCAACTCACTTTAGCCCCAACTCACTTTAGCCCCAAATCACTTTAGCCCCAACTCACTTTAGCACCAACTCACTTTAGCCCCAACTCTAACCCTAATGGGAAAATGGAAATAAACACATTTTTTTATTTTATTATTTTTCCCTAACTAAGGGGGTGATAAAGAGGGGGGATGATTTACTATTTTTTTATTTTGATCACTGTAATAGGGTCTATCACAGTGACCAAAGTGTACCAATAGGAAAAATCTCCTATTGTTGCCGGGTGCCAGCCAGCAGATCTCAGCGGGCGCACTATGCATGCGCCTGCCATTTTCTTCCGAGAAGAATACGCTGAAAGCCGTGGGGGAAGGAGGAGAGTCCGGGGACAACAGGAGGTACCGGGGAGAATGGGGGACCCTATTTCTTTCTCCTCAGATGTGCGATCACATCAGAGGAGAGAGAAATTAAATGGAAAATCTGACTTTTTTTTGCTGTTGCCATTATACTGTTAATAATGGCGATCGCAACACTGGGGTCGGTAAAAACCAACCTGAATCATGTTCAGAGGTAGCCAAGACCCAGGAGAAATTCTGACTCTGGGGGGCGCTATACACTTTTTCCTCAGCACCGTTAATTAACGGTGCTGTGGTTTAAGTGATCTTAACTGCCGCCGTTAAAATGCCTATCAGCAGCCGTTAGGGGGTTAAAACTCCTAATAATTTAAAGTGCTATACACATTATCTCCAGGTAATCACAGTATTGTGGTTTGTGGCAAATTTATTTGGCTCAACTCAAATTTTTTGGGGAAAATTTGATCTTTTTATGTAAGCATAAATGATGCAATAAGCTGATGAATGAATACTGATGACTTGTTTAAAGGGACCAATTTGGAATCTAATTTAAATTTGTAATTAAATCTTACTTGTCAGGGTTTACAAGGTGGCAATTAGAAGACGGGACACTGTCATAACCACCAAAGCTATCAGATAGTTAAACATTAATCCAGGATTATAAGATTTTCAATCATTTTTGCTAATTTTTAAACATGTTTGACCACAACTATAGGGGTTTGCAGCAAATAAACATAATGTATGAGGTTTTAGTGTATTCATCTTGCCATCTTCAATAAAATGCAATGATAATTTTACAAAAGATACATAATTCCTTTGCTTTCTTTTAACTGCATCCTTTATTAACTCACAGCTAGTTTTGGCCTTTATGCCTGATTATTTTTCTTTTACTATACTATATTTTTTATTGGTACCATTTTGTGGTCCAGGCTAATTTTTTATCACTTTTTTATAATATTCTTTGGGAGTCTAAATGAACAAAAAATGTATTCTGAATTTCATTTTTTGAAAACACTAATCCTCATACAGTATAATTATTATGTTATCTTTATTCAAATTTATATTTTTTAATGTCTTCCTACTTTTGCTTAAAAAAATTACTTTAAATTAAAAAAATACTTTTAAGCTTACATATTTTAGAGACCCTGATTTTTCATTTTCTGTATACAGAGCTGAGTGAGGGCTTATTTTCTTAATTTTTATTCGTAGCAAGTTATAGTTTTCATTGGTACCACTTTAGGATATATACATTTTTTATCACTATTTATATTATTTATAGGGAAGCAAGAAGAACAGAAACAGCAGCTCTGACATTTTTCATATTTTTAAGGCATTTACTGTGCACAATACATATGCAATAAGTTTAGGGTATGAGTTTATGGGAGCATTGCATTATCAAATATGTGTTGTTTTGTGTTTTTTTGTAGAATTAAACCATTTTATTGCTAAAATTGGTATTTTTATTCTTTAAAAATATATGCCTTTTTTTTATAATACTGATCTCACATTAATCGTAAATTGGCGAGCCTTTGAACTCATTGATATTGCACTGTAGCACTTACTTTCTAAATTGTAGTTTCTATCCTGTTAGTGTGTGACAGCCTAACAAGCCCCGCCTGAGGGGATGATAAAGGGAGTGATCTCAACTACTCACATCAGCATGTGAGGGGTTAAAATGCTGGGATCGGAACTATGCACTAGTGGACACAGAAAGAAGAGGACCTCTGTGCAGCAATAGCATATGGGCCATTTTCTGTTTAATAGCTCACTGGGCTACCTTACCTCTTGGGCCCCTGTGTAGCTGCAAAGGTTGCACCAATGGTATATCTGCCCCTGGCGCTATGTCCAGTGTCAGCATATGCTGCAGGAGCCTGGATATGTATTACAGCTGATTCCTGATATGGATGGTACGGCCGCAACTTCTGAGCCTGTGTAATTCTTTCAGTGTAACTGTATGTTGGATTGTGTGGCCATATACACGTTTTGAGTATTTGGTGATTTATTTTTTTATATCAGCAGTTATAAGCCAAAACCAGGAGTGGATAAAAATGCTATTATACTTTTTTCTGATTATTCCGCTCCTGATTTTATCTTACAAATTCTGAGGGAAAAACTCACCAAATATTCAATGTGTGCACATGGCCTGTGAAATCACCTGCAATCTCGACGTACAGTTATGCTATTTTGAGAGAAGGGGTTAAAGGACAATCTGCTTCTGCAATCCCTCTTTTAATTAAATTTGCTCAGTTATCATCTAATCACAATGGTTTCCGCTTTCTAACACTTAGTGATCAACTTTTCTTCCAAAGGAATCTGCAATTTCTGTCTCTTGTTTCATGTTTTGCTACCATCGTAAATAACTAGTTTTTTAGCAGATAACTGAATCTTAGAGAATATTTTAAATGTCTTCAAAAAGTAAATCTATTACCTACTAATTTGCCCAAAAAAACAGCTTCACATTTCACTGATCTAACACAGCAAAATAATTCCCCCTGGAGCTTACAATGAAGAAGGTGAAGTACTAATATGTAAATCACTTGAAAACCCGATTTCACATCATTCTTTCACCTCAAAGGAACGTGTTAACTAACCTGAGCACAAATTCATGGATGCAAAATAGATCTAAAAGTTATCATCATCTGACCTATAGTATATTTTAAAAATGTTTTATACTGTGGTTTCATAAATAGAGGTTGTTAGCATGTTTGTCCATTTTTTGACCGATACACATTTTTAAAATTGAAAGTAAACTATAAATGTTCCTATTGTATGACTACAAGCAGAGAACTAATAAACCTTAAGGAATCAATACTGAAATTTCTGGAAGTGTTTATAATTATAATTTCTTTATTCGCTGATATAAATAGAGATGAGCAGGTCGATTCGCAGAGGATCGTCCTCAGATTACCATACCTATACAGTGGTGCTCAGTACCTGGTCCATCAGAAATCAGTGATTACCAGTGGAGCACAGTTTGCATGGCAGTGGGTAAGTTTCTCTATTCTGTAGAGCATAAGGCTCTTATGGTCAGTGGGTTCTCTGTCTCCTGTAGAGTGTAAACTCTTATAGCTAGTATTGTTTTCTATCTCTTTCGCACATAAAGTGCTAGCTCTAATGAACAGTGTGGTTTTCATAAAGGGGGTTTTACACATAGCGATATCGCAAACAATATCGCTAAAGCATCACTGATTTGGTGACGCAGCAGCGATATCGCTAGCGATATCGCTATGTGTGATACTTACCTCCAACCGGCTCCCCTGCTGTCCATTGCTGATCGCGCAGCTCCATTTCTCGTCGGGCGCTTCCTGCTGGCGCCGACGAGCGACGACAGGATCGCCGCATTTGAAAGGTAAGTAACGACCGCTGTGTCGCTGCTGCATCGCTGTGAGATCTGCCTGTGTGACAGCTCACTAGCGACCATTTAACAATGCACCAGCGATCCTGACCGGGTCGTATCGTGGTCGGGATCGCTGGTGCATCGCTAAATGTAAAGGGGCCTTTACCTTGCCTGTAAAGTGTAAGCTCTTTTGGTCAGCAAGGTTCTCTCTCCTCACTCTCTTCTACCTCATGTGTGTATTACAAGCACTCACAAGCTATTCGGTAATGAAATTTGCACAAATTTGTTCACCGGTAATCAAATTTTGGGGAAAAATTTGGTAAGATCAGCTAATTCAAATTTTCAAAAGATTGACTCATTTCTAGATAATAAGGGGAATGAAAAATATTTCTTGAATGTTTTTAATTAGCCAAGTCAGTTAAGGACTTGTAAAATAGAGGAAAGTATAAAAAAAAGAACCAAAGTATTACAAGTAATTAGTTGCTACATGGAAATTTGTCCAAAAGAATATGTCCTTCAAATTTGTAACTTAACACTAAAAATACAGCAATTTGATTTCAGTATCTTGTACTCCCCTTTAATAAAAGTAAAAACCCGCAAAGCTATGTTATCTCTTCTGACACAAATTCAATCAAATATTATGACCGTCCTGGCTATCCATTTATCTCAGTACAAAGCTTATTATAATAAACATGTGGGCTCTGTCCTGCAGAGTTGCTGTCATATATTTTTGCATTTATGATTCATATAAAGAAATATGTGGTTTTTGTAGTGTTATTGCGTTCAATGTTTTAAGAAATGAAAATGTTGTTAGTAGAGCATATGCTATTCTACAGAATTCACATGCTTTGATGACTTCTAAAAGCCTTTTGATGTGGACTCCAAAAAGACATTTCTTTAGATATGTGCATTTTATAAGATTAAAAAATGAAGCTGTTGCAGGAACATTTGGCATTTTAAATCAAAACCTTAGTTACTTTGGATTTTTTCCTAGCTAAAATGTACTAAGTACTCTTTCATAGTATCAAGTGATTAAGTTTGACTACAGGAACTGATGGACACAGAAAGAAACAAAAAATGAATGTGTGAAAAAATGAAATGTGCACTACAGATCACCATGGGATTTTGCAAGAAATTAGTTAGTACTAATGATGGCTTAGGCTGGTTTCACACTTGCGGTTTTTTCCGCGGGATTTTAGCGCTAAAAAACGCATGCGTTTTTTTTTCCTATACTTTGCATGGGATGCGCTTATGTGCGCATACACACGCGTTTGTATGCGTTTTTGCGCGCATGCGTTTTTTTGCGGTATGCGCTCGGGCGCACAAAATGCATCCTGTTGCATTTTTTGGGCGTCCGACTTGCCTCAAAAAAACGCATGCGCGCGGAATTCCTTTTTTTTTACAGCAAGACACCCATTATAAGTCTATGGGTGCGCATATGTGCACATTGGCATGCTTATGTATGCGTTTTTTTGCACATGCGTTTTTTTTGTTAACCATGGAATTTAGGGGTTTGGGTTAGAGTTAGGGTTAGTTAAGGGGGTTTAGGGTCAGGGTTAGGGTTAGGGTCAGGGTTAGGGTTAGGGTTAGGGTTAGTTAGGGTTTAGGGTTTGGGTTAGGGTTAAGTATGGTTTGGTTAAGGGTTAGGGTCAGGGTTAGGGTTAGGGTCAGGGTTAGGGTTAGGGTCAGGCTTAGGGTTAGGGTCAGGGTTAGGGTTAGGGTTAGGGTCAGGGTTAGGGTCAGGGTTAGGGTTAGGGTTAGGTTTAGGGTCAGGGTTAGGGTTAGTTAGGGTTTAGGGTTTGGGTTAGGGTTAAGTATGGTTTGGTTAAGGGTTAGGGTCAGGGTTAGGGTTAGGGTCAGGGTTAGGGTCAGGGTTAGGGTTAGGGTCAGGGTTAGGGTTAGGGTTAGTAAAGTCATGGTTTGGGTTAGTGTGAGGGGCCACCTAATGTTTGGAAAAAACGCAAACGCGGTAAAAACGCACTAAAAACGCATACAAACGCCTAAAAACGCTGCTTTTTTTCATGCATGCTCATAAAAATGATTGAAAAAAACGCACCAGTTGTATGCTTTTGTATGCGTTTTTTCAATGCGTTTTTTTGCGGGAAAAACGCTCTGCAAAAAAAAAGCAAGTGTGAAATTAGCCTTACCTGATCCTTCTATATGAGTACCATAAACTACTTTAGTGCGCTCAAGCTCTTACATAATATTGAATCCCAATGGAATATGTGGAAGACAAACCTTGCAGCACTAGGGTTCTGGGTTCAAACTCCACCAAGGACAACATCTTCAAGGAGTTTGTATGTCCTCCTTGTGTTTGCAATCCTCTCTACAACCATTCAGCATCCCACATGTGAGAGGTCTGCCAATGGGCAGGTCTTCTGACTCCTTTCCAGCCAGCACGTGTTAAATGATGCTGTCAAAGAGCGACAGAGGTATTTAGCTGGTTATTTGCTGTGGTGGATCGCGGATCCACCTGTGGCTCTTAGAGGCACATGACAGATGATTATGTGTAGGGCAAGATGTGTGGTCAGCGCCGGAACTTAGATCAAAGGCAGGGCAGGGACACAACTGATGACATAACTATACATCATCTGTCATGAAGGGGTTAATCATAGAATCATAGAATCATAGAGTTGGAAGGGACCTCCTGGGCCATCGGGTCCAACCCCCTGCTCAAAGCAGGATTCGCTAAATCATCCCAGTCAGATGTCTGTCCAGCCTCTGTTTGAAGACTTCCATTGAAGGAGAACTCACCACTTCTCGTGGCAGCCTGTTCCACTCATTGATCACTCTAACTGTCAAAAAGTTTTTTTGTAATATCTAATCTGTGTCTCCTCCAATTCAGTTTCATCCCATTGCTTCTAGTCTTTCCTTGTGCAAATGAGAATAAAGTTGATCCTTCTGCAATGTGACAGCCCTTTAGATATTTGTAGACAGCTATTAGGTCTCCTCTCAGTCTTCTCTTTTGCAAACTAAACATTCCCAAATCCTGCAACCTTTCCTCATAAGACAGGGTTTGCAGACCGGTCACCATTCTGGTCGCTCTTTTCTGAACTTGCTCCAGTTTGTTGATGTCTTTTTTAAAATGTGGTGCCCAAAACTGGACACAATATTCCAGATGAGGTCTGACCAAAGAGGAGTAGAGGGAAATAATGACTTCATGTGATCTAGACTGTATGCTTCTGTTAATACATCCTAAAATTGCATATGCCTTTTTTGCTGCTGCATCACACTGTTGACTCATATTCAGTCTGTGACCTATTAGTATACCCAAGTCTTTTTCACATGTGCTGTTGCTTAGCCCTATTCCTCCCATTCTGTATATACTTTTTTTCATTTTATTGCCCAGATGTAGTACTTTGCATTTTTCCCTGTTAAAAACCATTCTGTTAGTTGCTGCCCACTTCTCCAGTTTATTTAGTTGGGTTAAAGCCACTAAAGTCTCATGTGGCAGAGTTAAAGCAAACTTTTAAAAACAGGTGAGAAAAAATAAGTTAAAAGGCAAATGAAACTGTTTTACATATTTCAAAAAGTTGTCAGGTTCAGTTCATAGAGATGAACGAACCTTCCAAGGTTCAGTATGGTTCAATTCGCCAAATGTTCAGATGTTCACTGAACATGTTCGACTAATGCACCCAAACCCCATTAAATTCAATGGGAGACAAAACCAAACATTTACACAACACCTTCAGGGATGACAAAAAGCTTCTCAAACAGCTAAAAAAATTGAAAAAGTGGCACCAACTGCCACACTAGAAATTTGCTAATGTCACAGCAGCATTCAGCTATGGGCCATCCATGAGGTATCAGGGTCAGGGCCAGCATTAAGAGATTTGAATTGAAGTTTCAATTAATACCTGGTGGTCAAGGGAACGTGTAAGCCTTCTTTGTTGGGAGCCCTGATACGTCATGCAACAGCTAAATTTTTTTTTCCACAACCACACTCAGATGGCTCAAACGTCAATTTCATACAGTACTATTGGTTGAAAACAGGAATGAAAGTAGCACAGGTAGTTGACTGATCAATTAACCCACAGCAGAACATTTTAGAATGGCAAAGTAGCAGTTAACTATGGGCCATGCATGAGATATCAGGGTCTGGGCTAGCATTTAGACCTTTTGAATTGAAGTTTCAATTAAGACCTGGTAGTTAAGGGAGCTGTGTAAGCCTTCTTTGCTGGGAGCCCTGATACCTCAATCAACAGCTCAATTTATTTTTATTTTTTCCCATCCACACTCAGGTGGCACAAACATCAGTTTCATAGAGAACTATTGGTAGAAAAATAGGATGGTAACACAGGTAGTTGAGTGAAAGGTAGTCTGGGAGCCCTACTGCTACAGTCAACATACAAGAAGGAGACCCAACATGGAGTGTAAACATTTAAAAAATTATTTCCACACACCACTAAAGTGGCATCAATTTTCCCAGAGTAGAAATAGTATAAAGGGGCTCTGACACTCCTTCCACTACAAGCAACCCACCAGATAAAGACTCAACTTGGATTCTCCACATTCCAAAAAATTATTGTCACAAAACATTAAAGTGTCGTCAATTTCTACAGCCAGCATACATGAAGGAGACCCAACATGGAGTGCAAACATTTAAAAAATTATTTCCACACACCACTAAAGTGGCATCAATTTTCCCAGAGTAGAAATAGTATAAAGGGGCTCTGACACTCCTTCCACTACAAGCAACCCACCAGATAAAGACTCAACTTGGATTCTCCACATTCCAAAAAATTATTGTCACAAAACACTAAAGTGTTGTCAATTTCTACAGAGTACAACCAGTATAATAGACCTCTGATACACCTTCTACTACAGGCAACCCACCAGATGGAGATCCAACTTGGAGTCTCCACATTCCAAAAATGTATTGTCACAGACCACTAAAGTGGCATCAATTTACACATAGTAGAAACAATATAAAAGGCCTTTGACACACCTTCCACTGCAGGCAACCCACCCACAAGATGGAGATCCAACTTGGAGTGTCCACATTTCAAAAATGTATTGTCACACACCACTAAAGTGGAATCAATTTCCATAGCATAGAAGCAGTATAACATGCCTCTGACACACCTTCCACTACAGGCAACCCACCCACAAGATAGAGACCCAACTTGGAGTTGTCACACACCACTAAATTGGCATCAATTTCAATGTAGTAGAAACAACATTATAGGCCTCTGACATACCTTCCACTACAGGCAACTCAACAGATAATGACACAACTTGCAGTCTCCACATTTCAAAATTTTTTTATAGCATTAGCAGCGGTAGCAACAGCAGGCACAGAATCCACAACAAAGGTGTCACAGACTGCAATAACACAAGATCAATGCATGACATTAAAAATGACACCATCGCCCAGTCTGCCTAGTTAGGTAGTCTACACTTTCAGGAAAAAGCTGGATGTTCTTATCCGTCAGGACACCACCAGTAGTGCTGAAGACATATTCTAAGAGAATGCTAGCTGCCGGGCATGACAAAACCTCCAGGGCGTGACAGGTGAGCTCAGGCCACTCTTCCACTTTTGAAGACCAAAATGCAAGAGTACTAATTCCCCTAATGGTATTAATATCGAGTTTGACATACTCCTGCACCATCCTGTCAAGTAGTTCACAACATGTGAGACTTGGACTCTGTTCTGCTGGTGCACTGGCTTTTCTAAAAAATGAATGCATTGACTCACAGAAATTGCTTAAGCCACTTACACTGCAGCTGATGCTAATGTTTTTATAGTGAAGCCTTGACGTTCCTGGAGTTGGAAGTCTAGAACTGCGATGCATATTGTGTGCCACACTGCTGTCTTGAGGAAACCAATCTTAAGATTGCCTGCAAGAGTTTTTCAATACTCCAGCATGCACACATCCATTTCCAGGGGGGAAGAATCTGGCAAAAATTTACTGTACTCTTGCAAAAAATTTTTAAGTATAAACCAGTAAGGTAAAAAAACATCAGTTATATTTTCAAGGAGCCTTACAAAAATGTAGATATAGAATAAAAAAACAAACCGTTATTAAAGTCTTGATAAAAGACAAAGCAACCACACAAAAACACAAACAACGATGTCACCTACTAAACCCTTGTAAAAATAGAAGGGAGATCAACATCCATGAGTTCATTCATCCTCATTTTTCATAGTCTTCTACTAGGCATTGCTCCTACTGGCCAGTTTCCTACTCCATACTGATGAGGGGCAATACCCCGAAACAGCTGTCTGTGGATGGATACCATGTTTTGGCATAGGTGGTCTCCTTCATTGGAGACTGCCCTTCCCGTGGTTGTTCCTTCCCGGGGAAAGACCTGGCTAGTCATTGCTTGCGTTGAGAAACATGTGATGGTGTCTCCGCGGCTTGTGTTTTGCATATTTTTACATATTTCCCATAAGGGATGGGGGCTTTGCTCTAGAATCACTGCGTTGAGAAACATGTGATGGTGTCTCCGCAGTGTTGGATGTTGATCTCCATGAGTTCATCCATCCTCATTTTTCATAGTCTTCTACTAGGCATTGCTCCTACTGGCCAGTTTCCTACTCCACCCTGATGATGGGCAATACCCTTAAACAGTTGTCTGTTTAGTATAACCTACTAAACCCTAACAGAAAGGGTCCTGATATCAAAACTGCCTAACAGCGGAGGTTGGCACCCTAAACATAATCGAGATTGGCGCCCCCGCTCAATGATGGCTGTACCCTAAATCTTCTAAATAACCCTGAATAAGTGCAGCAAACAGTTATTCACTTAAGGCCTCTTTCACACATCAGGTTTTCGCCGTCAGGCGCGATCCGGCGCTTTTGACAGAAACCGGATCCGGCGAAATGCAATGCCGGATCCGGTTCCCCCCCATTGACTTGCATTTGCGCCGAATCGCGCCGTGTGGCCATGCGTTTCATCCGGTTTTCGCCGGATCCGGCGTCTGGAAAAAACGGCTACTGTAACGTTTTTTGTCTCCGGCGAAAAAGCCGGACACGCCGGATCCGGCACGTCCGGCTTTTTCACACAATGAAAGCCTATGAGCGCCGCAATGCGCCTGATCCGGCGAAAGCCGGATCCGGTGGCCGGATCCGGTTTTTTTGGTCTGAGCATGCTCAGTAGCTCTGCCCACAAGACATATATAAAAGCAAGACAGTGGGACCCACAGCCACACCCAACATGCCACCCAAGAAAGCAACCAAGCGAAGCAGGAGAAGGCAGGAGACCACTGCAGCACCATCAGCACCACCACCACCCCAAATGGAGCAGCAAATGGAACATGCTGAGGAGGGGAGGCCAGCAGCAGATGAGAGACGGTAATTATCAAATCCCCCATTCCTCCAAACTAGGGCTATTGAATATCAAGATATTCATTGGCCCTTTGTTTCTCTTTATTCGACAGCCGCCCAATAGATGCAGCAGCAGCAGCAATGGCAGCAGCTGGAACACCACCCACAGGCATGGAGTGTGGCCATCAGGAAGACAGCACATCATCTTCTGGGAGCCCTCCCTCGCATCGTCAGCGTTTGACGGTAAGTTTTTATTTCCAAAATCCATCATCTCTGTAATATATGTCTATTCATTGCCTTTTATTTCAAAACAGGATTCACAAGATGAAGAGGATCTCCCAGAAGAAGAAGGAAGGGGTGGACAGACACCTGGAGTGGGCTCACAATTGGTAAGTTTTTTGCATCAAACGCAGAAACACAACATCACACTACACACAACACATAGAAAACAATGTTCTGCAGACCACACACAGCAAACAAATGCCTACATCCAAAGACATAACATTTTTTGTTTTCTTCTCTAGTCTTCCCAATCTGGTGCTCGGCCAAGAGGTCCTCGCAGTGCCTCCCAGGGTCGTCGGCGACAGCAACGCGGCGGTCACCAGTGTGTAAGTATAAATATTTTTGCTTTGTTTTTTTGCACTTTTTATTTCATTTCTTTTGTGGAGGCTAATTATGTTATTTTTGTCTTTTTCTTTAACAGCCTTCACAGCGTGCTCCCGACTCTGACGGTGAGGATGGAGGACTCGATGTGGACCACCTCATCGATCTCGTCAGAGAAAGGGAGCCGCTCTGGAATATGGCTGACCGCCGCCACGCTGACCTTATCGTTACCCGACGACTCTGGGAGGAAATCTGTTTGCTCCTTGTGGGCCGCTGGGAGGACCTCGATGTTCGGGCCCTGATTAAAGAGCGTAAGTATATACAGTACCGGTTGCTTGATGTAAACCAGTGTTTCCCGAACTCCAGTCCTCGTGGTCCCCACGGATCATGTGTTCAGGATTTCTATTTACTATGGAAATCCTGAAAACATGACCCCTGGGAACCATGAGGACTGGAGTTTGGGAAACACTGATGTTGTATACTAACCACTTTGTCCTTTCTCGTTTCAGGGAACAGAATTGTGAATCGGTGGCTGTCTGTGAGGGATCGTTTCAAGAAGGAGTTCAATAAAGAGATGCGGGCCCCGAGTGGATCTGGAGGACGCAGGAGCAAGTACAAGTACGCAGAAGCCCTGTCGTTCCTCCGGGAAACAATGGTCACTAGAAGGTAAATATTACACAACACATGTGAAAAAAAATGTTAGATGTAAAATTTTTTTTTCAGCCAGGGCCATACCATGTCAGTATTTTAATTGTTTTTTTTTCTCTTTATTCCACAGCACGGTGAGCAGCACTCGGGAGCCTGCACGATTGGACCCTTCTGAGGCGATCCCTGAGGAGACCGGCACCGAGGGACACTTCGACCGCCCCGGTACATCTGCACCTTCCCAGCCTTCCCACACATTCGACCCATCTGTCCCATCCACCAGCACAGGAGCATCGTGGCCGCCTACATTACATGAAGCTGCTGGTGAGGAGATCGCTTTCCCTTTACCCCACCCTTCTGCCCCTGCCACCTCTAGTACACCTGCGGGTACTGGGCGGCAGCGGCAGAGGGGTCAGGAAAAGACTTATGCGCCAGAGTTCTTGCATCTGAATGCATCTTTCCAGAACTGTCTAAAAGTCTTGTCAGAGCAAATCTCCGCAGGCTATCAGCAGATCAACTCCAGCATTCTGGAGGTGAAGACACTTCTGCAAACCATGCATTCAGAAGCAAGATCTTCGCCAAACCACACCTTTTTCAGGTCTGTTGTGGAGCGCATGGAAACGCTCTCTCCTGCCCAGCAGATGCATGTAATGCATTCATGCCACGCTGCTCTCCAGCAAGTTACCTCCCAACCTCCTCCCACCACAGTAGTTCCTCCACCTGCACCCCCTCCAGCCACTTTCCATCCTCCCCCTCCTATTACATCTACACCCCCTCCAGCCACTTTCCATCCTCCCCCTCCTATTACATCTACACCCCCTCCAGCCACTTTCCATCCTCCCCCTCCTATTACATACCATCCACCTCCCCAGCACCATCCACCTCCCCAGCACCATCCACCTCCCCAGCACCAGCAACCTCCCCAGTACCAGCAACCTCCCCAGTACCAGCAACCTCCCCAGTACCAGCAACCTCCCCAGTACCAGCAACCTCCCCAGTACCTGCAAACTCCCCAGTACCAGCAACCTCCCCAGTACCAGACATCTCCCACCACTTCCAGCAACCTGCCCCGTACCAGACATCTCCCCACTTCCAGCAACCTGCCCCATACCAGACATCTCCCCACTTCCAGCAACCTGCCCCGTACCAGACATCTCCCCACTTCCAGCAACCTGCCCCGTACCAAACTCCTTCCCCATACAACTTGCCATCAACATCATCTGCTCCTACAGTCCCTGCCCAACCCTCCACTCCACCACCCACCACCTCTTCTGCTTCCCACATGTCCACCCATTCTGTAGTTTTTTCCACACCTTGACCTCTAACTGTTCCTTCCCCACCACGATCCCAGTCCTCTCTCCACACTCCCAGTGTCGAAGTGTCCCGCAGCCCCTACAGCAGTATTTCCACCACACACTACACAGATTTATAATGTGTGTATTTAAATAAAAATGACCAGTTTTATGGTTTCAGTTTTATAGTTTCAAAGCTTTATTAAACAAGTTTATTAAAATTTTAAAAAAGTTTACTAAAAAAAACATTTTTCAATAAAAGTTAAATTATTTTACACTGGTTGTCTGTCATTTCTTTCTGCGGTGAAAAAGGTTAAATACAAGGTATTTAAAAGGTGAAATGGTATTCAAAACTAGGTATATAACTGTGGGTAAATTTTAGCTTTTTGCCACAGTTGTGTTCCTGGTTGTGTTTGAAGCAAAGTATTTCACCTAAAAAGTTGTGTTTATTGTTGGTGATTTCCTAACAATGTACACAACTTTTGTTAAAAGGTGAAATACTTTGCATAAAACACAACCAGGTACACACCTGTGGCCTAAAGCTAAAAATAGAGACCATGACAAGATAGCCAACTTTGGTTGGCAAAGGTATATACTGTTGGTACAGAAGGTACACAAGTTTGGTTGGGCACAAATCTTTCACACTCTGTCATCCTGCCAGTGTACTCTGCCTTGAGGTGACATAAAGTATAGTGCAAAATTGTCCCTCATTACTGAAACCGTCACAGAACTTCTAGTGGTAATGTCATGGTAATCTTGCAAGGTGGTTTCTTCAGAGGTGTCCTCAATGGAAATGGGTTCCTTGCAGATAACAAAATTGTGGAGTACCACGCACGCTTTGATCACCTCGTCCACAGTTTCTGTCTTGAGGTTGATCGCAGTCAATAGGACCCGCCATTTGGCTGTCAGAATACCAAAGGTACATTCAACCATTCTTCTTGCTCTTGTGAGGCGGTAATTAAAAATGCGTTTTGGTCTTGTCAATCCTCTGCTAGAGTACGGTTTCAAAAGGTGTTCTGACAGCTGGAAGGCTTCATCCCCTACACAGACAAATGGCATAGGTGGACCAGATGTTTGCGGCAGCGGTCTAGGTGGTGGGAACTGGAAGGTGTTTCCATACAGTTTACGCCCCATGGCAGACAGTTTGAAAACTTGAGAGTCACTGGAGCGGCCATAGGCCCCAATATCAACCACAATAAATTTGTATTCCGCGTCAGCGATGGCCATGAGGACAATTGAAAAATATTTCTTGTAATTGAAATATTCCGATCCCGATCCAGCTGGCTTTACAATGCGGATATGTTTCCCGTCCACAGCGCCCAAGTAGTTTGGAAACTGACATATCTGTTGAAACTTGTCAGCAATTTCAATCCACCTCTCTGTTGTGGGCTCTGGTAAAAACTCTTCAGCTAAGGAGTCCCACAGTGCACGGCATGTGTACTTCACAATTCCAGATATGGTGGAAATCCCGAGTCTGTACTGGAAATGCAGTGACGAAAGGGATTCTCCAGTTGCAAGAAATCTGTGGGGAATTAAAAAACAATAAATTAGTTTTAAATCACAGCATTACATACCAAAACTGACCTATAACACTTGGAGATACAAACTACCACCAACAAGATTGCAGTGAAAGTGTGCTCTGATGCGAGCATATCCAATAAATGTGGCTTACCTTAAAGTCACCATCAGACGCTCTGCGGGTGAAACAGAGAAGCGGCAATAGGTGTCCGCTTTTCTTATGAGGTGTGCAATGCGCTCCACCAAGTAATCAAAATTCTCCATTTTCATCCTAACATATCCAAAAAATTTATCCGGGTTTCGTCGAAGGTCCATGCAGAGTGTAGAATAGACCCCACGCGTCATTCTCTTGGTTGTGATGGGGTGGATCCACAAACGTCGTCTACGATGCCTGATGCGCTGCTGTCTCGCTCTCTCCTTCTCCAGAACAACCTCAAACGATTTGCCTCCGCTATAAAATCCGCCAAATTCTTCAAAATATTTCCAATGACAACATCCATCTTCGCCAGTAACTTGCTCTTCTCTCCAACCTGCACTTTCTCCTCTACAACCTGTCAAAGAAGGGCTGTAGGAACATGCTATATATAGTTTTCCAGTAGCCAATCCCGTTCGGAAGGCCACAAGGGTCAATTTTAAAAACCGGATCCGGCGTAATCCGTCGAAAAACGGATAGAAAAATGGATGAACCGGATGAGACGGATCCGGTTTTGTCTGTCAAGAAAAAGACGGATCCGGCAGAAAACCGGATCCGTCACATCCGGTTTTACGAAACATTTGCCGGATCCGGCGTTCCGGCACGACGCCGGATCGCGCCTGACGCCGAAAACCTGATGTGTGAAAGTAGCCTAACCAGGAAAGGAGTTTATAGGGGTTGCCACAATGAGAGCAGTTGGGTAGGCAACAATAGAATAAGTGCAAAAACAGTGCAATCGACAAAGACAATAAAGTGACATGTGCAAAACAGATGAGTACCTAACTAACTGTTCCCTGTATCTGTAAACCTTCCTATCAGTGGAGGTTGGCACCCTACTGGTCAGCGGAATGGCGCCCCCGCTCCACGACAGCTCACCCTCAATGCGCCCTGATATAGCTGATAATAAAACATTAGGGTGACACAATAATATCTCTGGAAGGCCTTATAAAAATTAGCTATATAATCAAGATTTTCAACACATGTTGATAACAGTAGAAAGGGGTACTCAAGTTTTGATGATGGATAGGCAAAACCTCAATGTGTTTCTCCTAACAGGATCATCAGGAGGTAGATAGTTAGATTCTGTGTGCATCTACTGTTATCAAAATATAAAATTTACTTTTGCACAATGGATCTAACAGAGTGGCAGTATTCAGCAATATTTCTAACCCTAATAATACTGGCATCATGTTGCAGATAGTGCAGCAAGAAGGTGCGCATGTGTTGGGCACTTCTATGAGGTTCAAGTTCATGGTGTGTTGGTGGCGGGGTAAGGCTAATTTCACACTTGTTTTTTTTGCAGCGCGTTTTTCCCGCAAAAAAACGCATTGAAAAAACGCATACAAAAGCATACAACTGCTGCGTTTTTTTCAAGCATTTTTATGAGCATGCATAAAAAAAGCAGCGTTTTTATGCGTTTGTATGCGTTTTTAGTGCGTTTTTACCGCGTTTGCGTTTTTTCCAAACATTAGGTGGCCCCTCACACCAACCCAAACCATGACTTTACTAACCCTAACCCTAACCCTGACCTTAACCCTAACCCTAACCCTAACCCTGACCCTAACCCTAACCCTGACCCTAACCCAAACCCTAAACCCTAACTAACCCTAACCCTGACCCTAACCCTAACCCTAACCCTAACCCTGACCCTAACCCTAACCCTGACCCTAAACCCCCTTAACTAACCCTAACTCTAACCCAAACCCCTAAATTCCATGGTTAACAAAAAAAAACGCATGTGCAAAAAAACGCATACATAAGCATGCCAATGCGCACATATGCGCACCCATAGACTTATAATGGGTGTCTTGCTGTAAAAAAACGCATTGCGCGCGCATGCATTTTTTTGAGGCAAGTCGGACGCCCAAAAAATGCAACAGGATGCATTTTGTGCGCCAGAGCGCATACCGCAAAAAAACGCATGCGCGCAAAAACGCATACAAACGCGTGTGTATGCGCACATAAGCGCATGCATGCAAAGTATAGGAAAAAAAAACGCATGCGTTTTTTAGCGCTAAAATCCCGCGAAAAAAAACGCAAGTGTGAAACCAGCCTAAGACACAAGCTTGCTTCCTCCATCCTTTCCCACCAGCAATGAACAATGAAGAGGGGATAATTATAATCTTAATCTCCTGACTGCTGAGTGTCCATCACCTATTCTTCATTGTCCTTCTTCATTTGTTCCTTGGCTCCTGCAACTTCAGTAACTGTTTGCCTGGTACCATGAGTCCCCTTTGATCTCTGTAATCCACCCTCTCATGGCACTTGCCTGTGCGACAACAATCTAAATCTTCGAGATATTTTTTTCCCTTACACATCCTCCTCTGCTTCCATCTCTTCCTCTTGGACACCACCTCCTCCCGCAGACAATTCAAAGTGTGCTCCAGCATATAGATGACTGGAATACTGATGCTGATGATGCTAACCATTTCTAAACTGTACAGATGAGTCCATATGTCTTTCATCTGTGTACACTCTGCAAGTGTGATTTGCACCACATTCGTACTGCTATGTAAAATGACACACTGCACCAGTGCTCTTCACTGCTGCCACAGTTGCTGCAACATGTGCAGAGTGGAAATTCACCGTATTGGAGCATTGCTAATCATACGGTTAACCGGTAGGCCGAAAGATCTCTGTAGCAATGCAAGCAAATTACCTGTGGGGTGCAATCATCGGAAGTGAGCATACAGCAACCATGCTTTCTGCAGCAGCGCATCCACGCTGGGATAGTGAGAAATTGCAGTACCACTAGGTTGAGGATGTGAGCCGATTGTGGCATGTTTGAAAGCAAATGGGATTTTACCATAAGTTAGTGATAGATTGAAGAGATGGTTAGGGATGGAATAAGTGTGGTGGTGAGGTTGGGGAGGAAGTGAAATGCAGTCAAGTACACAACTGGTGAGGTGTGATTTGGAGAGGAGACGAGTAAGCGCTCTTTCAGTGATGTTGGAGAGGGAGGTTATGGGGTAAGGGTCTGGTATACTAAGTGGTTGTGGTGATCAAACGCTAAACAAGCTTTTAGTGAGGTTATTGTGTCAAGGTTGTCTATTGATTCATTGCACCTTACCATGCATGTCAAGGATGACCGAGTAAATGGCTGATGTGAGAGTGGCATTGTAGAAAGCAGTGGCACTGTCTGTGTTCTGGAGTGAAAATATGGATGGCACTGGTAGAATAGAGTCAGAGACTGTGCGAGTGTCTAGATGTGCAAAGTTTCTGTGAGGGTGCTCTAGTTGCTGGACATGGGTGGCAGGTGAGGTGGACAAGGATGAAAACGTGAGTAGATGGTGGTCAGATGGTGGGAGAGGGAAGGTTGTGAAGTTAGATAGAGAGCAGAGGCAGGTGAAGATATGATCTAATGTATGTAAAACTGTGTAAGTGGCTGAGGAGGACCACGGAGTAAGGTCAAAAGATGAAGTTCCCCACTTGGAGTATGGAGGCTGCACACTGGCTGGTGTCTATAGGGATGTTGAAGTCACACAGGATGATGGTGGGAATGTCAGCAGGGAGAAAGTGAAGAAGCTAAGTGGAGAATTGGTCAATAAAGGAAGTGGTAAGGCCTGGAAGTTGGTATATGACAGCCACTTGGAGGTTGGAGGTAGAGTAGATGCAGACAGAGTTGACTCCAAAAGAAGGGAGGATAAGGGAGATTAGAGGTGGGATTTGGTTGAAGGTACTTGCCTGATGAAGCCAAATTTGACATGGCTATACATGTGGGGTCTTTTCCACACCCTTTATGCTTTGTTTCTTTATGTTGCACTCTTCAGCCTGTAGGATTCCCAAACTCTAGGTGGCATTAGGTAGACCTATCCTTTGTTCAGATTGTTATGTTTTGTTCTTTGGACCCCATTGTGGGGCAATATTCCCTAATATGTCTATCATACCTTCACATCTATTTTGCTTATGGTCAGAGGTTACCCTGCAATTTATCATTTGGTATTTGATATACCTGTTCTGAAGATATTTTTTCAGCAGTCCAATTACCTTATTGGGTGTTTGCCTTATGAGATGCATTCATGGGTTTGGCTGGGTTTTTGATATATCTGTTTAACCTGAATGTACTGATTGTATACACTAACTTCATATAATATATGTGTAGTATTATCTTAGCTTTAACATACCACTTTGATGTTTTTTTGGTTTAGCACTTTGCAATGCTGAGACTAATTGTGCAATCATGGGACCCTTCTGATTGGTCAGATGTATAATCAATGTTTAATCAATGAATCCAATTATTTGGTTGAATTGAACTACATTATGTGGAGCAATAGGGTTGGGGTATGTTGTACGCTTTTAAATGTTTTTAAACGTATGTCCACTTTTTGCCAATAAAGATTGACTAGATTTTTATGAACTTTCTGGTGTGCTTTTCGTTACGTAGTTCTTTTTCTCTCCTCGTGTATTGTATTCCTGGTTATCTACAGGATGTAGCACTCACCACTCATACAGTATATGAACAATTTAAAAAATTGAATAGTACATGTAATTGTAGTGTGCTATGTTCATATTTATACTTGTTTTAAATAGGAGCTGTCAGCACAAATTTGGAATATAAAGTAAAGACATGGTTGTAACTGTGTTTTAAACAGATTAAACTGATACCATTGTTGAATAAATCTGCTTTGTCGTTCTTATGAAATCACCATTTAAAATGTTAAGCTAGTTAAGTTCAAGTGCACAAGGGTTAGACTGTGCACTGGACCTTCTGATGCCTGTCTGTATATTCTCCATCCTCTCTGCTTGCTTCTGGTCTTTGAATTATAGCGCACTACTTTTTTAAAGGACCTGCTTTCTTGATTTGAAAGTTCGTGCTGGCACCATCATTGGCATGAGTTGCCATACTGATTGAGCCTCTGACTCCATGACTTTTTTTTTTAGAAAAGACAGCACATGCACTGTCCATAACAATGACTGCCTTGCACTCAATATGCATTAGCACCATGCACGGCCATGATGATACAGGTAAGAGTTTAAAAACAGAGGAGGCAGGTCACTGAAATAGTAGAGACCTGTCATTCAAAGAACAGAAGCAGACAGAGAGAACCGGGAATGTGCAGTCAGGCATCAAAGGACCCAGTGCAAAGTCGAGCCCCAATGCACTTTAAACTAATTTGTATAAAAATTCAAATAGTGATTTCAGAAAAATGACAAAGCAGATTCCTTCAACAAAGGTATCAATTTAATATAGATTAGAGCACCATTACAGCCAAGCCATGTCTTTACTTTAGATTCCGAATTCCAGTTGACAGGTTCTTCTATTTAACATCTTTTGTTATTGTAGGTGAAAACAAGTGATAGTTGAAAACTCATCCGGTTTAGGAATGCTTCACAAGACAACATGAGATTTAAAAGGATATTTGTTATTTTTGAACTGGGTCTGCTGCACAAGCAGCAGCATTGGACACTAGCTCATCTTTTTTAAAAAGGATCTTAAATTTAAAAAAAAAAACTATTTATGTTTAACCCCTTCATGACCCAGCCTATTTTGACCTTAATGACCTGGCCATTTTTTGCAATTCTGACCAGTGTCCCTTTATGAGGTAATAACTCTGGAACGCTTCAACGCATCCTAGCGATTCTGAGATTGTTTTTTCGTGACATATTGGGCTTCATGTTAGTGGTAAATTTAGATCGATAATTTTTGCGTTTATTTGTGAAAAAATCAGAAATTTGGCGAAAATTTTGAAAATTTCGCAATTTTCAAATTTTGAATTTTTATTCTGTTAAACTAGAGAGTTATGTGACACAAAATAGTTACTAAATAACATTTCCCATATGTCTACTTTACATCAGCACAATTTTGGAAGCAAAATTTTTTTTATTAGGAAGTTATAAGGGTTAAAAGTTGACCAGTGATTTCTCATTTTTACAACAAAATTTACAAAACCATTTTTTTTAGGGACCACCTCACATTTGAAGTCACTTTGAGGGGTCTATATGGCAGAAAATACCCAAAAGTGACACCATTCTAAAAACTGCACCCCTCAAGCTACTCAAAACTACATTCAAGAAGATTATTAACCCTTTAAGTGTTTCACAGGAACTAAAGCAACATGGAAGGAAAAAAAGGACATTTTAATTTTTCCAACAAAAATTTTCTTTCAGCATCAATTTTTTCATTTTCACATGGGCAACAGGATAAAATGGATCCTAAAATTTGTTGGGCAATTTCCCCTGAGTACACCGATACCTCATATGTGGTCAAAAACCACTGTTTGGGCGCACGGCAGGGCTCAGAAGGGAAGGAGTGCCATTTGACTTTTTGAATGGAAAATATGCTGGAATATTTAGCGCTTGCCATGTCGCGTTTGGAGAGTCGCTGTGTGCCTAAACACTGGAGCTCCCCCACAAGTGACCCCATTTTGGAAACTAGACCCCCCAAGGAACTTATCTAGATGCAAAGTGATCACTTTGAACCCCCAGGTACTTCTCAAATTGATCCGTAAAAAAAAAAAAGTACTTTTTTTTCACAAAAATTATCTTTTAGCCTCAGTTTTTTCATTTTCACATGGGCAACAGGATAAAATGGATCCTAAAATTTGTTGGGCAATTTCTCCTGAGTACACCGATACCTCATATGTGGTCATAAACCACTGTTTGGGTGCACGGCAGGGCCCGGAAGGGAAGGAGCGCCATTTGACGTTTTGAATGGAAAATTAGCTCCAATCGTTATCGGACACCATGTCGCGTTTGGAGATCCCCTGTGTGCCTAAACATTGGAGCTCCCCCACAAGTGACACCATTTTGGAAACTAGACCCCTTAAGGAACTTATCTAGATGTGTAGTGATCACTTTGAACCCCCAAGTGCTTCACAAAAGTTTATAACATAGAGCAGTGAAAATAAAAAATCATTTTTTTCCTCAAAAATTATTTTTTAGCACGCTATTTTTTATTTTCACAAGGGTAACAGGAGAAATTGGACCCCAAAAGTTGTTGTCCAGTTTGTCCTGAGTATGCTGGTACCCCATATGTGGGGGGGGCACTGTTTGGGTGCACGGCAGGGCACAAAAGGGAATGAGCGCCATTTGACTTTTTGAAATGAAAATTAGCTCCAATCGTTAGCGGACACCATGTCGTGTTTGGAGAGCCCCTGTGTGCCTTAACTTTGGAGCTCCCCCACAAATGACCCCATTTTGGAAACTAGACCCCCTAAGGAACTTATCTAGATGCATAGTGAGCACTTTGAACCCCCAGGTGATTCACAGAAGTTTATAATGCAGAGCAGTGAAAATACAAAATCTTTTTTTTTCCTAAAAAAAAATTTTTTAGTTGGCAATTTTTTATTTTCACAAGGGTACTAGGATAAATTGGACCCCAAAAGTTGTTGTCCAGTTTGTCCTGAGTACGCTGGTACCCCATATGTGGGGGGGAACCACTGTTTGGGCACACATTGGGGCTCAGCAGGGAAGTAGTGACATTTTGAAATGCTGACTTTGATGGAATGGTCTGCGGGCATCATGTTACATTTGCTGAGCCCCTGTGTGCCTAAACAGTAGAAACCCCGCACAAGTGACCCCATTTTGGAAACTAGACCCCCCAAGGAACTTATCTAGATGTGTGGTGAGCACCTTGAACCCCAAAGTGCTTCACAGAAGATTGTAACGCAGAGCCATGAAAATAAAAAATCTTTTTTTTTCCCTCAAAAAATGAATTTTTAGCTCGCAATTTTTTATTTTCACAAGGGTAACAGGAGAAATTGGACCCCAAAAGTTGTTGTGCAGTTTGTCCTGAGTATGCTGATACCCCATATGTGGGGAGGGACCATTGTTTGGGCACACGTCGGGGCTCGGAAGGGAAGTAGTGACGTTTTGAAATACCGACTTGATCGAATGGTCTGCGGGCATCATGTTACGTTTGCAGAGCCTCTGATGTGCCTAAACAGTGGAAACCCCCCACAAGTGACCCCATTTTGGAAACTAGACCACCAAGGAACTTATCTAGATGTGTGGTGAGCAGCACTTTGAACCCCCAAGTGCTTCACAGAAGTATATAACGCAGAACCGTGAAAATAAAAAATCTTTTTTTTCCTCAAAAAATGATTTTTTAGCCCGCAATTTTTTATTTTCACAAGGGTAACAAGAGAAATTGGACCCCAAAAGTTGTTGTCCAGTTTGTCCTGAGTACGCTGGTACCCCATATGTGGGGAGGAACCATTGTTTGGGCACACGTCAAGGCTCGGAATGGAAGTAGTGACGTTTTGAAATGCAGACTTTGATGGAATAGTCTGCGGTCGTCATTACGTTTGCAGAGCCCCTGATGTGCCTAAACAGTGGAAACCCCCCACAAGTGACCCCATTTTGGAAACTATACCTTCCAAGGAATGTATGTAAGATGTGTTGTGAGCACTTTGAACCCCCCAAGTGCTTCACAGAAGTTTATAATGCAGAGACATGAAAATGAAAAAATCATTTTTTTCCACAAAAATAATTTTTTAGCCCCAATTTTTTATTTTCCCAAGGGTAACACGAGAAATTAGTCCCCAAAAGTTGTTGTGCAATTTTTCCTGAGTACGCTGATACTTCATATGTTGGGGTAGACCACTGTTTGGGCACACGTCAGGGCTTGGAAGGGAGGGAGCACCGTTTTACTTTTTGAACGCAAAATTGGCTGGAATCAATGGTTGCACCATGTCGCGTTTGGCGACCCCCTGATGTGCCTAAACAGTGGAAACCCCTCAATTCTAACTCCAACCCTAACCCCAACACACCCCTAACCACAGCCCTAACCCTAACACATCCCTAACCACAAGCCTAACCCTAATTCCAACGCTAACCCTAATTCCAACCCTAACCCTAATTCTAACCCTAATTCCAACCCTAACCCTCTTTCCAATCCTAACCCTAACCCTCTTTCCAACCCTAACCCTAACCCTCTTTCCAACCCTAACCCTCTTTCCAACCCTAACCCTAACCCTCTTTCCAACCCTAACCCTAACCCTCTTTCCAACCCTAACCCTCTTTCCAACCCTAACCCTAACCCTCTTTCCAACCCTAACCCTAACCCTCTTTTCAACCCTAACCCTCTTTTCAACCCTAACCCTAACCCTCTTTTCAACCCTAACCCTAACCCTCTTTTCAACCCTAACCCTAACCCTAATGGAAAAATAAAAATAAAAATATTTTCTTTATTTTATTAGTTCTGCCTACCTATGGGGGTGATAATCGGGGGGTTTATTTACTTTTTCTTTCATTTTGATCACTGTGAGAGTGATCAAAATGAAAGAATGGAATCTGCAGCCGGCAGATTCGGGCGGGCGCACTGCGCATGCGCCCGCCATTTTCTAAGATGGCGGCGCCCATGAACCGGACCCGCCGGACACCGGGAGCGACAGGGGGACTTAGAAGGTGCCGGGGGAGGTGAGAGGGGGTGAGGGGGGATCGGAGGCTGGCGGGGAGCAGAGTGAATGGGAGGGGGCAGATGATGACAGCGGCGGCAGATCGCCGCTGTCACTCAGTTGCGGGGGGGGGCGATCGCCGGTGGGGGGGCGATCGCCGGTGGGGGGGTGGAATCGGTGTCTCCAGCCATGTCCGATGCTACAGCAGCATCGGCCATGGATGGATTGTAATATTTCATCAATTTTCATTGATGAAATATTACTATCGCTCTGATTGGCTGTTTCACTTTTAACAGCCAATCAGAGCGATCGTAGCCATGTGGGGGCGAAGCCACGCCCCCTGTGGCGAAGAACAAAGCCCCCTGTATCTGCGGGTCGGGTGACCTTTCAGTGACCTAGGTCACCCGACCCGCAGGGGGGCTTTAAAGTCATGACGCCACATAGGCGTCATGGGTCGTTCTGACACGACTTTTCATGACGCCTACGTGGCGTCAAAGGTCGTGAAGGGGTTAATAAGCTCCAGTGTTACTTAATGTATATTTAGGTGCTACATCCAAAAAAGGAATCATTCAACATTTGCTCTGTAGGTCAAAGTAGCACTCCATTTTGAAGTAATTACGCTTTTTCTGTTCATACATCAGCTGCTATTAACCTTCCTGATTAAAATATGTATACTGCAAGGCCAATACACTTCTTTGTGACTGCCTTTTATGTGAACACTTTTCTAAGGTGCTTTAGAAGCACTTAATTATTAACTCTCAAAAATCCAGTAAATCACATTATCCCCAGTGGTCTAAATCTTTAGGGCATTCCAAATTAGCTACCTAACCCCTCAGGCCATTATGTCATTCACATGTAATACAAAGAAGGGGAACCAGCATTGAATGAGACTGAGCTGTTTAACAAATGCGGAAATCATGATGAAGCAGAATTGGTTTCCTTAACACAGTGCTTGTTTTTCCTACATGAGAACTGGCATTTGAATCCAAGCTCAATTTCTTTCAAATTCTTCTTTAGTGCATTACAATATAGCTTGTGATATAAAGCAAAAGGACAAAATTTCCTTTTAAAATAGAGAAACTTTATCCAAAATACTGTAGGTAGATTAAATAATTTGATTGCAATATTTGTATGATAATATTATTACAGATAGATTAAATGAATACAAAGCATGAGCAGTAGAATTGGTAGAAACAAAAATGTAAAAACTAGGTACATTTCTGCAAAGGCTTACTTCTAATAATAATTCTAATAATAATGCTTCCATTCCATTTAACGCTAATATGGCTATTAACATGCGTTAGATTTCTTACAATAATATAAATAAATATTATTTCTCTTATCACACATGTCTTTCTTCAGCAGCTACCTTTTTCTGCTTCAATGCACGTTGGATTATTATAATATCAACTGCTGGACACTGTTCCATATCTCCAAAAACTCATATATACTAAACTGCAACTTGGCTCTACTGTTGCAAGGTACTGAACAGCATATGTAACTCTTCTGTTCCATGTGATGTCCATGATTTCCAACTCCTTTGTATTTTGCTTCACCAATGCCCCTGTTCTACGCTGCTCAACAATTGAGTCATAACACATGTAAACAAGTGTGGAAAGTTAAAAAAAAGTTGAAAATTATTGAGAACTGGCAAGGTCAACTTGGTCATCACAGAGAAGCAGCTGTTATCAGACCTATGGACTAAAAGGAGGCTGATTAAAGAAAGGTTTCAAGCCTATTTCTAATGGGTGCTCTAAACTATTCAAATTCATTACACATTTCTACAAAATTCAAATTATAAAAAATCTGAACTTTGGTGGACTCGACTTGCTTGTTTCAGAAAAAATGGCAGCAAACATTTTGTAGAATTTTGAGGGCTGGGTAAAGATAAAAATAGGTCCTCTACCAGATCATTATCTCTCAGGGACTTTCAGTGATCAATAGTGCAACTCACTTCATTTATGTTAATAATGTGAACAGTGCCCCATGTGAATTTGTGTGGACTAGTCAACAGATGGCTTGCCTGATGTATAAAAGGGAGAAGAAAATCAAATAGGAGTTGAAGGTAGAACTAGGCTAGGAGCAGGGGTGGCAGGACAGGTGAGATGAGTATCAAAGTCAATATTTTTTAACAAATTCCTGACAGATTCAATTTGAATGAAATTTGGTCAATGCAAATCAAATTCCTTCACCATTACCCCATACCATCATTTCAAAATTGAGAAAATTTGCTCAAATCGATTTTAGGAACTTTGTTTACTAGTACAGTTGATAACCTAAAAAGGTAAAACAATTTTGCAAGCAAAGAAGTGCTGCTCATATGCTAAAAATTGGATGGAGGCAACAAGACCTGCTGTCATAAGTGGATAAAAGAGTAAATATGTCAAGTTCATGTAACATTCTGTTTTAAAATGTGATCCTATGTATCCCTACAGGAAAGGATTACAAAATTTGGTACTATTATTTCCATTACTTGATTCTAGTTCGCTCCAGGCACTATGGTTTAAATTGGAATGTTTACTAGGCCAATTCAAAATTTTATTTTGGTACAGTCTCTCCATGTTTCTCACCATTTTTATAGGCAGAAGAATTTGCCTTTGTTTTGAAGCTGAAAAGCAATAACACACTATAACACAAATCTAGGAAAAGCATTAATCTTGTTTTGAATATCAGTGTTTGTACATGTGCCATGATTTAACTTTTGAGGGCAATTCTCTACATTGGAGATTATATGAGAAGCATTTACAGTAGTCCATTAAGATATTTTTTGAAGAACTCATGAACTTTCATTGCACATCATGTTTGGTAAAAAGAATGATCCGGCTCACACAGTTTGTAGTAGCCAGCAATCCTCAGTATGGATAAACACCTCTCCTGCTTAAGTATGGAGAGGTAAAAAGGAGTAAACGGGATAAAAATATACAGATCACTTTATTCTAAAATAGGTTAATAATAGACAATCCTGGTACTACAAAATTGTAAGAAAATAATCCTATGCATTTTCTCCATTTGGAGATAATGTCCATAAAGCCAGTTTTTCACATCTGTGTTTAGCAGTCTTAGTATAAACTGCAATGTGTGGACTAGACTCGCATCTCCTCAAGCCAAGGTCAGCAGCCTTTGGCACATATGAGGCTGTTGCATTCAGTCAGGAGACTCGCATCCGTGCATCACGGTAAAACAGTGGACCAAAAGGTGGATCCTAAGCTCTATGAAAACAAAGTTATTGATAGAGTGATCTATTGATGTGCTCTATATTAGTATGGGATAGTGATATTATAGCTCTGAATGAAGGGATGCTTTTGGGCGAATTTCACCGTGAATGGTAATACTGAAAATCCCTCTTCAGCTAGAGCCAATAATGGTAGTGCAATAAATAATATAAATTGGACTTATATGCACTTGCACTTTTGTCACTAAATCACATTTGTGGTACACTCGCACACACATTTGTTCTGTAATTTTAAATGTGTGTTTCCTTTGAAAAATAATTAATTTATGTTTTACTTTAGGATCTTTAAAAGGGGCTGGGAATCTTGGGCATGCACAGTAGTTCTCTGCGGCTCTCCCTCAAATTCCTCCGCCTCTTTCCTACTGTGCAGCATCATAGGAATCGTCAGCTCATCACTAATTGCTGTGTGATTTGAGGGAGAGCCGCAGAGAACTACTGCACATGCCCAAGATTCCTAGCCCCACAGTGAATAAATTAGAAGACACTGCGGGGCGGGATCTCGGGTCGCACGTCCACGCAGGCGCAATAAGGAAGACATCATGTGATGTCAGTGGACGGGCAGCGCTAACTGCGTATGCCCAAGAAATAAGATTACAGCGCAGGTGCCAGGAAAATAAATGAACACAGAGGAGGCGGTGCCAAGAGGAAAGGAGGAAATGACTGATGGATGTGAGGCGTCTCTGTCCGGGGGGAAAGACCTGCCCCCCAGACAAACTGCAGGTATGACGGACAAATTATAAAATCAATTCTTTCAGTGGTGGAAAGGACGCCAAATAGAAGAGCCACCTTGACAGAATGCAGCATTAGTGCTGCACAAGGTGGCTCTTTTAGTTAAAAACGCCTGGGGGTGGTGACATGTTCCCTTTAACTATAACGATCTTTCATTTTAAATATTGATATACCGCATTATTCAACACCAAAAATACCTTGAATTCCATATTGCTGATGCTATGGCACTAAATAGTGCCATAGTGTTAAAATAAGTACCTTTGAGTGAAAAAAAATTGACAGTTCTGTTTAATATTGTGGACAATATACTTTCCACATGGTTACACTTTCTATGCAATGTGTCAAATGTATTTAAGCAGTGGAATGCACCAGTAACTCTCTAATTAAATCCACATGAATGTAGACAGAGTATTGTGCTGTTTTGCTGATATAAGATGAGTCCGATTTATTCTGAAATTTAATGAAAATCAGGTGTACAGATTGGAGAGATAATAAATTATGGAACTGCCATGAGCAAAACAATACTATGAGAGCATAGAAGTATAGTGATAGGAGCTACCTTTAGAGAAACATCAGAATGGAGTATAACATAACTACCAACTAGCAATCAGATATACATTTGACACTATAAAGTAAGATCAACAAGTTATCTGGCTCCTTGATTAGTTAAAATAAATCCATGAGACTTGGACTAAAATATTCCTATCATGAAACTTTTACAATTGGCAATGGTAACTAATTGAGATTAGCGGATCGATTTTTAGAGGATCGCGTTTGAGTCAAGTTTCCTGAAATTCCAGGTTTCACCCAAATTCAAACATTTTGAATGATGGTCACTGAATGTGGTGGTCAGTTTCTGGGCCATCACAGATCAGCAGTTCCAAGCTGAGCACAGTTTGTACACCCAAATAATTTTCCATTTCCAAAGTCACTGGGTAAGTGTATGAGTGAAAGCTCTAATGGTCAGTGTCACATTTTCTCTTTTTCACCTGGAAAGTGTAAGTTCTTATGGTCGGTGGGGTCTCATCTGCAAAATGCAAGCTCTATTGTTCAGAGAGGTTCTCTCTCTCACCTGTAAGGTGTAAGCTCTTATTGTCACAGAGATCCTATCACTCTCTTTCACCTGTAAAGTGTAAGGTTTTATGGTCAGTGAGGTTCACTCACTATTTCCTCTTGCCCACATGTAATTTCTGAGCAAATACAGTATTGAAATTTGGGTATATTTTTTCACCTCAAATCAAATTTTGGGGGAAATTAATTAAAGTCGGCAAATTGTAATGTTAAAAAAATCATTTATCTCTAGTGCCAATGTAAACTACAATGCTTCCAATGGAGGACCAAATATGCTTGGATCCTCCAAAATACTAAGGATTCATTGTGGAAGTGATAATCATGTCATAGATTGATCTTAAAACTTAGAAAAAAAGAGTATAAGCCATAGTAAAGATCACGTGTATAGATGGCCGAACCCAAACAGTAAAGTTTGACGTCCGTACTGAACACCTACTGTTCAGGCACGGACACCAAACACAGACTTCACCAGGAAGTCCATGTTACTGTTCAGGTTTGGCTGCCCGAACACTGGGTGTTTGTCGTTCTGTCACGTGCATGACAGCGCAGCAAACACTGCTTTTGATTGGCGGTAAAATCATCAGAAAGCCGCGGTTCCCATGCTTTCAAAAGACAGCATGAGCGCTCAGGTATGAGCAGAGGTATAAACTTTACCTCCGGTCACTGGTGTCAGCTGATGGGACTACTGACATTACCTGTGTTTTTGATAACCAGCCAGGCAAAACTCACAGCTGAGGACTGCAACCCTCAGCTGTCAGCTTCAGCAAGGCTAGTTATCAAGAATAGAGGGAAAGTGGGAAGACTCAAGCAAATAGATGTGCCATTTTTAGACAGCTGCAACCTACTATTTTTAGGCTGGAGGGGCCAATATCCATGGCCCCTTACCCGCCTGGGAATACCAGCCCCCAGCTGTCAGCTTTAGCAAGGCTGGTTGTCAAAAATGGAGGGACCCTATGCTTTTTTTAATAATTTATTTAAATAAATAAAAAAACAGCATGGGGACCCCTCTATTCTTGATAACCAGCCTTATTCAAACTGAAAGCTGAGGGTTGCAGTCCCCAGCTGTGAGTTTTGCCTGGCTGGTTAGCAAAAATACAGGGATCCTGCTCTGTTTTTCTTAAATTATTTATTTACAGCACAGCAGCGGCTGATGAATACTCCCATCCGCCATCCCTGCTCTCACTGGAATTAGTGGTAGCAGGTGTCAGATGATGGGATCAGTAATCCCATCAGCTGACACCAGAAACCGGCGGTAAACTTTATATCTCCTATCGCAGCTGAGCACTCACGCTGTCTTTTGACAGTGTGGGAACCACAGCTCTCTGAATGGCAGTGATGATTTCACCACCGATCAGAAGCGGTGTTTGCCACACTGTCATGCACATGACAGCATGGCAAACACTGGATGTCCGGGCCCCCATCTAAGTGAATGGGGTTCGGGTCCGGGTACTGTTTGGGTCCAAACTTTTTGTAACTGTTCAGCCAAACTCGCCAGACACAAACATCCATAGGTGTCCATCTGTATCTAGTCACGTGTAGGTAAAAAACTTGGTAAGATCACTTACTGTGGTTATAGTCAGAAGCAGTAGACTTTGGAGTCAGGTGGCATTCAAAAATTCAATGAAGAACAATAGAATTTTTAGAACATCATTAGAATCAGATCGCAGATAGATGCTACTGCGCAGGTGCAGCTGGCAACATCTTAGTGGAGATAATTTTGTTTGTTCTCAAGCAAGATGGCACCGCATGCGTCTGCGCAGTAGCAGCTATCGGATAGTCAATAGCTGCTATTGCGCAGTTATAACCAGCGCCATTTTCAAACTGATTTTTTTAATGAATTTATGCATGCCATCAAAGAAAATAATTAAATACACATTATAGATGTGGTCATGCTGCAGCACAGGTGTCTCCGCTGGAGCTTGCCTGCAGAAGGTGATTTTTTCTTCAATATATATAGAATATTCATAATGTAAAATAGGGGGGAGGTCACTAAGGGATCAGTGACCTGTCAGAAGCCATACTGATGAATACCTAATCAGAGCACCACATAACCCACCAAAGCACAAGTATATAAGTAACTTAAAACTTTTAAAATAAAGATTAAACAACAACCACAATATGGATTTCATCAACCAAGGTATTATTTTAATCAGTATATCAGCACCGACCTGGCACTCTATGTAGGTTACTAAGCACAATCCTGATGACAGGTTTCCTTTAAGAAAACCGAATAATGTGTTTGATAAAAATTACTTGGTCACTTTTCAAAACAATTGGAAGTGTCCTAATTTTCCTCCTTTTAAAGTTACTTTGTCATTGTAAAGAACTAAAAATGCTGTGGACTCCGCAGATACTTGTATATTCATCAGTGTCTTATAGGAGTGAAATAATAAACCACCCAGTCTATTTACATAAATGCATTGTTTGCAAGGTTCAATAATATTATCTATCACAGAGAATAATTCTTTACACAGATAATCAGATTTTTTATGACATCACAACACAAAATTGTTCAACATGTAATTAACAAGACTAAAACTTTATTTTCATAGTTTGTTTACCAAAAAATCTTTCTACAGAATTATGTGTAACTTGTTACTTGATTACTTTTATGATTTTAATTTACTTTCATTTTTTTTTTCTATCAGCTTTGATTTTCCGATGAAACCTCTTATTGAGTGAATTTCTGAAGGCGTTAGGGTAGATGTCAGCTTTCCCTTTTATTCGAGACAATATTTGATGTGCATATGGAAAATGATTTTTGCAGTGTGTTAGTGTAAAGGGAACAAGTTTTGCAGCTTGACCTATAGCCACAAGCTTTCCCTTACATGTGCATTTCATTACATTGAATAGTAAAATGGATTTGATCCAGACTGTCTTATGTTTCAGCAGTTTTATAGATTTGATTCCCAAAATAAAATATTCTATTTAATATTTCCCAACTTCTAAACAAAACCCTGAAATTAAATTATTTTCATCAATGAACCAAGATATCTATTATTTTTTTTACAAAAAAGGAGCTGTCTATTTTAGAAAGCCCACTTTACAAAGCTTATTTAGTCATTCTGTGTAATAAAGGGGGATCTCCATTTGTGTTCTCAAATAGCTGGGGCAGAGAAGGTCTACCTACAGTATATTAGTATATGAGCCTCCTGTGCCTCATTAGTCGGCGTGTTCCGGCATCTCTATGCTGCTGTGGTGACAGGGCAAAAGTCATATGTCCTATCATCACTTGCCGCATGACACCTGCGCTCATGACTTGCCGCACATGCATCATCTCCATTACTGGTCCACTCTCATTGGCCACATCCCCTTTTCTAAACTCACTGCTCCCTAAAGACGCCACACCTGATGAAGGACTTGATCCAAAACGCACGTCAGGGTGAGTTCCTGCCTGCCTGAGTGTGAATATAGGGGTAATTATTTACCAGTCTAACTATGCGCTATACTTACATCGATGGCCACAATTAGTATTCTGCACCCTTGCATGTGCTATATGTTGACCCATTGAAGATAGACTACTCACCATGGTACCACACTTATTCACCACTAACAGACTATATACTATGGTCCTATATTGACACATGCATTTGACTATTTTCTTATACATTACAATCACTTTCATGCATTTTTTTAGATCTATCTCCTTTTCCATAATAAGCTAAATCCAGGGCACATGCTATGCTGACATTTACATTCTACATTTCGTTCCATTTCAAGGTATATGCTTGCACTTTACTCTTGATATCTATATTATCTTTATTTATTCTTTGATTCCAGTTGGATATATTTTTGAAATTATTATTAATTATTATTATGGCACCATTTATTCCATGGCGCTTTACATGTGAGGAGGGGTATACATAATAAAAATAATACAGTAATCTTAAATGATACAAGTCATGACTGGTACAGGAGGAGAGAGGACCCTGCCTGCGAGGGCTCACAATCTACAAGGGATGGGTGAGGATACAGTAGGTTAGGGTAGAGCTGGCCGTGCAATGGTTTGGTTTATCGGTGGTTACTTTAGGTAGTAGGTTTGTCAGAAGAGGTAGGCAGCATTTGTATACAGCTTTTTACATTTTAGCCTCTACTTTGTAAGCACTATTTATTTGGCATTTCTTACATATATTTATATGTATATATACTCTTCTATCTCTTGATTATTATATATATCCATTGTTCCAGCATCCCTATATTAAACATACTGATCCCATAGTTACAAGACCATAAACAAGATCAAATAGTGTCTCACGCAAAAATACTAAAAATAGATTTTTATTGAAAAATATAATTAAAATTCATACAGGAAAAATTTATACATTCGTGCCTCAAACCAGACAACATGAAGGTTTCAAATTGAGGGGAACCACCGCAATTCATAAGGATCAGGGCTTCGTGCTTTATGCACATAATGCAAAAAAAGAATTGTTATATTCAAAAATATTGCACAAAATATGCTAAATAGGCTAATGGAGCTCAAAATGTAAAGTCCATAACTCAAAATGCTAAAATACATAGCAAAAGTACAAATGCAAAATTCACAGTGTATTAGTAACCTCCACATGTCCAGAGCTGACTATCTGAAACATGTCATGCTCTCTAGCCTTGAAAAAGAGCCCATGCAGCGCTCAATCCAGCTGCATAGCCACAGAAAAGCGAAAAACCCAGTTCAATTGTTCCTACCCGAGATGGTGGTCCCCACAAATGTAATATCCAGTGACAAGCTGATCCTCCAGACCCTGACGTGCGTTTCGTACGGCAAGTGCTTCTTCCTGGGGAAGAAACGCATGCACTAGCCTTTGTCTGACTACTCTAACTGTAAAGAACTCTTTCCTATTTACATCCTGGAATATGCTTTCCTCCATGGGTGATGAATGTTCTCTAGTCCTTTGTACGTTCTCTGGAAGGAATAAATCATGTGCAAGTTTTGTATATTGATCATGCGTGTATTTATACATGGAAATAAGGTCTCCTCTGTGGTGACTTTTTTAATCTAAAAAACCTGTGTCTTAGATAAAAAAAAATACCTTCTATTCCATTTAGTTGCATTAATTCCATTCTATCTTTCCGATATCTTTTTATATTTTAGAGTCCAAAACTAGATCTTATTTTTAAGATGTGGCCTTAGTCCAGATTCACATAGCGTTAATGCAGTCCGTTCAGCGCATAGCATTGACGGACTGCATTAATGCTAGTCACATAACGCGATCATATTATGTGAGCCCGCTAGCAGTGACGGACCCCCGGACACAGCAGCATCCGAAGGTCCGTCACAGAATGACGGCACATCGCTAGCGCATGCCGATTTATGGCATGCGCTAGCGATGCGCTCCTAATGGGAGTTAATGGCAGCATTAACAGAGTGCGTGTTATGCTGCAGTGTAGCGCAATCCGTTAAACGGACTGCATTAACGCAGTGTGACCCCAGCCTTACAAGGATTATCAAGAGCGGTCATAATGCATTGAGGAAACATGTTTTAATCTCTGTTTAAACATTTTATTTGCTTTTGCAGCCGCTGCCTGACATTGAGCTGCTGATCAGCTTACTAGCAACCAGATTACCCAAGTCAGTCAGTTTTTGGGGTTCCACAGTACAAGTATGGCGTTACAAAATTGATAATCTTTTCTTTGTTCTACAGATGTGTTTGCACAAACAAAAAATCTCATTAGATTTTGTATCGTCCTATTCTGAGAGCCAGATCTCTCTCTACGTGTCTATGGAGCTAAATGAGGATTTCTTTTTGGGGAAGACATGAAGTTTTCATTGGCATATAGATTTATGGATTAACTTGCATTCTATTTTGTTTTGTTTGTTTTTTTGAGGTGGGGAAGTTAGCTTTGATCAATAAAATTCCATCCTCCTTTGTGTTTATGGTGCTCACCATATGGGATAAGTAACACGTTAGTTTTAGAATATGGTTGTGGCCATTTTCCTTATTATTACATGCATGACCACTCCATTTATACAGGTGGACAAAGGTAACTATTTAGAATGCCAAATGAGAGGCATCACTCTTTGCTGTTGACCAAAACTCTTACTCTTTGTTTGATGTGGCATGTGATCTTGCAGGTCAATAAGTAGGATGAGCTGTGAGGAAAGCACACACAATAAGGTAGCCATATTTAAGGAGGAAGAAAAAATGGTGTTGCACACCAAGAGGATGGTATGGTGCCCCTGTTATTTAAAAACTTGTGACAGGTCCCAGGTAAAATGGCCAAAAAAGAAAAAAAAAACTTTAAAAGGCTGCACTAAAGGAGAAAGAAGAATGATGGAGGTACAATGCATTTCAACCCCGGACAGTCTCTATCAAATAAAAAAAACAACAGATCTGATTCTCCTACAGGGCAGCGTTTTGAAGTTGTTGTTCCTTTTTTGGACATCTTTCAGGTCAAGATACTCTTCCTTATCCATGTGTGGCATTATATTATGAGGGTGCCACCTACTGCTTTACACTAACTTCATTTTTACCAGTGATTTTTGCAGGGAAAGTAGCCCCAAACCTGGCATAGTGTTTGACGACAATATTTCTCACCATTTTTCTCTGATAACATCAAAGCAATTATATCATTGGGTTGATCAATCATTCAATTGTAAATTGTGGTGAAATCCCTACATATTAGAAGGTCTTTTCAAAGGGCTGAGGGAGTTTTTTCATGAGCTGCCATTTGCATGTTTCCCTTGTGTCAGAATTCCCCAGTCGCTTTGTTAATCTCACAGCCAGTATCTCCCTCAGCTTTTACTATGGGGTCAAGTGAAACGGAAATGAATCCTTGGTGATAGTATACCTGAGGATTCTCTAACTATTCCCTAGGGCTCAGTACAATACACAGGTTTCTGATAATCAATGTCCTTTGTCTCTGTTTGTAAAGTGTTCTTTATAAAGATATTGTTCTATATAGCTTTTTCCTGTTTTAGATCTACACAATGTCCGTTCTAATTGTGGATATATGCGGCTCTGTTAGTTAATTCATTGTTGACCAGCACTCCACGAAACTCTCTTCCCTTTATCTTGGATATGAAAGACATACAGTACTGTACAAAATATTTACACTGTTTTCACAAAATAAGAATGCTTTGACCTGGCAATGTTCCGCTTTTTTCGTTGTTTTCTTTTATTTTTTTTCTCCTCTTTTTTCAAGAGCCATAACTTTTTTAATTTTCTGTCCATATAACCTTATCAGGGTTTGTTTTTTTGCAGGAGGAATTGTACTTTTAAATGGCACCATTCATTTCATTGTGATGGACTGAAAAACTGTAAAAAAAATTCAAAGTGCACTGAAATTGCAAAAAAAGTGCAATTCCACAATTGTTTTTTGGGTTTTTTATTTACCATACTCACTATACAGTAAAAATACCCTGGCAATATGATTCTCCGGGTCAGTACAATTGTGCAGATACCAAACATATATAGTTATTTTTTTTTTACTTAAGTGGTGAAAAAAAAATTGATTGCTTCATCATCTTCCAAGGCCCGTAATGTTTTCAGTCTTCAGAATATGGGACTTTTTGATTACTTATTTTTGCTACCTGAGCAGATGTTTTTACTCATACCATTTTTTGGTAGATACAATGTTTTGATGGCCTCTGATTGCATGTTATTGTAATGTTGCGGTGGCCACAAAAGTAATTAGAATTTTTTTCTTGCTACCAAATACCAAATATGCTTGTTTTTTAAAGTTATATAATTAATTAGGCAAAAGGGAGGTGATTTAAACTTTTGTATTCTTTAAATATTTTTTAAAACATTTTTCCTTTACTTTTTATTGTATTTAATAATCCCCTTCATCAGAGGAGTATCTTCATGACAAGCATGGAGGTAATCAGCAGACCCCCCGGCTATCATGACAACCCAATGTCGCCTCGTGGTCACGGGCACATAGAATGACAATCCCACCTGCTAGCGGATGTTAAATGTTACTTTCAGAGATTGACAGCATTATTCAACAGGTTAACAAGCTGCGGGTGGAAGTCGGCTCCAAATTTGGCTGTTAGAGGCACATGATAGCTGACTAAATCAAACATCATCTGCAAGGAAAGATGTGAGCAGGGACATGACATATGATGTAAATTTGCAGCAGATGTCGTAAAGGGGTTGAAACAATGTTAATAGCTTTTTTTTGTTAATTAACAAAAACAAAATGTAAAATAAATAAAAAAATAGGAATTAAATCACTATTGGGCATGACTAAGAACAAACTTTGCTTGTAAAATAGCCTCCATTTTTCTTGGTAAATTGGCACAAAGGTAGAGATTTTATAGGACTATAATTGGGTGATCTTCTTAAACACATGTACATTGAAACAGTCACTGACTAAAACAGAATCCGCTGTCTAAGAATCAGCAGTCTAAGATGCTTAAATCTGCACAGTGAACAGCTTAACTCTGCTACAAAGGTGATGTTGAGGAATTTTCATGCCAAGTCTGAACACAGCAGCAAAACACATGGTAGTTAAACTGCACCAGTAAGGTCTCTCTTAGGCAAACATTTTAAACCAGATGGGGGTTACAAGATGTTCTGTTCAAGCTCTTTTGAAGTAACACCAAGAAATGGGTAACATTGAGAACCACAGACATAGTGGTTGGCTAGGGAAACTCAATGCAGCAAATTAAAGACACATACTGCTCATTTTCCTTCAAAATTTGACGCTATCCAGCAGTGTCATAAGCTCGAATCTATCAGAATCCAGTGTGATTCAACTACATCCATCTACTGTTCAGATAATTCCGTCTAGAAGATTTTTTCATGTAGTAATTGTGTTTAAAAAGATGTACCTTTAACACTGAATCAAGGCTAAGGGACTCAACTATGCATGAAAACATAGTGAGTGGGGTGCATAAAAATGAAAGCAGGTGCATTGGACTGATGAATTTCTATTAGAAATATTTGTTTATAACAGAAGGAAGTTTGTTCATCAACGGGCTTGAAAGTGATACAATAACTAGTGTCTGCAGCTTACAGTGAAGCATGGTGGAGGAACCTTGAAAGTTTGGGGCTGCATTTCAGCAATTGGAGATGGGGGTTTAGTCAGAATTAATAGTGCCATTAATTTTGAGACATACAGGCAGATGGATACCAATCTATAATGTAATAACATCAGAGAGGTGTCTGGCTGCACATTTATTATGTAGCAGGACAGTGACCCCAAACATACAACCAATGTCCTAAAGAACTATTTTTTGCTTATAGAGCAACAATTGGTACTGGAAATGGAGATATGTTCTCCACACACACTTGATCTCAATATCATCGAGTCTATATTAAATGATGAGATGAGGCTACACCCACAACAGACAATGCCAACCCTACACTCACAAATCTGTGTTTAATTCTCTGGGATGTTTGACACAACTTCTCTGCAGAATTCCATCAATTCCTTAAATTGTTTGCAAATGTACCTAGAATTATTGATGCTTTGAAGGCAAATGTAGGTCACACCAAATTTTTGTTTTGTATTTTTATTTCTATTTTGTTCATTCACTTTCTATTTTACTAATATATAAAATAAACTATTAACACTTATATGGTTTAAAACATCCTGCTTTAGCAGTATGTTTACCACACCTGCCAATAAACATTTGCACAGTGCTTGTATATTCCCTGTCACAAGTAATTACTCAACATAGTGTTAGAGATGCCATGCAATTAGGCACTTAGATTGTCAGCTGACATTCTCAAAAGAGATGAGCAAATAGATAACTAATAAAATTTTTAACAAATTTTGTGAAAATTATCAACTTATTTGATTCTTTATGGATTGATTTGTTAATCTATAATATAAACCTCAACGGGCATGCTAGTTAACCTATATGTGTGACAAATCTGAAGTTTTTGAAATTAAATTTAATTAATACAGCAAAATGGGGTCCATTGAGGCAAACATTTTGCTGTTTTATTGTGCAATCTTGGAAGGGATTAAAATAATAAAATACATTATACTCACCTGTTTTTTCACTACTTCTGATGCCTCTACATTATCCTTTGTTATGGTCTTAGGTTCTACCAGTGTTCTATTTCATTGAAAGATTATCCTCATGCGGTTGGGTGGTGGGTGATTTACTCATGTTTAGTTCTCACTAGAGTTGAGCGATACCGTCCGATACTTCAAAGTATCGGATCGGAATGGATCGGCCGATCTTAAAAAAAAGTATCGGTATCGCCGATTCCGATACCGGAAGTCCCATTCAAGTCTATGGGACTTCCGGTATCGGAATAAGAAAAACCCTGTTTTTGCCTTGTACAGCCTCTCTGGGGTCTGTACGGGCCTTTCGGGGGGCTGTGCCGGCCTGCCAGGGGGTCTGTGCAGGCTCCGGTGGTCTGTGCCGGCCTGCCGGGGGGCTGTGCCGGCCTGCCGGTGGTCTGTGCAGGCTCCGGTGGGCTGTGCCGGCCTGCCGGGGTGCTGTGCCGGCCTGCCGGTGGTCTGTGCAGGCTCCGGTGGTCTGTGCCGGCCTGCCGGGGGGCTGTGCCGGCCTGCCTGTGGTCTGTGCAGGCTTCGGGGGTCTGTGCAGGCATCGTCCGATGGGACTACAAGTCCCATCGGGCGATGCCTGCTACCATGACAGTGATTGACACATTAGCCAATGATGGGACAGTTGTAGTCCCATCATCCGGCTAATGTGTTGAATTTAAAAAAAAAAAAAAAAATTACATGCTACATACATGCTACATACATACAACATGCATATTACATACATGCTACATTCATACTACATACTACATACATGCTACATTCATACTACATATATACTACATGCAACATACATACTACATATATATTACATGCATGCAACATGCATACTACATATATACTACATGCAACATACATACTACATATATACTACATGCATGCAACATGCATACTACATATATACTACATGCAACATACATACTACATATATACTACATGCATGCAACATGCATACTACATACATACTGCATGCCACATACATACTACATGCTACATACATACTACATATATGCTACATACATACTACATATATACTACATGCATGCTACATACATACTGCATGCTACATACATACTACATGCTACATACATACCACATATATACTACATACATACTACATGCATGCTACATGCTACATACATACCACATACATACTACATACATACTACATACATACTACATGCATGCTACATGCATGCTACATGCTACATACATAACACATATATACTACATGCATGCTACATACATACTACATGCTACATACATACCACATACATACTACATACATACTACATGCATGCTACATACATACTACATGCTACATACATACTACATATATACTACATGCATGCTACATACATACTACTTGCTACATACATACTACATATATACTACATGCATGCTACATACATACTACATACATACTACATGCATGCTACATACATACTACATGCTACATACATACCACATACATACTACATATATACTACATGCATGCTACATACATACTGCATGCTACATGCATGCTACATACATACTACATACATACTACATGCTACATACATACCACATATATACTACATACATACTACATACAATACATTCATACAATACATACATAGACATACAGTACATATAACATAGAGTAACATACTTACCAATACTTGTCACATTGTTCCCCGAAGCCATTGTCTTTTACGGAATAAATATTAACATAACAAACCACAAAAATACTCACCCACGATCCGAAGCAGTCCACGAGTGTGTCCCACGACGATCTTGGGTAGAGAACTGCAGCATCAGCTGATGCTGCTGTTCTCTACGGGCTGCAGGAATCCAATGAAGGAAGGTAGGTATCCTTCCGCACTGTATTCCTCCGCCACTTAAAAAAAAAAAAGTCCCTAGTCTCACTTTATGCCATTGCTGTGTGGGAATTTCCCACGCAGCAATGGCATAAAGTGAGACTAGGGACTTTTTTTTTTTTAAGTGGCGGAGGAATACAGTGCGGAAGGATACCTACCTTCCGTCATTGGATTCCTGCAGCCCGTAGAGAACGGCAGCATCAGCTGATGCTGCAGTTCTCTACCCAAGATCGTCGTGGGACACACTCGTGGACTGCTTCGGATCGTGGGTGAGTATTTTTGTGGTTTGTTATGTTAATATTTATTCCGTAAAAGACAATGGCTTCGGGGAACAATGTGACAAGTATTGGTAAGTATGTTACTCTATGTTATATGTACTGTATGTCTATGTATGTATTGTATGAATGTATTGTATGTAGTATGTATGTAGTATATATGTGGTATGTATGTAGCATGTAGTATGTATGTAGTATGTATGTAGCATGCATGTAGCATGCAGTATGTATGTAGCATGCATGTAGTATATATGTAGTATGTATGTAGCATGTAGTATGAATGTAGTATGTATGTGGTATGTATGTAGCATGTAGTATGTATGTAGCATGCATGTAGTATGTATGTAGTATGTATGTAGCATGTATGTAGCATGCATGTAGTATGTATGTAGTATGTATGTAGTATGTATGTGGTATGTATGTAGCATGTAGTATGTATGTAGCATGCATGTAGTATATATGTGTTATGTAAGTAGCATGCATGTAGTATGTATGTAGTATGTATGTAGTATGTATGTGGTATGTATGTAGCATGCATGTAGTATGTATGTAGTATATATGTGGTATGTATGTAGTATGTATGTAGTATGTATGTAGCATGCAGTATGTATGTAGCATGCATGTAATATGTATGTAGTATGTATGTAGTATATATGTAGTATGTATGTAGCATGTAGTATGTATGTAACATGCATGTAGTATATATGTAGTATGTATGTAGCATGTAGTATGTATGTAGCATGCATGTAATATGTATGTAGTATATATGTAGTATGTATGTAGCATGTAGTATGTATGTAGCATGCATGTAGTATATATGTAGTATGTATGTAGCATGTAGTATGTATGTAGCATGCATGTAGTATGTATGTAGTATGTGTGTAGTATATATGTAGTATGTATATAGCATGTAGTATGTATGTAGTATATATGTGGTATGTATGTAGTATGTATGTAGTATGTATGTAGTATGTATGTAGCATGCAGTATGTATGTAGCATGCATGTAGTATGTATGTAGTATGTATGTAGTATATATGTAGTATGTATGTAGCATGTAGTATGTATGTAACATGCATGTAGTATATATGTAGTATGTATGTAGCATGTAGTATGTATGTAGCATGCATGTAATATGTATGTAGTATATATGTAGTATGTATGTAGCATGTAGTATGTATGTAGCATGCATGTAGTATATATGTAGTATGTATGTAGCATGTAGTATGTATGTAGCATGCATGTAGTATGTATGTAGTATGTATGTAGTATATATGTAGTATGTATATAGCATGTAGTATGTATGTAGCATGCATGTAGTATATATGTGTTATGTATGTAGCATGCATGTAGTATGTATGTAGTATGTATGTAGTATGTATGTAGCATGCATGTAGTATGTATGTAGTATATATGTGGTATGTATGTAGTATGTATTTAGTATGTATGTAGTATGTATGTAGCATGCATGTAGTATGTATGTAGTATATATGTGGTATGTATGTAGTATGTATGTAGTATGTATGTAGCATGCAGTATGTATGTAGCATGCATGTAGTATATATGTAGTATGTATGTAGCATGTAGTATGTATGTAGCATGCATGTAGTATATATGTAGTATGTATGTAGCATGTAGTATGTATGTAGCATGCATGTAGTATGTATGTAGTATGTATGTAGTATTTTTTTTTTTTTTTTTAACATTTAACACATTAGCCGGATGATGGGACTACTACTGTCCCATCATTGGCTAATGTGTCAATCACTGTCATGGTAGCAGGCATCGCCAGATGGGACTTATAGTCCCATCGGATGATGCTTGCACAGACCCCCGGACATCAGCACAGCCCCCCGGCAGGCCGGTACAGACCCCCACAGGGTGCACAGACCACCGGCAGGCCGGCACAGCCCCCCGGCAGGCCGGTACAGACCCCCACAGGGTGCACAGACCACCGGCAGGCCGGTACAGACCCCGGGCAGTCCACACAGCCCCCCGGCAGGCCGGCAGAGACCCCCGGAAGGCCCGAAATGACGGCGCATCATGATGCGCACACACCGCGCATCATGATGACGTCATTTCGGCTGTCAATCAAATTTGAACTTCCGATTCCGATGCCGACTTCTGATATTGAAAAAATATCGGAAGTCGGTATCGGAATTCCGATACAGCAAGTATCGGCCGATACCCGATACTTGCGGTATCGGAATGCTCAACACTAGTTCTCACCTCTTAGGAATTCATTCTTCTCATCCCATGCAGTGACTTTTCGGGTTCTCTTTCAAATTCTACTATTCGTTTTGTATTTCCTAATGCACCTTTTTTGACAATTTTTGAAATTTACAAGACAAAATTAAAGCTTATCTGTAACATCACAGCTATAGATAGACAGACCCATAGATTTTTGGGTCCAGTAGATTCAACTTAAAAGTTAAAAAAAAAGTTCTGGTACCAGAACAGTACCCCAACCCCATTCACTTGAATGCGTGGCCCGAACATCCAATGGTTGCCAGGCTGTCATGTGCATGAACATGTGGCAAACACATTTTCTGATCGATGGTAAAATCATTATAGTCATTCAGACACCGTGAGCCCGCAGCTGAGATCGGAAGTAAAAAGTTTACCTCCGGTCACTGGCGTCGGCTGATGGGACAACTGCTCCCAAAAGCTGACTCCTGTTGCCGCTAATAACAGCAAGAGCAGGCGTCAGCTCAAGAGAGTGTGTTCCCCTAGCTTTTTGACAACCAGCCAGGTAAAATTCACAGCTGGGGTAGCAGCAATAGCAAGGCTGGTTATCAAGAATAGAGGGGTCTCCACGCTGTATTTTTAAATTATTTAAATAAATAATTTTAAAAATGACCTAGGGTTCCCCCATTTTTGGCAACTAGCCATGCTAAAGTAGACAGCTGGGGGCTGGTATTCTCAGGCTGGTAAGGGGCCATGGATATTGCCTCCCACAGCCTAAAAATAGCAGCCGCTCAGAAAAGGCACATCTATTAGATGCAACAATTCTGAAGCTTTGCTCGGCTCTTCCCACTATCCCTGGGGTGGTGGCAAGTGGGGTTCATATTTGTAGGGTTGATGTCACCTTTGTATTGTCAAGTGACATCAAGCTTTCACCTTAGTAATGGAGAGGTGTCTATAAGATGCCTATAGATTACAAATCCTATAGTTGTATGGTAAATAAACACACAGCCAGAATAAAAACAAAACACACTTTTCCATTTTTATTTAAAAATAACAAACACAGCTATACTCCCCTAACACCCATTCCATTCTCCTGTAAGGAAACAAAAATAAAAACCAACCATATCCCTCACCTGTCCATTGCTCTGTCTCACGCCATAATCCATGTCTGTGGATAAATAATTTTCAACCTGAATGGTACCAAGATTCCTCCATCCAGGCCGAGAACCACTGGGAGAATGAGCGTTTGCGATATCAGCGTCTGTGACCATTGGTGACGTCATCGAGGTTACCCACGGTTACTAAGCCTGCAAGCCGGGCCAAAAGAACTCTGGTAAACTCAGTGAGATCACTGCTCACACAATGAGAAAAGGTATTATGGTGCAGAGGTGAGATCACTGGAAGAAATTTCTTACGGTGAACTGCTGTGAACTCACCGCTGCATCTTGAGACTTCTTCTCATTGCAAATAGTTCAGGAACCCGCTCGCTGCAGCTCATTCTTTCTTGCTTCTCAGCCATCATTTATGCTGAAGAGCGCATGTTGCACAGATGGATTATGGCATAGGACACTCTGGATTCCCTCCATCCCTTAATCTAGCCATCCCTCATTCATCCATCCCTCATCCAGCCAACCCCCCATCCATCCATGATTCATCCATCAAGCTATCCCTCCATTCTACGCAGCCTCAGTGACCGGCAGTTCGAGCCTGGATGTTTTGGGTCTGGCTGTGGATCCCAGAATCATACACAAAGTACATATCTTTGTTATCAGTTGTGCCTGGCACAACTAAGGTATAGAAACCTAGACTTACTGAATAGCGAGATCCCTCTGACTTCCATTTGGGCCTTAAACAACTTTCCCAATATCCACTTACCAAACACAATAATAAGTCAACATTAGTTATTCATGAAATATCATTAGTGAGCTGAGCAAATCTCTCAGCAGTTTATTTGGACAGATTTGCTCAATTTGTGTGTGAGGGTAAGATTACATTTGCATTACATAAATTATATTCTAATCAAAAGTGTCAGGAAAGAGGGGATATAAAAAGGAGCAAATTATTATTTTTACCTCTCCACCAATTCTCCAACTGCTCTAATTTGGCCTTCTTTTCACTCTAGACCTAACATGTCCATACATGAATGATGTGAACCATGCCCCATATAAAAGCATGGGGAGGCACTGCCAAAAGATTCCGAAAAAGAAAGTGACTGAAGATTAGCAATTGGGGATCCAGATGGACAGCTATGGAAAGGTTGAAGCAGAGGTGTATATAGTAGATTATTGTTGTTTTTTCCACCCCTCTACAGCCATCAGACTTCTGCAACATGTCAGCTAAGTGCTATTTTTCTGTATTCATGTAAATCAAGTCCCCTGTAGACTCCAAATATTTGGATGAAATTTATAGTGAATACAATTACTTGAGAATTGATTTCCTCAACTCCACTCATCAGCCATTCAAAATTATAAATATGCTATGTATAGCATAACCAAGGCAGAATGTTAAAGAAAATTACTTCATTTGATACACTGCAGATATATATTTTTAAATATTCACTGTTATATGTTGGAATGAAAGTACCATTCCATCATTTTATAAATCCATTGCATTCTCCTTGTTGCTAGTTAAGAAAAAAATAACATAAAAAACAAATATGCTTTTACTCTCGAGACATGCAGAGACAAGGTATATTATCTGCTCACAATATGGCCTTTCATCCTTTTCACCATAAATCTGCAGCTTTATTTAAAAGGTCAGACAAATATTTATCACGCAAAACTATGTAGGATAAGATTCTATGAAGACAGGGGACACGAGAAGGATACACAATGGCAGCATGCACAGTTGTTTCGCTTCATACCAGTACGGCCTACCGTGCCATGGAAGGGCTGCTGCGTACATGTGGAAAGTATTTAATGATACCGCTCATGTAATCCCAGATATGTCATTAACTGTTTTCTTCTATTTGATGTACTTGCCAAAATATTATGTCTAATAATTTTCTTTTCCTTTTTATAAGAGAATTTTATGCTATATCCCTGTAAAAAAATATAATAAAATAATAAAAAATAGGACACTGTTACCATCATTTCTGATGAGCACAAAGGAAAAAAATATATAAGAAAGACCCATTAATCTTTGTTCCACGAAAAGATAAAAAGCATCACGCGTGTGAAAATGGCTTTGACCTTCGCCCTCTTGATGTTACTAGGTCTGTCACTCTCTTTGCTCTGATTAAATACGTATAGCATCATTCACTGTAGGCAGAAATCAAAGACGGAAATCTAGGGTTACAATACAAAGCATATTATTTAATCACAGCTGGGATCATACAAACTATTTTTATCTTTTTTTTTTTTGTCCCCTTTCTTCCAATTTTTTTTTCTTACTTGTTCTAGTTATAAAACAAATGTTATACACTTTACCGGTTTAGTGACAATATCCGCATCACTGCGGTCAGGTGATTATTTACGGCATACATATACTTTATGTCTCAAGTGCAATGAGATTTAAAGAATTGCTCCCTGCTGAACTGAACGAATTGTAAAGAAGGAAATATGAAGAATGATTTCAGTCGTAGAAGACGTTTTGTATAAATGCTGTAAGACGTACTGCTGATTTTAACAACTTAGGACACCTATGGATATTTACAAATTGCCATTTAGACTTGGCAGTTGCTAAATTTGGCATAAAGTACTGTATAATAGTGTCAGGAATGCCACATTTGAACAATAAATGGAGGCTACATATAATGGCTCATTCTGCTGTGTATCAACTATTCCGATGTAGTGTATGTGTTGCAATTCAGAAATCATGACTTATCATTAAAAATAGATCTATGGATTGTAAGTTCCTTTTCTAGTGTTTCAGATACAGTACCTACTGTATTATAAATTAATATTTAGATTTGATATTATTAGATATCATATTGTTGAATAAATATATTTACATTTCTTAAAGGGGTTCTCCAGGTATATTATATTAATGATCTATCCCCAGAATAGGTCATCAGTATCAGATCAGTGGGAGTCTGACATTCCACCAATCAGCGGTTAGCAGCTCAGTTGATTGCTGGATATATGGATTGCACAGAGCTGCATTACATAGCGTCAACTTGTACCATGATACATCATCATCAATATTATAACCACAGAGAAAGCCTTTATTGTTTCCTAACTTCTGTGTCAGTACCAAGTCTCTTCTACTTCCATGCGATTCGTCCTTTCAGTAATGAATCTACCACTATGTTTCCTAACATTTTTTATTAATTCCCCATAAAACCAAGTTGAGTTCTCGAAGACCAGCCTAACGTGGCCCTTTGGGGCACATCATTTTTAAAAATTCCTATATTTCAAAATCTATAACTTTCTAATCGCACCATTGATGTAGGTGTATGAGTGCCTGTTTGATGCCGAAATAGTTATATTTTTCAGCGATATCATCTTGGGGTAATTATAGATCAAGGTAAACTTTAACTCTTTTTGCTGTAAATGGAAAGCGAAACAGGAACCAAAGTTTAGATTTTTGTGGATTTTTATGTTGGTCACTATACTGTGAACATTTTTTTTTCAGATCGTGCAAATGTAGTAAATATGTATAGCTTTTGTACATTTTAGTAGTTTTGCATAATAAAAAAAGTTTTCTTCCTAGTGTACTGTTCCCCATCCTGGGTTCCTTTTTGGTTTAATGCCCCAAATTTTAATAATGACCCAATCCTGGGCCCCTTCCAGTAATAATGTCTCCCATCCTGGGCCTCTTCCTGGTATAATGTCCCCTATCCTGGGCCCCAATCTGGTATAATGTCCTCCATACTGGATTACTCTCCCTTATCCTGAGCCCTTTTTTCAGAAATAATGTCCCCCATCCCGTCTATTCTTGGTATAATGTCACTGATCCTGGGCCCCTTACTGGTATAATGTACCCCATTCTGTTATAATGTCTCCCATCCTGGATTTTTACCTGGTATAATGTCCTCTCACCTTGTAGTAATATTTCACATCCTGGCCCCTTTCAGAAGTAATGTTCCCTATCCTGTGCTCCTTCCAGTAATAAAATTCCACATTCTGTGCCCCTTCCTAGTATAATGTTCCCCATCCTGAGCCCCTTCTTGTGATAATGACACTCATTCTGAACTCCGTTCAGTAATAACATCCCCTATATTGTGCCTCTTCCTCTAATAATGTCCCCCATGTTGACCTCCATCCAGTAATAATGTCCTCTGTCCTAATGCTCTTTTCCAACACATTTAAAAAAATAAATGATTCTTCCTACCTTATTTGACTCCCATGACGTGCAGCGTCAACATAGGTCAATAGCTGACTTTGCCGTGCTGTCCATGGGTGGTGCATGATGTCCATCACAAGAGCCGTCCATACTGGGCACACCAACGTCACCTGCCAGCTTCTGATTGGCCGGTGTCATATTTTCCAGTGCAGGGAGTCTGTGGATTTCAGCTGAAATAGGCATTGGTGTTGGTGGGCCCTCCTCCTGCATGGGCTAGGATCATTACTCCCCAAGCTCTAGAATGTATACCAGCTGCATAGTTTATCATGACATATATATATATATATATATATATATATGAATGTCATGGTCCTGCTGCTAATCAATTGGCCACAGTGACATTGCCAACTGGATTAAATCTTAATAATGCTACAAAAGCAATGCTTTTGTGTAGTGGAAACAATGATGAAACTTTCATGAAAAGAAGTACATTAGTATGCAATGCATACTTGCATTATTTTGAGTGAACATTCCCGTTAAATGTCCTGAGTAGAAGACATCCAGAAATTGTCTATAGACAAAACATGCATGAATGGCTTATCAAGGTAAGTTAAAGTCTGGATGTTCCCTACTTCCCTGGACTTGCGAGGTTGTATTACTAAGTTTTGTTAGCTAAGATATTGTATTGTACTGTCATGTTATGCTCGTGCAGTCCGTAAATACCTACACTAGGTTAAACTTGTGGTTCTCCCTGGCTTTGGGTACTATACTACTTTTGTGTCACTGCTGTCACTACCCTGGAAATATAGGTCCGGGAGGAGTTGCCCTATATGTGATATATAATATCAGCAATAGAATACATAAACCAGACATATCTATATAAACATGTGTGTCACCAGTCCAAAAGTGATGCCGCGATGCATTTCTCCTTTGAATTGAGGTTCCTCAGGAGGCCATTGAACTTCTTTCCGTAAGATCTAATTTGATCTGAACGCCATGATTGTAGCCATACTTTTCACATTTATACTGCAACTTTTTTGTTTTTTTATTGTCCAATATCTATAATATCTGAGGACTGTATTCGCTTCATATCTACTGTCTGGGCACATTCCTATGTGATAGCTCTCGTGTATCTTCCCATAACCTAAGGGATATATAGAATATCAGCAAAGGGTGAGACAATGTCTTAGCAGGGCCGCCAGTATTACGTGTGTCAATCTCCACAGTTAGGAAGGTATCAGTAAGAGAGTGCTTAAGGGTCATTTTAACCCCTCAACTCATACTACCGGTTCTATAATCCCAGAATTTCTTTTTTTTTTTTCATCTATTCATGGTGTTTGTTTTGTATTTTAATTTCAATTTAATAAAGTATTAATTTTAACAGTAAGGGAGATACATATTAAGTCATTTAATTTTGTCAGTTCTTAGCCCCATAAAAATTCCCGGATAAGGCTGGTTTCACATTTGCGTTTTTTAGCGCTGGAAAAAAACGCATATGTGCGCATGCGTTTTTTCCCCTATATTTAACATGGGTGCGCATACCTGCGCGCTTGTAAGCGCATGTATGCGATTTTCATGCGCTGCGTTTTTTTGGGGTGTGCGTTTGTATTTTCCAGACGCAGCATGTTGCATTTTTTGGCCCTGCAAAAAAGCGCATGCGCACATATGCGCACGTTTTGCGCTAAAAATGGCCATTATAGCCTATGGATGCGCATATGTGCGCACTGGCATGCTCATGTATGCGTTTTTTTGCATATGCGTTTTTTTTTTTAACCATGGAATTTAGGGGTTTGGGTTAGAGTTAGGGTTAGTTAAGGGGGTTTAGGGTTAGGGTTAGGGTCAGGGTCAGGGTTAGGGTTGGGGTTTGGGTCAGGGTTAGGGTTAAGTATGGTTTGGTTAAGGGTTAGGGTCAGGGTTAGGGTCAGGATTAGGGTTAAGTATGGTTTTGTTAAGGGTTAGGGTCAGGGTTAGGGTTAGGGTTAGGGTCAGGGTTAGGGTTAGGGTCAGGGTTAGGGTTAAGTATGGTTTTGTTAAGGATTAGGGTCAGGGTTAGGGTCAGGATTAGGGTTAAGTATGGTTTGGTTAAGGGTTAGGGTCAGGGTTAGGGTTAGGGTTAGGGTTAGGGTCAGGGTTAGGGTTAGGGTTAGGGTCAGGGTTAGGGTTAGGGTCAGGGTTAGGGTTAAGTATGGTTTTGTTAAGGGTTAGGGTCAGGGTTAGGGTCAGGATTAGGGTTAAGTATGGTTTTGTTAAGGGTTAGGGTCAGGGTTAGGGTCAGGATTAGGGTTAAGTATGGTTTGGTTAAGGGTTAGGGTCAGGGTTAGGGTTAGGGTTAGGGTCAGGGTTAGGGTTAAGTATGGTTTTGTTAAGGGTTAGGGTCAGGGTTAGGGTTAGGGTTAGGGTCAGGGTTAGGGTTAGGGTTAGGGTCAGGGTTAGGGTTAGGGTTAGGGTCAGGGTTAGGGTTAGGGTTAGGGTTAGTTAGGGTTTAGGGTTTGGGTTAGGGTTAAGTATGATTTGGTTAAGGGTTAGGGTCAGGGTTAGGGTTAGGGTTAGGGTCAGGGTTAGGGTTAGGGTTAGGGTCAGGGTTAGGGTTAGTAAAGTCATGGTTTGGGTAGTGTGAGGGGCCACCTAAAAATGTTGGAAAAAAACGCAAACGCGGTAAAAACGCACTAAAAATGCATACAAACGCATAAAAACGCTGCGTTTTTTTCATGCATGCTCATAAAAATGCTTGAAAAAAACGCAGCAGTTGTATGCTTTTGTATGCGTTTTTTCAATGCGTTTTTTTGCGGGAAAAACGCGCTGCAAAAAAAAGCAAGTGTGAAACTAGCCTAACCTCTTTCAGGGTAATTTGACTGTTGGAGGAATACAGAAGGTAAAGCCAGACACTAATAGGGAGTAATAGGGAGACCCCCATCTGATAAATTGGGAGAAGACTGCAAAAATATGGTCATGAGGATAAAACATAACCAGATTATTCCACCAGTTAGGCTGAGACACAACCTCTAGTTTTGCACAAAGCCTTCACCTACTACAGATAATGTGACCTCTGTTATGGAGAGAAAAGCATCGGTTTTGAAACAGAAATGTGCAGTTTTTGCCTCTCACTTCAACCCTTAATTTTCCATATTTTAGACAGTAGAAAAAAGGAAGACCTATTTCCTACTAATTAAAACTTCTCTGGTAGTGTAAAGTAGTGAAGGAGACAATGTCACACATTTATTGCACAAAGGTAGAATATGGATGTAATAGATTTATTGCTAGTTTTTATCTGCAAATATTATGTACTTTAGAGCACGCATATTATGTACACTCTGCAGCACACACATATACAGTGGGTACAGAAAGTATTCAGACCCCTTTACATTTTTCACTCTTTGTTTCACTGCAGTCATTTGGTAAATTCAAAAAGTTTATTTTTCTCGTTAATGTACACATTTTTTTCTACATTTTACATTAATGTACAAAAAATGTAGAACTTTTTGCAAATGTATTATAAAAGAAAAACTGAAATATCACATGGTCATAAGTTTTCAGCCCTTTTCTCAGACACTCATATTTAAGTCACATGCTGTCCATTTCCTTGTGATTCTCCTTGAGATTGTTCTACTCTTTCTTTGGAGTCCAGCTGTGTTTAACTAAACTAATAGGACTTGATTTGGAAAGGCACATGACACTCCCACCAGGGCCGTGGGGTACTCAAAACCGAGTCGGACAGTTCTTTGGGGAGGTCACGGCGCCGTAACCCGACTCCGTTGCCCTGGCTGTGCCGTAAAATGGGGAATATGTATATGGGATTTAACGTGATACCACCTGTGGTGACCGGCAAAGGATTGCTAATGCTGCTAAAGGAGACCGCTGGGGCCGATGGTGACACAGCTGGGATGGTTCTGCTACCCACAGGTGGAGCTGGGCCCCAGGGCTACCGGTTCCGTTTATGTCAAGATTCGCGTGCCTTGTGGTGCAGGACTCAGAGCGCAAGAGATCACTGGAGGACACAAGGGCTGTAATTTTCTTTTCCTTTACTTGATGGTTGATAGTACAGATCGGGGCACTGGTAATTGTGATTGTGATGGAGAGCTGGGCAGCCTGGAAGCAATTTTGTATACTCCTGGCCAGGTAGATATGCGGGCCTTAATTCTGCGCTGTCCTTCCTTTTTCCTCACTGCCTAACAGCTCACCCTCCTGCTGCTAACTGTCTCTCTCTGTTTTTTAAAAACAAACCATTGCCTGCATAGCAGGCAACTTGAGCCTATCACAGGTACTGCTCCTTTGTGTCAGCTCCAGTCTCAGGTATGCTGCTGTGCCGCTGGGTATTAGATCAGGCCAGGAGACCTGCAGTCCCCTGTCCTCCGGATTTAGCTGCTGGGACTTCAGTACCTGCGCAACCACGCACTCTGTTATCCAGTTCCTAGAGCACTGATCTGGGGCGAGTTTAATCACAGCTCCATTCCCCAGGTTCTGCTTGACTTCTCTCCTACTGACACCTGGTGAGGGGACCCCTCCGTGCTTCCAGGCATGACATTACTCCCTGTGAGGGAGGCTTGCCACTGTGGCAACCAGACTCCTGGGGGGGTGCCACACACACACACCTGTCTATATAAGAACTCACAGCTCACAGTGCATGTCAGACCAAATGAGAATCATAAGGTCAAAGGAACTGGCCAAGGAGCTCAGAGACAGAATTCTGGCAAGGTACAGAGCTGGTCAAGGTTACAAAAGAATTTCTGCAGCACTCGAGGTTCCTAAGAGCACAGTGGCCTCCATAATCCTTAAATGGAAGAAATTTGTGACCACCAGAAGTCTTCCAAGACCTAGCCATCCAGCCAAACTGAGCAATCTTGGAAGAAGAACCTTGGTGTGAGAGGTAAAAAAGAACCCCAAGATCACTTCGGCTGGGCTCTACAGATGCAGTAGGGAGATGGGAGGAACTATCACTGCAGCCCTCCACCAGTCTGGCCTTTATGGCAGAGTGGCCCGATGGAAGCCTCTCCTCAGTGCCAGACATATGAAAGCCTACACAGAGTTTGCTAAAAATGCATGAAAGACTCCCAGACTACCAACTGTTTACCCACTGTACACAACACTAAAGCTTAAGGGCCTGTCACACTAAGCGATATCGCTAGCAATATCGCTATAACGTCACAGGTTTTTGTGACGTTATAGCGATATTGCTAGCGATATCGCTATGTCTGATAGTTACCTCCGACCGCTCCCCCGCTGGTTATCGCTGATCGCGCGAGAACGTCCTGGACCGTTTCTCGTCGTCAGCTTCCTGCTGGGCTTCCTGTGGCGCCGATGAGTGACACGTGGACGCGGGTGGGAGGACGTCAGGATCGCCTAGTCTGACAGGTAAGTAGCGACCCCCAACCCCTGCTATGTCGCTGGTGAGATCTGCCTGTGTGGCAGCTCACTAGCGACCACTTAGTGATGCACCAGCGATCCTGACTGCTTCATATCGCTGGTTGGGATCGCTGATGCATCGCTAAGTGTGACAGTACCTTTACACAGTGCATGCACACCTAGCTCTGCTGTATGTACACAAAACTCAACTATATAAACACACAGCTCTGTTACATATACACAAACACACAGCAATGCAATACAGACATAACTTAGCGACACATACAACTTTGCTACTTGCAAACACAGTCTGCTACATACAGCTCTGTTGAAGCTTGACCCATTAACGACCGCCAATATGCCTTTGAATGGCAGCAGTTAGGGTTACTTATTACTCAATGCAGTTTTTAAAAGGCGCTGAGAAAAAAGGGTTTAGTGCCCCCCCAGCGTCAGAAAATCTCCAAGGTCTCGGCTACTGGGAGTCGGTTTTTATGGTCCCCTGTCAAGTGATCACCATTATCCACCGAATAACAGCGATCCCCCCCAAAAAAAAGGCTTATTTAACCCCATTCGGATGTCAGGCGTAATAGTACGCTGACCTTTGATATGGGATTCGGCACTGAGTCCACATCTTTCCCGGGTCATGTCAGCTGGTTTGAACAGCTAACATGTGCCCGGAATAGCTGCAGGTAGAATCGTGATCCTCCTGCAGCTATTAACCCATTAAATGCCTCTGTCAAATGCTGACAGCGGCATTTAACAAGTTCTTCCGACAATCAGGCCGGAAATCTGCCCACCGGTGACCCCCGTCACATGATCGTGGGTCACCGGTTCATTGGCATGACAGCCAGAGGTCTCCTGGAGACCTCTATGGTTGTGAGTGCCACCCGGTGGTCGGCGCTCATAGCAAGTGAGTAATTCTGCTATTCAGAAGTGATCTGATCATTGCCTCTATGTAGCAGAGCCGATCAGGTTGTGGCAGTTTCTAGTCTCCCCATGGTTTTTAAAACTATAAAAAAATAAAATTTCAAATCACCCCCCTTTTGCTCCATTCAAAATAAAGCAATTAAAAAAAATCAAACATACATATATTTGGTATTGCTGTTTTCAGAATCACCCGCTCTAGCAATAAAAAAAGGATTAACCTGATCGCTAAGCGGCGTAATGAGAAAAAAGTCAAAACGCCAGAATTACTTTTTTTGGTCGCCACGACAATGCATTATAATGTAATAACGGGTGATCACAAGATTGTATCTGCACGAATTGGTATCATTAACAACATCAGCTCGACACGCAAAAAATAAGCCCTCACCCAATCCGAGATCATGAAAAAGGGAGACGCTATGGGTATTGGAAAATGGCACAATTTTTTTTAACAAATTTTGGATTTTATTTTTCACCACTTAGATAAAAAAGAACCTAGACATGATTGGTGTCTATGAACTTCTAATTATCTGGAGAATCATAATGGCAGGTCAGTTTTAGCATTTAACGAACCTAGTAAAAAAGACAAACAAAAAACAAGTGTGGGATTGCACTAAAGGAACCAATGGGAAAAATTCCTTATTGTTGTCCGGTATTGGCCGGCAGATCTTAGAGGGTCCACTGAGCATGCATACACCATTTTTTTTTCCAGGAAGATGGCACGAAGGGTAGGGATGGGCGAATCTTCTCGTTAGGACTCGTTACTCTGCGAGTAGTAGGGGACTCGCAGGACTCTAACGAGTGCAAAAATTGTGTTGCAGTCTCAGGAGGCCAGATTTGCTAATCCAAATAGTTTGTTACAAAACTTTGTTTCAGTGACTGATGGCCAGATTTCCACTTAAAAATCATTAGACCTAATATTGGGGTGCAGCCAGTAGGCCCAATTAGCTAGTTCAAATCGATTGTGATAAAACTGTGTTTCAGTGACAAATCAGAAGGCCAGATTTTTACTTAAAAATTATTTTACCCAAGGGTCCTGTAACACCAAATGATGCACCAGCGATCCCGACAACGATACGACCTGGTCAGGATCACTGGTGCATTGCTACATGAACGCTGGTGAACTGTCAAACAGGCAGATCTCACCAGCGATCAGAACCAGCGAGGACGCTAGTATCCAAGGTAAATATCGAGTAACTAAGTGTGCGCGTCACTTAGTTACCCGCTGTGTACCTTGGATACCAGAGTGCTCACACTGGGAGCTGGTATCCAAGGTAAATAGCGGGTAACTAAGTGCCGTGTGTGCTTAGTTACACGATAATTACCTTGGATACCAGCTCCCAGCGCAAACACGCTGGTATCAAAGATACACAGCAGGTAACTAAGTGACGTGCGCTCTTAGTTACCCGATATTTACCTTGGATACCAGCATCCTTGCTGGTCCTGATCGCTGGTGAGATACCAGATCCCAGCATCTGCTTACAGCGCTGGGAGCTCGCTGATCGCTGGTCTCCCGCTGCCACACGCGATGCGTGCTGGCCAGCGGGAGACCAACGATCAAAAACTGGCCCAGGGTGTTCCTGCATGATCAGCGATACCCGGCGGGGGGCCGGTCGCTGATGCGTGCCACACACAGCGAGATCGCTGATGCATCACAAAATCAGCGATCTCGCTCTGTGTGATGGGGCCCTAATATTGGGGTGCAGCCAGGAGGCCCAATTAGCTAATCCAAACAGTTTGTGATAAAACTGTGTCTCAGTAATAAATCAGAAGACCAGATTTCCACTTAAAAATCATTAGACCAGGGGCCCAAGAGGTAAGGGGGCCCATTTCTACATCCAAAGTAGGTGCAATGTTGTGTATTTAGGAGCTCTTGGGCTGTAGAGGGCCCATATATTGTTATTGCACAGGAGTCCTTTTCTGTCTGTGTCCACCAGTGCATTAGGCCTAATATTGGGGTGCTGCAAGGAGGCCAAATTAGCTAATACAAATTGACTTTGAAAACACTATATTTCAGTGACAAAGCAGAAGGACTTAAAAATTGTTAGTTATAATAGTGTTGTTTAGGCACACTATCAAAGAAAATAAATAGAGATTGTTAATTTAGTGACAGGTGACTAACAGCTGTGGGCCTAAGGTTGTGAATTAGCAGGTTATAAGAGGGGAAGGCTGCATACAACATGAGTGGGGAAAAAGCGTGGTTGTAGTGGAAGGGGGAATAGGCTAGATCTTCACCAGGTATGTGGGATAGGTATTAATGTTAATGAAAGCTCAACTGAACAAACATTGTCTCATTCTATCTAAAGACCATTGACAACATCTTGTACTGGATGGGCCACTTGACTGACTTTTTTTGGCAGCCGCACAGCAGTATGCCTTGTAGATGAGGCTCAGAAAGAGCATGAGCTCCAGTTAATGACAAGGGCTGCATCAAGTGGCCTCTCCTCCTCTTCCTTCACCTTAATATTACACAAAGTTCAATCCTCAGAGGTGGCACCCCAAACAACCTTGATGCCAAAATTTTTCATGTTGGATTTGGGGCCAAACAAAGTAGGTTCCAAGCAGAATCCAGACCCTCATCATGAGATGTTAACCTCCAGGGGTGGAGGTGATCCTGAAGAGAGTCAGATACCAGAGACGCACGTGGACATTACTGTGGTGTCAGGGCTGGAAGAGGAGGAGGGTGACTCTCAGGTTGAGGAGTGTGAAAACAGATAGGTGAAGGATGAGGTGGTAGACCTCACTTGATGTGAACCCAGTGGTACGCAGCTGAGTAGCTCAGCAGAGGAGGTGGAGGAGGTTACCTTGATGCTTCCCACACAGACATGAAGTGATGCAACCACAACAAGCACTGCATCCTGTCCCCTGAAAATGTAGGCTGCCTATCTTTATTCAAAATGAACAAGTCATAGATCTCCAATGACTTTTGCACTCCGCTCACAGACTGAGCAAACTAGGCGATGGTGTAGTTTTTAGTATCATGCATTGATCTCGCATTACTCCAATCTGTGCCACCATTGTGGTGGGTTCTGTGTCTTCTACTGCTACTGCTGCTGATATTACAAACAAGTTTTTAAAATGTGGAGACTTCAAGTTGGGTCTCCATTTGGTGGGTTGCCTGTGGTGGAAGATGTGTCAGAGGTCTATTATAATATTTTGGCTCTGTGGAAATTGATGCCACTTTAGTGGTCTGTGACAATAATTTTTCGGAATGGGCAGACTCCAAATTGGGTCTCCATCTGGTGGTCTGCCTGTAGTGGAAGGGGTGTCAGAGCCATTTCTACTCTGGCGAAATTGATGCTACTTTAGTGGTGTGTGGCAATGATTTTTTGAAATATGGAGACTCCAAGTCGGGTTTCCGTCATGTGCAGTGTTGAGCATTCCGATACTGCAAATATCGGGTATCGGACGATATTCACGGTATCGGAATTCCGATACCGAGTACCGATATTTTTACAATATCGAATACCAGAATCGGAAGTTCCCATAATGCAATGAGCCAGTTGTGTTAGCCATGTTAACTAATGGCTTGGCTGTGATTGGCTGCTGAAATGATGTCATCATGATGCGCGGTCTGTGCAGGCCTGCCGGGGGTCTGTGCGGGCTGCCGGGAGTCTGTACGGGCCTGCCGGGGGTCTGTGTGGACCTGCCGGGGGTCTGTGCGGGCCTGCCGGGGGATGTGTGTGTGCAGGCATCGTCTGATGGGACTACAAGTCCCATCGGGCCATGTCTGCTACAATGACAGTGATTGACACATTAGCCAATGATGGGACAGTAGTAGTCCCATCATCCGGCTAATGTGTTGAATGTAAAAAAAAACATACATACTACATACTACATACATACTACATGTGAGGAATCTGGGTCCTTCTATGCCTATTCAGGTACCCAGATTCTCACATTTATCTCCAGAGGCTAAGTCCTTTTTCCCAGCTTCTGAGCATGCTCACGGGACGAGCTCTCATTGGAGTTCAGGAGTCAGGTGCTCAGGTCCTACTCATGATTTCATTGGTTCTGCTCTGGGCTCTGGAGATTTCCGGAAGGTCCTGTACGCTATAAAAAGTGCGCATGGCTGTTCCGCCATGCGCTAGTATTTTCTATACTTGCTGCTGTGTGTCTGATGATGGATGCTTGGACTGGGGACTGACTCATTAAATATCCCCCTCCTTGGTTATTACGATTGTGTGAGTGATTGGGTCAGCTAGTGACAGCGCTAGCGCCAGCGCGCTCAAGCTCCATCTGTTGCAGCAGTCAGCGTCCTGCTTTGCGCATGCGATATTGCATTTGCAGTCCGTTTTAGCATTCGCAGTTGCGACGCCGTGCACACGTCCATTTACGGTAAGTCCGTTCAGCTGTAGTGATGTTACCTAACTACTCCGGTCCCTGGCTACCGTACATGTGCCGCTGTGATCCTGTGCTGTTAACAGGCTCAGCGTACCATTTTCCTATGATTTCCCTGTGCAGCTCTGTGTCCCTAAACAGAAACTGCTTAGTTTGCACTTGGGTGATTTAGAACCCTGTGCACACTACCGTTTAATTGTTCTGCCTCTCTCAGGAGCGGTTTCTACACCTGCCGCACGGAGGACCCCGGGCGGTGAACACGCTTTATTTATATTTTTATTTAGCATGTTCCGTCGTCCATAATACTACATACATACAACATTCATAAAACATGCATACATACTACATACATACTTCATATATACTACATTCATACGACATACATACATACTACATACATACTACATATATACTAAATTCATACAACATACATACTACATACTACATGCATACTACATACATACAACATTCATACAACATACATACTACATACATACTACATACATACAACATTCATACAACATACATACATACATACTACATACATACTTCATATATACTACATTCATACAACATACATACATACTACATATATACTACATTCATACAACATACATACTGCATACTACATATATACTACATTCATACAACATACATACATACTACATAATACATACATACTACATATATACTATATTCATACAACATACATACATACTACATTCTACATACATACTACATATATACTACATTCTTACAACATACATACATACATGCTACATACAACATACATACTACATACAATACATTCATACATTCATACAATACATACATATAGACATACAGTACATATAACATAGAGTACATACTCACCATCACTTGTCACTTTGATCCCCGAAGCCATTGTCATCTCACTGTAAAAAATATTTAAATAACAAACAACCAATATACTCCCTGATCCGCAGAAATCCACGAGTGTCCCACGAAGATCTCCTGCAGTGCATCACTGAGAGGTTACTATAGTTCACTGGTCTCACTTTATGGCAAAAGCTGCGTGGGAACTTTCTCACACAGCAATGCCAAAAGTGAGACTAGGGACTATTTTTTTACAGTGGCAGAGAAATACAGTGCGGAAGGATACCTACCTCCCGTCATTGTATTCCTGGGGCCCCTAGAGAGCAGTCGAATCAGCGGATGCTGCTGTTCTCCACGGGAGATCATCATGGGACACTCATGGATTTCTGCGGATCAGGGAGTATATCGGTTGTTTGTTATTTTAATATTTTTTACAGATGACACTGGCTTTGGGGATCAAAGTGACAAGTGATGGTGAGTATGTACTCTATGTTATATGTACTGTATGTCTAGATGTATGTATTGTATGAATGTATGAATGTATTGTATGTAGTATGTATGTAGTATGTATGTAGTATGTATGTAGTATGTAGTATGTATGTAGTATGTATGTATGTTGTATGAATGTAGTATATATGTAGTATGTATGTAGTATGTATTTATGTTGTATGAATGTAGTATATATGAAGTATGTATGTAGTATGTAATATGTATGTATGTTGTATATATGTAGTATGTATGTAGCATGTATGTATGTATGTTGTACGAATGTAGTATATATGTAGTATATATGTATGTTGTATGAATGTAGTATATATGTAGTATGTATGTAGTATGTATGTTGTATAAATGTAGTATGTATGTAAAAAAAAAAACATTCAACACATTAGCCGGATGATGGGACTACTACTATCCCATCATTGACTAATGTGTCAATCACTGTCATTGTAGCAGGCATAGCCCGATGGGACTTGTAGTCCCATCGGAAGATGCCTGCACACAGACACAAAGACCCCCGGCAGGCCCGCACAGACCCCCGAGAGGCCCGTACAGACCCCACCCGCACACACAGACATGCACAGTGTCCACCCACGCACCACACACACTCTTCCCCCGTCCCGAACTGGATGTGCAAGTAAAGAAAGGATTTATTTTCATTCCGATATTTGTGCCCCATTGACTTGCATGGGGTTTCCGGTATCGGAATCGGCGATACCCGAAAATTTTTGGGTATCGGTCCGATCCAATCCCATCCGATATTTCACGATATCGGATGGTATCGCTCAACACTAGTCATGTGTGTTGCCAATAACAGTAGGGCTCCCATAACGACAGGCCTGCACTTACTTTCAGTCAACTACCCATGTTATTTTCCTTACATTTTTTTACCAATATTATTGTATGAAACTGATGTTTGTGCCATCTGAGTGTGGCCGGAAAAAAAAATTGGTGGTGTTGCATGAGGTATCAGGGCTCCCTGCTAAGATGGCTGACACTGCTCGCTTACCCACCAGGTCCCCATTGAAACTTCAATTCCGAGCTGTAAATGCTGGGCCAGACCCCAATTCCTCATGCATGACCCATGGCTAACTGCTGCTGTGCCATTTGCAAATTTCTTCTGTGGGTCAATTGGTGCCACTTTTAATGGTGTCTGCCCTTACTTTTAGCTGCTTGGAAAGCTTTTTGTCATCCCTTAAGGTGTTGTGTATATGTTTGGTTTGGTCTCCCATTGAATTTAATGGGGTTCAGGTACGTTTGTCCAACCGTTCTGCCAACATGTTTGGTGAACATCTAAACATTTGGCTAATCAAACCAACCTAACATTGAATGGTTAGCTCATCTTTGGTAGTGACGTGCAGGTGCTTGCAATTTTTTCTTCTGGGGATTGTGCTGTTCCATTGCATTGTTTCAGCTCCACGATCATATGGATCATATGAAGTTGCTTCTTGAGTATAATACACAACTTTTTTCCGGAATGTTTTCTTTCTAAAAGTATGTCTTATAGCCTCTAAAGTATGGTATACATCTTCCAAAGAATGCATACTTATTCAGCAGACAAGTAGAAAGTAAGCTGCTGCCATATCTCGGAGTCAACTTATAAAAATCCTCACCTGCCCAAAGATTTGCTCTTGGAAGTTAGTCAGGAGACAACCAAGCATTGGGTTGTCAGTGGATAACTCTTTTAATAAATCCTGCCATTCTAGAATTAGCAGAAAAAGTAAATTTCTTCCATATTGATTTAAAGTACTGTGCTACCAAGCATGGAATCTGCTGCATTCATCTTCACGATGAGGCGAAAGCGGCAGGAGAATTGAACTTATTGATCAATATCCATATTTGTGAATATTGGTATATGTGACATCCTATGTTCCTTTTCTCAGATGGTCATGTGAGTGGGTATAAGTGCCAATACTTCTAAAATTTAAAGGCGCCAAGTATAAGCCATGCTGATAAGCTAACGGAAGTTACTCTTTAAGTTAGACGTGCTGTAGATCCATTTTTACAGTACTCTAATTTTAACAGTTTCCTTATTGAATTTCTGCTTTAGCAATTTATCATCTTACCCATGATCCCATATCGAATAGCAGAAAACTTCTAGATTCAAGGTAGTTAGGCGCCTGTCAATCCAGTGTTCACAGCCAATCAAGAGAAACCCATGTCATTGCAATTTGTCACACATTTTTGCATGAATTGTTTTTCACTGAATCGGATAACCGTGACGTATTACCTCAGGCTATGTGCCTAGAACAATGCAGATAACCACAAAGAGAAACTGAAATAATTAACAAATATGTTAATGACGACTGTTAATGACAAATGCACTGCTACTTGAAGTCATTTACACAAAGCTAATGAAAAATGGCATTTCTTTCATGGAGATATGGATTTATTTGTGTGACTTGGAAGTTTGTGATGTATGTTAATTCAGTGAGATGTACAGAAGATAACACAACATGCATATTAAGTAATGGCATATTCATAGCTAGGTAAATCAAGAATATTTGATTTTATATATAGATTTTATACAAGGAAGCATTAAGTATGCATTCTTTCTTTACTTGAAATCTAATTTAGTTGAGGTGTTTTAACATATTTATTGTGTCATTTTTGGGCTTTGGGGAAATATATCAGGGATGAGCAAATTGATCAGTGGAGGAATTACTTTGAGTCAAAATTACTCAAATTTAACCCCTTACTCACATGTGACGTACTATCCCATCCATGTGCCCTGGGACTTAATTCCCAGGGACGAGATAGTACGTCACAGCGATCAGCGGCACCCACGTGGTGAGCGCTGCTGATTGCGGCCGGGTGTCAGCTGATTATCACAGCTGACACCCGGCACAATGTGTCAGGGGCGGTCACGGACCGCCCCAACACGTTAACCCCTTGCACACCGCGATCAAACACGATCGCGGTGTACCGAGGGTTAAAGGGAAGCATCAGCAGGGAGGGGGCTCCTTCCGTGCTTCCCTGAGTCCCCCACAGCAGCGCAATGTGCAGTGCTGCTGCGGGGGGCTCTATCCCTGCAGTTCCCCGAATCCAAGATGGTGACGTGGGCCTTCGGGGGCCTGCAGGGAGCTGGCTTCCTCATGCCTGCAAAGCACAGGCAAGGAGGAAGCCTATGTAGTGCCTTTGAGAGATCACTGATCTGTCACAGTGATCTGTGATGTGACAGATCAGCGATCTGTCACAGGACAGTGATGTCCCACCTGGGACAATGTAATAAAGTTAAAAAAAAAAAAAAAGTGTAGAAGTAATTTTAAAAAAATCGCTAAATAAATTAAAAAAAAAAAAATATTCCCTAATAAATTCATTTTTTCGAAATAAAAAAAAACAATAAAAGTACAGATATTTGGTATTGTCGCGTCCGTAACAACCCACCCTATAAAACTGTCCCATTAGTTAACCCCTTTAGGGAACCACTTAAAAAATAAAAATAAAAAACAAAGCAAAAAATAATGGTTTGTTATTATACCGCCGAACAAAAAGTGCAATAACGCACGTTCGAAAAAAAGAAACATATAAATATCCATGGTACCGCTGAAAACGTCATCTTGTCCCGCAAAAAACGAGCCACCACACAGCATCATCAGCAAAAAAATAAAAAAGTTATAGCTCGCAGAATAAAGCGATGCAAAAATAATTATTTTTTATATAAAATTGTTTTCATTGCATAAAAGCGCTAAAACATAAAAAAAAGACATAAATAAGTTATCGCTGTAACCGTACTGACCCGAAGAATAAAAGCGCTTTATCAATTTTACCACAGACGGAATGGTATAAACGCACCCCCCAAAAGAATTTCATGAAATGCTGGTTTTTGTTCATTCTGCGTCTCAAAAATCGGAATAAAAAGCGATCAAAAGATGTCACGTGCCCGAAAATGATACCAATAAAAACGTCAGCTCGTCCTGCAAAAAATAAGACCTAATATGACTCGGTGGGTCAAAATATGGAAAAATTAAAGCTCTCAATATGTGGTGATGCAAAAACTATTTTTACAATAAAAAGGGTCTTTTAGCGTATGACAGCTGCCAAAAATAAAAACTGCCATAAATAGTAAATCAAACCCCCCACTATCACCCCCTTAGTTAGGGAAAAATAATCAAATTAAAAGAAAATGTATATATTTCCATTTTCCCATTAAGGTTAGGGCTAGGGATAGGGCAAGGGTTAGGGCTAGGGTTAGGGCTAGGGCTGAGATTAGGGTTAGGGGTGTGTTGGGGTTAGGGTTGGAGTTATAATTGGGGGGTTTCCACTGTTTGGGCACATCAGGTGCTCTCCAAATGCAACATGGCATCTGATTTCAATTCCAGCCAATTCTGCATTGAAAAAGTCAAATGGTGCTCCTTCCCTTCCAAGTTCTGGCATGCGCCCAAACAGTGTTTTACCCCCACATATAGGGTATCAGCCTACTCAGGACAAACTGCAAAATAACTTTTGGGGTCTAATTTCTCCTGTTACACTTAGGAAACTAAAAAATTGGAGGCAAAATATCAATTTTGTGGAAAAAAAATGATTTTTTTATTTTCATGCCCGGGCTTTAAAAAATTCTGTGAAGCACTTGGGGGTTCAAAGTGCTCACCCCACATCTAGATAAGTTCCGTGGGGGGTCTAGTTTCCAAAATGGGGTCACTTGTGGGGAGTTTCAATAGTTTAGGTACATCAGGGGCTCTCGAAACTCACATGACACCCGCAGACCATTTCACCAAAGTCTGCATTCCAAAACGTCACTAATTCCCTTCCGAGCCCCGACGTGTGTCCAAACGGTAGTTTTCTCCCACATATGGGGTATCAGCGTACTCAGGACAAATTGTACAACAACTTTTGGGGTACAATTTCTCCTGTTACCCTTGGGAAAATAAAAAAATTGGGGACTAAATGATCATGTTTGTGGAAAAAATATGATTTTTTTATTTTCATGCCCGGGCATTATAAACTTCTGTGAAGCCCTTGGGGGTTCAAAATGCTCATCACACATCTAGATAAGTTCCGTGGGGGGTCTAGTTTCCAAAATGGTGTCACTTGTGGGGGGTTTCCACTGTTTAGGTACATTAGGGGCTCTCCAAAGGCAACATGTCACCCGCAGAGCATTCCATCAAAGTCTGCATTCCAAAACGTCACTACTTCCCTTCCAAGCCCCGACGTGTGCCCATACAGTAGTTTTCTCCCACATATGGGGTATCAGCGTACTCAGGACAAATTGTACAACAACTTCAGTGGTCCAATTTCTCCTGTTACCCTTGGGAAAATAAAAAAATTGGGGACTAAATGATCACGCTTGTGGAAAAAATACAATTTTTTTATTTTCATGCCCGGGCATTATAAACTTCTGTGAAGCCCTTGGGGGTTCAAAGTGCTCACCACACATCTAGATAAGTTTCTTAGGGGGTCTAGTTTCCAAAATGGGGTCACTTGTGGGGGGTTTCCACTGTTTAGGTACATCAGGGGCTCTCCAAAGGCAACATGACACCAGCAGACCATTCCATCAAAGTCTGCATTCCAAAACGTCACTACTTCCCTTCCAAGCCCCGACGTGTGCCCATACAGTAGTTTTCTCCCACATATGGGGTAGCGGTGTACTCAGGACAAATTGAACAACAACTTTTGGGGTCCATTCTCTTCTGGTACCCTTGGGAAAATAAAAAAATTGGCGACTAAATGATCATGTTTGTTGAAAAAATATGATTTTTTTATTTTCATGCCCAGTCGTTATAAACTGTGGAGCACTGGGGGGGTTCAAAGTGCTCACCACATATCTAGATAAGTTCCTTGGGGGGTCTAGTTTCCAAAATGGTGTCATTTGTGGGGGTTTCCACTGTTTTGGTACATCAGGGGTTTTCCAATCGCGACATGGTGTCCGATCTCAATTCCAGCCAAAAAAGTCAAATGGCGCTGCTTCCCTTCTGAGCTCTGCCATGCACCCAAATAGTTGTTTACACCCACATATGGGGTATCAGCGTACTCAGGACAAATTGCACAATAACTTTTAGGGTCCTGTTACCCTTGGAAAAATAAAAATTGGGGGTGAAAAGATAATTTTTGTGGAAAAAATATGATTTTTTAATTGTACCGCTGTACTTTATAAACTTCTGTGAAGCCCTTGTGGGTTCAAAGTTCTCACCACATATCTAGATAAGCTCCTTGGGGGGTCTAGTTTCCAAAATGGGGTCACTTGTGGGGGGGTTTCCACTGTTTAGGTACATCAGGGGCTCTCCAAACGTAACATGGCGTCCAATCTGAATTCCAGCCCATTTTGCATTGAAAAAGTCAAACTGCGCTCCTTACCTTCTGAGGTCTGCCATGCGCCGAAACAGTAGTTGCCCCCCACATATCAGGTATCAGCGTACTCAGGACAAATTGCACAATAACTTTTGCAGTCCAATTTCTCCTGTTACCCTTGGTAAAATAAAAAAATTGAAAATGAAGTATTTTTTTTGTAAAAAAAAGTTAAATGTTCATTTTTTTTTAAATATTCAAAAAATTCCTGTGATGCACCTGAAGGGTTAATAAACTTCTTGAATGTGGCTTAGAGCACCTTAAGGGGTGCAGTTTTTAGAATGTTGTCACTTTTCTGTATTTGCTATCATATAGACCCCTCAAAATGGCTTCAAATGTGATGTGGTCCGTAAAAATAAAATGGTGTTGCAAAAATGAGAAATCACTGGTCAAATTTAACCCTTATAACTTCCTAACAAAAAAAATTTTGGTTCCAAAATTGTGCTGATGTAAAGTAAACATGTGGGAAATGTTATTTATTAAGTTTTTTGTGTGCTGTATCTCTGTGATTTAAGGGCATAAAAATTAAAATTTGGAAAATTGCAAAATTTTAAAATTTTTTGCCAAATTTCCATTTTTTTCACAAATAAACGCAAGTTATTTGAATTAAATTTTACTACTACCATGAAGTACAATATATCACGAGAAAACAATGTCAAAATCACCAGGATCCATGGAAGCGTTTCAGAGTTATTACCTCATAAAGGGACAGTGGTCCGAATTGTAAAAATTGGCCCGGTCATGAACGTGCAAACCACCTTTTGGGGTTAAGGGGTTAAAGGTCCCAGTGAATTCTATTACTTGCAATTCAATTTGTGAGTAATAAGAAAAAATGCTGGGTGCCATTTTCCCACTTCTAAAGAATCAGAGATTGGGTATTAACATCACCTGCAACCGCGTGAGTTTCCATATTATGAGCTACAGATTTCAAATCACATGGTCTCAAGCAGCCAATCAAGGAAGTTATTACACCCAGTATAAGGACTCGCTCGCACGAGCGATGATACTCTCGTATTTCAAGAAAATTGGATCAATTATGGTACTGACACTGTGCAAATTCTGATCCGAGTTTGATCAGCGTGTCGGTTTACTGGAATCCGATTCTCTCGGATGAGAGAATCACAGCACTGGTGCTAAGAAGATAAAGAACTTAATTTATTCATCTTTTCCATTCTCTGTGTCCGGACTGTAGTCGGATGACATCCCAGTGCCATCCAATACACGCACCCATAGACTTGTACGGATACGCATGATCTGATTTGCGGAGCCACTCACAGAATGCTGTGATTTTTTTTCCTCAGTTTGATTCGGTCTGTAGAAAAAAACACAGATCTGCACCTCCCCATAGGATATCAATGGTCTTAGTGTTATCCAATAAAATGGAATCAAAATCTCACAGAATTCAAGAACAATTTACAAAATTGTGACAAGACTCATAGAACCTTTTTTAAACCCATAAAATGAAAGTAAGATTAATGATATAACTTTTATTACAAAATCTTCAGGTTTACTCAAATTACAGAGTTTATGTAACAAATGAATACACCTCACATCAAGTACTGCTACATCTAGTATTATACTGTATGTGACCTCCACAAATCTTATTCCACTTTTCGACTGAAGTAAGATTTGTGGCGAGGCATATGTTGGTATACACCACTTTTAACATACACTTCTTAGTGAATCTGACATCTCTGACTTTACCTTTACCTTCAAGACTGGCATATACAACGTCCGTCTTGATGAATCGATTCCTATGTCTTATAATAATTTGTCTCCATTCTACGCCCAACTGCTTGTTTTCCTGTTGTTTCTATGGCAGGGTTCCCCAACTCCAGTCCTCAAGGCCCACCAACAGGTCATGTTTTCAGGATTTCCCTTGTATTGTACAGGTGATGCAATTATCATCTGGGCAATCCTAAAGAAATTCTGAAAACATGACCTGTTGATGGGCCTTGAGGACTGGAGTTGGAGAACCCTGTTCTATGGGATGCGACAAGTAGAAAAGGGGTTCCACTGGTCGATCTAGTACAGTGGGTTTCAGCACATACATAGCATTTTTAGAACTGAGCTACTCCTACCATGGATGGTATCAAAGAAGGGGATGCGGCCTCCTTCATGACTGCAGAGCTCACACCAGGAAGCAGCAGCAATTCATGTGTGCTAGGAATTAAGAAGAGACAGATTCTGCAGAAGAGAGATGTGTATATAAGGGCTAAAAGTGTGTTATGGTATAAGAGAAAGCTGTGTATACCGGAGCTAAAGGTCTGTTATATTGCTGCAGAGAACAGTGTTTATCAAGGTGGGATATACTGCATAAGTGAGCAATGTTTATAGGGGAAGAAGGTGTGATATGGTGCAGGAGAGAGAAGTGTGTACTGGGGTTATAGCAGAGATGCAAAACTCAAATACACAGAGGGCCAAAATTAGAAACTTGGACAAAGTCATGGGCAGACCTTAATATTTATTAAAAAAAGTCTACAATTGTGAAAGTTTTTTCTTATCATCTAAGGCCTCTTTCACACTTCAGTTTTTTGTGTCAGTTAAAATCCGCCAAAAAGGCGGAAAAGCGGATCCGTTCCTAACTGATGTGAACGGATGCCACAGGATCCGTTTTTTGACGGATCCGCAGAATGAAGAAATTTAAAGGAACCGCTGGCCGGGAAGGAGAGAGAGAGAGAGAGTGATTTTTTTTCGTCCTCCAGAAAGGATCTCCCTGACTTCCTTTCTCCGGGCATGTGCTGTGGCAAATGCAGATCCAACAACAAAAAAAACGCTGCATGGTCCATCCAGGCATGCCGGCGGACGCCAAAAATGGATCCAACGGATGGCCATCCGTCAAAATCCGCCAGTAATGGAAGTCAATGGGGAAAAAAACGGATCCGCAAAAAAAAATAGCGGATCCGTTTTTTTCAAAACCTGGCGGATTTTGACTGATGGTCAAAAACGGAAGTGTGAAAGAGACCTAATGTGGAAACAAACGTAAAGGAGTTATCCACAAACAAATGACATTTTAATTAATAAATCTTAAGAAACAAACCACATGAACTGAGCCTTGGCTATTTCTGGAGCACACATAGAAATTATGGGGTCAAATAGCAAAAGTTCTAATTGGTCACCCCCCTCCCCAAAAGAAAAAAAAATATTCGATGCAGCAATTACAAAGAAATTTTCCTCCTATTAAAGCCCCTAAATTGTCCTTTCAGTGCCCCCATAAAGTGCTCTCCAAACACCAGTGTACGCCCATAGTCAATTGTGTACTACTCCACACGCTTGGTATGGTGACCAACTGTACCCCCCCCAACTCCCCTGGCAAATTATGGTGACACAGTATGATGACCCAACTGTGATCCTCATACAGCCCTCCACACAGTATAATGGTCCCCACATAGTCCTCCTCAGAATAAAGGCCCCACATAGGCCTCCATATGGTGTCACAGGTCAAATATAGTTTGACATTAATGGGCTATAGCATAAACATGTGATATACTGCTAGGAATGAGCAATATTTATAGGGGTTGAAAATGGGATATGGTGCAATAGGCGTTTATGTATTAAGGGCTAAAGGTGTGATATATTGCAGGAGAGAGCAATGTATACAGTGGCTAGAGATGTGATGTACTGAAAAAGAGGGCAGTGTATACAGGGGAAAAGGAAGTGAAATACTGCATAAAAAGCTTTGGAAGACTGCTGACATGATGTCTCGGTTGTCTTCTAAAGCTAAGTGTTTACCCTCCGTCTAACCTCTCTGTCTTTAGTTTTAGTGGGGATTGACAAGCGCCCACCCCATCCACTCTCTATGTTGGTCCTATCTCTAGGGTCAGGTAGAAATTAGGTTCCTGCTCAGCAATAGCTGCAGAACCTATATAGGGACATTTAGAGCAGACAGGGTGATTTAAGATCTGCCTAGGGGTCTCCACTCCCCTCTTCCCCAGTGTTTGGGCTCACCCTTCCCTCTTCCTGTTGCTGTGCACTTACTTATCCTTCACCCATTGTGACATTAACACCTGTCATGCACTTTTTTAAAAGAAAATAAAAAACTGGCACTTTTTTGTGTTTTTTCTTCGGTGTGTTTTTTTTTCTTTTTCCATGCTCGTGGATCCCGTTTCTGTGCTGGCAGAGCAGCTGCAGAGGTTGTCACTGGAGGTGACTGACCTTCATTCTGAGGTTCAGCAGCAATGGCAGTGGCTTCAGACTCCTACTCTGGGGGACTCTGTGAGTAGGTAAGTCCAGCTTGAATCCAAACTTGCCCTCCTAGTCAGGTTTTTAATAGGTAGGGACATGGTTTTTGCATTTAAAGAAGCATGAAAATTGTATTTTAAACTTCAACTTTACTTTCCTGGGGATGAGGAGCAATGAGTGGGAATTGTGATTTCACTGTTGCAAGGGGATCCTCATTCCTGGGTTTTTTCTCTGCCACAGGATACTATGTGTCTTCAGTCCGTTGAAGGGTTTTTCAGAGCTTTAGCCTTTATCTATGATGATCCTGACTGTATTTCCTTGGATGAATCCTGGCTCCGTCGCCTTCAGCAAGGGAATCGCTCAGTGGAGACTTATAGCTCAGAATTCCACATGTGGGCAATCAATACCAAATGGAATGACCCAGCTCTTAGAAGGCAAAGTTGTCAAGGTCATTGGAGGCTGTCATGTCATTGGCTATACGAGTTGATAGATGCCTGTGGGATAGATGAGTAAGAAAACCTTCTCCTGAGCCCTCTTTCGGAGACAATACCCCTGTGTTGGGGGGAAGGTCCGGTGATGAACCTATACTTGTGGGGTTAAAGCAACCTATGCAGTTAGGAGGTGTGTCCACGTCATATGTCTCCCATGACATTCGAAGGAAAAAGGGCGTGTGTTTTTTTGTGGGAGGAAGGGATATTGTACTGGGCCCTGTCCTTTGATTGCCAAACAAAAAGAGACTATTAATACTTGAGAGCCTGAAGTTTGATAATCAAGGGATAATCAAGAGATAAATTTATCTTCAAACTGTAATTCTTGGTTTGTCTTGACAGCATAGGTGGTGCCAGACAGGGGACCGAGAAAATTTATGTGTTTGTAGACAGTGGAGCTGGAGTCAGTTTGGTGTATGCGGAGTTTGTTGGAACTCATGAGCTTGCTTGCTCTACCTTTGCTAAGCCTATTCCTATTAACATCATCGACTCAACACCATTTGTACAGAGAGAACTGACAGAGATTGTACCTAACATAATACTGGGGATGGGGTCTTTCCATTATGAGGTAATTCCTTGCTATGTCCTGTAGGGTCTCCCCACTCCAATTGTTCTGGGTTTACCCTGGTTGGTGAAACATAATCCGACGGTGGATTGGCAATCCAAAGAAATTGTGGAGTGGTGAGATTACTGTCATAACTGCCTAAACATTTCCCTTTCTGCAATATCTACAGGGACCTTACCTGCATTTTAGTCTGGCTTTGAGAATGTGCTTTCTGAGAAGGGGTATCATGATTTGTCCCCCCATCGGGCATATGACTGTCCTATTAACCTGACTCCTGGTGCTAATCTACCCAAGTCCAGACTGTACATTCCGGTCCTTAAAGACAAGCCATGAAAGATTTTATTGCTGAGAGCATTGAGAAGGGACATATCAGACCTTCATCTTTGTCTGTGGAGGCAGGGTTCTTTTTCGTGAAAAAGAAAGATGTCGATCTCTGTCCCTGTTTGAAATGCCAGGAATTGAATCTAATTACTAACCGACATCCATATCCTCTTCCTCTGATTCCAGATTTATTCAACCAGGCTAAGGTTTTTTCAAGTTGTATTTAAGGGAGGCCTATAACCTGGTTTGAATCAGGGAGGTGGATGAATGGAAAACGATGTTCAATACCCCAGAGGGACATTTCGAGAGTCTGGTTATACCTTTAGGACTGACCAATGCACCAACGGTGTTCCAGCACTTCATTAATAATGTTTTCCTTCATTTGGTTGGAAGGTTTGTGATGGTCTATCTGGATGATATTTTGATTTATTCATCTGAATTGGAAACACATGTTGGATTGTGAAACAGCTTCCTCAGATATTAAGGGATAGCAAGCCTTATGCCAAACCAGAGAAATGTGTTTTCGCCGCTCAGGAGGTGCAATTTTTGGGATACCTGTTGTCATCTTCAGGTTTTCAGATGAATCTGGAAAAGGTTAGTTCTGTACTTGACTGCGACCGTCCTGAGAATCTGAAGGCATTACAGCATTTTCTGGGTTTTTTCTAATTTTTATCGGAAGTTTATTCAAAATGATTTGGCAATGGTGAAACACCTTACTGACATGATAGGGAAGGTATCTGAATTTTCTAAATGGTCGGATGCTGCTGAGCAGGATTTTTCCTCTTATCTCCTTAAAGACTTGTTTTGACACTGCACTTATACTCAGTCAACCAGATGTTTCTTAACCTTTCATCATAGAAGTGGATGCATCAGAGGTCAGGGTTGAGGCTGTGTTATCTCAGGGTCTGAGCCCTGGTTAATGATGTCGATGTGCCTTCTTTTCCAAAAATTGAGAGAAATTTTGATGTGGATAATAGGGAGCTTTTAGGAATTAAATCGTCATTCGCGGAGTGGCGACATTGGTTGGAGGGGGCAGTACATCCTTATCATGGATCACAAGAACCTGTCATATCTTCAATCTTCAATCAGCTAAACGTCTCAATCCTAGAAAAGCTAGGTGGTCCTTGTTCTTTACTATATTCAATTTTGTGTTCACTTTCCGTCCAAGAGTTAAAAACACCAAGGCGGATGCTTTGTTCTGGATCTTTCCTGGTGGTGGTGACCATGAGAACCCTTCCCAAATTTTGCAGAAGGGGGTAGTCATCTCGACCTTATATTCTGACCTGGAGGGTGAGGTGTTGGAGGCTCAGGGGGACACCCCTGCCTCCTGCCCTTCGAGGAGGTTATTTGTACCATTTGATTTAAAGTAATTAGGTAACATCATAACTCTGTACTTGCTGGTCTTTCACGGGTTAAGCCAACCGCAGACCTCCTTTCTCATCTTTTTTGGTGGCCGGGGTTGCATCGGGATATGTTTGAACAGGTGTCTGCTTGCTGTCTTTGCGCGCTTTATAAAGTATCGCATACCCGTCCGTCTGATCCTCTTCTTCCACTACCAATTCCTAGCAAACAATGGACACACTTGTCCATTGATTTTATTACTGATCTACTGGTATCTGGAGGCAAGACTGTGGTTCTGGAGGTTGTAGATAGGTTCAGTTGTATTTCATCGCTTTACGGCACTTCCGAATGCCAAGACTCTTGTTCAGGTTTTTGTTAATGAGATTGTGAAGCTTCAAGGGGTTCCCTCTGATGTGGTGTGAGATCGGGGACCCAATTTTCTCAGTTCTGGAAGGCATTCTGTACTTGACTGGGGGTGCAGCTGTCCATTCCCTCTGCTTTCCATCCTGAGTCGAATGGACAGACTGAGAGAACTAATCAGATTTTGGAGACTTACCTCATGTGTTTTGTACCTGAAAACCAGAAGGAATGGGCATCTTACTTACCGTTGGATGAGTTTGCTATTAATAATAATCACCAAGAATCATCATTCTTTTGTGCATATGGTTTCCGTCCACAGTTTAGTACTTTGAGTGAGGGAAGGGCTTCAGGAGTTCCTGAGGAGGAATGCTTTGCTTTACCACTCTCTTCAGTGTGGCGGGGGTTCAGAGTAATTTGCAGGTCATGGGAGACAGGTACAAATGTATGGCTGACAGAAAACATTTGCCAGTTCAGGACCTAAGTGTGAATTACTTTGTGTGGCTGTCTACCTGGAATATCAAGTTGAAGATACCTTCCTGGAAACTGGGACCTAGGTTCATTGCCCCTATAGAATAACTACCATCATTAAACCAGGCAACTTTTTGTCTTGAGTTACTGCAAGCTCTTAAAATTCACAATGTGCTCCACAGGTCTCTGCTCAAAAAGTATGTTGAACCTCTTGAGTTCTCTACTCTGCCACCACTCCCAATCATTGTTGAAGGTAATTTGGAGTTCCATATTTCAAGGATTGTTGATTTTCGACTTCAGCATCATTCCCTGCAGTACTTGGTGCACTGGAGGGGTTATGGTCCAGAAGAGAGGATGTGGGTTTCAACATCAGTGGTGAATGCCCCTAGACTGGTTCATTTGTTCCATGCCTCTCATCCTGAGAAACCAGGTCCTGAGTGTCCATAGGCCACTCGTAGACAGACAGTCATCCTGGATGCGGCTGTAGAAGGTCCTCCCTGAGGACCCTTGGAGGATTGCTAGCATGACATCTTGGTTGTCTTATCAAGCTAAGTGCTTCCCCCTTCCATCTACCCTCTATGTCTTTCGATTTAGTGGGGATTGACTAGCGTCCACCCAGTCCCCTCCCTATGTAAGGCTTATCACTAGGATCAAGCAAGGATTAGGTTCCTGCTCAACGATAGGTGCAGAACCAATATAGAGATGTTTAGGGCAGACAGGGTGATTGAGATCTGCCTAGGGGTCTCCACTCCCCTCTTCCCTAGTGTTTGGGCTCCCCCTTTTCTCTTCCTGTTGTTGTGCACTTACTTATTCTTCATCCAGCATGATATTGTACTGTAGTTCTAGTCCTCTTCCTCTCTGAAGAAGTAATTTGCATGTAAATTGGAAGAACAAGATGGCATTTCAGTCACACATTGGCACATTCATCCTACTGTATTTTCAGTCCGAATGTTGTGCAGGAAAAAATAGACAGCACATGAATATACACTCAGACCAATGTTATTCAAAGCTGCAGAGCAGATAAACTAATTTTTTTTATGGATCTAATCTATGTGTGATAAAAATTGCAGCATGCACTAATTTATTTTGCATAATAAATGAGAGTTGCCTATTCAAATCAATAGATTTACAAAGACAAAAATCGGATTCAAAATGGAGCCATCATATCACATCTGATTTTAATGGACACATTGCAATTCTTTTACATGGGAAACAGCATTAAATTATTAATAGTTGCTGTTGTATAAAAATGGATTGTATACGGAGTACATCTGAATGACAAATGAAAAATAAATGGTCTTCTGGATAAAACTTGGGATAATTTTTTATACGCTCTTGTGAACAAAGCCATGGTCAGCATAGCGCAAATAAAATATATAACGTTTTTTGAAAATAGTACATGGGGTTAAACTCAAACTGTTTGCTCTTTTCATAAAAGATTGCAAACGTTTCCAACCTCTTTCAACCAGAGTAACAAGTAACTGTGTATTTCACCCTCCAGATGACCGCATGTCTTGCATATACAGCCAGTATCCACAAAGCTGCACCCAATATTTAATTGAAAAACACAGGATTGTGAGATTTTCAGTTGAAAAGTGCTGTGTTCTCATCTTAATCTGATCTATTCTACAAAGTCTTATTGAAATCCATTCTTTGTCATTAAAATATGTAACGCAATATTCTTTATCTAGTAGAACTGAGACCATAGTCAAGTAATGTAATCATCAGTACAGAGGTCATGTTCAAGGGAAGAGCAGCTATTACATTCTGTCTAACAGCACACTTCTAAAATGTTAATATTTTTGCTTCCCTTCTGCCCCCTGACTGCTACTTTGGCTTTGTCTTTACTAATCCTATTATTGGAAGAGTATCTCCTTTTATTAATAAATGCACAAGTCTTGATTAAATTCAAGCATTTGAAATTATGTACATCAAAATCTGTGCTTTGTTTTAATGTGTGTTCCTCATAATGTAATCAGGTTGATATGGCAGGCAAATGAAAGATCTTTTATGCAACATAGCATGCATGCAGATTTATTCTTCATTTTTAGATGACTACATTGATGCGTAGGAACAGATTGGAAAGGTCCGCTCAACCCTTGTGCATTTATTATCAATTCCACTAAATTTGCCTGTTCTGATAAAAATGATTTTGTAAGGAATGAAAACATAATTTGACCTTTGCATAAATTAGCCTTGAGAATGTGCATATGTAAATTATTAAGTAGTTGCTTCAATTGTCTATCAATTAAGTTACTAAACTGAACATTGTTGACAAAATTTTCACATTGCTTTTTGAAAAGAAAAATGAACTTGTAGATTTCCAAAAAATATAAATATGTAAATAAACTGAACAATGGCCAAAACTGTTATGTAGAATGTGTAACACTCGTGCCCAGACTGGATGGCATGAGCGAGGATTGTGGTCCCACTGTGCCACAAACCAGACTACCCTGGAGGGGTGTGACTAAGCAGCTACCTTGGTGTTCACTGGAGTCTCTAGTGGTGAGTTAAGGCTTGTGCGGCAGGTAGCTGCCAGGTATCACTCCAGGGTTGTGTCTGGCAGTAGCAGCTGATCCCACTGGGGGACTAAACACTAGTGACAGGTGCGGGCAAGTACATACAGGCAAGACTTGCACGGCTGGCACTCTGGCAGGCAGGCGGGACGGCTGGCACTCTGGCAGACAGGTGGGCACTGCTGGCATCCTGGGAACAAGGAAGTGCCGGTGCCGCCGCCCTAAGCATATAGCCAGGAAGTATGCAGCAACAAGGACATGAGGTTCACAGCATGGAGCAGTCAGAGGACAGAACTCACAGCATGGTCTGGATTGTAAGATGGGAGATGGGAAGTCATGCTGTGATGCTGGCAGAGATGTTACAGTACCCCCCTTATGCCCCCTGTTCCTCAAGCCCACCAGGATCGTCTGTAGAAGGAGTATAGCCCGACTTTCCTCAGGACCATGCACCAACCAGTCCATCAAGATATTCTTAGGGTAGAATGAGGCAGGCATGATATCGGGAATCCCAGAATGCCAAGACTCTACTCGATGAGGTCAGGTCCCACCACATAAGATACAATAATCTGGACCTCCTCCTGGTTGGTGAAAAGCAGAGACTTGAAAGCTTCCGTTTTGACATCTCCATCAACCAGCCACGTGGAAACTGAAGGCACCCTCACTAGATCCATCTTCTGCCCCTTATCCATAGAAAGACATCCTAGAAATAAGGATGTTCCTGGAATCTGATCATTGGTACAAATGATGGAGATGTGTGAAGAAATCATCACCAAGCCATTTTCTTTGGTGACGGCAGCAGACCATGGCTCGACGACTAGCAGACCAGGTGGAGAAGAAGACAACACTGCTGACTGAGCTTGACGTATGGGAACCAGACACCTTTCGTGATTTGGTTGTTCCAGAGGAAGCACCACGCTGGGTCACCAGACCAGAACAGGCAGTAGAGTTTTCGGAGCTGGATTACCTATGGGCATACCAGACAGCATGTTGAAGATGAACCTCTCCATGTATAATGCTCCAATTTCTAACTGTATTTGTTACTGCAAGACTAGATTGTTCTTAAGTAGGGTTCGGCCATCACCAGACAATGCCCTCACCGGATTCTGGAGCTGTTGAATAGGAACCACACACTGACTCCTTATGGCTTGCAGCTTTAATACATTTGGTGAACCGAAGCTCCCACAAGGCGCAGAAACAGTTATAGACTTTAGTGGAGACAAAGTACTCTCGCCAAGGGCAGCCTCTCCTACTGGCCCAAGATTTTGGAGTTTAAGCTTTTCAGGGTAGAGACTGTTAGGAAGTTCCCCACAGCTGCAGTGATACCGCATTCCCTTCTCATGATTCGATTCAGGCTGCTGCTCTGTCAGCCCACTTTTATCAGCCTTTTTGGTGCCTAGCCTATACGCAGCCGTGCAAACAAAAAGACTCAATATTTTGGCACGACGATAGTGATCATCTAAATATATCTTTCATAAGCCTTTATAGCAGAGCAATGATAGAGCTCATATAGATATGCCCTTGATAAGCCTTTATATTTATACTCATATCTCAGTGTGATGAAAAGATGGGGTAACCAGACTCTCATCTCAGTATGGACTAGGCACCAAGGATTAGGAAAAACCTTTTTTGCACTATAGAACTTTATTTAGGTGTTTGGTGGTGGCTTTATGGAGTCCAGGTAAGGGCCAGGGAGGGTTAGTAGAAGTGGAGCGGGAGCAACAATTTGTCACCCAGGGTGCCAACCTCCACTGCTAGGAAGGGATACATGTAGGACAATGCACAATCTATCTTCCCTAATCTCTTCCTATTGTATTATTTATCTGTTAGCTCCAAATTTAATGTGCTAATTATTTTTCTCCATCCCAGTGGATAATTTCTACTGGAGTATTATTATAAGACCCTGTACCAACTCCTTTTTTAAGAAGTAATTGTGGTATTTGACTTTTAGAAAAATTGATTAAAAGTTATTTTTTAAGGGTTGTTCAACTTCTTTGCAAAGAGACATCCATCAAACTGATAGCGATTATGCAAGATGAACTTATCTGAACATACTGGGAATCAGGAGGCTCTCAGTGCACTTGCAGCCTCCTGACAGATTCCCTGTAAGTGATTATTTATTAAATTACTCCAATATCAACACAACATGAAAGTAAACAGCTGACTTGTTCACAACATCAAATGATCAATTCTATGAATTTTTGGACCTCATAAAATGTAAAAATAAACAGAAGTGAAGGAAATCTTTTAAGCATTATTCTAGATTCCAAGCATCTGTGTTCTTGTTGTTCCTTATCATTTCTTTGGTTACTGATAGTGCTGAGATAGTTTCATGTAAAATAAAAAGAAATGATTGTGCTGCAGCTGTACAAACAGCATTACTTAAAAGGAAAACAGCTGACACTACACTCGAGGAATGGTAAATTTGGCCATCATAAAGCAATAAACTTTTGAAAATATATACTAGGGAAAAAAATTCTTGGGATGTTCAAGTCACATCTTCATGTTATGTCCAAGATAAATGAACCTAGAATTAATTCTGCAAATACACTATTATACTTCTAAATCTTCTGAAAATCATTACATAAAGTAGTTTGTAAGGTAGCCTACCAAATGTAGTTTAAAACTATAAGTTCAAAGTAAACATAAAAATAGCATATACAAATAAGTGCAAATTTTTTCGCTCCTTCATGACATATGACGTACATTTACTTCATATGTTGTGTCCCTGCCTTTGATGCAGGCTTGAATGCCTGCATCAAATAATGGATCATTGTGGAACACATGTTAAACAAGAACAATAAAAAGTAACAATGTGTTAACAATGTGAGAAAGTTTGAATATGTTTCCCGATGCAAGTGAACACATGTATAGAAAAATGAATAAATAAAATAAATAACATAATGAATAAGAGCATTAGGTGTAGCACCAATGCCCGTATCCCTGTGTGATCCCCCTACCTCCTTCTGGCAGGTACCATGACGTACTCAGGGCCATGTGGCGGTGTTCCCATTTCCTGCTGTGGCTTCCTGCTTCTCTGACCTGTGTATGCAGGTCGTCTTGCCGTGCATATAGTGCACACGTGCTCCTCGATGCTTAAAGGGGCAGTAGGCACCTTTTGGAAATGCCCTCAGCCAATACTTAGGATGCATCAGGTATATAAAGCACCCATCCTGAGCAACCTCTGTAGTTTCCCTACTTAGTTTTTAAAACTAGTATGTTGCAAGGTCCCTGTTTTTGAGTCTCATGCTGTCTGAACGAGAACCTTTCCTGAAACCTGTGTTGTCTGAACCAAAACCTATTCCTGAAACCTGTGTTGTCTAATCAAGAACCTGTTCTCATTAGCCGGACTGTCTGAATCTGAAACTGCTCTGGCTGTACCTGAGCCTGAAACTGCTCTAGCAATACCTGAACCTGAAGCAACTCTGGCATTACCTGAGCCTGAAGCTACTCTGGCAGTACCTGAATCTGAAATCTGTGCTCTCTGAACCTGAAGCTGAAACCGCTCCGGTGGTACATGAACCTAAAACTGCTCCAGCGGTACCTAAACCTGAAGCTGCTCTGGTGGTATTTGCAAATTAAGATGTTCTAGTGGTATCCAGTCCTGAAACTGCTCTGGAAGTACCAGAGCCTGAAGCTGCTCCAGCAGTACCTGAGCCTAAAACCGCTCCGATGGTACCTGAGCCTGAAAATGCTCCAGCGATACCTGAGCCTGAAGTTGCTTTGGTGGTACCTTAACCTTAAACTGCTCTGGCAGTACCAGAAGCTGTTCCAGTGGTACCTGAGCCTGGAACCACTCCGGCAGTACCTGAGCCTCAAACTGTTCCGGCGGTACCTGAGCCAGAAACTGCATGGTGGTACCTGAGTCTGAAGCTGCTCCGTCAGTACGTGAACCTGAAATCTTTTCTGTGGTACCTGAGCCTGAAACTGCTCTGGCAGTGCCTGAATCTGAAGCTACTCCTTTGGGGTCAGCTGCTGCAGTACCAGAGACTGCCCAGCAGTGGTACCTGGCAGCTACCTTCAGTGCAAGCCTAACTCCACCATCACTAGTCCTAGTGAAAATCAGCTAGCCGCTTAGCCACTCCCCTCCTGGGTAAGTCTGGCTCCAGGACACAGTGGGTCCCGATCGACATGTGATGTTTGCTCAGGCTATGGACCCAGCTGATCCCATAGTCCCTTCTCACTCAGAGTTGCATCAGGAGATGTCCCTACAGCTAGATCAGCAGGAAAAAATTCTATCCAATCTCTGGCCTGAAGTCTGCTGCTTCATCCACTTCAGCCCAAGTTCAGCAACAATGGCTGTGACTACTTAGCCTGTAACACATGCTCTTGGAGCTAATTCTCATCTGTCTGCGCCACCACAATATGAGAAAGATCCTAAGCAGTGACATAGCTTTCTAAACCAGTGCATGCTGAACTATAAAATTTTGGCCCATCAGTTTCCCTCTGATTGGGCTAAAGTGGGATTCCTGATGTTCTACCTAGCAGAAGAGGCCCTATTGTACCTCAACCCCTTGTGGGAGAGAGACGACCCTGTGACCTCAGATATGCAGGCTTTCCATAAGGTCTTTGAGGGCTTGAAGAAAAGGCGACATGAGGGGGTACTGTAATGTCAATGCCTGTGTGGTGCCTCTTCCTCATACCGGCAGGGACGCACACATATTCACTGCCCTGGCCACATGGTGTCCCCATTTTGTTTCCTGCCGTACCTTCCTGCTTCTCTGTCCTGTGAATGCTATGTAGATCTCCCTGTGGCACAAGTATTGCATGCCCACTCCCCAATTCTTAAAACTGACGCATGCGCAGTTTGGAAATGTCCCCAGCCAATAGCTGAAAGATATCAGATATATAAGACATCCTCCCCAGTAAGGAGATGTCTGAGTAACCCTTTTAGTTTCCCTACTTAGTTTGTGCAACTATTGTAGTATGTTGCCAGCACCTGTCCTTGAGTCCTGTGTTGTCTGAATCAGAACCTGCCCCTGAAACCTGTGTTGGCTGACAAAACCTGTTCCTGAAACTTGTGTTGTCTAATCCAGAACCTGTTCCCATTAGCTATGTTGTCTGAGCCTGAAACCGTTCTAGCAGTATCTGAACCTGAAGCCGCTCCAGCGTTACCTGAGCCTGAAGCTGCTCTGGCAGTATCTGAATGTGAGACTGCTCTGGCGGTACCTGACCCTGAAACTGCTCCGGTGGTACCTGACCCTGAAACTGCTTTTGTAGTACCTGAACCTGAAGCCACTCCAGCGGTATCTGAGCTTGCAACTGCACTGGCAGTACCAGTATTTGAAACCGCTCCAGCATTACCTGAACTAGAAACACCTAAAATCACCCCGGCAGTACCTGAACCTGTAACCGCTAAAGTTGTACCTGAACCAGTACAGTGGCTTGTAAAAGTATTCACCCACCCCTTCTTGGTTTTTAACCTATTTTGTTACATTACAACCTATGTTTAAATATTTTTGCTATCCAATTTGTGTGTGATGCATCAGCACTAAATAGTCTAAGTTAGTGAAGTGAAAAAATATAGGCATAAATAAAATTTATTGGATCAAGTTACTTAAAATTGGAATGTGCAAATTTTTTGTGCAATCAATTACCTTCATAAGTCACATGCTTAGTGAAAGGAACTGCACTTGCTTGCAATTTAAGCGTCACATGCTCTGTCAGTATATACAGTCATATGTAAAAGTTTGGGCACCCCTATTAATGTTAACCTTTTTTCTTTATAACAATTTTGGTTTTTGCAACAGGTATTTCAGTTTCATATATCTAATAACTGATGGACTCAGTTATATTTCTGGATTCAAATGAGGTTTATTGTACTAACAGAAAATGTGCAATCTGCATTTAAACAAAATTTGACCGGTGCAAAAGTATGGGCACCCTTATCATTTTCTTGATTTGAACACTCCTAACTACTTTTTACTGACTTCCTGAAGCACTAAATTGGTTTTGTAACCTCATTGAGCTTTGAACTTCATAGCCAGGTGTATCAAATCATGAGAAAAGGTATTTAAAGTGGCCACTTGCAAGTAGTTCTCCTATTTGATTCTCCTATGAAGAGTGGCATCATGGGCTCCTCAAAACAATTCTCAAATGATCTGAAATCAAAGATTATTCAACATAGCTTTTCAGGGGAAGGATACAAAAAGTTGTCTCAGAGATTTAACCTGTCAGTTTCCAATGTGAGGAACATAGTAAGGAAATGGAAGAACACAGGTACAGTTCTTGTTAAGCCCAGAAGTGGCAGGCCAAGAAAAATATCAGAAAGGCAGAAAAGAAGAATGGTGAGAACAGTCAAGGACAATCCACAGACCACCTCCAAAGACCTGCAGCATCATCTTGCTGCAGATGGTGTCACTGTGCATCGGTCAACAATACAGCGCATGCATAACGCCTTTTTGTATGACCAAACAACTCAATCTTTGTTTCATCAGTTCACAGGACCTTCTTCCAAAATGTAACTGGCTTTTCCAAATGTGCTTTTGCATTCCTCAGGCGACTCTGTTTGTGGCGTGCTTGCAGAAACGGCTTCTTTCGCATCACTCTCCCATACAGCTTCTCCTTGTGCAAAGTGCGCTGTATTGTTGACCGATGCACAGTGACACAATCTGCAGCAAGATGATACTGCAGGTCTTTGGAGGTGGTCTGTGGATTGTCCTTGACTGTTCTCACCATTCTTCTTCTCTGCCTTTCTGATATTTTTCTTGGCCTGCCACTTCTGGGCTTAACAAGAACTGTACCTGTGTTCTTCCATTTCCTTACTATGTTCCTCACAGTGGAAACTGACAGGTTAAATCTCTGAGACAACTTTTTGTATCCTTCCCTGAAAAGCTATGTTGAATAATCTTTGTTTTCAGATCATTTGAGAGTTGTTTTGAGGAGCCCATGATGCCACTCTTCATAGGAGAATCAAATAGGGTATTCCTTTTATAGGAGGGGAAGAAAGTGCAAATAGAGACCTGGGCACAAATAATGACATTGGGGGTGGGGGTGGCATGGGGGGTGGGGTTAGAACACTTAATAATTTAAGAAAGAATAGAGGTACAGAGAGATACATAAAGTGCATGTATACTAATGCCAGAAGCCTCGCCAACAAAATGGAGGAATTGGAGCTAATGTTGTTGGAACATAATTATGACATGGTGGGGATATCTGAGACATGGCTGGATGAGAGCCATGACTGGGCTGTTAATTTACAGGGCTATAGTCTGTTCAGAAATGACCATACAAATAAGCGAGGGGGAGGCGTGTGTTTATATGTAAAATCATCCTTAAAACCCATCCTTCGTGATAATATATATGAATCTAATGAAAATGTAGAGTCCCTGTGGGTAGAGATAAGGGGAGGGGGGAAAAATAATAAATTACTGATAGGGGTTTGTTATAAATCTCCAAAAATAAAGGAAGCTACAGAGAATATCCTCATAAAGCAAATAGATGAAGCAGCGACTAAAGGAGAAGTCATTATTATGGGGGACTTCAACTACCCTGAAATACATTGGGGAACCGAAACCTGCAGTTCCAGCAAAGGTGACAGGTTTCTGACAACGATGAGAGACAATTACCTTTCACAACTGGTTCAGGACCCAACAAGAGGGGGGGCACTGCTAGACCTAATATTAACCAACAGGCCAGACCGCATATCAAATGTAAGGGTTGAGGGTCACTTGGGTAATAGTGATCACAAATTAATAAGTTTTCATGTATCCTTTAATAAGATGTGTAGTAGAGGGGTTACAAGGACACTAAACTTCAGGAAGGCAAATTTCCAACGGATGAGAGATGATCTTGGTGTAATTAACTGGCACGATATCCTGAGACATAAAAATACACAAAGAAAATGGGAGACGTTTATTAGCATCCTGAATAGGAGCTGTGCACAATATATACCGTATGGGAATAAACATGCGAGAAATAGGAGGAAACCACTATGGCTAAATAGAGCTGTAAGGGGCGCAATAAGAGATAAAAATAAAGCATTTAGAGAATTAAAGCAAGTAGGTAGTGATGAGGCATTAACTAAATACAGAAGATTAAATAAATTCTGTAAAAAGCAAATCAAGACAGCAAATATTGAGACAGAGAGACTCATTGCCAGAGAAAGTAAAAATAATCCCAAAATATTCTTTAACTACATAAATAGTACGAAACTAAAAAATGATAGTGTTGGTCCCCTTAAAAATAGTCTGGGTGAAATGGTGGATGAGGATGAGGAAAAAGCCAATATGCTAAATGACTTTTTTTCAACAGTATTTACACAAGAAAATCCCATGACAGATAACATGATCAGGGATAAAAATTCTCCATTAAATGTCACCTGCTTAACCCAGCAGGAAGTACGGCGGCGTCTACAAATCACTAAAATTGACAAATCCCCGGGCCCGGATGGGATACACCCACGAGTACTGCAGGAATTAAGCACAGTCATAGATAGACCACTATTTTTAATCTTTAAAGATTCCATAATAACAGGGTCTGTACCACAGGACTGGCGTATAGCAAATGTGGTGCCAATATTCAAAAAGGGGACAAAAACTGAACTTGGAAATTATAGGCCAGTAAGTTTAACCTCAACTGTGGGTAAAATCCTGGAGGGTTTTCTAAGAGATACTATACTGGAGTATCTGGAGAAGAATAACCTTATGACCCAATATCAACATGGGTTTACAAGAGACCGTTCCTGTCAGACTAATCTGATAAGCTTTTATGAAGAGGTAAGTTCCGGACTGGACCAAGGGAATGCAGTGGACGTGGTGTACATGGACTTTTCAAAAGCTTTTGATACGGTGCCACACAAAAGGTTGATACATAAAATGAGAACAATGGGGATAGGGGAAAATATGTGTAGGTGGGTTAAGAGCTGGCTCAGGGATAGGAAACAAAGGGTGGTTATTAATGGAGCACACTCGGACTGGGTCACAGTTAGCAGTGGGGTACCACAGGGGTCAGTTTTGGGCCCGCTTCTTTTTAACATATTTATTAATGACCTTGTAGGGGGTATAGAGAGTAGAATTTCAATATTTGCAGATGACACTAAACTCTGCAGGGTAATTAATACAGAGGAGGACAATTTTATATTACAGGAGGATTTATGTAAACTAGAAGCTTGGGCTGATAAATGGCAAATGAGCTTTAATGGGGATAAATGTAAGGTCATGCACTTGGGTAGAACAAACAAGTTGTATAATTATGTGCTTAATTGTAAAACACTGGGCAAAACAGTCACTGAAAAAGACCTGGGTGTATGGGTGGACGACAAACTCACATTTAGTGGCCAGAGTCAAGTAGCTGCTGCAAAGGCAAATAAAATAATGGGATGCATTAAAAGAGGCATAGATGCTCATGAGGAGAACATAATTTTACCTCTATATAAGTCACTAGTGCGACCACACTTAGAATACTGTGTACAGTTCTGGTCTCCGGTGTATAAGAAAGACATAGCTGAACTGGAGCGGGTGCAGAGAAGAGCGACCAAGGTTATTAGGGAACTAGGGGGTCTGCAATACCAAGACAGGTTATTACACTTGGGGTTATTTAGTTTGGAGAATCGAAGGCTTAGGGGTGATCTTATTACAATGTATAAATATATGTGAGGACAATACAAAGACCTTTCTAATGATCTTTTTACTCTTAGACCTGTGACAGGGACAAGGGGGCATCCTCTACGTCTGGAGGAAAGAAGGTTTAAGCATACTCACAGACGCGGATTCTTTACTGTAAGAGCAGTGAGACTATGGAACTCTCTGCCATATGATGTTGTAATGAGTGATTCACTACAAAAATTTAAGAAGGGACTGGATGCCTTTCTTGAAAAGTATAATATTACAGGGTATATACACTAGTCTCCTTAATATTGCGTTGATCCAGGGAGCTAGTCTGATTGCCGTATGTGGAGTCGGGAAGGAATTTTTTTCCCCAATGTGAAGCTTACTGTTGCCACATGTGGTTTTTTTGCCTTCCTCTGGATCAACATGTTAGGGCAAGTTAGGATAGGATATGGGTTGAACTAGATGGACTCAAAGTCTCCCTTCAACCTTAATAACTATGTTACTATGTTACTATGTTACTTGCAAGTGGCCACTTTAAATACCTTTTCTCATGATTTGATACACCTGGCTATGAAGTTCAAAGCTCAATGAGGTTACAAAACCAATTTAGTGCTTCAGGAAGTCAGTAAAAAGTAGTTAGGAGTGTTCAAATCAAGAAAATGATAAGGGTGCCCATACTTTTGCACCGGTCAAATTTTGTTTAAATGCAGATTGCACATTTTCTGTTAGTACAATAAACCTCATTTGAATCCAGAAATATAACTGAGTCCATCAGTTATTAGATATATGAAACTGAAATACCTGTTGCAAAAACCAAAATTGTTATAAAGAAAAAAGGTTAACATTAATAGGGGTGCCCAAACTTTTACATATGACTGTATACATCTTTTCTGCAAGGCCACAGAGGATGCAACACCATTAAACAAGAGGCAACACCAACCAAACAACACCATGAATACCAAAGAGATCTCCAAACAGGTTAAGCAAAAATTTGTTCAGATGTTCAAGTCAGGTTTGAGTTATAAATATATCCCAATCTCTGTTGATCACCTGGAGCACAATCAAATCCATTATCATCAAATGGAAAAAACATGGCACGACAACAAAACTGCCAAGAGAGAGCCGCAAGAGAGAGCAGCCCACCAAAACTCTCAGCCCGGGCAAAGAGGACATTAATCAGAAAGGCAGCACAGAGACATAAGGTAACCATAAAGGAGCTGCAGAGTTCCAAAGCAGGTACTGGAGTGTCTGTCCATACAATGAAAATAATTTGTACACTCCATAGAAGTGGCCTTTATAGAATCATAGAATCATAGAGTTGGAAGGGACCTCCTGGGCCATCTGGTCCAACCTCTTGCTCAAAGCAAAGCAGGATTCGCTAAATCATCCCAGACAGATGTCTGTCCAGCCTCTGTTTTGAAGGCATCTATTGAAGGAGAACTCACCACCTCTCATGGCAGGCTGTTCCACTGATTGATCACACTAACTGTCAAAAAGTTTTTTCTAATATCTAATCTGTGTCTCCTCCCATTCAGTTTCATCCCATTGCTTCTAGTCTTTCCTTGTGCAAATGAGAATAAAGATGTTCCTTCTACAATGTGACAGCCCTTGAGACATTTGTAGACAGTTACTAAGTCTCCTCTCAGTCTTCTCTTCTGCAAGCTAAACATTCCCAAATCCTGCAACCTTTCCTCATAAGACAGGGTTTGCAGACCGGTCACCATTCTGGTCGCTCTTTTCTGAACTTGCTCCAGTTTGTTGATGTCTTTTTTAAAATGTGGCCCCCAAAACAGGACACAGTATGCCAGATGAGGTCTGACCAAAGAGGTGTAGAGGGCAATAATGACTTCACGTGATCTAGACTGTATGCTTCTGTTAATACATCCTAGAATTGCATTTGCCTTTTTTGCTGCTGCATCACACTGTTGACTCATATTCAGTCTTGGTATACCCAAATTGTTTTTCACATTTGCTGTTGCTAGCCCTATTCCTCCCATTCTGTTTATGCTTTTTTCATTTTTATTGCCCAGATGTAGTACTTTGCATTTTTCCCTGCTAAAAACTATTCTGATAGTTGCTGCCCACTGCTCCAGTTTATTTATATATTTTTGAATCCTCTCTCTCTTCTCTAGTATTAGCTATCCTTCCTAGCTTTGTGTCAATAGAATCATAGAAGAGTGGGCAGAAAGAAATCCTTTTCTTACAATCAAAAATTGTAAGACTCATTTTGAGGTTGCCAAAATACATGTGGGAGTCTTCCCAAATGTACGGAGGAAGGTGCTGTGGTCAGATGAGACCAAAATTAAATTTGTGGGCAACCAAAGGAAATGCTATGTCTGTCGCGAAATCAACACAGCTAATCACCTCAAGAACATCGCCCCACAGTGAAACGTGGTGGTGGCAGCATCATGCTGTGGGGATGTTTTATAGCCACAGGGAAAATGGTCCTAGTTGAGGGGAAGATAGATGGTGTGAAATACAGAGATATTCTTAATAAAAATAATAACTAAGGATGAGCGATATTGCCCGATATCGTATCGGAATTCCGATTTCCGATTTCGAAAAAATATCGGATATCGGAATTACCGATTTCCGATATCAATGGAAGTCAATGGGAGAAAAAAATCGGAATTACAAAATGACCACTACAGTGCTTTATAAAGGATGAAATGTAGGGGAAACACCTCTGGATAATGGGGAAGGAGCTTGCAGACGCAGAGGAGCAAAAAAAATTGCTAGAAAAATGCACAGAGCGAAAGTTGTAGCAGGAAAACATCTTCTTAGCAGTGTTGTTTTTTTCTTTGGGTTATGATTAGTTGGGGTAGGGTTAGGGTTTATGGTTAGTAGGGTTAGGGTAAGGGTTAGGGATATTTAGGGTTAGTGATTTTACATTATTAAATTAAAACTGCCTGTGGTGGTGTCAATATACCCTTTGACTGACATGTGTCCGCGTTCATCTCACCTTGCTTTGCAGGGAGTTTCCAGGAGCACCACGTGGAGGAACGGATACACTCCCTTTAAACCATGCTTAGTCTTCTTCTGCTGATTATATTACTGTTATTCAGTAATTCTGCATATTGATATTCTGCTTTTGGTTCATGTACATCTGCTCCTACTGCTTCCTAAACCTCTGTCTATGGTTATCCTGCTATTGGGTGGTCGCAGAATGTCCCAAAACCCAGAGGAAATACGCAGAAGTAACAGTAGGCACAGGAACTTGAGAGAACCAGCTGGTGAGTCTGGAACCCGTATAGGCAGCAGAAATCAGCATAAGAGCCAATGGAACTAACGGGCACCAGCTAACGTTACCGGAGGCCGATAACTAAGCAGGAGGTAACCTGTGCCAGAATGCACTACCAAGGACCAGCAGACGTTACTGGAACTCGGATACCACAAAGGAGTGACCTAAGCCATTGACTCTACTGAGAACCAGCTGACGTTACTGGAACCCAGATAAGCAGCAGAAGGTAAAAGTGCCAGTGGCTGTACTGGGCAACAGCTAACATTACTGTAGCCCGGATACCACAATGTAGTAGTGACATAAGCCAAAAGCACTGCCGAGAAGCCCAAAACCCCCCCCACAAAGACGCAAGTTCAAGAGCAAAAAGACAGGAGTCCGGGGACATCTCCATCTGTCTTCTTGTCTTGGGTCTTCTGCATCTGTCTTCCTGTCTTGGGTCTTCTGCATCTGTCTTCCTGTCTTGGGTCTTCTGCATCTACCGGAGTAATGTCTTCTAGGCAGAAGGTACAAGAGCCACATTTGCCCCCGCAACCCGAACACAGTCTTCTTTACTCCGCAGTCGCAGCAGGGGAGGAGGGCCTACTGGCACTGTTGAGACCAGCCTTGAGCGCCAGGTCCCGGAGTCCACGTAGGGGGCTCCTACACTGCCGACACCACAGATAACAACAAACTGAGCCGGAATGATATACTGTGGGGGTGTGGAACAGTGCGGCGGACACAACCGTGTAACGGCGAGTGTTGTCGAAACACGGTTTGGAGCAGGAGGTACCCGTGCCCTTGGGCACTCCCGAGAACCAGCTGGCGATGCTGGAACTCGGTTTACCCCTCGGGGGAGGCACCTGTGTCCGCACTTCACTTCCAGTAAACAGCCGGCGTGGCTGGATCCCGCCTCTTGTGCTTCTGCCTATAGGTGTTTGGCATCTGTTGTCCTTTTTTTCCACTTTGGTCTAACGAGGTACAGCTGGCGTTACTGTTGCCCAGAAACACAGCATGCTGTGAAAGTGGCAGTCACGGAAATGGGCACTAGCTGGCGGTACTAGAGCCCAGAAACACGGCATGCTGTGAAATCAGCAGTCACGGAAATGGGCACTAGCTGGCGGTACTAGAGCCCATGGAAAACAGTATGAGGTGAAAGAGTCAGTCACAGAACCAGGAGCTAGATGTTGGTAGTAGAGGCCAGAGCACTGGCATAACAGATGACGCTGTGTGCAACATAGGCACATGACAGAGCATGCATACTGCTACCAACCAACTGCTACCAACCATGCATGTAACCTGTCTACTCTGGCCCAGCGCAGCAAAATTCACCAGAAATCCAGGCCTGGTTCATTTTTAGGAATGTAAGCCGGTCCACATATGCAGCGGATAGTCTGGTACGTTGGTCTGTTAGTACATTGCCAGCTGCACTAAAGACACGTTCAGAAATCACATTGGCACCAGGACAAGCCAGGACCTCCAAGGCATACTGGCTAAGCTCAGGCCATGTATCCAACTTGGAGACCCAAAACTTGAAGGGGGCAGATCCATCCTGAAGCACACTGACAGGGGTGGAGAGGTATTGTGCCACCATGTCACGGTAACGTTGCCTCCTAGTGCGTTGCACTGTCTGTGCTGATGGTGGCCGAACTGTTTGCGGGTTCAGAAACCGTTGGAACAGGTTGGGTATACTGAACCTGTCAGTAGCAGATGTACTGCTTCTGCTACCGGCTTCGGAACGGATTCCGCTGGGCCCAGGATGCACTGAGGTGCCTGCTAGCGCAGGCACATCCCTGCTATGCAGTGGAAAAGAGTACATGAGTGAATTAACCAGTGCATCTTGGTACTCCTGCATTTTACGCGCCCGGTTCAACGGTGTAATTAGGCTTTGAAGGCTGTCCTGTTAACGTGGATCTAAGAGCGTGGCCACCCAGTAGTCATTTGTGTGGAGAATACGAGCCACGCTTTGGTCGTTTCTCAGACACTGCAGCATGAAGTCACTCATGTGCTGAAGGCTGCCAACTGGCCATGCATTGCTGTCACCAGCTGAAGGAATGTGCTCTGGCTGCTCTGCATCACCCCATCCACACTCTATCTGGTGACTACTAGTAGAGCGCTGTGTACTTTTCTCCTCTGGCTCATCCTCATGGTCCTCCTCATCCTCCTCGCTTGCTGTGTCCTGCCTGGACCTTTGTGAGGCACCCACAGAGCTTTGTACCAACCGGGCCGATGAAGATTGCCTGGTTGGGGCAAGTGTCTCATCATACTCCTCCTCCAGAGGAACCTCATGCCTTAGTCCTTTAAGTGATGACTCTATAAGGCATATAAGGGGAATAGTCAGGCTGAGTAGGGCAGCATCTGCGCTCACCATCAGAGTGCAGTCCTCGAAGCACTTCAAAATGGTGCATATGTCCTTCATCGAAGCCCACTCTGTGGTTGTAAAGTGGGAGGGCTGAGATGTGTGTCGCCTACTTTGCGCCTGCTGCAGCTGCAACTCCATAATTGCAGGTTGCTGCTCACACAACCTCCGCAGCATATGCAAAGTCGAATTCCACCTGGTGGGGAGGTCAACAATGATGCGATGCTCGGGCAGGCCCAATCTGCGCTGCATGGCTGAAAGGCGCGATGCAGCCATGCTTGAAAGCCGCAAATGAGAGCACTCGTATCTGACTTTGTGCAGCAGCTCCTCAAGGTCAGGATAGTTCCTAAGGAAACTCTGCACCACCAAGTTTAGGACATGGGCAAGGCATGGAATGTGAGTCAGACCACCTAGGCCCAGAGCCGCGACCAGGTTTCGGCCGTTGTCACACACCACCATACCTGGCTGGAGGTTGAGCGGCGCAAGCCACATGTCGCTCTGCTCCTTGAGCGTGTTCCACAGCTCGGTTGCGGTGTGGCTAACATCACCCAGATAAACCAATTTCAACACGGCCTGTTGATGTTTGGCCGATGCAGTGCTGAAATCGGTTGTTGTGGTACGTCTGGGTGCAGGTGATCTGACGAGGAGTATGAGGAGGAGTCAATTTGTACGGAGGAGAGGCCTGCAATCCGTGGAGTTGGCAGGACCCGCGCACTTGCACTGTCTACTTCAATTCCATGCTCAACTACATTTACCCAATGGGCGGTGATGGAAATGTAGCGTCCCTGGCCATGCTGACTGGTCCACGCGTCGGTGGTCAGGTGGACATTGCTACTAACTGCATTTTGTAGCACATGCTCAATTTTACGCTCCACATGCTGTTGCAGGGCGGGGATGGCTTGCCTGCTGAAGTAGAAGCGGCTGGGAATGCTGTATTGTGGGATTGCAAACCCCAGCATATCGATAAAGGCTGGCTTGATCACCAGCCAGAATGGTAGCATTTCCACTGCAAGCAGTTTGGCAATGCGAGAATTCATGCCCTGTGCTCGTGGGTGGTTTGCCAAGTACAGGCGCCTTTTCTCCCACACCTGTGTGACAGATGGCTGCACACTGGATTGGGAGTGTGAGGATGCCAGAGATTGGGATGCTGATGCTGACGAAGTACAGACAGTGTGCCGCCGTACAACACTGCCTGCAGATGCACCCTGGCGTTCTGGCGAGGAAGCGGGAGCAGCTGTTTGCGAGCTGGAGTAAGAGGTGGCCGCTTGGCTGAAGAGGTGGAAGGTGGGGAACCAGCTGCAGGTGGCGAATCATCTTGGGTGTGATGCTGCCACTCCACAGGGTGCCTCGTCCTGAAATGCATCAACATATTGGTGGTATTAAGGTTGCTGACGTTCTTCCCTCTCTGCACAGTTTGTCGACAAAGCTTGCATCTGACTACTGTAACGTCATCTGCAACTTGGTCGAAAAAGGCCCATGCACCACAACTCTTGGGCACACCCCTTGTGTTCTTTAAAAGAGCCCTGCTCCTAATGGGTGCTAAAGTTGAGGGAGCCGACAACCAATTTTTCCCTCTTCCTCTCCCACGTGGACGGCCACGCTGCGCCACACCTGCAAGCTCTTCCTCTGAGCTATCCCCACTTGCTTGCTGCCCCTCAGCATGCCATGATGGGTCAAGGACCTCGTCATCCAATAGACTTTCGTCAGCAGAAACTGGCAGCTGAGTTTCATCATCATCTGCTGACTGGGGTCTGGTCACTGGCCCACCCTCCACTTCTTCCTCAGACGGACACAGTGGTTGCGCATCTGTGCACACTACCTCTTCTTCAGCTGCAGGAATGCTGTCTGGCTGGCACATAGATTGCAAGCCAACAGATTCTGAGAAGAGGATTAAGGTTGGCTCCTGGCCCTCTGAATGTCTGGGCAATTTAGTGGGCGGTGAAGAAGCAGATGGGTGCTGCTCTTCAGTGGCCTGACCCGATGTGGTGGAGAGGTCCTGGGAGGATGCTGCGCTCATTGAGGTGGATTCCTCAGCTGCCATCCAATGAACAACGGTTTCTACTTGATCCTCTCTTATCAGCCTATGGCCCTGCGCTCCTAACAAGCTGCGCATAAATGACTGCTGCCGGGTGAAAGTAGGTGCTGAGTTACTTGGGCCTGCTGCTTGCTCTGGATGTGAACCATGTCTAGCTGCTGATGCACCTCTTCCGCGGCCACCGCAGGGACGTCCCTTACTCCCTGCCTTCTTCATCTCTATCGATGGATTCAGAACGGCAAGAAAGTAATTATTAGGAATTAGTGTGCTTATTCCTGTAGGACTACAAACAGGTATAAGAAACACTAATGGCACTGTATGATGATGGTGTGTCTGCTACACTTTATTTGAATCTAGTGTGGCCTACACAAAGAGTAACGTGTGTTTGTGGTATTGGTGTACACGTTACGGTCGGATGTCACAGCGCAGTAAATGACACTGTTGTGATACCAAAAGAAAGGATTCTCCGGGACTGGGCCAGGTGCTGTGTGGCACCAGCCACAGAGGTTGTTTGGGTCCCTCCCAGCACAATCCCTATATAGTGTTTAACTTTTAGGAAAAAATAGGGGAAGGGGATTTAAGGGATGAAAAGAAAAGGCAGTGAGACACACACCACACAGTGCTGCAGCAAGAGAAGCTGCAGCAGCTGCAGTGAATGTGCTCTGCCCTGTCTCACTAAGCACCTCACTGAGAGCCTGCACAGCACAAAAAATGATACTGAGCGTGGTCAGTGAGGAAAAAGACTGCTTCTGTAACACACAGGGGCTGCTACAGTCACTGAAAAACAATTTCTATCGCTACACAGGAGAAGAAATATGATGCCATTGGAATCACTGAAACTTGGTGGAGCGATACACATGATTGGAATACAAGGCTAGAAGGATACAACTTATTTGAAAATAACAGAATTGATAAATGAGGAGGAGTTGTCGCATTGTGTGTTAGAAAAGCGTATATGTGCACAGAGATTGAAGCATCAGAGACTGGCAGTTCTGTGGAAACTGTTTAGGTAAGACTACAAGGAGAGAACAATGGAAAGGACACCATTGTAGGTATTTACTACAGGCCACCTGTGCAAGCTGAAGATATGGATGAACTCTTTATGCATAAAATAGCCAAGTTCTACAAAAAATGACTTAGCGGTCATGGGTAATTTCAACTATCCAGACATTTGTTGGGAATCTCTCTCAGGCAAATCTAACAGGACAAGCAAATTCTTATCCTGTCTTGCTGACAACTTTATCTTTCAAAAGGTAGGGGAGAAAACAAGGGAATATGCTACCTTGCTACCTTGGATCTAATCCTTATAAACAGGGAGGAAATAGTTGAGCAGGTAAGAGTGGCTGGGATCCTAGGAGGTAGCAGCCATGCTATTGTAGAATATTGGATAACTAGAGGAGGAAGACCTGTGAAGAATCAGACGTCAAGGATAGATTTCAGAAAGTCAAATTTTGAAGGACTCAGAAAGTAAATCAGAGGGATCCTATGGCTGTATATCCTTAAGGACAAAAATGTCATAGGGAGGATGGGAAATTCTCAAAGCACAATCGTTAGCAATTCCAAAAAGAGGGAAGAATATGAAGCATTTAAGGAAACCAGGATGGTTGAACACAGAACTTAAACACATGCTAAAAAAGAAGAAAGAAATATTTATCAAATGGAAAGAGGGAGGCATATCTAAAGAATATAATGCTGTCTCCAGAGCCTGCAGGGCACGAATCAGATTAGTAAAGCTGAAAATTATTTAAGGTTTGCAAGAGACGTCAAAAGCAATAAAAAAGGATTTGGGGGATATGTCAAAAGTAAAAGAAAAGTCAAAGATGCTATAGGATTTTTACAGGATGAAAATGATGAAATGGTAAGAAAGGATGTTGAGAAGGCTGTACTTTTAAATTCCTATTTTGCATCTGTTTTCTTTCAGAAAGGAAATGTAACATCAACTGATTTTCATTGTCCTATTAAAGGAATAGAAGAATACAGAATATCTAGAAACAGAAAGATAGTGAGGAAACACTTAGGTAACATAAATGAATTCAAGTCTCCAGGTCCAGATAAATTACACCCCAGAGTACTGAAGAAGATAGCAGACAATTTGTGAACCACTCTCCATAATCTTTGAAAATTCTGGGAGAACAGGAGAAGTCCCAGAAGACTGGAGAAGAGCAAATGTTATTTCTATATTCAGAAAGGGGATGAAGGTGGACCCAGGGAACTATAGGCCGGTGAGTCTGACTTCTATACCAGGAAAGATCTTTGAACAAATTATTAAACATGTATGTAAGTACCTGGATTAGAATGAAGTGATTAACCAGAGTCAGCATGGGTTTGTAACTAATGAGTCATGACAGACTAACTTATCTTCCTTCTATGACAGAATCACTGACTGGGTGGATCAGGGAAATGCTGTAGATATAGTATATCTTGACTTCAGCAAAGCATTTGACAAAGTATTTCACAACATCCTTATTGAAAAAAATGAAAAATGACTAAGTATGGAATGGAAAAGGTAACTGTTAGGTGGATTCATAACTGTCTTAGTGATCGGACCCAAAGAGTGGTCGTAAATGGCTCCACATGCAGATGGAAGAATGTCTCAAGTGGGGTACCACAGCGCCCTGTATTTTTAAACATCTTTATCAATAATTTAGATGAAGGAATTGAGGGTACACTGATTAAATTTGCTGATGAGACCATGCTAAGAGGGATAGCTAATACTAGAGAAGAGAAAGAGAGGATTCAAAAACTTATAAATAAACAGGAGCAGTGGACAGCACCTAACAGAATGGTTTTTAACAGGGAAAAATGCAAAGTACTACATCTGGGCAATAAAAATGAAAAAAGCATATACAGAATGGAAGGAATAGGGCTAAGCAACAGCACATGTGAAAAAGACTTGGGTATACCAATAGATCATACACTGAACATGAGTCAACAGTATGATGCAGTAGCAAAAAAGGCAAATGCAATTCTGGGTTATATTAACAGAAGCATACAGTCTAGATCAGGTGATGTCATTATCGCACTCTACTCCTCTTTGGTCAGACCTCATCTGGAATACAGTGTCCAGTTTTGGGCACCACATTTTAAAAAAGACATCAACAAACTGGAGCAAATTTAGAGAAGAGCGACCAGAATGGTGACCGGTCTGCAAACCATGTCCTATGAGGAACGGTTACAGGATTTGGGAATGTTTAGCTTGCAAAATATCTCAAGGGCTGTCACATTGTAGAAGGATCATCTTTATTCTCATTTGCACAAGGAAAGACTAGAAGCAATGGGTTGAAACTGAATGAGAGGAGACACAGATTAGATATCAGAAAAAACTTTTTGACAGTTAGAGTGATCAATGAGTGGAACAGACTGCCACGAGAGGTGGTGAGTTCTACTTCAATGGAAGTCTTCAAACAGAGGCTGGACAGACATCTGTCTGGGATGATTTAGCGAATCCTGCTTTGAGCAGGGGGTTGGACAAGATGGCCCAGGAGGTCCCTTCCAACTCTCTACCATTCTATGATTCTATGAATAAAGAAGACTGAGAGGAGACTTAATGGCTGTATACAAATATTTCAAGGGTTGTCAGATTGCAGAAGGATCATATTTATTCTCATTTGCACAAGGAAAGACTAGAAGCAATGGGATGAAACTGGAAGAGGCACAGATTAGAAAAAAAAAAACTTTTTGACAGGGTGATCAATGAGTGGAACAGGCTGCCACGAGAAGTGGTGAGTTCTACTTCAATGGAAGACTTCAAGCAGAGGCTGGACAGACATCTGTCTGGGATGATTTAGTGAATCCTGCTTTGAGCAGGGGGTTGGACCAGTTGACTCATGAGGTCCCTTCCAACTCTACCATTCTATGATTCTAGGTCTTTACAATTTTGCGGGGATATATGCAGACAATAAATTCAATAAGGTAAGACAGTTTAAAAAAATAACATTAGGAGTGAGGGCCCTTCTCGCAGTCTTACAATCTAGAATATTCTTTAGCAAAACCTGTTTGTCGGTGATTTGAGACTAGGACAGAGGTTCACCTACCAACAAGACAATGACTCAAAGCATCATGCTAAAGTAGTTTATAGGAAAACATATAAATGTTTTGGAGTGACCTAGTCAAAGCCCAGACCTTAATCCAATTGACAATCTCTGGTCAGATTTGAAGATTGTTGCTCACCAGAGGAAAAAATCTAACGTGAAGGAGCTGGAGCAGTTTTGTCTTAAGAAATGGGCAAAAATGCCAGTAACAAGATGTGGAAAGCTCATAGAGACTTATCCAAAGCAACTTGCAGCTGTAATTGCTGTAAAAGGAGACTCAGCAAAGTACTGATTTTGGGGGCCAATAGTTATACACACTGAAGATTTCAGTTATTTTGTCCTATTAATTTGCTTCAAAATAAAAAGAGAAACACATTTTCACAGTTATAGGCATGTTCTTTACATGAATTGATGCAAACCCTCAGAGAAAACCAGTGAAATTCCAGGTTGTGAGGTAGCAAAACACAAAAAATGCCAAAGGGGTGAATACTTCCACAAGCTACCATACATATATGCATGAGTATACATTAAATACAATGCTTAGGTTCATGGGATCAATCAGTAAAGGGGAAAAGGGTAAACAAAGGAAAAAAAGGGAAACTCAGTCAACGTTAACTCATGAACAGTATATACAACCACACAAATAATCAAGAGTTAAATTCTAAACCCAATCTGCATGTCTTGCCACTGTTTGGGCAGTGCTAGATAGTTATAAAGATGGCAACATAAAGATTTACAGGCAGCAAACACTTTTTTTATTGAAGGCTTTGAAAGAAAACAGAACGCAGCAAGAATACTAAAGAACCCAGACAAGCCATTTATCCTGTTTTTCTACCTTTATGTATCGTAATATTGTTTCTCATTTAGGAGAATCATGCAATGTGTTTATGTGATATAAAAGACAATGACTCATAAGAAGCGCTGTATCTTTTTGTATATTTTTCTTGCACTTGAAACGGATGAAAGAACCTATTGTGCAGATATCTATATCGTTTAGAAATTTTGATTTAGCTCAATTTTCCGAACACACTCGGTTTTCCCATTTGTTTACCATATATGCTAAGTTTTATTTCTTGTCTATTTGTGTTTCCACATTTCCAAAACTATGTAAAATACAATGGAGGACGAATAGAAAATTCGACTTATAGAGAAAGTTATGGCAGAATATCTCTAGCTTCAATATGCCAAATGTTTCATGAATTTTAAGAGGACTTCTAATTTCTAAATAAAAGTTATTATTAGAGTTGAGCGAAACGGGTCGAAAAATTTCAAAAGTCGCCGACTTTTGGCAAAGTCGGGTTTCATGAAACGAAACCCGACCCTAGGATGAGGTCGGCCACGAGGTCGGCGACTTACGCGCCAAAGTCGCGTTTCAAAAGTTTGTTTTGCGCTCTTTTTCAGCCAATCAGGATCCACGGACACTGTGGGCAACGTGATGACATAGGCACGGGTCACCACCATCTTTCAGAAGGGCATGCAAGTGATTGGCTTGCTTTGGTGGGCGTCACAGGGGGTATAAAAGGGCGTGCACGCCGACCGCCATCTTACTTCTGCCGATCTTAGCATAGGGAGAGGTTGCTGCTGATTCTGTAGGGAGAGCATTAGGCAGGGAAGAAGAAAAAAAAACTGCTTCTGCTGCTAGCGATTTTGCCTGTACAACACACCAGTCACTGTGTGTGCAGTGCAAGGGGAGGCTATATAGTGGTGTATCAGTGGTGTTGGTTGTTGGGCTGCCTTCTAAGGCTTCCTGACATTCCTGCATTGCTGTTTACCCACTGCTCCGCAAACTGCTTTTTTAAAAGCAATCCCAATTTTTTTTTTTTGTCCTGCTGAGAAGAAAAAAAAACTGCTTCTGCTGCTAGCGATTTTGCCTGTACAACACACCAGTCACTGTGTGTGCAGTGCAAGGGGAGGCTATATAGTGGTGTATCAGTGGTGTTGGTTGTTGGGCTGCCTTCTAAGGCTTCCTGACATTACTGCATTGCTGTTTACCCACTGCTCCGCAAACTGCTTTTTTAAAAGCAATCCCAATTTTTTTTTTTGTCCTACTGAGAAGAAAAAAAAACTGCTTCTGCTGCTAGCGATTTGGCCTGCACAACACACCAGTCACTGTGTGTGCAGTGCAAGGGGAGGCTATATTGTGGTGTATCAGTGGTGTTGGTTGTTGGGCTGCCTTTTAAGGCTTCCTGACAGGCTGGCATTGCTGTTTACCCACTGCTCTGCAAAATGCTTTTTTAAAAGCAATCCAATCTCCCTTATCCTCTAATCACTTTTGTCACAGCTGTGCCATCGAGCCTGTGACATAGCGCTCAGATATCAGTGGGCCTCACACAATCCAAAAGTGTCCAGTGTCCACAAGTGTCTGCAGAAATTCAAAATCTCCCTTATCCTCTCGTCACTTTGGTCACAGCTGTGCCATCGAGCCTGTCACATAGCGCTCAGATATCAGTGGGCCTCACACAATCCAAAAGTGTCCAGTGTCCACAAGTGTCTGCAGAAATTCAAAATCTCCCTTATCCTCTCGTCACTTTGGTCACAGCTGTGCCATCGAGCCTGTCACATAGCGCTCAGATATTCATTGGGCCTCACACAATCCAAAAGTGTCCAGTGTCCACAAGTGTGTGCATAAATTCAAAATCTCCCTTATCCTCTCGTCACTTTTGTCACAGCTGTGCCATCGAGCCTGTGACATAGCGCTCAGATATCAGTGGGCCTCACACAATCCAAAAGTGTCCAGTGTCCACAAGTGTCTGCAGAAATTCAAAATCTCCCTTATCCTCTCGTCACTTTTGTCACAGCTGTGCCATCGAGCCTGTCACATAGCGCTCAGATATCAGTGGGCCTCACACAATCCAAAAGTGTCCAGTGTCCACAAGTGTCTGCAGGAATTCAAAATCTCCCTTATCCTCTCGTCACTTTTGTCACAGCTGTGCCATCGAGCCTGTGACATAGCGCTCAGATATCAGTGGGCCTCACACAAACCAAAAGTGTCCAGTGTCCACAAGTGTCTGCAGAAATTCAAAATCTCCCTTATCCTCTCGTCACTTTTGTCACAGCTGTGCCATCGAGCCTGTCACATAGCGCTCAGATATCAGTGGGCCTCACACAATCCAAAAGTGTCCAGTGTCCACAAGTGTCTGCAGAAATTCAAAATCTCCCTTATCCTCTTGTCACTTTTGTCACAGCTGTGCCATCGAGCCTGTCACATAGCGCTCAGATATCAGTGGGCCTCACACAATCCAAAAGTGTCCAGTGTCCACAAGTGTCTGCAGAAATTCAAAATCTCCCTTATCCTCTAGTCACTTTGGTCACAGCTGTGCCATCGAGCCTGTCACATAGCACTCAGATATCAGTGGGCCTCACACAATCCAAAAGTGTCCAGTGTCCACAAGTGTCTGCAGAAATTCAAAATCTCCCTTATCCTCTAGTCACTTTGGTCACAGCTGTGCCATCGAGCCTGTCACATAGCGCTCAGATATTCATTGGGCCTCACACAATCCAAAAGTGTCCAGTGTCCACAAGTGTCTGCAGAAATTCAAAATCTCCCCTGTCCTATAGACACCTTGTACCTTGTTTTACATTACTATATAGTTTGTTGGATTTTGTCTACATTTCTACCAAAAATGAGGAAGGCTGGTGGAAGAGGCCGTGGAATTGGGCGGGGGTTGGCAGCTGGTAATGATGGTGTTGGTGGTGGATCTGATGGTAGTGGCAAGAGCAAAATAGGACCGAATGCAGGAGGTGTTGAGCCTGCGTCATCGCCTGGCTACATAAGGCCTCGAACGTTTAGTTTTCTAGGAGTTGGCAAACCGCTTTTAAAGCCTGAGCATCAGGAAAAAGTTTTGTCTTACATTGCTGACTCAGCCTCCAGCTCTATCGCCTCCTCTTCTTCAGTTGTAAAAAGTAAAAGCACTGAGTCGTCATTGGAGGCTCATGTTCATGAACCACACCTTTCCTTGTGTCCTTCACCCCAACCAAGATTGAAGGATGACGCAGGCCATACTACTGATTACTCCATGGAGCTGTTTTCACATACCATGCCTGGATTATCAAGTGAAATGGTGAATTACCCAGGCCAAGATGAATCTGACATGGAGTGCACTGATGCACAGCCGCTGATGGATGATTCTGCTGGTACATTCACTCAGAGCACTACATTGTCCTCGCAGTGTACAGAGCCAGATTCTGACCCTGATGAGACTCAGGTGCCCCTTCCCGCACAATATACCACCATACACGGTGACACAGAGGAAGGTGCACATGACATAGAAGAGGAGGTGATGATGACCCAGTTGTTGACCCAGATTGGCATCCATTGGGGGAAGAGGGTGCTGCTTCCAATAGCTCAGATGAGGAGCATCCACAGCAGACATCGACATCGCAACAGCTGTTATCTGGCAGGCCCGGAGCACTCCAAAGACAGGTTCCAAACATCAAAAGAGTTGCTGGACAGCTTGTCCAGAGGGTCAAAAGATCACAGCGTGCTAGGCCGCAAAATGTCTGCCAAAGTAGGAAGAGTGGAGTGTGGCACTTTTTTGACCAAAATCCTCATGATCAGGCCAAGGTTATCTGTAAGAAGTGCGCAAAGACCTTTAGCCGAGGGAAAAATCTGAAAAATTTGAATACCAGTTGCATGCTTAGACATTTAACCAGCATGCACTTGCAAGCGTGGACACAACACCAAACCTCAAGTGCCACATGTGCAACTGATCACAACGAAGGTAGTCAGCAACGCTACATTGTTTCCCCCACTGTAAGCCCACCGGTTAGCACAGCAGCAAATGTTGAGGTGTCGTTGGAAGGCCACAGCAGTCAGGGAATCCCACTGTTATATCAACGAAAGACTGATTCTAGGCCATCAGAAAGAACACCAACTCCATCACCATCATCAACCCTCTCTCAGTCCGCCCTGTCCACCGCTACTTCCACCATATGCAGCTCTCAAGTCCAGCTCACCCTCCCAGACACTATGAGTAGGTCAAGAAAGTACTCAGTCTCTCATCCGCGTACACTGGGTTTGAACGCCCACATTGCCAAACTAATCTCGTTTGAGATGATGCCCTTTCGGTTGGTGGAAAGCACAGCTTTCCGCGAACTCATGGCCTATGCAGTACCACGCTATGACCTACCCAGTCGCCACTTCTTCTCTCGCAAAGCCATCCCAGCCCTCCACCATCATGTGAAAGACCGCATTGTCCATGCACTCAAGCAGTCTGAGAGCGGAAAGGTGCACCTCACAACTGATGCATGGTCCAGTCGGCATGGCCAGGGCCGTTACGTGTCCACCACTGCGCACTGGGTTAATGTGGTGGATGCAGGGTCCACAGGGGACAGTGCTGCCTAGCCCACGGTATAGGAAACAGTTGGCTGTAGGCGTTCGACCCTCCTCCTCCTCCTCCTCCAGAAGCGAAAGCTCGTCCACAGAGCGCAGTCGTACGAGCACTCCATCTGCAGCTGCCACTGTTGCACACGATGTTTCCCCCTATCGAGCAGCTAGTGGAAAGCGTCAGCAGGCTGTGTTGCAGATGATGTGTTTGGGCAACAGACACACCGCCGAGGTGCTGGCCGAGTACTTGAAGCGACAAACTGAGTCATGGCTGGGCAGTGTACATCTTGAGGCAGGCAAGGTAGTTAGTGATAACGGCCGTAATTTTGTGGCAGCCATAGCCCTTTCAAAACTCAGCCATATACCTTGCTTGGCTCACACCTTGAACCTGGTGGTGCAGTGCTTCCTCAAAAATTATCCGGAGTTAACAGCCCTGCTCCAGAAGGTGCGAAGACTGTGCGCACACATCCGCCGGTCGCCTGTACACTCCGTTCGTATGCAGAAGCTGCAGCGATTGCTCCACCTTCCCAACCACCGCCTCATTATCGACATTGCAACAAGGTGGAACTCCACCCTGCACATGGTGGAGCGGCTGTGCGAGCAGAGGCAGGCCATAATGCATTTGTGGGAGGATACACAGCCAGTCACTTTGAGAACAGACATGGAGTTGACAGGTGTGCAGTGGTCGAAGCTGAAAGACCTATGTAAAAGTCCTTCAGTGTTTTGAGGAATGCACACGGCTGGTAAGCGCAGACGACGCCATCCTAAGCATGAGCATCCCACTTATGCATCTGCTCATGCAAACTTTGACGCACCTTAAGGAGCAGGCGTCTGCAGCCAATGTTGATGAGGAGGAAGAGGAGGAGGGAATCCTTGATGACATTCAGCCATTGTCTGCTCAGGGACCTCTCCTGGACGATGTGGAGGAAGAAGAGGAGGAGGAGGAGGATGATGGGGATGATTACTTAGGGGAGGAGGATGCATCTCGTGGGGCAAGTGAAAATGTTGGCGTGGCAAGGTCTGGTACAGGGTTTGTGCGTGACTGGAGGGATGTGGATTTGACAGAAAGTGCTCCTCCAACCAGCACTCGCAGTGCATCATTGACACCGGGAACATTGGCCCACATGTCAGATTATGCCTTGCAGATCCTAAAAAGGGACCCCCGCATTGCCAAAATGATGAACGATGACTACTACTGGTTGGCCAGCATCCTGGATCCACGCTATAAAGGCAAATTACAAAACATCATGCCACAGGAGAACCTTGACCTAATATTGGCTAATAAACAAGCAACTCTGGTAAATCGGTTGCTTGAGGCATTCCCAGCACACAGCAGCAGTGATGGTTCTCACACGAGCCGTACGGGCCGGGGGCAGCTTGGCAGAGGTGTTTGTGGTGCACACAGCAGAAGTGGCGTTGGAGACAGGGGTTTCATGACAATGTTGTGGACTGATTTTTCAAATACCGCTCACACAACTGGTAATACTGCATCGATGGAAAGTGACAGGAGACAGCAGTTGTCAACTATGGTTACAAACTACTTTTCCTCCCATATCGATGTTCTCCCACACAGGTCATTCCCCTTTGACTATTGGGCCGCTAAACTGGACACCTGGCCTGAATTGGCCCAATATGCCTTACAGGAGCTCGCTTGCCCAGCTGCAAGTGTGCTATCGGAAAGAGTCTTCAGTGCAGCTGGATCAATCCTGACAGAAAAAAGGACCCGTCTGTCAACCCAAAATGTGGATGATCTAACCTTCATTAAAATGAACCATGCATGGTTTCCAAGGATTTTGTCCCACCTTCCCCTGATGACACATAGGGTGACAGAAAAATGGCTTGCTTTGGTCCACCTCTTCCTGGGACTTCACCTATTTTGCCTTTTGCATCAGCTGAATGTCCAACATCAACATATGCCACTTTCTAAAACTCCCTAACTGTGCTGCCTCCCCCCCCATGGCCGGGGTCACCACCTAGCGCACGACACCGTGCGAGTGCCGTTGCCCTGGACAGGTGGGTAGGCCGACTCTTGGGTGCGAGCACTGGCACTGGGTCCCTCATAGTGCAATCAAGTGTCTCTGACGGTGGTGGTGCACACCCGCCGTCAGACACACCGCCGTACTATGAGGGGCCCAGTGCCAGTACCGACGCCCACGAGTGGGCCCCCCTTGCTTGGGCAGGGCCCCAGCATTTGCAATCGTTACCTCTCCCTGCTCCTCCGCTGTGTAATCTGGGCCGTCAAATTCATACTGTGCCTGACACCGTCTGAGCCTGCCTCCTGATGTACAGACATATATTTTGAATGTGTACGCTATCCATACATGTTATCCGGGGATACGGTACCCTTTCTAACCTTTGTGCAATCACGTGCAATCCATACTGGGCCTAACACCGTCTGAGCCTGCCTCCTGATGTATAGACATATATTTTGAATGTGTACGCTATCCATACATGTTATCCGGGGATACGGTACCCTTTCTAACCTTTGTGCAATCACGTGCAATCCATACTGTGCCTGACACTGTCTGAGCCTGCCTCCTGATGTACAGACATATATTTTGAATGTGTACACTATCCATACATGTTATCCGGAGATACGGTACCCTTTCTAACCTTTGTGCAATCACGTGCAATCCATTCTGGGCCTAACACCGTCTGAGCCTGCCTCCTGATGTACAGACATATATTTTAAATGTGTACGCTATCCATACATGTTATCCGGGGATACGGTACACTTTCTAACCTTTGTGCAATCACGTGCAATCCATACTGGGCGTGAGAACGGCTGGCGAGCTGTTAAGCAAGCTACAGCACCTGTGGTTTGCACACGTAAGTTTTTCATTTTTTCAGGAATGACGGTTAGGCCTAATTCCGGAACTGCGGTTGACCTGCACTTACTGGGAAATCATTGTTCGCGGGTAATAATTGTCATCAGTGATCCCCATCACTAACGTTGTTCAGCGGGTTATCTGCACCTGTAAGCGACAAACGCTGGCCTTTTCAGTGTAGCGCACATGCAGCCACGGACATGTAATGGCATGACACACCAGTTATTGGCCAATCTCATGTGCCAGAGCCTCACGTGTCCCTCTAGTAAGCCGGACTCGGACCGCGGGGCATGACGGAGTCTCGTTCGTTAACGGAATTATGCTTGCAATGTGTGCATCTGTTCTGTAGCTGGCATGGTTGAGGTTTCCCAGGTGGAGTCGAATTTAACCATAGGCTCCACTCCTGGTGGTGCCCTTCTGGACATTCCTTTAAGGTTCAGCTTTGCAACCATACTGCCCACGTAAAACAAACACTTTGCCTTCATGAACGCTGTTTGGAGGGTCATGACTCGTGGGAATAACGCCGCCCAATCAGTTAACCTGCTAGAGAGATCGTTCGTTGCTCCCAAGCATGACATCACACTCCCTAGGAAGAAGGTAATGCCACTGTGGCGACCGTACTCCTGGGGGCGACACAAGTGCACTGATGCCCAGCCACTGCTCGATGAATCTGCTGGTACATTGACCCAGACCACTACATTCCCCTCGCACGCTACACGGCCTGAATCTGACCCTGATGAAACTCAGGTTACCCTTCCCATATACCGTTCCATCTTACACGGTGACAAAGAGGAAGCTGCAGATGAAAGTGCAGGTTCGGCCCACCCGCCATCAGACACACCACCGTACTATCAGGGGCCCTGTGCCAGTGCCGTCGCCAACGAGTGGGCCCCCCCCTGCTCACAGCACTTGCAAAGTTGAAATACTGTGCAGTGAGATGGATGATGGGGACGACGAGGAGTCCAGACAAGTACAGGGATTCCCTAGCGAGGAGACTTATTTGATTGTTTTCAATGTTGGGACAGCAATTTTTGGGGAGCACTATACTCTGGAGAATGATAGATGGGGCCCACCATACACTGGAACATTCCAAAGGTGGACATCAGACACTGGAGCAGCATTTACAGGGCCCATTATACACTAGAGCATTAGAAATGGGGCCCATTATGTTTGGAGCATTATTTGGGCCCATAAGACAGTGGAGCTTCATCCATGGGGACCAACATATACTGTAGCATTATGTGGAGCTCATCATATACTGTTTCAAACATTATATGGGACCAATGATTCTGTATGGAGAAATAGATGGGCCTCGTCATGAGATGTAAAAAGTGAAGTATTTTTCATTGTACTATACCGCTATTTCTCTGCCGTATAGGAGCATGATGAGTTGTGGTATTATGTGTTAAAGGGGCGCTCTTTCGCCCAGGGCACATGAAAACCTGGAGCCAGCCCTACCCCCCCACAACTTTAGCCAAATAACCCCCATTTTTCAGTGCGTAACTTGTATTATGAAGTTACTTAAGGTTGACAAGCTTAAGTAAGAAGAATTGATGCTTTTGGCATTCAAATGGGCACTGTAGGTGTGTTTCCTGTCCTCCTCTCACTGCCGACTTTTATTCCCCATTGACTTACATTGGGTTTCGTGTTTCGGGACGACCCCGACTTTTCCCTATAATCGGACGATCTTGCTCGACCCGACTTTTGGAAAAGTCGGGTTTCACGAAACGAAACGCGACCCTAAAAAACCAAAAGTCGCTCAACTTTAGTTATTATAAATAAATGTTATTGACCATTGCCACACTTTGGTGAGAGGTATGAGGAGACAGTTACAATGCGCATATATTTGCTTCAGAATTAGGCTGGGTCACACTGAATTAAGACAGTCCGTTTAATGGATTACGTTACACCACGGCATAACGCGGTGTAACGCAATCCGTTAACGCTGCCATTAACCCTCATAATCGGGCGCATCGCCAACGCATGCCATAATCGGCATACACTAGCGATGTGCCGTCATGCTGTGACGGACCCTTGGACGCGAGCTGCAGCGTCTGAGGGTCCGTCACCGCTAGCGCAGATGAAGCATCTGCGCTAGCGGTATAGCATAAATCAATCGCGTTATGCTATAGAGTTAATGCAGCCCATCAACGCTATATGTTGAACGGGCTGCTTTAGTGCAGTATGAACCTAGCCTTAGGTGTCACGTCTCTAACCATATTCTCAGCTCCTAACTTATTTTCCAAATTAAATGTTTCAAAAAGACCATACTGAACAATAATAGTAAAATCTGTTTATTTTCTAAAGCAATGATATTCCCTTTTAAAGAAGGACAGCAATTATTTCCTAATGAACTTAATACAAATAAAAATAATCTTATGTTATCCAAATGTCAAATTCAATGCACCATACATCCCATAGTATAATCTGCACTGTTGCCCTTAATTAGTGCATGTCACTAAAAAAGATTACATGTTACATTGCATAATATTTGAAAGCCTAAGGCTAGTTTCACACTTGCTTTTTTTTGCAGCGCGTTTTTCCCGCAAAAAAACGCATTGAAAAAACGCATACATAAGCATACAACTGCTGCGTTTTTTTCAAGCATTTTTATGAGCATGCATGAAAAAAACGCAGCGTTTTTATGCGTTTGTATGCGTTTTTAGCACGTTTTTACCGCGTTTGCGTTTTTTTCCAACATTTTTAGGTGGCCCCTCACACTACCCAAACCATGACCTTACTAACCCTAACCCTGACCCTAACCCTAACCCTAACCCTGACCCTAACCCTTAACCAAATCATACTTAACCCTAACCCAAACCCTAAACCCTAACTAACCCTAACCCTAACCCTAACCCTGACCCTAACCCTAACCCTAACCCTAACCCTGACCCTAACCCTAACCCTAACCCTGACCCTAACCCTTAACAAAACCATACTTAACCCTAACCCTGACCCTAACCCTAACCCTAACCCTAACCCTGACCCTGACCCTAACCCTTAACCAAACCATACTTAACCCTAATCCTGACCCTAACCCTGACCCTAACCCTAACCCTAACCCTGACCCTAACCCTTAACAAAACCATACTAACCCTAATCCTGACCCTAACCCTGACCCTAATGCTTAACAAAACCATACTTAACCCTAATCATGACCCTAACCCTGACCCTAACCCTAACCCTAACCCTGACCCTAACCCTAACCCTAACCCTAACCCTGACCCTAACCCTTAACAAAACCATACTTAACCCTAATCCTGACCCTAACCATGACCCTAATCCTTAACAAAACCATACTTAACCCTAATCCTGACCCTAACCCTGACCCTAACCCTAACCCTAACCCTAACCCTGACCCTAACCCTAACCCTAACCCTAACCCTGACCCTAACCCTTAACAAAACCATACTTAACCCTAATCCTGACCCTAACCATGACCCTAATCCTTAACAAAACCATACTTAACCCTAACCCTGACCCAAACCCCAACCCTAACCCTGACCCTGACCATAACCCTAACCCTAAACCCCCTTAACTAACCCTAACTCTAACCCAAACCCCTAAATTCCATGGTTTAAAAAAAAAAACGCATATGCAAAAAAACGCATACATGAGCATGCCAGTGCGCACATATGCGCATCCATAGGCTATAATGGCCATTTTTAGCGCAAAACGTGCGCATATGTGCGCATGCGCTTTTTTGCAGGGCCAAAAAATGCAACATGCTGCGTCTGGAAAATCCCAACGCACACCCCAAAAAAACGCAGCGCATGAAAATCGCATACATGCGCTTACCAGCGCGCAGGTATGCGCACCCATGTTAAATATAGGGGAAAAAACGCATGCGCAGGTGTGCGTTTTTTTCCAGCGCTAAAAAACGCAAATGTGAAACCAGCCTTAAAGGGTGGTCCTCTACTCGGACAACTCCTTCATAAATATTGTATTCTACATCCCTTAATTAAAAATAACAGATACTCACCTGCAGCACCAGCACCTTCTGAGTGATGTCAGTGCAAGATCTCTCAGCACTAGCTTGACATTTTTATGCCACGTGAGCACTGCAGATGATGAGTGTGCCACTGAGGGGCTGAAGTTCTCACACTTCCCTCTGCAATCCAAGTTTTGCCTGAAGAAAGTGTGAGAATTGTAGCCCATTAGCCACTCATTTGGTGTAACAATCTCACACAAGTCCTGAGAGCCTTGGTGGTGATATTGCTGCAATAGCACCTGTGCAGGAGGTGAGAATTTTATATTTTAAAGTAGTCGAATGTTGGGAAAAAATAGTTCCTTTAGTTAATGTTATTTTATGACTAAATGTATTTACTACCTATCCACACTACATGCAAACATTATATATATGGAAGCGCTATTAGGCGCAAAACTGCCGTCGTCAGTGCGGGCTCACTCTCTCCTACAGCCTCCCGGCCATGAAGTTTTAATTGTGTGCCAATAAAAGCGGACATTCTATTTGGATTGGTGAGTCCTATGGTCCCTTTTTTCTTCTGATTGTGGACTTATACATATTGTATTTTCTGGACAAGTACCAGGATCTTGGTAATAGCCTGCAACACAGCACGAGGTTGACAGCAATACCTGGCAGGGATACCGGCCGTGCTGGTTGGCCTTTTTTCTCACCAAATTTAAGGTTATGTGCCCACGTTGCATTTAAATCCGGACACTCAAAACCGGACTCCTTCCCAGAAATCACGCGTTTTTTTCCCGCGGGATTTTACCGCGATTATGTTTGCGATTTTGCCACGATTTTCACGTGCGATATTCAAGCGCTTTCCATGTGATTTGAAGCATCGCTTGGAAAGTGATTGACTGGTTGGTCACACTCATCAAACATAGTGTTTGACAAGTGTGACCAGCTTTTTACTATTGAGGCCGTCTATGCGGCATCAATAGTAAAAGATAGAATGTTAAAAATGATAAAAAAATTAAAAATCGGGGTATATTTACCTTCCGACGTCCCGTGCAGTCTCAGCGATGCTCCCGTTCCCAGCGATGCCTTGCAAGACCTGTGATGACGTTGGTCTCACGTTGCTATAGCGATCTCACGAGACCGCTAGAGTAACGCGAGACTAAGTCATCACAGGACCTTGCTGCAAGGCATTTCTGGGAACACTGAGGCCCGGGAAGACTGCGCATGACACCGGAAGGTAAATATACCCCGATTTTTTATTTTTTATTCTTTTTTTTACAGGGGTATGGTACCCAGGGCCTGGAGGACAGTCTCCTCTCCTCCACACCGTGGGTACCAACCGCACATGAGACGCTTAACTTCGCGCATGGTGGGCATAGCCACATGCGGGAAGTAAGCGGTGCTCATGCATTCCTATGCGTGCGGAATCGCGGCAATTCTTTGAGATTCCACAAAAAAGAATGAGCATGCTGCATTTTTTTCCGCAATGCGATTCTGCTGTGGGAAAAAGGCGCAGCATTAGCACAGCATGTGCGGAATGCCATAGGAATGCATGGGGTGCGTTCTGTACAAGTTTTTAAAACATTTTTGCAGCATTTTCGCACCAAAAATAGCTGCAAAAACGCTTAAAAATCACATCATGGGCACACAGCCTAATATATATATATATGTTATGGTGGATCAGTGGTTAGCACTGGAGCATTGAAGCGCTGGGGTCCGGGGTTCAAATCCCACCAAGGACATGTTCTCCCTGTGTCTGCATGGGTTTCCTCCGAGTACATCACTTTTTTCCCACATTCTGATAGGGAATTTAGATTGTGAGCTCCATCGGGGACAGTGCCAATAATGTCTGTAAAGCGCTGTGGAATTAATGGCGCTATATAAATAAATAAAATATTTACATATATTATAAGTGCAGAAAGAAAATCTCGCTAAAACTTATCATATAGCAGTTAATAACATTCAAATATTCAAAGGCCAATATAACGGTTTAGACTGTAAAGGGCAAAACAATATATTTATAGATTATGGAAAGAAATGATACAAATGGTTTCTCTTCCTTAGATACCCAACTGGGGCCCTCTGATCTAAAAAAGAGAAAAATGATTAAGTAGATACCAAGGTTGCATGTGCCAGATTTAAGGGTGTAGTTATGGTTTCTTGTCCAGGGTTCCTTTCCTAATAATTCCTTGGTCTATCCCTTTGATTTTGCAATTGTACCTGATAATTACTAGTTCCCCCTCTACCTACTTGTCTCCAAATCCCTTTGTTAGGTGCCCTTTCCATATCAGATGTCTCAGTTTCTTAAGATGATACTTCAGAGGCATCCCCGTCAATCCTGTAAAATTATATGCTTTGTTTTAACTCTTCAGCTATTAAACATCAAGAAGAAAACACAGAATGACAGATTTGCAAAAATACTCTGCAATAAAAAATGGCAGTAATCAGCAAGTGCTGGATAACAAATACAGGGTATTTAGTCGATACATTTTTTTGTACATGTCACATGTGTGTTTTTAATCCATTTTTTTCCTTGCTTAGCATGGTTTGGGAGGCCCCCCCCTCTCTTGTGTGATGTGCACATAAGAGCTGTCTCAGACCACAAGCCCATACTAGGGAGCGGCCTGTCTGAATCCTGTTCATATTAGACACTATTCACATGTTCAGGTTTTTAATACATTAGATAGGGACTGCTTCAGTAGGGGTTACCTTGACGTGGTGGAGCAGCTTGGTGTACATTTTTTTGCGCAAAAAAAACATATCAACTAAATACCCTGCATTTGTTATCCAGCACTTGCTGATTACTGCCATTTTTTATTGCAGAGTATTTTTGCAAATCTGTCATTCTGTGTTTTCTTGTTGTATCTCAGTTAGTGGGTGGTGTGAGCATTGTCTGATTAACGTGTTCACATTTGTGCATGTCACATGTGTGTTTTTAAAACGTTTTTTTTCCTTGCTTAGCATGGTTTGAGAGACCCCACCCCTCTCTTGTGTGACGTGCACATAAGAGCTGTCTCAGACCACAAGCCCATACTAGGGAGCGGCCTGTCTGAATCCTGTTCATATTAGACACTGTTCACATGTTCAGGTTTTTAATACATTAGATAGGGACTGCTTCAGTAGGGGTTACTGTTTTGAGCTCATTTTCGGGTTTGCCTCTGGCTTCTGGTGAGGGTTATGGAGCTGGCTGTGCTGACAGAGGAGTAGTGAGTTCTCTATCTGGACTCCCTCTGTTAGTGAAGGAAGGTAATGAAGCTGATCTAAATGGCAGAGACCGGCCACCTGAGGAAGAGGACTGCGATTGGACATCAGGAGTTTCTGATTGGATGTAAGGCAGCCGACTCCCTAGTTTCTTTCTGGTGATTTTTCCTGACTGTGGCTCCTGGTTTCCAGTTTGGTTCCTGCCTTCCTAAAGCTAAGTTTTCTCTGCTATTGTTCATATGAGTTTTTGTCTGGTTTACTTATTTTTTGTGTTCAGCCAGACAGCTTTTCTTTCCTGTCCTTTCTAGTTAGCGAGGGCCCCATTGTTTGCTCAGCCTATATTTCTACCTGTGTCTGTGTTTTCATCTTGTTTCACTGACAATACATGTTGGGGGCTGTCTATTGCTATGGGGTCTGCTCTGGGGCAGTTTAGATTGTCCCTTTCTTTCTTTAGGCTCATTTAGTTCTCCGGCCATGACGAGGCGTCTAGAACCACCATAGGCATGCTCCACGGCTACTGCTAGTTGTTGTGGATAGGATCAGGGGTCTGCAATCCGCTAGTTAACAACCTCTCCGGTTTTCTGGGCTTAGCTTGCTTTTTGTTTTTTCCTCCTCGGTTACTTATTCATAACAGGTTACCTTGACGTGATGGTGCAGCTTGGTGTACATTTTTTTGCGCAAAAAAAGTATCGACTAAATACCCTGTATTTGTTATCCAGCACTTGCTGATTACTGCCATTTTTATTGCAGAGTATTTTTGCAAATCTGTCATTCTGTTTTCTTGTTGTATCTCAGTTAGTGGGTGGTGTGAGCATTGTCTGATCGACGTGTTCACATTTGTGCATGTCACATGTGTGTTTTAAATCTGTTTTTTTTCCTTGTTTAGCATGGTTTGGGAGACCCACCCCTCTCTTGTGTGACGTGCACATAAGAGCTGTCTCAGACCACAAGCCCATACTAGGGAGCGGCCTGTCTGAATCCTGTTCATATTAGACACTGTTCACATGTTCAGGTTTTTAATACATTAGATAGGGACTGCTTCAGTAGGGGTTACCTTGACGTGGTGGAGCAGCTTGCTGTACATTTTTTTGCACAAAAAAACGTATTGACTAAATACCCTGTATTTGTTATCCAGCACTTGCTGATTACTGCCATTTTTTATTGCAGAGTATTTTTGCAAATCTGTCATTCTGTGTTTTCTTGTTGTATCTCAGTTAGTGGGTGGTGTGAGCATTGTCTGATCAAAGTGTTCACATATGTGCATGTCACATGTGTGTTTTTAATCCATTTTTTTTTCCTTGCTTAGCATGGTTTGGGAGACCCCACCCCTCTCTTGTGTGACGTGCACATAAGAGCTGTCTCAGACCACAAGCCCATACTAGGGAGCGGCCTGTCTGAATCTTGTTCATATTAGACACTGTTCACATGTTCAGGTTTTTAATACATTAGATAGGGACTGCTTCAGTAGGGGTTACTGTTTTGAGCTCATTTTCGGGTTTGCCTCTGGCTTCTGGTGAGGGTTATGGAGCTGGCTGTGCTGACAGAGGAGTAGTGAGTTCTCTATCTGGACTCCCTCTGTTAGTGAAGGGAGGTAATGAAGCTGATCTAAATGGCAGAGACCGGTCACCTGAGGAAGAGGACTGCGATTGGACATCAGGAGTTTCTGATTGGATGTAAGGCAGCCGACTCCCTAGTTTCTTTCTGGTGATTTTTCCTGACTGTGGCTCCTGGTTTCCAGTTTGGTTCCTGCCTTCCTAAAGCTAAGTTTTCTCTGCTATTGTTCATATGAGTTTTTGTCTGGTTTACTTATTTTTTGTGTTCAGCCAGACAGCTTTTCTTTCCTGTCCTTTCTAGTTAGCGAGGGCCCCATTGTTTGCTCAGCCTATATTTCTACCTGTGTCTGTGTTTTCATCTTGTTTCACTGACAATACATGTTGGGGGCTGTCTATTGCTATGGGGTCTGCTCTGGGGCAGTTTAGATTGTCCCTTTCTTTCTTTAGGCTCATTTAGTTCTCCGGCCGTGATGAGGCGTCTAGAACCACCATAGGCACGCTCCACGGCTACTGCTAGTTGTTGTGGATAGGATCAGGGGTCTGCAATCCGCTAGTTAACAACCTCTCCGGTTTTCTGGGCTTAGCTTGCTTTCTGTTTTTTCCTCCTCGGTTACTTATTCATAACAGGTTACCTTGACGTGATGGTGCAGCTTGGTGTACATTTTTTTGCGCAAAAAAAGTATTGACTAAATACCCTGTATTTGTTATCCAGCACTTGCTGATTAGTGCCATTTTTATTGCAGAGTATTTTTGCAAATCTGTCATTCTGTTTTCTTGTTGTATCTCAGTTAGTGGGTGGTGTGAGCATTGTCTGATTGACGTGTTCACATTTGTGCATGTCACATGTGTGTTTTAAATCTGTTTTTTTTCCTTGTTTAGCATGGTTTGGGAGACCCACCCCTCTCTTGTGTGACGTGCACATAAGAGCTGTCTCAGACCACAAGCCCATACTAGGGAGCGGCCTGTCTGAATCCTGTTATATTAGACACTGTTCACATGTTCAGGTTTTTAATACATTAGATAGGGACTGCTTCAGTAGGGGTTACCTTGACGTGGTGGAGCAGCTTGCTGTACATTTTTTTGCACAAAAAAACGTATTGACTAAATACCCTGTATTTGTTATCCAGCACTTGCTGATTACTGCCATTTTTTATTGCAGAGTATTTTTGCAAATCTGTCATTCTGTGTTTTCTTGTTGTATCTCAGTTAGTGGGTGGTGTGAGCATTGTCTGATCAAAGTGTTCACATATGTGCATGTCACATGTGTGTTTTTATTAAACATCAAGGTTGTTATATGGAATTTAAACTGAAATGTCTTGTGTGTTTACCTCTCCTATGTTGTCCCTCTCTCAATATCTTTAAGCCACCTAACTAAACTGTTTCCATGACTCACCATCATATTAGTGAAGTTTTTTTATGTTTATTAGTTGTTATTGGTGGTATGAATCATAGCTTAGGAAGCTATAAAAACAATTAAGGCTAGCTGTCGATGAGCAGGGGCACTAATTTGCATTCAAGATTGGGTGCTAACCTCCGCAGTTGGGAAGGGACATATTTGAGGACACTTTCTAGGGAGAATGTTACGCTTGCACCCTGACAGGTTGGCACTGGAGCCTCTTATGGTGTGGTCAGGCTTGTGTGACAGGTAGCTGCCAGGTACCACTCCAGGGTGGTGTCTGGCTGTGGCTGCTGATCCCACTGGGGGATGGAATACTAGGACAGGAACGGGCAATGGGCTAGACTGGAAGGCACGGCTGAGATACTGGCAGGCGGGCACAGATGAGACACTGGCAGGCATGCACGGTTGAGACACTGGCAGGTTTGCACAGCTGAGACACTGACAGGTGGGCACGGCTGAGACACTGGCAGGCGGGCATGGCTGAGACACTGGCAGGTGGGCACGGATCAGGAATTCGGGTAGGTATATGGGAACAGGTAGGGGCCTGTTCATACTAGAGGGTTTATTGGAACAGGTAGGGTCTGTTCAGTCTGGAGGAACTGGAGCTGATTTGGGAACCAGTACAGACTGTTATGACAAAGGTCCGCAGGATGCAGAATAGAAGCAGAGCAGAACTGCAAGGTTGCGGAGCAGAGAAGAGCCGCAAGGTTGCGAAGCAAGTGCTGAGCAGAACTGCAGGTATGTGAAGCAGGGCAGAACCACAGGTATGTGAAGCAGGGCAGAACCGCAGGTATGTAGAGCAAGGCAGAACCGCAGGTATGTGGAGCAAGGCAGAACCGCAGGTATGAGGAGCAAGGCAGAACCACAGGTATGTGGAGCTAGGTAGAACCGCAAGGTGCTGAGCAAGGCAGAACTGCAAGATGCGGAGTGAGAGCAAAGCTGAACCACAAGGTGCAGAGCAAGAGCAAAGCGGAACCGCAAAGTGCAAAGCGAGAACAAACCAGAACCACAAGGTGCAGAGCGAGTGCAAGGCAGACAGAGTACAACCAAGGATACACACAGCAGGGAAAGGAAGCCACAGAAAAGGATACAAACAGGTACAAGTAAGGGCTGAGTTCACACAAGGTCTGGTACAGGAACAGGGACAGGATTTAGGATACAAGAATAGGACACAGTACAGACAAGGACAGACACAGGAACAGATATTGGGCAAGGACACAGGATTGAGTATGCAGCCCTCAGGGAGGTGGAAACATAGTACACATAGCGCATGGTAACAGGTCTGGAAATGCAGCCCCCAGAGAAGGCAGAAACAAGAGAGGACCTGGCACCTCAGCAGCAAAACACTGACTGAGGAAAATAGTTGTTCAGGCATCCTCCTATGGGCGGGGATGCCTTAAGCACTGGAGGCCTCTTGACAATTGGCAGGGGCACCTTAGGAAGGTGCACACTGACTCAATAAGAGCCAGGGAGTACCAGCACCCCCCATGAACACAGCCAAGAAGTATGCACAGAGCTGGTAGGAGACAAGAGGCACCCAGCATGGAGCCGGCAGAAGACAGAACTCACAGCGTGGCCCGAAGTAGTGAGTAAGTTTTTGTGTAAGGTAGGTGGGGAATGGGAGACCATGCAGTGATGCCGGCAGGGTTGTTACAGAGAGATAGGAAACACACAATTCCATATTTCTCTCCAAAAGCCTATAGATTTATGCAATCTTTGAATCAATTGTTTTGACCTCTACAGTCTAATGCAGTTATTGTGCTATGTCCACCAAACCAATGGACTGCAGAATAAGGATGCACTGTTCATATTATGTGTATCCTGCCTGCAGTGTGGACTATCAGCCCGGTGAGGGTCCACAAGCCTCTCCTGTGACAACAAATTGGGTACTGGTGTCAAAACTCTTGAACTCAGGGAGTTTGGTGAGGGCCACACTCTCTCACCAGTTAATATTCAGGAAAATTGTGGGTGTCCACTGTTTTCAAGTGGATGCCAAGGACTACCCCACTGCTAGAGTGTCTATAAAAACATACTGTGGCACTGAGTCCCACAAGGTTGGAGTAGCTTAAGACTCACTACACCCTGTAATTATAGGGCAGGACTTTAGCTTGTTCTGGGACTCATGGCGAAAGGTGGAGACACCAAGTTGCTCAGAAAAGAGACAGTTTAATTATGAACAATCCTCATTGCAGTCAGAGGTAGATGAGTGCCCCATGTGTGTCCTTGCTGGAGATGAGGACCAGACGGGGACCAGTGAGGTTGAGATTCCAAAGTTGGGAGTTTCTTGGGGAATTTTGGAGCTGCTCAAATGGAGGCTCTTACCTTAAAAGGAGCATGGGACAATGCTACTGTGATCGATTAGTTGCCCAAGAGCCAGAGGTCAACACAAGGTTTCCATATTTCGCAGTAAATGAAGATCTGCTATATTGGGTCACTAAACTGAGAGGGGAAGTATTAGAGCAGCTGTTAGTACTGGGACTTTATAAGCGAAGGGTACTAGACTTGACCCATTTTCTTGTCTTGGGAGGCCATTTGGGTGTAGAAAAAACCCAGAAGCGAGTACTTCAAGAGTTCAACTGGCCTGGATGTCACAGAGTGATTGTTAATTATTACTGATCCTGACCTGCTCTCGTCTTTCACTTCTGCAGTCCCCTACTGCCATTAGCCATTATAGAGGTTCCATTTGACAGGATTTCCATGGATCTTACTGGGCCCCTGGGCAACACGGTACCCAGAGGCAGTACCACTAAGAAACTCCTCCACCACCAGAAGAATAGTCTGAGATCTAGCTTACATTTTCTCCCAGACCGGCCTTCCAAAGGAGATCCTGATGGACCAAGGAATGCTGTTCATGTTCAAGGTAATGAGAGAGTTTTGCAAAGACTTGCAGTTAGGTCCATATATATTTGGACAGAGACAACATTTTTCTAATTTTGGTTCTAGACATTACCACAATGAATTATAAACAAAATAATTCATATGCAGTTGAAGTTCAGACTTTCAGCTTTCATTTGAGGGTATCCACATTAAAATTGGATGAAGGGTTTTGGAGTTTCAGCTCCTTAACATGTGCCACGATGTGTAAAAGGGACCAAAAATAATTGGACAATTGACTCCAAGGCTATTTCATGGACAGGTGTGGGCAATCCCTTCGTTATGTAATTCTCAATTAAGCAGATAAAAGGCCTGGAGTTGATTTGAGGTGTGGTGCTTGCATTTGTATGGTTTTGCTGTGAAGGAAACATGCGGTCAAAGGAGCTCTACGTGCAGGTGAAACAAGCCATCCTTAAGCTGCAAAAAACAGGAAAAACCCATCCGAGAAATTGCTGCAACATTATGAGTGGCAAAATCTACAGTTTGGTACATCCTGAGAAAGAAAGAAAGCACTGGTGAACTCATCAATGCAAAAAGACCTGGGCGCCCACTGAAGGTAACAGTGGTGGATGATCGCAGAATAATCTCCATGGTGAAGAGAAACCCCTTCACAACAGCCAACTAAGTGAACAACACTCTCCAGGAGGTAGGCGTATCAATATCCAAATCTACCATAAAGAGAAGACTGCATGAAAGTAAATACAGAGGGTTCACTGCACGGTGCAAGCCACTCATAAGCATCAAGAATCAAAAGGCTAGACTGGACATTGCTAAAAAACATCTAAAAAAGCCAGCACATTTCTGGAAGAACATTCTTTGGACAGATGAAACCAAGATCAACCTTTACCAGAATGATGGAAAGAGAAAAGTATGGCGAAGACATGGTACAGCTCATGATCCAAAGCATACCACATCATCTGTAAAACACGGCAGAGGCAGTGTGATGGCTTGGGCATGCATGGCTGCCAATGGCACTGGGTCACTAGTGTTTATTGATGATGTGACACAGGACAGAAGCAGCCGAATGAATTCTGAGGTATTCAGAGCCATAATGTGTGCTCAGATCCAGCCAAATGCAGCCAAACTGATTGGTCGTCGTTTCATACTACAGATGGACAATGACCCAAAACATAAAGCCAAAGCAACCCAGGAGTTTATTAAAGCAAAGAAGTGGAATATTCTTGAATGGCCAAGTCAGTCACCTGATCTCAACCCAATTGAGCATGCATTTCACTTGTTAAAGACTAAACTTCAGACAGAAAGGTCCACACACAAACAGCAACTGAAAACCACCGCAGTGAAGGCCTGGCAGAGCATTGAAAAGGAGGATACAAAGCGTCTGGTGATGTCCATGAGTTCAAGACTTCAGGCAGTCATTGCCAACAAAGGGTTTTCAACCAAGTACTAGAAATGAACATTTTATTTACAATTATTTAATCTGTCCAATTACTTTTGGCCCCCTTAAAAACAGGGTGTCACATGTAAGGGAGCTGAAACTCCTAAATCCTTCATCTAATTTTAATGTGGATACCCTCAAATGAAAGCTGAAAGTCTGAACTTCAACTGCATCTGAATTGTTTTGTTTTGTGGTAATGTCTAGAACCAAAATTAGATAAATGTTGTCTCTGTCCAAATATATATGGACCTAACTGTAGATATTATAAAACTCAGGACGTCGGTGCAGACAGATGGCCTGGTGGACAGGTTCAATAACACCTTGAAGTCCATGCTTAAGAAGATCATGGAAAAAATGGCTGAGACTGGGATTGCCTACTCCCTTATCTGCTGTTCTCTATTAAGGAAGTTCCACAGGCCTCTACGGGGTTTTCACCATTCAAGAAGTTATAAGGATGACACCCTTGGGGACTTCTGGATATTGCAAAGTAGACCTGGGAAGCAGTGGTTACACCCCACTGAAGTATCATCAAGCATGTGACTCAGATGCAGGACAGGATCTTAAGGTTGATGCTGATCTGGACAGAGAGCCTCCTTCAAGCATAAGAGGCCCAGGCAAGGATTTACAACCATCAGTGAGGCTATGACAGTTTAACCCTGAAGATTGAGTGTTGGTGTTAATCCCCACAGTTGAAAGTTAATTTCTGGCCAAGATTGACTGGGCCATATGGGGCGGTGAAAAGCTGAGCAACATCAACTACAAGGTACACCAGCCAGGAGAAGAAAGCCACACCAAGTGTACCACATCAACTTGCTAACCGTGGCAAGAAAGGGAACCAGTGGAAGCTATGTGCTTTGGGGTCAATCCTGAGACCAGAGTTGAGGATGTCAAAGTGAGAAAGACCCTGTTAACGGCCCAGAAACAACAGTGCCGAGAACTGCTTTAGAGCTACTGGGACCTATTCTCGAAGTTAACCGGGCTTACACAGGTTTTTGAACATGAAATTCTGATGGAATCACATGTGCAGGTGAACCAAAAGCCATATAGAATCCCCAAAGACTGCCACGAGGTGTTTTCAAAGGAAGTGAGGAGAATGTTGAACCAGGGCGTCATTGAGTCAAAAAGTGGAACATCCAGCCCCATTGTCCTTGTGCCAAAGCCTGAAGGAGCTTACTACAGGTAACTAAACGAGATGTCTACATTTCTGATGCCCCATGTCAATGAACTCATAGAGAGGCTATGATCAGCCAGGTACATCACTACCCTGAACCTAATGAAAGGTTACTGGCAAATCCTCTCTCAAAGTGCCAAGGAGAAAATGGCATTTTTTTACACCTGATTGTCATGATTTCCACTGTTTCTGTCTTTTTGTTACTTTGTGTCAGGGCTGTCAGTCTGTGCTGGGTCTGTGCTGCAATCATCTGTCTTCATTTTCCTTAATCAGGCTTCTAGATAAGCATGCTAGTTCCTCCCTCCAGTGTCAATTGTACACTTGCTGTTGCCTGTGGAACATTGATCCCTCTGCGCTCTGTGCCTGACCCAGCTTGACTTGATTCTCTTCCCAGACTCAGACCCTTTGCTTGTGACCTGACTTTACTTTTGCCTGGTTCCTGTAAACTGTTTTGTCTCTCTGGCTTTCCTGACCTCTGCTCGTGTATTGGACTTCGTCTCTGACTTCCCTTTGTTGTATTGTGCCATTTCCTGGACCTGACCCTGGTTTATTTGACCTCCCTTTACTTACAGTAGGTAGTATATATATTTACTACCGTGACTCGCATCACATTGATTGACCATTAAACATTTTTCAGTTTCCCACCTATGGATCTGTTGCATACTTTGTGTGATCAGGTAGGGAACCTGACTCAGTTAGTCCAAGATTTGGCTTTGGAACAGCATAAACTGTTTCCTCTCATGCTCAGTTACAGGGCCAGATTTCTGGCACTCTTACTGCCCCTCAGAATCCCTCTTCTCAGACAGCTGTTATGACTTCTGTACCATCTGATGTCTCTTCAGCCCCCCTGAACCTGCCATTGCACTCCCTGACAAATTTTCAAGAGAAAAGGACCAGTTCAGAACTTTTAAAGAGAATGGGAAATTATTGTTTACTTGTGCCAACGGTCATCAGGGAATGACTCACAGAGAGTTGGAGTTATAATCTCACTTTTGCAGGGGGGTCTTCAGACGTGGGCAATTTCCATACCCTCTCTTGCTCCTGAACGTCTTTCGGTGGACAACTGTTTTGGAGGGAGCTGTTCATCTAATCACAGATCACAAAAATCTTGCTTATATTGAATCTGCCAAGTGATTGTCACCTAGACAGGCCCGATGGTCTTAATTGTTTTCAAGATTCAATTTTTCTATTACATTCAGATCAGGGTCTAAGAACATGAAGGCGGATGCCCTGTCTCACAGTCTTGATTCTGTGTCTCCTCCAGAACCTCCTTCCTCCATTCTTCCTCAGGGTGTTGTTGTGGCTATGGTTTCCTCTGAGCTGGAATCCTTCCAATACCCCTGAATGCAATTTGTTTGCTCCTGTGTATCTCAGATTACGCCTCCTGCAGGAATTCCATGATTCTGTGTTGAACGGTCATCCTGGGGTCACTGCCACCCAGAAGGCAGTTGCTAGAGACTTTTTGTGAAAAATCTTTTGATGAAAAATTTTTATGCTCATTTTACCACTCACCTCTCTGGCCTCTCATCTACTCACTGGCACCAGTCCAATCCTCATCACATCTTCTAATACCCAGCTGCTTGCACTGGAATCCTAGGATCTTTCATGTTAAGCCAGCATTTCTGGCTTTCATGAGACGTTGGAAAGTTCTGCGCATGCACATGGAAGGTCACGATGGACATCATGACATCATAATGCTGTAACCTTCCACGCACTTATGCAGAACACTTCTGGTCTCATGAAAGTTAGAAGTCCAGGCTCAGACTGAGAGGCTCATGGATTCCAGCAAAAGCGGCAGGGGATCAGAAGATATGGCGAGGACCAGACCAATAGCTCTGAGTAGCAGATGGAAAAATGAGAAAGAAGGTAAGTATAGGGATTTGAATTTCCTATTTTTAAATATTATGTTCATTATGCTTTGGGATCTGGGAAGACCCCAGAGCACAGTAAAGGTACTGTCACACTTAGCGATGCACCAGCGATCCCGACCAGCAATATGACGCGGTCAGGATCGCTGGTGCATCGCTAAGTGGTCACTAGTGAGCTGCCACACAGGCAGATCTCACCAGCAACATCGCAGGGGTCGGGGTCGCTACTTACCTGTCAGACAAGGCGATCCTGACGTCCTCTCGCCCACGTCCACACGTCGATCGTCTCCACAGCAGGAAGCTCCAGCAGGAAGCTGACAACGAGAAACAGCCCAGGACGTTCTCGCGCGATCAGCGATAACCAGCGGGGGAGCGGTCGGAGGTAAGTATCAGACATAGCGGTATCGCTAGCAATATCGCTATAACATCACAAAAAACAGTGACGTTATAGCGATATTGCTAGCGATATCGCTTAGTGTGACAGGTCCTTAAGAGACATTAAATTGATGGAGCTTAACTTTTCAGCGAATTGTATTTCTCAGCGAAGTTCCTGGGAAAAAACACACAAACACATTATCTATCTATCTAATGTCAAGTTGCATACAGTCTTGTAGGGCTTTGCTGTATATTTGGGGTTGCCACTTTTCCAATTGAAGACAGTCTCTTGATTTTTTTGTATACAAATTTTGTTTTCATTCTGTTTTTCACCCTATGGCTTACCCCTTAAAATTCATAAAATCTAAAGAAAGAATTAACAAGCAATATAACCATCTACAACAAGAATCCTTAAATGCTTGAATACATCCTCTTGTGGATTGCAGAGCCTTCATTAGGAGAATGCACTTCCCCTTGTGTTTTCTTTTGAACTGGTGGCATGAAGGGAATATCATATCCAATTGAATTTGGGGTCAAGTCATGAGCCTCGCTAAGAGATTGGTGTTTGCCCCATTTCTTTGTGTGGGTTGCCAGCTGCAGCAAATGGGGCACCCCCACACAATGGGGTTCCCACACCTTTGGGTTTATCCCTAGTCACTGAAATTCACTAATCTTTTATGGGGTTTCTTCAAGTTGGTCTCTTTATATTTATAAAAAATCTTTTGTGCAAAGTATTTTTGTATACATTATTTGTGTTAAATAACTTTCATTTATTTATCGCATGTTTTTTCGCCGTTGATTCTTGCGCTAATGCGCAGTATTAACATTTGGATGCGTGATAAAGTTTTTTACATGTATCTTTACTGCGCTTGCGCCAGTCTTTTCTTTTTGGGCATGAGTGATCTTATGCTTCTTCCTTGCCTGAAACCAAGATGGCATCTGTTGATTCTAATCACTACTGCGCAAGCGCAAAGTAGCACTTTGATTCTATGTTCATGACATGCACATTGAGCACTGCAGGACTCTGGCAGGCACATGTATTCCATGTTATTCGGGGTAAGCCATGGATTATGTTTTTAATTAAGTTGGATGCTTTGCACCGGCATTATAATCGTCAATTAACATGCTGAAGCACTTTATACTGTATTTTGTATGTTTATATGATATGCACAGCACTTTCTATCATCTTTCTATATATGGTATTATGCACTATTTGTATATTGAGTATGGTAAAATGTAATGCTCTTTTTTGCACTATTGTTAAATACTTTTATGACATGCACCCTATAAATATTCAGCATTTGTATATACCCATCGCTTGAGAAAGGTCTGCACTCAGGACTGAAATGTCGCCATTATGGGCTAATATAAAACAGCTCTATTTCACTCATGAAGGTGTGCTGCTCCTATTTTCTTTGGATCTCTATCTATCTATCTATCTATCTATCTATCTACTAACTTTACTTTTTGTGCACAGCTCCCGTCTAACAGAGTGATAAATGTGTGAGTGATACATTTCTAAGTTGCAAAAGTTATACAAATGCAATTTTAGTTGTAAACTTTTACTGTCCCAACAGACCTCTCTTAGCATGTACACAAAAGGACAAAACATCATATATTTTCTCGATTTGCTATGTTGCAATTGCTTTCTGGCACTTGGTCATTAAGAAACCAGTGGAGACATATATTTTTGAAAAATGTATCTGTACCATTTGAAACAAAACAGCACCACCAGTCAATTTATTCTAAATCCCTGGGACTGGAATTAGGCAGATACATGTTTAGAGCCACATTTCATGTTGTATTAGTTAGGTTTATTACCAAAATCATTTATAGTAAGCCATTTATAACAATAATGTACAGGAGAAAGCATTGATTCAATTAAAGTGTGCAGTTGAGGAGTAGTTGACGAATACAGTAATAAAGCAGGTTTTGCGTGGATTTTGTTAGACTATTTTCAGTGGGCTCAAATCTCTCATTAGTGAGAAAAATGATGGATGGAGACAATAATGCAGGTAACCAAGGGCTACAAATTAAAAATCCCCAGGAAATTGAGAATGGAATTTTGCTGCTTGTGAAAAATACATAAGAAATTTCCTTATTGAAGCCTGGGAAGGAACTTCAGGAATCTGCCAGCACAAAAGGAAAACTATGCGGCATGGAGAAATTCTTTTTTCAATCAAATTAGATATATCAACAAGCAACATTTGGGAGAGACATTCTCCCAAGTTTATGACTTCAATGTATGTTTAGAAAACTTTTAATTCATAATGAAAGCTTGTGTTTCATTCTTGTGGAAAAAATAAAATAATGTTAAAAAGTTCACAAGTTTAACCACTTTTACAAGACTTACTGATCAGTTAAACTTGTAAATATAATTTTTTACTAATCAGCCTGAAAAACAATGCAAAGTATTGTCCAAATCCAACTATAACTTAACATCAAGTATAAATTTAGAGCACATGGATAACCTTTGGTGTAACTTTCCTTATAATACTTTTTTCTAGGGCTGTCATCACTTCAACCTTATTTTGAGTGAAGCTATCATAGATGTTGACGTATTCAAAGTTATATGAAGCTAGTGGTCAAATCTGTGGTATAGGTAGATAGTCCTTCAACAATGTAAATAAGCCAGCAATGCCCAACCTTTGCTTATCCTTCTGGTGTACTTTTATTTCTATCTAATGCAAGTTTAGTGTCAAGTAAGCAAATTATTCCATAATTATGATGGTGAGTCATGTTCTGGCACAGGTTTGTTTCTTGATTGCTTGTTTTAAGCAGCTACAAGCAGACTGAAAACAGTTTGGCATCCTTCCTGTAAAAGGGACATATATCAATCTTTTGAACACAATTTTTGATAAGGTTTCACAGTGTCCCGATTGATATACAGTTATGTCCATAAATATTTGGACTGTGACACAAGTTTTGGCATTTCAGCTGTTTGCAAAAAAAAATTCAAGATAAATTCATATAATCAATATGGGCTAACCATGAAGACTCTCAGGTTTAATTTGTGCTTATTCACATTCTAATTGTAGTAAAGGTTTAGGAAGTACAGTTCTTTAATATGTGTCTGCCTCTTTTTGAAGAGACCAAAACTAAATTTACAGATATTGCAAAATCTCTTCAATGGGTGCATGGGTTATTCCCTTTTTAATCCATCATCAATTAAGCAGGTGAAAGATCTGAAGTTCATTCCATGTGTGTCATTTGCCTTTGGAAGCTGTTGCTGTTAACCTACAACATGCAAGCAAAGGAGCCCTCAATGGAAGTGAAACAGACCATCTTTAGTCACAGAGAGAGCAGAAATATCAGGAGTAGCCAAATCAACAGTTTGGTACATTCTGAAAAAAAGAGCTCACTGGCCATTTGTGGAACACAACAGTGGTGGATGATCACAGAAACCTATCCATGATGCAGAAAAAACCCTTCACATCATCTACCCAAAAGCATTCTTTGGACAGATGAAACTAAGTTCAACCTGTAACAGAATGATTGGAAGAAGAAAGTATGGAGAAGGTTTGGAACGGCTCATGATTAGTGATGGGCGAGCACTAAAATGCTTGGGTGCTCGTTCCTTGGGTTAAGCAAATTGGAATACTCAGGTACTCAGACAGATCAACTAGCCCAATGTAAGTCTATGGGAGACCCGAGCATTTTTGCCACATTCCCCCCGGGGTCCTTTTAAGGTCTAAAAACATCTGAAAATGATGGAAACACTGCTCAAATGACACGGGTACATTATGGGGATTGCCCCTGGAAGCACTCCTGACTTCTAGTCCACAGCTTTAAACAATGTTGTCAGAATTTCAGAGCATTTCAGAGCGTTTTTCAACTTTGACATTGCTTTCAACCAATACAAATGTATTTACTTGGAAATATCATTGTAACATTTAACAACCCTAGCTGGCCATGTGGTGTGTGACACATAAGCAGACACATCTTGTTTCATTTATGAAGGAGGGACTCTTAAAGTCACAGAGCCTATTTTTACCGGGCATCAGGTGGCATTAATCTTCTTAAAGGGCCGTTATTAAACAGTGGGTCTCCTAAACTGTTATTGTCTATGCAGTGAGTGGATGGGCTGTCAAGAATTATGACACACCACAATACCCCTTTCACGAGAGATACAGGAGGGCTTCCAGAAAAAAGTTGCATTGAATGCAAGGTCTGGCTTGCACCAAAGTTACATGCACTCCAATAAGCTTTTTCAAGCCACGAACTGGATGGCCACTGGAAAATCCACTTGACGTTATTCATTCTATACTCCCATTCTGTTTTCTTACACTTTAACAGCAAGGCCAGCCCTGCTGCCAAGTCATCTGCACCCCAATATGCCTTTGAACCCAGGTACTGGATGGGCACAGGAAAATCCACTTCGCATTATTCATTTTGAACTCCCATTCTGTTTTCTTATGCATTGACAGCAAGGCGTGCCTGGTACCAAGTCATAGACACCCCAATAAGCCTTTGAACCCAGGTACTGGATGGGCACAGGAAAATCAACTTCACATTATTCATTTTGAGCTCCCATTCTGTTTTCATATGCATTGACAGCAAGACCTGCCCAGCTGCCAAGTCATATGCACCCCAATAAGCCTTTGAACCCACATACTGGAAGGAAACAGGAAAATCCACTTCACATTATTCATTTTATACTCCCATTCTGTTTTCTTATGCATTGAATGCAAGGCCTGCCATGCTACCAAGTCATATGAACTCCAATAAGCCTTTCAACCCACATACTGGATGGGCACAGGAAAATCCACTTCACATTATTCATTTTGTACTCCGATTCTGTTTTCGTACACATTGACAGCAAGGCCAGCCCTGCTGCCAAGTCATATGCACCTCAATAAGCCTTTGAACCCACATACTGGATGGGCACAGGAAAATCCACTTCACATTCTTCATTTTGTACTCCCATTCTGTTTTCTTATGCATTGACTGCAAGGTCTACCCTGCTACCTAGTCATATGCACCCCAATAACCCCAATCCCCCTTGGAAGAAACATGTAGGAGGGCATCTTAACAAAAAATGTTCCATTAAAAAGGTGCCGGTCTCCTAGACTTGTAATGACCATACACTAAGTGTATTGGGCTGACAAACATTTTCCCCTGTGGGGTACATCTCAACCTTTTCCATAACAAGTATTTAACGCCCAGCAAAAACCCCCACCCTTGTTAGGATTTTGACACTGGCTGTAGCCAATGGAACACGTTAACGCTGGTGATCTAGTGGCGATGGATGATAAGATAAGACATGGAGGAAAGCCTGATTAAAAACTATGGCCAATTTAAAGGAGCAGGTCTCCTAGACTTGGAATGCCCATACACTTATTGTATGGGTTGTCAAACATTTTCCCCTGTGGGGTACACCTCAACTGTTTTCAGAACATGTATTTTACACACAGCATAACCACCCACCCTTGTTAATAATTCAACACTGGTTGTAGCTGCGTGGAACACGTAAACCCTTTTGATCTAGTGGCGGTGGATGATGAGACTTGGAGGAAGGCCTGATTAAAAAATAGGCCCAATTTCTAGAAGCGGGTCTCATAGTGTGTGGGCATTACAAGTCTAAGTGTGTTGTCTGTCAAACATTTGCCCCTGGGTGTAGATATCAACATAGTGTGGCTTTTTTGGGGGGGCATCGTAAACACCTTGCAAAACTGTTTCTTGGTTTCATACACAGTTGCTGCTGGGAAGGTGCAGGTTTTTAGTAAAAATATGGCAGACAAATCGTTGCATGAAGTGATTTGGGAAAGGGGCATGGTGATGACAGGAATGGGAAAGTACATGATTAATAACAGGAGTGGCTATGGGAGGTATGGGATCCAGTATACAGGCAACAATGATTCATCATTTAGCCACCATCAATTACCATCATCAGTTTCATGCCCATTATAAGATCTGTGTACCAGATGTGCGTGTGAGACTCGCCCTAAGAAAAGCCCATCCAAAATATGTTGCCAAACACGCACATGTCTGTATAAAGGGCAAAGTGCAACATGTTATTAAAATGCTTAATTATAGAAAGCAGATCAGTGTAGGAGAAAAACCAAACTGATGGATGCTCGTGAAAAACTAAGCTTAAAGATGAGTGCACCAACCATCACTACAAACACACCCGTGCAACAAGCTTTCTCATATTCACCCATACATATTACCAATAATATACAAAGGTCACAGTCTAAAATTAATTGTCCAAGTGTAACCAACACTGTTAAAGTAATGCCACAAAATGTAAATAACCACGACCCTTTGAAAAACCTAATTTTCTCTTTACAACATATGGATGATGATGGTATTGATGATGACTTAGAAATTTTCCACATACACATCAAGAAGATGAAGACCACAGCTGCAAAAAATGTTGCAAAAATGCAGTGTATGTCTTGAAAATCATTTTCTCTAGGTCAAAGTTTACCTCTTACTAAAGTGGTACCAAATGAGGCATACACAGCTCTCTGGTGTACTCAGCGTGAGATGCTTGACAATGATGCATTCTGATTTGTCCATGTCCACTTTTATAAAGCGAGCAGAAAAGAAGGATGATTATGGGGGAAGACGTGTGATTTTGGTCAGTAAGGAGGTGAAGTCAGGTGCAGATAGGTAGATCTGCATGTCATCAGCGTTGTGATGATATTGCAAACTGTGCCATTACATCAGCTGGCCCAGGCCAAAGGTGTAGATGGAGAAGAGTAGGGGTCCTAGAACAGAGCCTTGGGGAACAATGAAATGTTAGGCTGATGGAACGCACCAAGTAATAAAAAGATAATGAGGTGCGTTCGCAGCCTGAGGTCCACCGTGCAGAGATGGAAAACCGCTGCTTAGTAATGGCGGAGTATTAAGTGAACACCGGCGGGGTAACCACTGACCCGGTGTGCACAGGGGTGAACTCTGTTACTTCACAGGACTCGACAGAGAAAGCGCATAGCGTAAGGTCACAGGACTCGGCCCTTAGACCGCAGGACTGGAGTCCCTCTAGACCGTTAGCGCTCTGTGCTGCGACTGTGGTGCCAGCTAAATAAAACGAGTGCCAGTGTGCACAGTGCCACTCAGGTGGATGCCACTAATCGCCCAAGATTTGGCCAGATAAGCACAGGTTGCGCAAGGCGTTTCACAGGCGTGGCTGTCACTTGCCACGGTACGATAGTGCCCTGCAGTGGGCGACACCATCGGACGCTAGTGTGCTGGACTGCACTGTGGCGTATACAGTAGCCACTGACAGGCGCTGACTCTAACCGCTGAACCCTAACAACAAACACAACCAAGGGTAGAGGTTTTATAAGTAGACAGTCACCATATACACGCATCCATCATCATACACTCCATAAGTATTTGAGTCTATACTAGCGCATGGCCGAGTGGCCATGCAAACCTTTTATAGCAACGTCCTTCCGGGACCTTCCTGGTGGTCCAATCCGAGCTGGAGAAGGATCTGAGCATGTGACCTCTGATCTCCAATAGGAGATCGTCCCATAGGCATGCTCAGTGGACTGAAAGGAGGACTTAGTCCCTGGAGTTGTTCACTGCAGACCAACAGGCGTTGCTATAGCTGGACCAGAGGTGGCAGCAGCAACCAAATCCACAAAGCTGGTCTGAGCAGAGTGCCGGGATCGACAAGTCTGCTGAGCAGGCTCCTCTGTGACCAGAGAGGAATGGGAGACTCCCGAAGGCAAGGCTCGGGATTTCAGTAGCGCAGCGACAGAAACCCGACGCCTAACAGAAAGACAGGAGTTGAGGTGAGTCGGTGGTGTGGTAGAGGGGGACAATGAATGTCCCCCTACCAGTCTTCTTTTAAAGACTCTGCCAATAACCCCAAAAAGGACATTTGCACCACCGGCCATGGCTGCATCTGCAGGGGTAGTAAAACTACTAGCCTTACAGCCACCAGCATTATCAGGCACATGGCAGCAAAGTAACAGATTTTGCTGGTTGAACACCAGGCTCCATGAACAGTGCCTGCGGGTGATACCACTGCTTCTTCCGCTGTTGTGCATGCAAGCCAATCCCCTGTCCATGGTGCATGTGAAGATGCCTCCTGCCCTGCACCTGTCATTGACCACAGTCAAATTGCACCATAATCAAGCATGTACACGTTCTTATCCCAGCACAACCTTCAGTTGTCCATACTCTAGTCATTGGACCGTAAGCGGAAAGATGCAGCCAACGGCCCACAAGACACAGTACTAAATTCACAAATTTGTCATCTGCTTGCGCTTGAAATGCTGCATTCTAGGCTCCTGGAAAAAGGACCCTTTCCAAAATCTGATGGCAGTGACTGTAACAAGTTACTCAGTCCCTTCCTGGCACTATTTCTCCCAGTCTGTTGTCACAAAATTAGACAAGCAAAAACATGTCCCACAACATTACCAGTGCCATCAACAATGTTGGTACAGGGAAAGTGCACCTAATGACAGACACGTGGACGAGTGCTTGTGGGCGGGGATGGTACATCTTGCTGATGGTACACTGTGTTTGCGTACAAAAAGTCATGACCCAGTCGGACATTGGGAGACCATGTAACAGATGTATGGAGGAGACAGTTTGGGGAAGGCTTTGCATGTCATATTTAGGGTTTTGAACTGTAGCCTGTGGGCAATAGGAAGGCAGTGAAGGGCATGGCAGAGAGGAGAGGCTGTGGAATAATGGAGGGACAGTTGAATTACTCTGGCAGCAGAGTTTTGGATAGATTTGAGTGGTGCAACAGTGCTAGACAGGAGGGTACAGAGTATAAGGTTGCAATACTCGAGGCGGGAGATCATGAGGGCGTGCACAAACATTTAAGTTCCTTGTAATGTACGGATCCAGGAAATGTTTTTGAGTTGTAATGGACAAGAGGAGGCAAGGGCTTTGATATGTAGTTTGAAAGAGAGGGCAGAGTCGAGGATCACCCCGAGGCCATGAACATGCGGGACTATTTGTCCCTAGTGTGACGTCCCACCTTTACACTGGCACGTGTCCCAGAAGATTACCCGTGCCCTCCACAATGCTGGTACTTGGAAAGTCCACCTAACCACAAACACGTGGACAAGTGCTTGTGGTCAGGGATGATACATCTCACTGAGGGTACTCAGGGTTAATATAGTGGAATCCGGGACACACTCAAACCTTGGTATAGTGGCCGTCCTCACAAACACAGAGTATTGGGGGCCCTACGTCAATCTAGGTTTCCCAACAGTGTACAGCTCCTGCACCTCCTCCTTCGCCTCCTCTTCAGCCTCCAGCTCCAAAAGTTAGCACATCAGTCACAAGCTGCAGCACTGCTTAATCAAAACAGGAACAGGCTGTGCTGAAGCTAATATGCTTCTGTGACAAACAACACAATGCTGAAGAGTTGTGGACAGCTCTGAAATAGCAGGCATATCAGCGGACGAGACCGCTGAACCCACAGCCAGGCATGTTTGTGTGCGACAATGGTGGAACCTGGTGGCTGCTCTTTGGTAAGCTCACAAATGCGCCATGCCTGGCTCATGCGCTTAACCTAATTGGTCAACATATTTTGAAAAGCGACACAGAGGGAGCTGGCAGATCTGCTGGTAAAAATGCAACGCTCTAAATACCCATTTTATAAAGTCAGCTACAGCTTTATCCACCCTTGCCAAGATTCAGCAGTGCTTCCTGTTGTGAGTTCATTTTCTGGTCTACCAGTCAGGCTCCCTCTGGTGGTAACAGGAGGTAGTGAGACTGATTTAATCAGTAGAGATCTGCCACCTGATAATAAGGATGACGATTGGACCTCAGGAATTTCAGATTGGATTTAAGACAGCCGACACCCTACTCTGGTGCTGGTGATTCCTTCTGCTTGTCAGGTCTTGGTTCTCAGCTCTGTTCCTGTCAGCTCAAGCTAAGTTTCTCTGTTAATGTTCACACTTGATTTTGTTGTTCTATTCAGTTTTTTGTGTGGTCAGCCAGCCCCGGCTTGGGCTGTGCTGAATTTCCACTCTTATTTATCTGTATTTGCCAATTTGCTTTTTGTCCCTTATTAGATTGGCCTCTTTTTGCTCTGTCTCAGAATATTTCAGAGTGCTGATATAGTGAGAGAAGTCTAGTGACTTCAGGGTTAATTTTGCTATCAGAAGTGTTGGACATTATTTTGTAGGGTTTTGGGCAGATTGCAGACAGTGTCTGTCCTTTCGTCTCCTTTCTAGTTAGTTTGGGCCCCATCGTTTGCTCAGCCTATTTTCCTACCTGTGTTTGTGTTTTCATCTTGTTTCACCGTCAATACATGTGTGGGGGCTGTCTATTCCTTTGGGGTCTGCTCTGGGGCAGTTAGTTTTCCCTTTTCTTGCCTTAGGCTTATTTAGTCCTCCGGCCGTGACGAGGTGTCAAGGTTCATCATAGGCACGCTCCACGGCTGCTGCTAGTTGTGTGGTAGGATCAGGGATCTGCAATCTGCATAGTTACCAACCTCTCTTGTTTTTCTGGGCTTAGCATGTTTAGGTTTTTTCCTCCTCGGTGACCCATTCATAGCAGAATCACAAGCCATATCGCAGATTCTAGGGTACTCAAAAGCAGGAAGGAGTTGTTAAAAAAAAAAGTGTCAGAATTTTTTTTTTTTATATATATATATATATTTTTTCCTCTTTTTCTCTGGGACCGTAGGAGGAATTTTTTTTCCCCTAATGGAGATTAAGCAATTGTCTGATCGTGTGGAGAAACTAGCTGCTGAAGTGCAGGGAATTTCCACCTACCTCATTCAGTCACATGCTGCTGAACCTAAGATCCCTGCTCCTGATGTGTTTTCTGCGGATCGGTCTAAATTTCTGAATTTTAAGAATAATTGTAAATTATTTATTGCCTTGAAGCCTAACTCATCGGGGAGCTCTGCGCAGCAGGTTAAAATTGTCATCTTGCTGCGCGGCGATCCCCAGGATTGGGCTTCTTCTCTGACACCTGAAAATCCTATTCTGACTAATGTGGATGCATTTTTTCAAGCCTTGGGTTTGTTATACGATGAACCTAATGCTGTTGTTCAAGCTGAGAGAACCCTGTTGGCATTAAACCAGGGTCAGGATTCTGTAGAGTTATGCTGTCAAAAATTCCAAAAGTGGGCGGTCCTTACTACATGGAATGATAGTGCTTTGGCAGCTCTCTTTCGGAAGGGTTTATCAGAGACCGTAAAAGATGTTATGGTGGGATTTCCTGTTCCCTCTGGTCTGGATGATTCCATGTCATTAGCCATTATTATTATTATTATTATTATTTATTGTTATAGCGCCATTTATTCCATGGCGCTTTACATGTGAGGGGGGTATACATAAAAACAAGTACAATAATCTTAAACAATACAAGTCATAACTGGTACAGGAGGAGAGAGGACCCTGCCCGCGAGGGCTCACAATCTTCAAGGGATGGGTGATAATACAGTAGGCGAGGGTAGAGCTGGTCGTGCAGCGGTTTGGTCGATCGGTGGTTACTGCAGGTTATAGGCTTGTCGGAAGAGGTGGGTCTTCAGGCTCTTTTTGAAGGTTTCGATGGTAGGTGAGAGTCTGATATGTTGTGGTAGAGAGTTCCAGAGTAGGGGTGATGCGCGAGAGAAATCTTGTATGCGATTGTGGGAAGAGGAGATAAGAGGGGAGTAGAGAAGGAGATCTTGTGAGGATCGGAGGTTGCGTGCAGGAAAGTACCGGGAGACGAGGTCACAGATGTATGGAGGAGACAAGTTGTGGATGGCTTTGTATGTCATGGTTAGGGTTTTGTAATGGAGTCTCTGGGCAATTGGGAGCCAGTGAAGGGATTGACAGAGGGGAGAAGCTGGGGAATAGCGGGGGGACAGGTGGATTAGTCGGGCAGCAGAGTTTAGAATAGATTGGAGGGGTGCGAGAGTGTTTGAGGGGAGGCCGCAGAGCATGAGGTTGCAGTAGTCAAGGCGAGAGATGATGAGGGCATGGACTAGGGTTTTTGCAGATTCTTGGGTGAGGAATGAACGGATGCGTGAAATATTTTTGAGTTGAAGTCGGCAGGAAGTGGAAAGGGTTTGGATATGTGGTTTGAAGGAGAGATCAGCATCAAGGATTACTCCGAGGCAGCGAGCTTGTGGGACTGGGGAGAGTGGGCAGTCATTTACTGTAATTGATAGGTTCGTAGGCGGGGTCACGTGAGATGGGGGAAAGATGATGAATTCTGTTTTGTCCATGTTGAGTTTCAGATATCTAGTGGAGAAGAAGGATGAAATAGTGGACAGACATTGAGGGATTCTGGTTAGTAGGGAGGTGATAGCTGGTCCAGAGATGTAGATCTGTGTGTCATCAGCATAAAGATGATACTGAAAGCCATGAGATTCTATGAGCTGTCCCAGGCCAAAGGTGTAAATAGAGAACAGCAGGGGCCCTAGGACTGAACCTTGTGGGACTCCGACAGATAGGGGGCGAGGTGAGGAGGTGGTGTGTGAGTGGGAGACGCTGAATGTCCGGTCTGTTAGGTATGATGAGATCCAGGAGAGGGCCAAGTCTGTGATGCCGAGGGATGAGAGGGTCTGTAATAATAGGGAATGGTCCACTGTGTCAAAGGCAGCCGACAGGTCCAGGAGGAGGAGGACAGAGTAGTGCCGCTTGCTCTTGGCAGTTAAGAGGTCATTGGTGACCTTAGTAAGGGCAGTTTCAGTGGAGTGGTGTGACCGGAAGCCAGATTGTAGGCGGTCGAAGAGGGAGCAAGAAGAGAGATGGGAGGACAGTTCAAGGTAGACGTGTTGTTCCAGTAGCTTGGAGGCGTATGGGAGAAGTGATATAGGGCGATAGCTAGATGCAGAGGATGGGTCAAGAGAGGGCTTTTTGAGGATAGGTGTGATGGAGGCATGTTTAAAGCTTGAGGGGAAAACACCAGTTGTTAGTGATAGGTTGAAGAGATGGGTTAGGGTTGGGATGAAGACTGTGGTGAGGTTTGGGATGAAGTGGGATGGGATCGGGTCGAGTGCACAGGTGGTGAGATGTGATCTTGAGAGTAGAGTGGAGAGTCGATCTTCTGTAATGGTGGAGAAGTTGGTTTTGAAGGTGGAGGGCTGGGAAGTCGGGAGGAAGGGCTCTGGGGGTTGTTGACCAAAACTGTCCCTGATGTTATCAATTTTCTGCTTGAAAAATGAGGCAAAGTCTTCAGCTGAGATGAGTGGGGAGGGAGGAGGTGCTGGGGGGCGGAGGAGAGAATTGAAGGTGTTGAATAACTGTTTAGGGTTGTGAGACAGGGAGGATATGAGAGATGAGAAGTAGGTTTGTTTAGCTGTGGCAAGTGTGGTCTTGAAAGTAGTGAGGGACTGTTTGAATGCGATGAAATGCTCGTTGGAGTGGGATCTTTTCCATCTGCGCTCAGCAGCCCTGGAAGCTCGCCTCAGCTCTTTGGTCAGGCTGGTGTGCCAGGGCTGTCTGTTGATTTTGCGAGTTTTGGTATGTGTAAGTGGGGCAGCGGATTCCAAAGCTACAGCTATTGTGGTGTTATATAGAGCGGCAGCGTCATCCGCATTGTGTAAGGAACTTATATCTGTAAGAGGGAGGAGGGATTCGGAGAATGAGTGTAGGTCAAGGTGTTTAAGATTCCTGCGAGGGTGTGAAAGTTTGTGGGGTGGGGATTGTAGACATGGAGTGAAGAGGGAAGAGAATGTGAGCAGGTTGTGGTCAGAGAGAGGAAGAGGTGAGTTAGAGAGGTTAGATAGGGAGCAGAGGCGGGTGAAGATGAGGTCCAGTGTGTGACCATCTTTGTGGGTGGCTGTAGAAGACCATTGAGTGAGGCCGAAGGAGGAAGTGAGAGATAGAAGTTTAGTGGCAGCTGAGAGGGAAGTGTCAATGGGGATGTTGAAGTCGCCCATGATGATAGTAGGGATGTCCGCGGAAAGGAAATGAAGTAACCAGGTGGTGAAGTGGTCAAAGAAGGTGGTGGCTGGCCCTGGGGGGCGGTAGATGACAGCCAGTTGGAGGTTGGAGGGGGAGTAGATGCGCACAGAGTGCACCTCAAAGGAAGGGAGGGTAACAGAGGGTGGCAGTGGGATTGGGGTGAAGGAGCAGGTATCTGACAGGAGAAAACCAACTCCTCCACCATGTTTGCTGCTGGGGTGGGGGGTGTGAGAAAGGTGGAAGCCGCCATACGAAAGTGCAGCAGGAGAGGCTGTGTCAGAAGGGGTGAGCCAGGTTTCGGTGATGGCGAGGAAGGAGAGTTTGGTAGTAACAAAAAGATCATGGATGTAGGAAAGCTTGTTGCAGACAGAGCGAGCGTTCCACAGAGCTCCAGAGTTCCACAGAGCCATTCAAGCTGATCGGCGTTTACGTGAACGTAAAACTACATGGGTGGCGCTGCCACCTTTTGAACAAACGTCTGAACCTATGCAACGTGATGGGGTTTTGTCTAGGGCGCAATCTCAGGAGTTTAGAAGGCGTAATAAGCTGTGTTTTTTCTGTGGAGATGCCTCTCATAATATTTTTGTCTGCCCTAAACGTGAGAAACGCTTTGCACACACATTTGCTGTGGGCAGTGTACAACCTAAGTTCCTTTTGGCAATTACTCTGATCTGCTCCTTATCCACATTTTCCACTAAGGCTTTTGTGGATTCAGGAGCAGCGTTGAATCTGATGGATTTGGACTTTGCTAAACGTTGTGGTTTTTCATGACGCCTCTGCGGACGTCTATTCCTTTGAGGGGTATTGATGCTACTCCTTTGGCGGAGAATAAACCTCAGTTTTGGACCCAGGTGATAATGCGAGTTACCCCAGACCACCAAGATAATTGTAAATTTTTGGTGCTGCATAATTTGCATGATACTATTGTTCTGGGTTTTCCCTGGTTGCAAACTCATAATCCAGTTTTGGAATGGAAATCTGGGTCTGTGGTGAGTTGGGGTTGTCAGTGTGTTCTTAGGGACATGCCTGTTTTCTCCACCTCTCCTCAGTCTCATGATATTCCTGATTATCTGGCCTATTTTTCTGATGTATTTAGTGAGAGTAAGTCTGCATCTTTGCCTCCTCATAGGAGTTATGACTGTGCAATTGACTTGATGCCTGGGTGTAAATTTCCCAAGGGTCGGCTTTTCAACATATCAATACCCGAACATGATGCTATGCGATCCTATATTAAGGAGTCGTTGGAGAAGGGTCATATTAGACCATCCTCGTCACCTTTAGGTGCTGGGGGGTTTTTTGTGGCCAAGAAAGATGGTTCATTAAGACTGTGTATTGATTATGGTTCCCTTAACAAGATGACGGTTAAATATCAGTACCCGTTACCTCTGATGTGTGATTTATTCTCCAGAGTTAAGAGTGCCTGCTGGTTTTACTAAGCTTGACCTCAGGGGGGCGTATAATCTTATTCGCATCAAGCACGGGGATGAATGGAAGACGGCGTTTAATACTCCGGAGGGACATTTTGAGTACCTGGTGATGCCTTTTGGGCTCTCTAATGCCCCTTCTGTCTTCCAGTCCTTTATGAATGATATTTTCCGTGACTTTGTGGATAAGTTTTTGATCATCTATCTGGATGATGTTTTGATCTTTTCTAGTGATTGAGATTCTCATGTGGAACACGTCCGGACTGTGTTTCGGATTTTGAGGGAGAATTCCCTGTTTGTTAAGGGATCGAAATGCCTCTGGTGTACAGAGGATTTCATTTTTGGGATTTATCTTGTCTCCATCGACTATTGAAATGGACCCGGCCATGGTACAGGCCATTTATGATTGGGTTCAGCCTACTTCTTTGAAGGCCCTTCAGAAGTTTTTGGGTTTTTGCTAATTTCTATCGTAAATTTCTAGGTAATTTTTCTGGTATTGTCAAACCACTGACTGATCTGACCAAGAAGGGTGCTGATGTGCTGAATTGGTCTCCTGAGGATGTCTCAGCATTTCAGGAGCTTAAGCGGAGATTTACTTCAGCTCCGGTTTTACAGCAACCTGATGTCTCACTTCCATTTCAGGTGGAGGTAGATGCTTCTGAGATTGGTGCAGGAGCTGTTTTGTCCCAAAAAGACCCTGTGACTTCTCAGATGAATCCCTGTGCCTTCTTTTCTCGAAAGTTCTCACCATCTGAATGCAACTATGATGTAGGGAATCGGGAATTGTTGTCCATGAAATGGGCATTTGAGGAGTGGAGACATTGGTTGGAGGGAGCTAGACATCAAGTTGTGGTCATCACCGATCACAAGAATTTGATTTATCTGGAGTCAGCCAAACGCTTGAATCCTAGACAGTCTAGATGGGCCTTGTTGTTCACGCATTTTAATTTTGTGGTCTCTTTTCTTCCGGGCACTAAGAATGTTAAGGCAGACGCCCTTTCTAGGAGTTTCTTTGCTGATTCTCTTAGTGTGACCGAGCCTACTACCATCCTAGGTGAGGGGGTAGTTCTTTCTGCCATTTCTCCCGATTTGAGACGCACCCTGGAGGAATTTCAGGAGGATAAACCTGAGCGTTGCCCTATGGGAAAATTGTATGTTCCTGACCAGTGGAGAAAGAGAGTGATGTCTTAAATTCATTGCTCTGCATTGGCTCATTATCCAGTTATTTTTGGTACCAGAGATTTGGTGAGTCGGTCCTTCTGGTGGCCTGCCTTATCTCGTGATGTCAGGAATTTTGTACAGTCCTGTGGGACTTGTTCTCGATCTAAACCCTGTTCTTGTTCTAGTGGGTTGCTGATGCCCCTGCCATTGCCCAAGAGGCCATGGACCCATATCTCAATGGATTTTATTTCTGACCTTCCTGTCTCCCAGAGAATGACTGTTATCTGGGTGATTTGTGATAGATTTTCGAAGATGGTCCATCTTGTACCACTCCAAAAGTTGCCATCTTCCGCTGAGTTGGTGCCCTTGTTTTTACAACAGGTGGTTCGGTTACATGGGATTCCTGAGAACATTGTGTCCAACAGAGGAGTTCAGTTTGTTTCCAGATTCTGGAAAGCCTTTTGTTCCAGTCTGGAATTCAGTTATCCTTCTCCTCCGCGTTTCATCCCCAGACCAATGGACAGACTGAGAGAACAAACCAGACCTTGGAGTCTTATTTAAGATGTTTTATATCTGCTGATCAGGATGATTGGGTCTCATTTTTGCCCTTGGCCGAATTCGCGCTGAACAATAAAGCTAGTTCTGCCACTTTGATGTCATCCTTTTTCTGTAATTTTGGGTTTCATGCTCGATTCTCTTCAGGGCAAGTGGAATCTTCATCCTGCCCAGGTGTGGACACTGTGGTTGAGAGAATGCAGCAGATATGGGACCAAGTGGTGGATAATTTGTCACTCTCTCAGGAAAAGGCCCAGCGATTTTCCAACCGGCATAGGACCATTGGTCCCCGATTTAGAGTGGGTGATATGGTTTGGTTGTCATCTAGGAATATTCCTATGAAGGTTGCATCTACAAAATTTAAGCCAAGATTTATTGGACCTTATAAGATTTTGGAGATTCTTAATCCTGTTTCTTTTCGATTGGCTCTTTCAGTTACGTTCAAGATCCATAACGTATTTCACAAATCTCTGTTGAAGAGGTTTGTTGAGCCAGTGATTCCTATGGCAGCACCTCCTGACCCTGTGATGGTTGAAGGCAATGTGGAATATGAGGTAGAGAAAATATTGGATTCTCGTTTGGTTAGGCGGAGACTCCAGTATTTGGTCAAATGGAAGGGTTATGGCCAGGAGGATAATTCTTGGGTCTCTGCCTCTGATATGCATGCCAATAGATTGGTTCGTGCTTTTCACCGGGCCCATCCTGATCGGCCTGGTGGCGTGGATGAGGGTTCGGTGACCCCTCCTCAAGGGGGGATACTGTTGTGAGTTCATTTTCTGGTCTACCAGTCAGGCTCCCTCTGTCCTATCTATAGATCTGTATCTGTGTCGGCCGTCTGTATAAAGTACAGGAGCTGCACTGGGAAATCCTGCAAGGTACAGACTGCAGAGACACTGCAGGACCTTGCGTGATGTCACAGTCACATGAATTAACATGTGACAGGCTAAGGAGAGCAACTAAGCGCTCAGGGGGCTTGAATGCTAATCCTACGCATTTCAGAATCTCGGATTCCTTCCTCAGGGAATCCGAGATTCTGAAACGCGTAGGATTAGTCCATACGGACGGCCGATACAGATACAGATCTATAGATAGGACGTTAGTTGCCGGACGGGACTACGTCTTTTCTTAAGACCCTGCTCACTTTCTGGCTTTTAACTTTTGGACGTTATCTCCCTGTGGAACTTTTATGAGAAGGACCTTCTGATTTCCTCGATGTCAAGGAATTCCTCGATCCCGCTCCTGGGATCTCAGTGCCAGTATGCTAATGTTTGCATGAGAGGTAATACATCTGCTATCTCAGCCCTGCTTTCAGGCATTATCTTTGGCATGTTAATTGCCTTACAGGACTTAACCCTTTAGGCATACATTTTGTTGTGCGTTTCTTAACTTCTATGAGAAGGAGTATTTGATTCCTGGCCTCAGTATTTTAATGTTTGCATAAAAGGGAATCTACATGCCATTTCAGTTCTATTTTCTGGCACATGAAATTGTCCTATACAATTTAACCCCTCAGGTATACACTTTAGCGCAAGTTTTTCATCGTTTTTTTCCCTTTTGGTATATTTTATTGGACGGACGGAGTGGTTTTGTCCTGAAAGCTTGCTGCTTAGGTGGTATAAAACGCAGTGCCAAAAGTTATTTCATTTATCAGGTGTAATAAAATGTTGCAGCACCAGAGGGCCCTTTACTGCAGAATTATTAATAAAATTACTATCTCAAACACTGGCGGCAGAGGACACAGTTCGTTGGCCAACCAAGGAGTACAGGTGAGAGAGACACAACTCCAATACAGCAGAGGCTGTGGAACAATGGAAAAGTTCTCGCAGTTTCAACAGACCCTCTCATCACCCTGACACAGAGGCGCAACATACTGTCACAAGGAATGCAATGTATTTGAAGATGCTGAGGGAGTACCTTGCTGACCATACCAATGTCCTCTGTAATTCCTCTGTGCCTTATAAATATTGGTTATCCAAGCTGGACATGTGGCATGAACTGGCTCTCTCTACTGTGCACGTGCGCTGTACTCATAGTCAAGGAGCGCACGGTGCCTCACTCTCTAGCAGTTACTGGGCAAGCGGTGCCTTGATAAATGGTAGTACTGTTTTTAGTGGCAGGAGACTACGGGAACAGTCCTTTGCAGCGCCACTGCTCTAAGGATGGAGCATGGTATTCATCCTCCTATGTGCTGCTTGTCCAAGCCATAAATGATTGCTGTCTTGCCCGCTTTCTCTTAAGCTGGCCCTCTGCCTCTAGGTCACCGGGTCTGTCTGTCTGCTGCATTTTGCTGCAGCGTCGGCGCTTCGAGTGTATATTCCACTGCCCCCTTGCTGTTCACACGGTCACAGCTGGGGACTCCCTCTTTCCTCTCTTTTTTTCCTCTCAGCTTCCAGGCTTGTTCCCTGTATAACACAACCCCTCGTTCTGCTTAATGGGGCCTGTCCGTTCCCCTATTCCTTCCGCCGATAAACAGGGGACGCAGCCAAAACAGGTCCAGGACCGGCACAGCACAGGACCGGCACAGCACAGGTACCGGCGGACCGGTCATCCTGACTCAGTACATATTTGGCAAATGAATTATTTAATGCAAGCAGCATAGAAGGCATGTATTTCCAAATTTCAAGAGAAAATTCTACAGTGCATCCACAACTGTTTCAATTTGAAGGGCTTTGTGGCTCATATCATTTCACAAGATGACACTAGTCTGATGCTTTAAGTTTAATAATTTCACCACTGATAGGTTGTGTATGTTTTGAATTATGTAACATTATTGGTGTGATTAATTATTCATACGTATTAGCTTCACAATATATTCATCTTTTTCTTCAAGGCTTTTGAACATGCAGTAATGTGTTGTAAGAGTAAAAGGAAATTGTTGAATTGTGTTTTACCTCAAATGTGAAACTACTTGTCAATTGTCATCTTTACTATTTCTCCATTCCGTGTGCGGCTAACCACCTAATTGATGTTGAGTGTCTTTGGCAAGAAAACAGCTACACTAATACTACATGCTTTTCCAATTAATTCATCATGCTGCTGAAATAGAGGTGGGATTAGGGACCTACATAACATCTGGGGACTGTAGTTAACATTACACTGTTCCAACACCCACTGGGGTATAGCTACCAATTTGACATAGTTTGTGCCCAGCTGAACAGAGTTGTCATAAAAAAATCCTTCAATAACATGTATGATGGATTTTCTCTAGGAAGCACCCATATAGTATTATTATTATTAGTATTATTATTTAGTTATTTATATAGCGCCATTAATTTCATGGTGCTGTACATGACAAGGGGTTACGTACAAAGGAATAAATAACGTTTAAACAAAAAAAATTACCATGACAGACTGATACAGAGGGTAGAGGACCTTGTCCTTGCGGACTTTCATTCTGCGGGAAAATAGGAAAGAGACAGAAGGTGGGGGGGTTGGCAAATCAGGTGGTGAAGAGGCGGCAGCTCGTGTGTTGGTGTAGAAGTCACATCACCAACTACCACACTCTCCAACTGACCTCTTGAAATGCAGCTGAAACGTCAAAATTTCTATCTTCAGTTCTAGACAATGCATGGGCTCCTTTTAAACGTCAGCGGCCAGCCAGTTAAGTATTAGTAGGTGAGGGCTTGTCAGAATCCTGCCAAGGAACTCCAGGCTTCAGTTGTTGTGAGTCCTGTCCCCATGAACTTCCACGTAATCTTGATCTGGCTCTTCCAGTCATGATTTCATCACGAAGATTTAGCCTTCATAATACAGAGACAGAGTACAAGACAGAGTACAACAGCGCATAAGCGGTCACCCTCTGCTTCTCAGACTTTCTATCTGCACAGTGACTGCCTCTAGGCATAAGATGATGACGGTGGTAGTAGTTGGAGCATTTAACACAGTCATGAAGCTGCCATAACAACTTTAAACCAAAATCTTTTTACCGACATCCCCCACTGTAAAATGTGGCCTGTTTTTTTTCTAAAAAGCAACAGAGTACTGTATATACAGTAACTGGAGTAACAGACAGGAAAACACTCTAATACCAGCCTAAAATCACAAAATTTTAATCACACAGACGTATGAGGCGTGTCACAGATATTCCACACTGTAAAATATTTTTTTTTTCTTTTAATTGGATGCAGAAGACTGCTGGATATAACGAGAGTTACAGACTGACAAAAAAGGGAATGTAGGCCAAAAATGCCTCAATTTTTGAGATACAAAAGTATGAGGAGTGTCACAGATATACCCCACTGTAAAATGTGGACTGTTTTTTTAAAATAGTGCAACATAGTGCTGTACATAAGTCCAGTGACACCTCAGACCAAAAAAGAAATCAGCCGTAAACAGGCCAAACTTTGAGCTCGCACAGATATGAGCTGGCACGCAGATACCACTACGAAAAAATTTTTTTGGGGGGGTAAATACTGCTGTATATAAGTCCAGTGACACCCCGGACCAAAAAGAAAACAGCCGTAAACTGGCCAAACTTTTAGCACACATAGACATGAGCTGGCACACAGATACCACACCAAAAAATGTGTGGCCTGTATTTTTATAATTTTTTGGCTAAATACTACTGTATATAAGTCCAGTGACATTCACAGACGAAAAAAGAAATCAGTTGTAAACTGGCCAAACTTTGAGCATGCACAGATATGAGCTGGCATGAAGATACCACTACGACAATTTTTTTTTGGGGGGGTAAATACCGCTGTATATAAGTCCAGTGACACCCCGAACCAAAAAAGAAAATGGCCATAAACTGGCCAAACTTTGAGCACACACAGATATGAGTTGGCATGCAGGTACCACACCGAAAAATGTGTGGCCTGTTTTTTTTAAAATGTTTTGCTAAATAGTGCAGTATATAAGTACAGTGCAAGACAGCAGCAAAAATTATTTTAGGGTTAAAAATACCAAAATTTTTAGCAGACGGATGGATGATGCCTGTCATAGATAAACCACACTGTAAAATATGTGGCCTGTATGTATTTTTTGGGGGGGTTCAGCAAAATGGTGTCAAGAAATTGTGAAACACACTCAAAAAAAAAAAAACTACTCAACCGTACCACATAAAAAATATTTCTCTGCGCACTCAAAAGGGATGTTTGGGACCCCTTTAAAATTGCTGGATTTTCATGCTGTGCTAGGAAAAGGATCTGGCTGTATGGTGCAGTGTCAAAAAGCAAATGGAGGGAAAAAAAAGGGCTTTGCAAAAAAAAAAGCTCTATTAGCCCTGGTCCAAAAAATTTTTTCAAAGCCAATTACACCTAGGGCTAGGTATGTATGGCCAATATATCCCACAGGTAGCAGCAGCAGCACCAGAACACAGGGCCCTCTTGATATATGCAATGATATCTATATACACACATACAGTGCCTGCAGGCTTTGCACTGATGTGTATAGAGCGACATACACTACCCTGCCTGCCTAACACTGGAACCTATATACTCCGGAATAAGTCCTTAGAAGGACTGTTGGTTTAGCTGGATTTGAGTTGCTTAGGATGGTAGACCCCACACTCACTAATAAATCCCCAATTCTGACCCTAGGAAGTCAGCAGATCTCCCTACACTATCTCAATCCGTAACTGAATGTGGCGAGCATGGCGGTATCCGGTCTCTTATACCCCTGATGATGCTGTGCGGCCTGCCAATCACTGCACAACCACAGCTAAGATGGCTGCGGAGTTTCATTGCCTGGCAGACAATCCCTGCATCGTGATTGGTTCTGTAAAGTTTGCCAAAAAAGCTGGGTGGAGACCCGAGTTCCCGCTGAGTAATCCCAGAAATGCTCGGTGCTCACCGAGTACAGTGATACTCGGGCAAGTATCGAATTAAAAACATATGTGACATGCACAAGTGTGAACAAGTCAGTAAGACAATGCTCACACCACCCAATGGCTGAAACACAACAAGAGAACACAAAATGGCAAATTTGCAAAAATACTCTGCAGTAAAAAACATGACAGTAATCAGCAAGTGCTGTATAACAAATACAGGGTATTTAGTCGATACATTTTTTGCAAAAAATGTATACCAAGCCGCTTCACCACGTCATGGTGTACCTTCACAAAGCAGTCCCTATCTAATGTATTCAAAGCCTGAACATGTGAACAGTGTCTAAATGAACAGGATACAGACAGGCGCCTCCTTGTATATGGACTTGTGGTGTAAGACAGCTCATTTATGTGCCTGTCACACAGGAGAGGGGTGGGGTCTCCCAAACCATGCTTAGCAAGGAAAAACGGATTAAAAACATATGTGACATGCACAAGTGTGAACAAGTGAACACTACTCATGATCTAATGCATGCCACATACTCTGTAAAACATGATGGAGGCAGCATGATCGTATGGGCATGCATGGCTTCCAATGGGACTTAGTTAGCAGTGTCTATTGATGATGTGACTTAAGCAGCCGGGTGAATTCTGAAGTGTACAGGGTGATCATTTCTGTCCAGATTCAGCCAAATGCAAGCAAGGTTGCGAAGTCGGCACTTCACAGTACAGATGGAAAATAAGCCAAAACATGAGAAAGAAACCCAGGAGTTTTAAGGCAAAGAAGTGAAATATCAACCCCATGGAGTATGTATTTCACATGCTTAAGATAAAAATTAAGGCAGAAAGATCCACTAACAAGCAGCAACTTAAGTCAGCTGCAGTAAAGTCCTGGCACAGCATCACAAAGGAGAAAAACAAGCATTTGGGGACGTCCACAGCTTCCAGACTTCAGGCAGCCACTGTATACAAAGCATTCTCTACAAAATATTAAAAATGAGCAGTCTGATCTCTCAAAATATATAACTAATAAACTTGATTGGTAAACAATAACACCATAAACGGGAAAAAAATCAAAGCCAAATTTACATATTTTTGGTCACTGCAATACCCCAAGAAATGCTGTGACAAGCAAGCAAAACATCATGTCTACCTAAAAAAGGTATTAATAAAAACATTGTCTCACCCTGCAAAAAAATAAGCCACCATACAGCTCCATCAACAGAAAAATGAAAACATTACGAGTCTTTGAAAAGGCAACACAACCCCTCAATTCTTTTTTTTCCAAATTTCAGATATTTTTTCAGCCTCTAAAATACTACAAAACTGTACATATTTGGAATCATAATAATCATACGGATGAGCAGAATCATGTTGTGGGATCATTTTTATTACACAATGTACACAGTAAAAATAATTTTCTAAAAAACTGTCAGAAATGCATTTTTTTCACATTTTTTCCCCATTTTCCAGTTCATTATGTGGTAGAATGAATTATGTCATTCAAAAGTACAACTTGTCCAGCAAAAACAAGTTTTCATATATCTATGTGAACAGGTAAATAAAAAAGTTATGGCTGTGATAAGAAGGTGAGGAAAAAAAAAGTGCAAAAATGAAAATTGTCCATGTCGTGAAGGGGTTAATAAAACTGTCTTAATTTTGTTACTTCTTTTGCCTTTTTCATATTTTTTTTAAGAATATGAAATCTCTACATTCCAGAAATGTAAGCACAACTATCTACCTCACAAAGTGTGTATGTTGTGTGACAAATTCACTGGTAAAATGCTGGAGGGGAGATATGTTTTGCTGCACTTAATTGCGTCAGTGATATAAAATCCAGAGATTTTCCTCCAGCACTTTAAGTGCTGCGAGGGGGTTAACAGCTAATTTGTTTAATGGGCTGAGTTTTTGTTGGCAATTATAGAGTGGTTGGGAGGTTGTCCATCTTATCTCCACCCCAGGGTGTGGTCTGGGGCTTAAGCAGCTGGTCTCTAGAGGCAGTGGGTATTCGGTGTCTGGAGAGGAACACTCCAGAGAAGTGTGGAGTTTGTGCTAAAACATCTGAACCATGGCCCCTGCTACCCCTGAGTGGGATGACCACCACTAGCAGAAGGACCGTACTTTGTGATATCATTTTGCTTTGTTTTGCTGTTTTTGCCCAGAGGGTTGTGCTTACTTTTTCCTTCAGCTTGTTTTTTTGCTACACCTAATAAACCAAGGACATTCTTAAAGAGACAGTGTTCCCGTGTCTACCTCCATGTACAGCTGAGTTAGCTGATCTTCCACAGTTGTAAAATAAAATAACTTTGTTTTTGCACTTTTCATTGTTGTAATAGTCTAATAATACACTCAAACACACTACGGAAAAGCAGTGCCCTGTTTAAATTTTCGATTAAAGAAGTTAAAAAAAGTCTTACTGCAGAATATTGCCAAATTGGATATTGGTTACCACTTGTTACCATTTATTTTCCACTAGTCATTAAGATTGAGGTCCCTTGTACATTACTAAGACTGTCTGTTAATATTTACTCCATTTACTCTGGTGCCATGTGACTTTAGTGGGTGGTTGTGTGAGGTGACTGTGTACTACCACATACCTAATGCTCACACTAAATCTGTATGTTATTAGAGGTCTGTCACCCACAAAAGTGGTGAGACCGTGGTGCATTCGAAGGATCGTCAACTATTGCTCTGACTTTCTTTGTTGGTCAATAAAAAAACGCCCCCTCCATGTATTGGTAGGATGTGAGCAGGTTATTTTGTTGGTATTTTTTGCACCTGTGTTGCCATCCTAATTATGTGGGTCCACTGCACCCTGATAGTGCATTGTCTGGAGGCCTGTACGGGTAAACCTTGTTGTTCCCTTGCTGTGTATCAATATCATTATTGGAGGATTTTTTTTCCTCTTTCTGTGCTTTGCTTTATTAGCATATATTAGTGTTAGGTACCCGTAAACGTGGAGATCTTTGACGCAGGTTACGGGCTCACGTATTTTGGCCAAAATATCAACTAATACTCCACATTTTTTTAAATGTGTTTTCTTTGCACTTTTTTTCAGGGTGCAGCTGGGCCCATTTGGTTTTGCAAACACAAGTTCCTTGTGCATCTATATGCCAGATAACCGCCCCCTCCATGTATTGGTAGGATGTGAGCAGGTTATTTTGTTGGTATTTTTTGCACCTGTGTTGCCATCCTAATTATGTGGGTCCACTGCACCCTGATAGTGCATTGTCTGGAGGCCTGTACGGGTAAACCTTGTTGTTCCCTTGCTGTGTATCAATATCATTATTGGAGGATTTTTTTTCCTCTTTCTGTGCTTTGCTTTATCAATAAAAAGTCCCTATTAGTTTCATAAGTGCTTTTCTGTATACTCTAGAGATGACCGGATTGATCTACTGCAAATACTCTCTGAGTTAAATGCATTGCGACAACTATCAAACCGGACCGCCCCCCCCCAGGTGAGTATAATAAAACTGATTTTTCTTCTCTTGCAGGTCTGATCGGGGGCTTCTCCACAGCATTATAGAATGCTGTAGCTAATCCCTGAAAGGCGGAAGCCATAACTCGTATCGGCCAAACCTCGCGACAGGTTTCCTTTAAGAACGTAGATTTTCAATGAGAGTTACAGTGGGGAAAAAAAGTATTTAGTCAGTCAGCAATAGTGCAAGTTCCACCACTTAAAAAGATGAGAGGCGTCTGTAATTTACATCATAGGTAGACCTCAACTATGGGAGACAAACTGAGAAAAAAAAATCCAGAAAATCACATTGTCTGTTTTTTTTTTCATTTTATTTGCATATTATGGTGGAAAATAAGTATTTGGCCAGAAACAAAATTTCATCTCAATACTTTGTGATATATCCTTTGTTGGCAATGACAGAGGTCAAACGTTTTCTGTAAGTCTTCACAAGGTTGCCACACACTGTTGTTGGTATGTTGGCCCATTCCTCCATGCAGATCTCCTCTAGAGCAGTGATGTTTTTGGCTTTTCGCTTGGCAACACGGACTTTCAACTCCCTCCAAAGGTTTTCTATAGAGTTGAGATCTGGAGACTGGCTAGGCCACTCCAGGACCTTGAAATGCTTCTTACGAAGCCACTCCTTCGTTGCCCTGGCGGTGTGCTTTGGATCATTGTCATGTTGAAAGACCCAGCCACGTTTCATCTTCAATGCCCTTGCTGATGGAAGGAGGTTTGCACTCAAAATCTCACGATACATGGCCCCATTCATTCTTTCATGTACCCGGATCAGTCGTCCTGGCCCCTTTGCAGAGAAACAGCCCCAAAGCATGATGTTTCCACCACCATGCTTTACAGTAGGTATGGTGTTTGATGGATGCAACTCAGTATTCTTTTTCCTCCAAACACGACAAGTTGTGTTTCTACCAAACAGTTCCAGTTTGGTTTCATCAAACCATAGGACATTCTCCCAAAACTCCTCTGGATCATCCAAATGCTCTCTAGCAAACTTCAGACGGGCCCGGACATGTACAGGCTTAAGCAGTGGGACACGTCTGGCACTGCAGGATCTGAGTCCATGGTGGCGTAGTGTGTTACTTATGGTAGGCCTTGTTACATTGGTCCCAGCTCTCTGCAGTTCATTCACTAGGTCCCCCCGCGTGGTTCTGGGATTTTTGCTCACCGTTCTTGTGATCATTCTGACCCCACGGGGTGGGATTTTGCGTGGAGCACCAGATCGAGGGAGATTATCAGTGGTCTTGTATGTCTTCCATTTTCTAATTATTGCTCCCACAGTTGATTTCTTCACTCCAAGCTGGTTGGCTATTGCAGATTCAGTCTTCCCAGTCTGGTGCAGGGCTACAATTTTGTTTCTGGTGTCCTTTGAAAGCTCTTTGGTCTTCACCATAGTGGAGTTTGGAGTCAGACTGTTTGAGGGTGTGCACAGGTGTCTTTTTATACTGATAACAAGTTTAAACAGGTGCCATTACTACAGGTAATGAGTGGAGGAAAGAGGAGACTCTTAAAGAAGAAGTTACAGGTCTGTGAGAGCCAGAAATCTTGATTGCTTGTTTCTGACCAAATACTTATTTTCCACCATAATATGCAAATAAAATGAAAAAAAAACAGACAATGTGATTTTCTGGATTTTTTTTTCTCAGTTTGTCTCCCATAGTTGAGGTCTACCTATGATGTAAATTACAGACGCCTCTCATCTTTTTAAGTGGTGGAACTTGCACTATTGCTGACTGACTAAATACTTTTTTCCCCACTGTATATGTCAAAGTTGTTTGTTTTTGCAAGCACTTTGCAATTTTACCCATTTTAAACCATGATACAACTCCTATAAGACTCGAAAGGAAAAATTAATATTGAAAATGTAATGATATAAACAATGGCAATGGTGGTAATTCATAGAATATTTTAAAAATATTTAAAAATGTTAAATTGTGAAAAGGCGGCCTAAAAACAAAAAGAAGATGCAAACTTTGGATACTGATTTTTTTTTTTCATCTAGATTATGCAATTACAAGCACATGAACTCACATGGGGACCTCTTTAGTGTTTGCTCAGCAATTTTGATGTACAGGTTACTTTATTTTAAGCATGTTTCCTAACAATTATCTTGTTAACTTATTTATTCAGCATGCAAAGCAGTACTTAAGCCGCATGTAGAAAACACCCCTTGTAAATTCGCTTTGTTTACATCCAGTGCTGCATCCTCTACCTGTGGATTTTGGGTCTTTTTTAGTTAATACTGATTGTTCTGGCCTTGGCACCTTATGAATGGCTTTGTTTTCTTTTGCTTTATGAATTCAGTTCTGGTATTTAGTTCCTCTCAGGCTATTTTCCTTTCATTTGCCTTATTAGTAGGTAGGTCATTGGTTGATGCCACCCACTGTGGGTATCTAAAGACTTTTCTCTGTTCTCATTTTTCTTCCATGCCTGAGATGTTTATGCTTTTTTTCATTCATATAACCTATAAAAATTAATCTGAAAGCAAATATGCTGAGAGAAAAATGAATGCTGCTCCGGTAGTATGGAAGAAAAAAAATTAAATTATGTTGGAGAAGAAAAATGTACAGAGTAAATACCAAAAACTTAGGTTAAATTGAACTATAGAAACCAGCAGAAAAAATCACAAAAAGTATTGGAACAAATGTTTTGTCAAAGGGTGCAGGCATCAAATTCACTATAAGGATTCTGAGATATACTTATTTAGAAATTTAACATTTGGAGAAAAATTGCTGCATAGAGGGATCAGAGCGATGCGGGTGTGTTATGGCTGATAATGAGGAACTGTGCGGACAGTGGTGCCTAAAGTAACAAAATGATTGAGGGCAAAGATGCAATGGCTCATTGTTATGTGGCATATAATTATCATAGTGATATTAACATTTCCTGCAAACAGGGAAAAATCAATCCAGATATGTTATATAATCAACAACAAATTGCTTTAAATGTTTATGCCTTTTTTCGCACACTTTCCCATACATGTATGCATAGGTCAGGGCTCATGCATATGGAACGGGCTCAAGAGCTGTTCCTGCTCCATATAGGGCAGAAGCCTGCCATCTATTTGCAGTCTATTTGTGAGTGCTGCCATCTAACTAAATGTTTCTGTGAATCAATGACACTAGCATTTAAATGGCATGATTGTCAGTTTGTGTGCTAACTGGCACCCAACCGCAGTGTTCGACTGAGCTGCCAAGGGCCCACCAGTAACAATGACTTTTGGGGGGGCCACTTTTCACCAGCATATACATATTAGACTACCCTCATTCACAAATTTACCTATATAATAATAAACTGGGTAGTTTGGTTAATGAATGAGATGCTGCTTTTTTTCTGTAGAGTGAATCACGCAAATTATTGCCAAGTACTGCTCATACAGCCATGTTGAGGGTCCACCAGGGCATTGCCCTGTTACCCTATGGGCCAGTCCGAGCCTGCCCAACCGGCATCATGGCTGCAGTGTTACGTGGTATAGCAATATTATGAGAGCACTGAAATACCTGACAACGATATTGCTTATATGGCACTGGTGTGGTACAGGAGGTAGGTATAAGCTTTTCTGATTTTATTTGGTGGACAATTCTATAAGGGATGAGAGTAAATGCCAAGCATGTATTCAGAGTTCTGTTTTCTAATCTAATAAACAACAACATCTCAATGGTGTTTCGATGTTCTTTCAGTTTTTAGATGGATTTCTGTTAGGAACTCCAACTTTCTCCCACATTATAAAGCACACTCAGTTAGAATAAAGGGTTTTGCACAGACATGAGAGCATTTATCTTGTGTTTGATGCTCAATAGAGTTTGAAAAAGGAAATCGCTCCCTTTGTCCATCAAGGGTAACCCAGGTATCACGATTGTGAGGTGCTGATACGCTGTTATGATAACAAGAGGTATAGCCATTGCCTAAACAGTTCCGGTATATGCCTCAGCCTATCAGATCCTACCAGTGGTGGTTTCTGAAAGGCTGTCAAACATTGATATGTAGCACAGTGCATTATCTTACCTAAGCACTACAAATATTGGCTGGTGACTAGCTCATGCAGCCTTTATTTATCCCCCATTCCCTGAAGATTGAGGGAACATCATGGTAAATAAGCCCCTATACTTTGTGTCACCCCTACTTCGTTGTAGATTGTGAGCTCTTACAAGCAGGGCCATCATTGTTTTTGCTTTAATTATTGTATTATCTTTAACTATGTTACTTATGACTGTTGTATATGAAACTCTGAATTGTAAAGCGCTGCAGAATATGTTGGTGCTATATAAATAAAGATTATTAGTATTATGGTGCATTAGCAATACAATTGAATGATAGCTGGTTAAACAACTCATGTGAGACTAGTAATCATTGTTAAAAAAAGAAAAAAAATGTGTTATAAAAATATAAAAAAGTCATGCTTTTAATAATAAATAAATAAATAAATTATTCATGAAAAAAACCCAATCCCCTGTAAAAACACATACAGTATTTGGTAATGCCATGCTCATAATGTCCTGTACTATAAAACAATCGTATTATTCATTCCACATGGTGAACACTATGATACACATATAGAAAATACTACTAGAAAATAAAAAAAGTGATCAAAAAGTCATGTGTATCCTAAAATATTTCCAGTGAAAACTACAGCTCGTTTCGCAAGAAAACAAGGCTTCATATAGTTATGTAAATGTAATAATAACTGAATCTTTTAAACAGTACAAAAAAGTTAGGGGTATTGGGAATATGATGATGAAAAAGAGAATTTTTTTTGTTGACAAGTAGAAAAAGATCAGAAAGGTATAAATTAGGTATCACCGTAATCATATTGGCCCACAAAATTAAGTTAATATGTAAAGTAAAATGCAAGGTGAGCTAAATAAATCAAAAAAACCCAGATTCAATATTTCTTAGTCATGCCTACTACAAAGAAAATAATTAAGAAATGAGGGAAAAGTTAAAAAAAGCAAACATTGCAGTAGTAAAAAGGACAGCTTGTCTCACAAAGAAAACAAGCCGTCATATAACATCTCTGCCGGCATCACTGCAGTTCTTCACATCTTCCACCAGGCAGATATACCGACCAGCCAATGCAGTAAGTTCTGTCCTCTGCTTGCAGTATGCTGTAAACCCTGTGGCCCTTGCTTGCTGTGTGCATACTTCCTGGCTGCATGCTTATGGCGGCCACACCTGACCTTCCTGATTATTAAAGAGACAGTGTGTGCTTTCCTAATGTGTCCCCAGACTATTGCTAAGAGGCACTTGATACTTAAGGTATCTCCACCAATTGGAAGATGCCTGAGCAATATTCTCTTTCAGTCTGTGGTCAACTACTGAGTTGCCAGGTCCTGACCTGTTTTTGTTCTTGTTTCTGCAACTCTGGGGGCTGTATACCCAAGCCTTTACCCTGTCTTTATCTGTACCTGACCTGTCTTGTTTTGCCACCCCAGGGGCTGAGTACCCAGTCCTGAATCCACAATCCAGAACCTTCTCATATGTCAGTCCTTGTCTGAATTAGGACCTATCCTTGAACCTGTTTGTATCCAAGTCTGCATTCTTCCCTAACCTGCTGTGTCTGTCCCTGTCCCTATTCCTTAAACTTGCAATATCTGTACTGACATCTAAAAACCCAGCAGTATCTGATCCAGCACCTATCTCTATTCTGTTGTGTCTGCACATCGTTAGTGGTCATTATAAGTACCTGTGTGAATCTGGTCGTGTCTTTTGTTTTCGTACCTGTCCTGGTATTTGATTAGTGTGAACTTTGTTCTGTTTATCCTGTGTGTACTTGTCCTAGATATTGTGCTATGCTTGACCACATCTGCCTGCGGTTCTGCATCTATACCGCACCAGCGGCTCTGCATCTGTATTGCACATGCGGCTCTGAACCTGTACCATACATGCAGCTCCTTGTCTGTCCAGTCTGAAATAGGTTCTATCTGCTCCCATTTTCAAGTCATATTTGTCTGTGTCCCAGTCCTTCCTGAAAATGCTCCTAGTCTGAACTGGGTCCTACCTGCCTGTATTCCAGTCATACCTGCCTGTGTCCCATTTCTTCCCAAAACTGTTCTCGTCTGTCCAGCCTGAACTATGTCCTGCCCATTCCTGTATTACACTCATACCTGCCTGTGTCTCTGTCCTTTCTGAAACTGCTCCTGTTACCCGAGTCTGAACTATAAAAGCCTGCCTGCACCAATATGCCTGTATACCAGCCGTGCCTGCCAGTGCATCACCCGTATCTGCCAGTACTTACCTGTCTATACATCAGCTGAGCCAGACAGTATATCTACAGTACTTGCCTGTATCTGTGGTTACAGTGTCCTGTCCCCTTGGGGGTCAGTTGCTACTGCCAGATGCCACCCTGGAGTGGTACCTGGCAGCCACCTGATGCACAAGCCTGACCTCACCACTGGAGACTCCAGCAAACACCAAGGTACCTGCTTAGTCATGCCCCTCTGAGGTAAGTCTGGTTTGTGACACAGTGGGGCCATAATCCTTGCTTGCGTCAACCAGTCTGGGCACGAGCGTTACACTTCATATAGTTCCAGTTACGGAAAAGTAAAAAAGTTAGGAGTATCAAACTCTTGCAGCAACAAAAATTATACATTTTTTTTAATAATTCAATGTACAAAAGTAGTAAAACAAAAAATATATGTAAGCTAAATAAAGTTGGTATTTCTGTGATGGAATCAGTCTATTGAATTATGTTAACATGGCAATTACATCTAAGCATGACAATAACCTCACATCACAATTACACTAAAGATAAAAGGTATTTAGAACATTATCAAATTATTTATTCACTGTTCAATTTGATTACTATGCTTAGATAGCTTTCCCCTATTCCCCTATTCCTATGAAAATCATTCCATTTTTATTAATAAGGTTTTGTTATAGAGCTCAAAGGGGTTCAATGCAGCCATAGTAGATTTATTTTCCAGACAGTTAGAGGCTTTTCCTCTATGTTTTCAGGAAAATTCAGCAAAGCTGGTGCAAACCATCTGCCCAACTCAAACTGTGATTTTACACTGTTCTTGCCACTTTTAAATTGTGAGTATTAAAGTAGGCATGAATAGATTGGCAAACAAATTTACACCAGCTATAGGTATTGAGAATTTTTAAGAAATCATACAAAAAGTGCAATTCTCCAACCAGTAGGGGAAGGATGGGTTTCACAAAAATTCAAGACGCCTATGTACGCCAAAGTGGCAAATTTAAAGATGTGCCAAATTGATTAAACATTGTGCAACAGTTTAATAAGTATGGCATAAATATTGCCAACACAACCTCAAGTAAAACTGATTTATGATAAATTTCCTCCATTATTATTATTTTTTTGCAGTTGATAACATCAGCCACATTTTATTTCCAGGATTACTATACACCATAATGAATCTCCATTATTCCATTTGTATGTGAATTGTTTGCATATCCTTTATGGGAGCCTGCGGCATGAATTTGTATGTTTGTTCAGACAGAAACTCTTTTAATACAAGGCTAAATCTGTGTTCAAAGTCTAATGAGTTACTGGACTAACTTAAAACATGTACAAAAGCTTTCATGAACAGAATAGTTGCCATGGGGTCATAGTATAATGTTTGTCTTGAAAATGAGAGTTAAAATCTTAGGCAGCTGACTATTCCAAGAGGTCAAACACTTTTTAGTTTATTAAAGACAGAAACTAGCTGAACATCTCTGAAGAAAGCATCACATCCACAAAGGGTAAAAAGCTCAGCATACTGTTTATATTTGCTTTGCCTTTGTTTCAGAATTTCAGCACTGAAAGATAGTGCAATTATATATTATAAATATAATGGGTTTGTGATGGGAAAATTATATAGGATTTATTCTGAAAATATTTCAGTTTTTTAATTACAATAGTTAAATACTTTTTATATTTGGATTTTTCAGGTTACTTTTGAAATGCAAATCTTGCTTTACAAATACCCATACATTGACTTAAGCTGAGTAGAGATGGGCAGACCCCTGGATATTCGGGTCCAGTAAGATGGGCCGAACAGTTACAAAATGTGCGGGTTTGGGTACCAAAATAGTACCCGGACCCCGTACACTTGAATGAGGGGCCCAAACATCCAGTATTTGTCACATTGTCATGTGCATGACAGGGCGGCAAACATCGCTTGTGATCGGTGGCGAAATTATCACTGCCAATCAGAGAGCTGCGGTTCCCACGCTGACAAAAGACAGCGTGAGCGCTCAGCTGTGATCAAAGGTATAAAGTTTACTTCCGGTCACTGGTGTCAGTTGATGGGACTACTGGTCCCATCCTCGACACTTGCTGCCTCTAATAACAATGAGAGCAGGAGCGGCGGATGGGAGTATTCATCAGCCGCTCCTGCGCAGTAAAAAAAATAATTAAATAAAAAATGGCGTGGGTTCCCCTGTATTTTTGATAGACAGCCAGGCAAAACTCACAGCTGGGAGCTCCGACCCTCAGCTATCAGCTTTAACAAGGCTGGTAATCAAGAATAGAGGGGTCCCCACTCTGTTTTTACCAATTATTCAGATAAATAAGTCAAAAAAGGCATGGAATTCCCCCCATTTTGACAACCAGCCTTGCTAAAGCAAACAGCTGTGGGCTGGTATTCTCAGGCTGGTAAGGGACCATGGATATTGCCCCCAGCCTAAAAATAGCAGTCCGCAGCTGCACAGAAAAGCCACATCTATTTATGAGATGCGCCAATTCTGGCACTTTCCTGGCTCTTGAAATTTGCCCTGTAGTGGTGGCAAGTGGAGTTCATATCTGTGGAGTTGGTCACCTATGTATTGTCAGGTGACATCAAGCCCACGGCTTGTCTGACTACTGTGCTTGCCAACAAGGGTTTTGCCACCAAGTATTAAGTCTTATTTGCCAGAGGGATCAAATACTTATTTCTCTCTGCAAAATGCAAATACATTTATATAATTTATGCAATTTGATTTTCTGGATTTTATTTTTGATATTCTATCTCTCAATGTTAAAATTAACCTACCCTTAAAATTATAGACAGCTCATGTCTTTGTCAGTGGGCAAACTTACAAAATCAGCAAGGGATCAAATGCTTATTTCCCCCACTGTATAATGCCTCTACTTCCAAATTAGCGAGGATGGTATTATCTGTTGTTTCCAAATTTTCAAAAAGCTGGATAAGGTGAGATAAGTCTCTTATGTAGGAGCCTAGAGAATGAACAATCTGTACAAGGCTGTAAATAATGATACAGATAAATTCATGGTCTCTCATACAAGCCCTCAATGACAGATACAAAGGGGCTACCTAGGCTTTTTTGATGGACTTATGTACCTTTGGTAATGTATAAAATGTTGGTATCAGAGTATGTTTTGTTGAGAGAAAATCCATTTCCTTTTTGTTGATAGTTCTGTGTTGTAATGCTCTGGATAACAGCCTGTCCATCTGTAATTTAAAACCTTAATGACCGCCGATATGCCTTTTAATGGTGGTAGTTAAGGGTATTTAAACCACAGTGGAAAAAGTGTATAGCGCCCCAGAGTAGGATTTTCTCCGGGGTCTCAGTTGCCAGGGATAGCTTTTGTGATCGCTGTTATTAACCGTATAACGGCGATCACAAAAAAGTCTGATGTGCCATTTAACTTCTCTCTCCTCTGATGTGATCGCACATCAGAGGAGAGAGAAATAGGGTCCCCGATCCCTCCTGGTACTTCCCGGTGGTCCTCAGCACTCCTGCTTCCCCTTTATGGGCACCGCCATCTTCTTCCGGGAAGAAAATGGCAGGCGCATGAGCAGTGCATCCGCCGAGCTCTACCAGCTGGTACCCGGCAACAATAGGAAGCATTTTAATATTGGTTAATTTTTGTCACTGTGATAGACCCTATCACAGTGATCAAACTAAAAAAATTAAAAAAAATAGTAAATAAACCCCCCCTTTAGCACCCCCATAGGTAGGGAAAAATAATGAAATAAAGAAAATATATTTCTGTTTTCCATTTGGGTTAGAATTAGGGTTAGAGTTAGAATTAGGGTTAGGGTTGCAATTAGGGTTAGGGTTGGGAATAGGGTTAGGATTAAAGTTAGGGATTAGGGTTAGGGTTGGGATTAGGGTTAGGAGTGTGTTAGGGTTGGAGCTAGAATTGAGGGGTTTTCACTATGTAGGCACATCAGGAGGTCTCCACCATTGATTCCAGCCAATTTTGCGTTCAAAAAGTCAAATGGTGTTACTTCCCTTCGGAGCCTCGACTTGTGCCCAAACAGTGGTTTACCCCAACATATGGGGCATCAGCGTACTCAGGACAAATTGCACCACACCAACTTTGAGGGTTTAATTTCTCCTGTTACCCTTGGGAAAATAAAAAATTGGGGGCTAAAAAATCATTTTTGTGGAAAAAATGATTTTCTATTTTAATGGCTCTGCATTATGAACTTCTGTGAAGCACTTGGGGGTTCAAAGTGCTCACCACACATCTAGATAAGCTCCTTGTGGGGTCTAGTTTCCAAAATGGGGTCACTTTTTGGGGGGTTTCTACTGTTTAGTCACATCAGGGGCTGTGCAAATGCAACATGACGCCTGCAGAACATTCCATCAAAGTCTGCATTCCGAGCTCTCCCATGTGCCCAGACAGTGGTTTACCCCAACATATAGGGTATCAGCGTACTCAAGACAAATTACACAACAGTGTTTGTGATCCAATTTCTCCTGTTACCCTTGTGAAAATAAAAAATAGCAGGCTAAAATATCATTTTTGAGGGAAAAAAATAATTTTTTTAATTTTCACAGCTCTGCGTTATAAACTTCTGTGAAGCACTTGGGTCTTCAAAGTGCTCAACCCACATCTAGATAAGCTCCTTGGGGGTCTAGTTTCCAAAATGGGGATTCTTGTGGGAGGTTTCTACCGTTTAGGCACATCAGCGGCTCTGCAAACGCAACATGACACCCGCAGAAGATTCCATCAAAGTCTGCATTCCAAAACGGCGCTCCTTCCCTTCTGAACTCTCCCATGCCCCCCAAACAGTGGTTCCTCCCACATATGGGGTATCAGTGTACTCATGACAAATTGCACAGCAACTTTTGTGGTCCAATTTCTCCTGGTAGCCTATTTAAAATGAAAAATAGTGCGCTAAATAGTCATTTTGGAGGAAAAAAATGATTTTCTATTTTTACTGCTCTGCGTTATAAACTGTTGTGAAGCACTTGGGGGCTCAAATGGCTCACCACACATCTAGATAAGTTCCTTAAGGGGCCTAGTTTCCTAAATGGAGTCACTTATGGGGGGTTTCCACTGTTTAGGCACATCAGGGCCTCTCCAAATGTGACATGGCATCCTATCTCAATTCCAGCCAATTCAGCATTGAAAAAGTCAAATGGCGCTCCTTCCCTTCTGAGCTCTGCCATCTGCCCAAACAGTGGGTTACCCCAACATATGGGGTATGGGCATACGCTGGACAAATTTCACAACAACTTTTGTGGTCCAATTTCTCCTGTTACCCTTGTAAAAATAAAAATTTTGGGGCGAAAAAATCATTTTTGTGGAAAAAAAAAGATTTTTTATTTTCACAGCTCTACGTTATAAACGTCTGTGAAGCACTTGGAGGTTCAAAGTGCTCACCACATATCTAGATAAGTTCCTTAAGCAGTCTAGTTTCCAAAATGGTATCATTTGTTGGGAGTTTCCACTGTTTAGGCACACCAGGGGCTCTCCAAACGCGGCATGGTGTCCGATCTCAATTCCAGCCAATTCTGCATTAAAAAAGTCCTACGGCATTCCTTCCATTCCAAGCCCTGTTGTGTGCCCAAACAGTGGTTTACCCCCACATATGGGGTATTGGCGTATTCAGGAGAAATCGCACAACAAATTTTGTGGTTCATTTTCTCTTTTTACACTTATGAAAATAAAAAAAATTGGTTTTGAAGTAAAATGTTTGTAAAAAAAGGTAAATGTTAATTTTTTCCTTCCACATTGCTTCAGTTTCTGTGAAGCACTTAAAGGATAACAAACTTCTTGAATGTGGCTTTGGGCACCTTGATGGGTGCAGTTTTTAGAATGGTGTCACTTTGGGGTATTCAAATGTGAGGTGGTCACTAAAAAAATAGTTTTGTAACTTGTTGTAAAAATGAGAAATCACTGGTCAACTTTTAACCCTTATATCTTCCTAACAAAAAAAATTTTGGTTCCAAAATTGTGCTGATGTAAAGCAGACTTATGGGAAATGTTATTTATTAAGTATTTTTTGTGACATATCTCTCCTGTTTAAGGGCATAAAAATTAAAAGTTTGAAAATTGCAAAATTTTAAAAGTTTTCGCCATATTTCCGTTTTTTCCATAAATAAACGCAAGTTATATAGAAGAAATTTTACCAATAACATGAAGTAAAATATGTCACAAAAAACAGAATCAGCGGGATCCATTAAAGCGTTCTCAGAGTTATAACCTAATAAAGTGACAGTGGTCAGAATTGTAGAAATTGGCCTGGTCATTAAGCTGCAAATTGGCTCCGTCACTAAGGGGTTAAATACAGAGGTAGGATCAGATGGCAAAGCCTGATAGTGAAGGGGATTATGGAATTGTCATCTGGCTTCAGCAATGTACATATCTTTGGGTCAGAGGACAATATTGCCTCCCATATCCGCTTCTTTGATTTCAAACATGTCATTGTGCTGTAATTTTAGTAGCGAGTCTCTTTCTTCCATTGACAGGTAATTGTGATGATTTTTGTAAATTTTTAAACTTTTAATGTCCTTGCTCACTGTATCAAAAAATATTTGTATAGCGAGGAGTAGTGAGAGTGAAAGTGTGATTTGGGATGACAATCTGCCAGTAAATCTCCTCCTCTTACCTGGATCAGATTCATTTTCCTCCAATAGCTCAAGGAGATCACAGAACACTTGTCCTTTATCATCAGGTAAGCTATATGTAAGCGATGGTTGGTTGTTGTTATTATTATTATTATTATTATTATTATTATTATTATTATTTATATAGCACCATTCCATGGTGCTGTACATGAGAAGGGGTTACATACAAATTACAGATATCAGAACAATAAATTCTACACACTGGCGCTCCCCCAGAAACTCCTGCAATAGCTGCTAGTGAAGAACAGGCGATGTGCAGGTCCTGAAGAATAATTTTACAAACTTAAGAATAGAACAAACTTCACTGCGCTGCTCTAAGAGTGCACTTTTACATGCCACACGCTGCTTCTCTGTCCCAAAGCGAAACTCAGCAACCCGGCACCTCATCAATGCAAGTAAGTGTTTAAACTTACCGCCATCTATTGGTGTGGGTTAGTGCGCAGTGTGCGTAGTTTAATTACTGCCTTACCATCATCTGGTAGCAAGTGTGCACTATTGTAACCTCTGTCTTGAGAGGGATGCCTTTGCCTGTCAGCTGGATCCCATTAATCAGCGCCGCTCTAAGAGCGCACCTTTATATGTCACAAGCTGCTTTACTGTTTAAAAGCGAACCTCGGCAACCCGGCACGTTATCATTATAAGTAAGAGTCTATCCTACCGCCATCCATTGGTGCGGGCTACAGCGCAATATGTGGGGGTTGGACTACTGCCTCACCACCATCCGTTAGCAAGTGTGTGCTATTGTAAACCTCCGTCTTGAGAGGGATTTTTTGGCCTCTATTTATCTGAGGTTTTTTAGGGATTTATGAGCTGAATATACACAACGTTTGTGTGGTTAAATTATTGCCTCACAACCATTTGTCAGAAATTGTGTGCAACATCAGTAAAGGGTTATATTTCAATTGCAACCTTGGTTGTTGCGATTTCTTGGTCTGTATTCACCTGTTACTTTTTGAGCATAAGCGCAGTGAAGTTTGTTCTATTCCTAAGTTGGTAAAATTACAGATATCACTTACAGTAAGCAAACTAACAATGACAGACTGAAACAGAGGGGAGAGGACCCTTCCCTTGTGGGCTTACATTCCATAGGATGGTGGCGAACAAGACAGTATGTTGAGGGGTTGCCGCAGCTCTGGTGATGGTGAGGCAGTAGCTCCGATAAAGGTGAGGAGGCAGTGGGGTCATTTCAGGCTGTAAGCTTTCATGAAGAGGTGAGTTTTCAGGTTCCATCTGAAGGATCCAAATGTGGTCGATAGTCAGATGTATTGGGGCACAGAATTCCAGAGGATGGGGGATTTCCAGGAGAAGTTTTGAAGGCAATTAGGTGAGGAGTGCATAAGTGTGGAGGAGAGAAGGAGGTCTTGGGAGGACCGGAGATTACTTGAGGGACAATATAGGGAGATTAGTTGAGAGACATATGGAGGAGACAGGTAATGGATGACTTTGTAGGTCAGTATTAAAAATTTGAACTGGATACGCTGGGGAAATGGGGGGCCAGTGAAGAGATTTTCAGTGGGGAGAAGCGGAGGAGTAGCGAGGATAGAGGTGAATTAGTCAGGCAGCAGAGTTATGGATAAACTGGGGAGGTATGAGAGGAAGGCCACAGAAAAGGATTTTGCAGTAGTTGAAGCGGGAGATGATGAGGGCATGCACAAGAATTTTAGTAGATTGAGTGTTGAGGAAAGGACGGATTCTGGAAATATTTTTGAGCTGGAGGCGACAGGAGTTGGAAAAAGCTTGGAGGTAGGTTTGAAGGACAGGGCAGAATCAAGGGTTACTCCGAGACAGCGAACTTCCGGTACGAGGAAAAGCCTGATTCCATTTATTGTGATAGATCAGGTAAGGAAGATCCGTGAGATGGAGGAAAGATGATGAGTTTAGATTTGCCCACATTGAGTTTGAGGAAGCAAGAGGAGAAGAAGGAGGATATCACTGATAGACACTCCAGGATTCTGGACAGGAGAGAGGTGACATCTGGGCCAGAGAGGTAGATCTGAGTGTCATCAGTATAAAGGTGGTACTGGAATCCATGCAACTTGATGAGTTGTCCCAGGCCAAGTGTATATATTGAGAAGAGTAGGGGTCCTAGAACAGAACCTTGGGGGACTCCAACAGATAGAGGGTGGGATGAGGAGGTATTGTGGTTGTAAGAGCCGCTGAATGTGCGGTTGGAAAGGTATGAGGAGATCCAGGTTAGGGCGAGGTCTTTGATGTCAAATACAATAACTTAAACGTTAGCTACCTAGAGAAAGGATACAGGTCTTTTGTTAGTTCAAATTTGTAAGGGATATTCATGGGCGAAAAGGACAACACCTTGGAGAGGATAGTCCTATCTACAGTTGTGGCCAAAAGTATTGACACCCCTGCAATTCTGTCAGATAATACTCAGTTTCTTCCTGAAAATGATTGCAAACACAAATTCTTTGGTATCATTATCTTCATTTAATTTGTCTTAAATGAAAAAACACAAAAAGAATTGTCCTGAAGCCAAATTGGATATAATTCCACACCAAACATAAAAAAAGAGGGTGGACAAAAGTATTGGCACTGTTGGAAAAATCATGTGATGCTTCTCTAATTTGTGTAATTAACAGCACCTGTAACTTACCTGTGGCGCCTAACAGGTGTTGGCAATAACTAAAAAGATGACTCAACCTCTGTCCTGTGTCCTTGTGTGTACCACATTGAGCATGGAGAAAAGAAAGAAGACGAAAGAACTGTCTGAGGACTTGAGAAACCAAATTGTGAGGAATCATGAGCAATCTCAAGGCTACAAGTCCATCTCCAAAGATCTGAATGTTCCTGTGTCTACCGTGCGCAGTGTCATCAAGAAGTTTAACGCCCATGGCACTGTGGCTAACCTCCCTAGATGTGGACGGAAAAGAAAAATTGACAAGAGATTTCAATGCAAGATTGTGCGGATGTTGGATAAAGAACCTCAACTAGGAAAGACTAGAAGCAATGGGATGAAGCTGAATGGGAGGAGACACAGATTAGATATTAGAAAAACTTTTTGACAGTTAGAGTGATCAATGAGTGGAACAGGCTGCCACGAGAAGTGGTGAGTTCTCCTTCAATGGAAGTCTTCAAACAGAGGCTGGACAGACATCTAACTGGGATGATTTAGCGAATCCTGCTTTGAGCAGGGGGTTGGACCAGATGGCCCAGGAGGTCCCTTCCAACTCTACCATTCTATGATTCTATGATTCTATGAATCTATGATTAACTAACATCCAAACAAGTTCAAGCTGCCCTGCAGTCCGATGGTACCACAGTGTCAACCCATACTATCTGTCGACGTCTGAATGAAAAGGGACTGTATGGTAGGAGACCCAGGAAGACCCCACTTCTTACCCCGAGACATAAAAAAGCCAGGCTGGAGTTTGCAAAACTTACCTGAAAAAGCCTAAAACGTTTTGGAAGAATGTTCTCTGGTCAGATGAGACAAAAGTAGAGCTTTTTGGGCAAAGGCATCAACATAGAGTTTACAGGAGAAAAAAAGAGGCATTCAAAGAAAAGAACACGGTCCCTACAGTCAAACATGGTGGAGGTTCCCTGATGTTTTGGAGTTGCTTTGCTGCCTCTGGCACTGGACTATTTGACCGTGTTCATGGCATTATGAAGTCTGAAGACTACCAACAAATTTTACAGCATAATGTAGGGCCCAGTGTGAGAAAGCTGGGTCTCCCTCAGAGGTCATGGGTCTTCCAGCAGGACAATGACCCAAAACACACTTTAAAAAGCACTAGAAAATGGTTTGAGAGAAAGCACTGGAGACTTCTAAGGTGGCCAGCAATGAGTCCAGACCTGAATCCCATAGAACACCTGTGGAGAGATCTAAAAATGGCAGTTTGGAGAAGGCACCCTTCAAATATCAGGGACCTGGAGCAGTTTGCCAAAGAAGAATGGTCTAAAATTCCAGCAGAGCATTGTAAGAAACTCATTGATGGCTACCGGAAGCGGTTGGTCGCAGTTAATTTGGCTAAAGGTTGTGCAACCAAGTATTAGGCTGAGGGTGCCAATACTTTTGTCTGGCCCATTTTTGGAGTTTTGTGTGAAATGATCAATGTTTTGCTTTTTGCTTCATTCTCTTTTGTGGTTTTTCATTTAAGACAAATTAGATGAAGATAATAATACCAAAGAATTTGTGTTTGTAATCATTTTCAGGAAGAAACTGAGTATTATCTGACAGAATTGCAGGGGTGTTAATACTTTTGGCCACAACTGTATTGGTGTTAAAGTATAAGATGATAAGTTTATGATTTGTAACTCACCATTCCCACTGGTCACCTGTGTCAATGTCTCCTGTTGTTGATAAAAAAAATTAGTAGACACAGGTTCAAGTGCACTAAGCGCATTATCCGGTTTCTTATCTGTGGCCTTGATATTAACATTCCTCTTATTTCCATGGTGGGTCCATCAAAAGACCTTTTTTTTTTTTTCCCCGTATATGTACCTACCTACTGTCAATGTAATGCCTTTATGCATCTGTATCTGTACTTGTTCCTGCCTTGCTACTGTAATGCTCTGAATTTCCCCATGGTGGGATGATTAAAGGATTATCTTATCTTATCTTTGATTGTCATAATCAGCCTTATCCCATTGGAATTTATTCCTCATTCTCAATCAGCATGTCTATGATTATAAAAGAGCATTTATGGAGGCCTTTTTCACAAGTCTTCTTGAACCCAATGTCTACTTCACATGTGGGGAAAATCTGGACCTTCATGTCCAAGGGAGTCAAATTTAATCTCTTATATTTTTCCAGGGTTTTAAGATTCCACCACGTCTTGGTTATCATTTTGTGCAGATTAATAATTTCTATAGTCAATTTTTGAAAGCTATCATCATTATCTGTACCTACAGTGGCACCACCACTAGGGACGAAAATGCCTGACACCTGATCCCACCAGGCCACCTCCATTACATTTAAATCCATATTAACCACTGATGTGCAACCGCTAAGAAAAACTGACAATCCAGAGTCAGATACAAAATCAAAATGTACAAGTATAAGAGGGGACCATCAAAGACTATATATAAACGGGATCACCCTAATACATGTCAATTAAATCATACACAAAGAGAAAAAATATATGCACAAACTAAAGGATCACCAAATAATAATAATTTCAATTAGAGAGCGTAGAATATTTTTTTAAAAACATTTAAAAAGCGTCCATACAAATAGACTACAAAAATTGATCCACAATATAAAGTGCAATACTCATAGTCCTATCAGCCATAAGGTTATAGTTAGAGTTGAGCAAAATGGGTCAGTCAAATTCATAAGTCGCCGACTTTCGCTAAAGTCGAGTTTTGCCGATCGAAACCCGACCGTAGCGTGAGGTCATCCATGAGGTCGCCGACCTGCGCGCCAAAGTCACGTTTCCCATAATGCTTCCAGCGCCTTTTCTCAGGCAATCATCAAGGACGTACACTGTGGGCAACGCGATGACATCGGCAGTGACCACCACCATCTTAGAGAAGGGCATTTGTGTGATTGGCTTGCTTTGTGTGGCGTCACAGTGGCTATAAAAGCCCTGACCGCCGACCGCCATTTTACTTCTGCTGGTCTTACCATAGGGAGAGGTTGCTGCCGCTGATTCTCAATAGGGAGAGCGTTAGGCAACAAAGAAAAAAAACTGTGCTGCTTCTGATAGCAATTTCAACTGTACAGTTAGTGTGCAGTGATAAAGGAGGATTTTTGTGTGTGCAGCAGCGCTGGTGGTTATTAGGCTGCCTTATAAGGCTACCTGATAGCTGCATTGCTGTGTGCACACTGCTGTGCTGACTGCTTTTTTAAAAGCAAAAAAACTCTTTTATTCTGATTTTCTGCACAGTTACAGAGCGTTCATTTTTTCACACACCGTATAGAGATGTACGCTCCTCACACACTACCGTGTACCGGCTGGTATCACGGACATATACATGCCATCTGTGTGTGACTCTGTAAAAAATAGGCGGAGATTTAAAATTTTCCATACATACACCGCATAGAGCTGTACGCTCCTCACACACTACCATGTACCGGCTGGTATCACAGACAAATACATGCTATCTGTGTTTGACGCCGTAAAAAAACAGACGGAGATTTAAATACAGATAGCATGTATTTGTCCGTGATACCAGCCGGTACATGGTAGTGTGTGAGGAGCGTACAGCTCTATACGGTGTATGTATGGAAAATTTTAAATCTCTGTCTATTTTTTACAGAGTCACACACACGCTGTCTCTGTACAGATTTGATCGTCTTCAAATGGCAGATAAACAATACTGTTTGAGAAGCGAACAGCTCTATACGGTGTATGAAAAAATTGAAATGTCCGTATATGTATTTATGGAGTCTCACACACACACGCTGTCTCTGTATAGATTTGACCGCAATACAAACAGCAGATAAACGATACTGTTTGAGAAGCGGACAGCTCTATATGGTGTATGTATGGAAAATTTGTCTCTGTATAGATTTGACCGTCATCAAACAGCAGATATACAATACTGTTTGACAAGCGGACAGCTCTATATGGTGTATGTATGGAAAATTTTGAATCTCCATCTATTTTTTTACAGAGTCACACACACACGCTGCCTCTGTATAGATTTGTCTGTAATCAAACAGCAGATATACGATACTGTTTAAGAAGCAGACAGCTGTATATGGTGTATGTATGGAAAACTTTAAATCTCCGTCTGTTCTTTTAAGGAGTCAAAGTTTTCCATTCATACACCATATACAGCTGTCCACTTCTCAAACAGTATCGTACATCTGCTGTTTGGATTATGGTCCAATCTATTCAGAGACAGCATGTGTGTGTGTGAGTCTGTAAATACATAGACGGACATTTCCATTTATCCATACACCATATATAGCTGTTCACTTCTCTAACAGTATTGTATATCTGCTGTTGACTATGTCAAAAAATAGACGGAGATTTAAAATTTTCCATACATACATCGTATAGAGCTATCCGCTTCTCAAACAGTATCGTATATCTGGCGTTTGTCTTACGGTCAAATCTATACAGAGACAGCATGTGTGTGTGACTCCTTAAAAAAATAGACTGAGATTTAAAATTTTCCATACTGTTATGGTCACGTGTGTCTGGACGCAGCGAGTACCGCAAGGCGAACCCATGACACGCGTGACCCTGGATACACCGCCTTCAGTAGGGCGAATTTAAATAATAAGACGTGCAGCTGGATACACCGCCTCCAACTGGCGAATTTAGGTAATACACGTTATATATACAGTAGTCTGGAAACCCCGCCTCCAGTTAGGCGAATTTAAATAATAAAGGGGAAACCTGGGTAACAATAACAATGGTGGGCCCTGCGATAGGGAATAAGGACGTGGAGACCTCCTGTACTCCCCTGAGCCAGTGTCCCTTCACTCCTAACGTTCCCTATGCCGGTTCCGCACCGGGCGACGCACGCGTACCTCAAACCCTGACTCGCCCTGCACCTAAACCCTCACTAGGGAATTGGTCGTGCAGAAACCAATCCCACCACTGCACTAAACACACACAAGGGAAAATGGCAATACAGGGGGAACACCACTTAGCTTTGCTCTGTTGCCTATGCTCCCCGCAACAGAGCCCACCACCTGCGTGCATCTTCTCCTTCAACCGGATCTATAACCATAACCGGATCCATCACCATAGTGCAGCCTTGGAGCAGAGTCCACCACCAGTTGCAGCTGCCCAGCAAACAGAGTCCCAAAGATGAGTCCAGCTTCTGCCAAAAAGTCCAGCATGCTTGAGTCCTACTTTTCTTCCAATAAGTCCAGCATGCTTGAGTCCAGTTTTCAGCAACCAAGTCCAGCATGCTGAGTGCAACTCTCACCATAGTCGCCACTCCACCAAGCCATGCAAGCACTTCCTGCTGACACCATAAACTGCGACTCCACCACGCCATGCCAGCCCTTCTTGCAGACCACATCGTTGGACTCCACCAATCCATGCCAGCACTCCCTGCAGACTCCATAGCTGGCACTCGTCCCCTCTGGCTGTGCTGTCCAGGACTCCTGTTCAGCTCCATCTTTCACCCAGGATTCCTTGAGAAAGACTATCACCAACCGTGATCAAACACACCTGACACTCATTTATAGAGCATCACACCTATTTTATAGTTACGTGCACATTAAACCAAAGAAACTAAAGTGCACTACCGCTCACCACCACCGGGTCAACTTAGAATGAACGACACCACGTGTAATAAATCTAATGGCCACCGGGGGCAATCACCACTTTGAAACCTAGCCAAAGGAAAAAAGTTCACTTTGTCCATTTACTTGTCAGATCCACCTTGGATCATGACACATACATACACCGTATAGAGCTGTACGCTCCTCACACACTACCGTGTACCGGCTGGAATCACGGACAAATACATGCTATCTGTGGTTGACTCCGCAAAAAAGCAGACGAAAATTTAAAATTTTCCATACATACAGCATAAACAGCTGTCCGCTTCTCAAACAGTATTGCATATCTGCTGTTTGAATTATGGTCCATTCTATACAGAGACAGCGCGTGTGTGTGTGAGTGTGTAAATACATATACGGACACTTCCATTTTTCCATACAGCATATAGAGCTGTCCGCTTCTCTAACAGCATTGTATATCTGCTGTTGACTAGAGTTGAGCGACTTTTGGTTTTTTAGGGTCGCGTTTCGTTTCGTGAAACCCGACTTTTCCAAAAGTCGGGTCGAGCAAGATCGTCCGATTATAGGGAAAAGTCGGGGTCGTCCCGAAACACGAAACCCAATGTAAGTCAATGGGGAATAAAAGTCGGCAGTGAGAGGAGGACAGGAAACACACCTACAGTGCCCATTTGAATGCCAAAAGCATCAATTCTTCTTACTTAAGCTTGTCAACCTTAAGTAACTTCATAATACAAGTTACGCACTGAAAAATGGGGGTTATTTGGCTAAAGTTGTGGGGGGGAGGGCTGGCTGCAGGTTTTCATGTGCCCTGGGCGAAAGAGCGCCCCTTTAACACATACCACAACTCATCATGCTCCGATACGGCAGAGAAATAGCGGTACAGTACAATGAAAAATACCTCACTTTTTACATCTCATGACGAGGCCCATCTATTTCTCCATACAGAATCATTGGTCCCATATAATGTTTGAAACAGTATATGATGAGCTCCACATAATGCTACAGTATATGTTGGTCCCCATGGATGAAGCTCCACTGTCTTATGGGCCCAAATAATGCTCCAAACATAATGGGCCCCATTTCTAATGCTCTAGTGTATAATGGGCCCTGTAAATGCTGCTCCAGTGTCTGATGTCCACCTTTGGAATGTTCCAGTGTATGGTGGGCCCCATCTATCATTCTCCAGAGTATAGTGCTCCCCAAAAATTGCTGTCCCAACATTGAAAACAATCAAATAAGTCTCCTCGCTAGGGAATCCCTGTACTTGTCTGGACTCCTCGTCGTCCCCATCTTCCATCTCACTGCACAGTATTTCAACTTTGCAAGTGCTGTGATCCTGGGCAAGCAGGGGGGGCCCACTCGTTGGCGACGGCACTGGCACAGGGCCCCTGATAGTACGGTGGTGTGTCTGATGGCGGGTGGGCCGAACCTGCACTTTCATCTGCAGCTTCCTCTTTGTTACCGTGTAAGATGGAACTGTATATGGGAAGGGTAACCTGAGTTTCATCAGGGTCAGATTCAGGTCGTGTAGCGTGCGAGGGGAATGTAGTGGTCTGGGTCAATGTACCAGCAGATTCATCGAGCAGTGGCTTGGCATCAGTGCACTTGTGTAGCCCCCAGGAGTACGGTCGCCACAGTGGCATTACCTTCTTCCTAGGGAGTGTGATGTCATGCTTGGGAGCAACAAAGGATCTCTCTAGCAGGTTAACTGATTGGGCGGCGTTATTCCCACGAGTCATGACCCTCCAAACAGCGTTCATGAAGGCAAAGTGTTTGTTTTACGTGGGCAGTATGGTTGCAAAGCTGAACCTTAAAGGAATGTCCAGAAGGGCACCACCAGGAGTGGAGCCTACGGTTAAATTCGACTCCACCTCGGAAACCTCAACCATGCCAGCTACAGAACAGATGCACACATTGCAAGCTTAATTCCGTTAACGAACGAGACTCCGTCATGCCCCGCGGTCCGAGTCCGGCTTACTAGAGGGACACGTGAGGCTCTGGCACATGAGATTGGCCAATAACTGGTGTGTCATGCCCTTACATGTCTGTGGCTGCATGTGCGCTACACTGAAAAGGCCAGCGTTTGTCGCTTACAGGTGCAGATAACCCGCTGAACAACGTTAGTGATGGGGATCACTGATTACAATTATTACCCGCGAACAATGATTTCCCAGTAAGTGCAGGTCAACCGCAGTTCCGGAATTAGGCCTAACCGTCATTCCTGAAAAAATGAAAAACTTACGTGTGCAAACCACAGGTGCTGTAGCTTGCTTAACAGCTCGCCAGCCGTTCTCACGCCCAGTATGGATTACACGTGATTGCACAAAGGTGAGAAAGGGTACCGTATCCCCAGATAACATGTATGGATAGCGTACACATTCAAAATATATGTCTATACATCAGGAGGCAGGCTCAGACGGTGTTAGGCCCAGTATGGATTGCACGTGATTGCACAAAGGTTAGAAAGGGTACCGTTTCCCCGGATAACATGTATGGATAGCGTACACATTCAAAATATATGTCTCAGGAGGCAGGCTCAGACGGTGTTAGGCCCAGTATGGATTGCACGTGATTGCACAAAGGTTAGAAAGGGTACCGTTTCCCCAGATAACATGTATGGATAGCGTACACATTCAAAATATATGTCTATACATCAGGAGGCAGGCTCAGACGGTGTTAGGCCCAGTATGGATTGCACGTGATTGCACAAAGGTTAGAAAGGGTACCGTATCCCCAGATAACATGTATGGATAGCGTACACATTCAAAATATATGTCTCAGGAGGCAGGCTCAGACGGTGTTAGGCCCAGTATGGATTGCACGTGATTGCACAAAGGTTAGAAAGGGTACCGTTTCCCCGGATAACATGTATGGATAGCGTACACATTCAAAATATATGTCTATACATCAGGAGGCAGGCTCAGACGGTGTTAGGCCCAGTATGGATTGCACGTGATTGCACAAAGGTTAGAAAGGGTACCATATCCCCAGATAACATGTATGGATAGCGTACACATTCAAAATATATGTCTCAGGAGGCAGGCTCAGACGGTGTTAGGCCCAGTATGGATTACACGTGATTGCACAAAGGTTAGAAAGGGTACCGTATCCCCAGATAACATGTATGGATAGCGTACACATTCAAAATATATGTCTCATGAGGCAGGCTCAGACGGTGTTAGGCCCAGTATGGATTGCACGTGATTGCACAAAGGTTAGAAAGGGTACCGTTTCCCCGGATAACATGTATGGATAGCGTACACATTCAAAATATATGTCTCAGGAGGCAGGCTCAGATGGTGTTAGGCCCAGTATGGATTGCACGTGATTGCACAAAGGTTAGAAAGGGTACCGTTTCACCGGATAACATGTATGGATAGCGTACACATTCAAAATATATGTCTATACATCAGGAGGCAGGCTCAGACGGTGTCAGGCACAGTATGGATTTGACGGCCCAGATTACACAGCAGAGGAGCAGGGAGAGGTAAAGATTGCAAATGCTGGGGACCTGCTCAAGCAAGGGGAGCCCACTCGTGGGCGTCGGTACTGGCACTGGGCCCCTCATAGTACAGCGGTGTGTCTGACGGCGGGTGTGCACCACCACCGTCAGAGACACTTGATTGCACTATGAGGGACCCTGTGCCAGTGCCCGCGCCCAAGAGTCGGCCTACCCACCTGTCCAGGGCAACGGCACTCGCACGGTGTCGTGCGGTAGGTGGTGACCCTGGCCATGGGGGGGGAGGCAGCACAGTTAGGGAGTTTTAGAAAGTGGCATATGTTGATGTTGGACATTCAGCTGATGCAAAAGGCGAAAAAGGTGAAGTCCCAGGAAGAGGTGGACCAAAGCAAGCCATTTTTCTGTCACCCTATGTGTCATCAGGGGAAGGTGGGACAAAATCCTTGGAAACCCATGCATGGTTCATTTTAATGAAGGTTAGATCATCCACATTTTGGGTTGACAGACGGGTCCTTTTTTCTGTCAGGATTGATCCAGCTGCACTGAAGACTCTTTCCGATAGCACACTTGCAGCTGGGCAAGCGAGCTCCTGTAAAATCCACATCCCTCCAGTCACGCACAAACCCTGTACCAGACCTTGCCACGCCAACATTTTCACTTGCCCCATGAGATGCATCCTCCTCCCCTAAGTAATCATCCCCATCATCATCCTCCTCCTCCTCTTCTTCCTCCACCTCGTCCAGGAGAGGTCCCTGAGCAGACAATGGCTGAATGTCATCAAGGATTCCCTCCTCCTCTTCCTCCTCATCAACATTGGCTGCAGACGCCTGCTCCTTAAAGTGTGTCAAAGTTTGCATGAGCAGACGCATAAGTGGGATGCTCATGCTTAGGATGGCGTCGTCTGCGCTTACCAGCCGTGTGCATTCCTCAAAACACTGAAGGACTTTACAGAGGTCTTTCAGCTTCGACCACTGCACACCTGTCAACTCCATGTCTGCTCTCAAAGTGCCTGGCCGTGTATCCTCCCACAAATGCATTATGGCCTGCCTCTGCTCGCACAGCCGCTCCACCATGTGCAGGGTGGAGTTCCACCTTGTTGCAATGTCGATAATGAGGCGGTGGTTGGGAAGGTGGAGCAATCGCTGCAGCTTCTGCATACGAACGGAGTGTACAGGCGACCGGCGGATGTGCGCTCACAGTCTTCGCACCTTCTGGAGCAGGGCTGATAACTCCGGATAATTTTTGAGGAAGCACTGCACCACCAGGTTCAAGGTGTGAGCCAAGCAAGGTATGTGGCTGAGTTTTGAAAGGGCTATGGCTGCCACAAAATTACGGCCGTTATCACTAACTACCTTGTCTGCCTCAAGATGTACACTGCCCAGCCATGACTCAGTTTGTCGCTTCAAGTACTCGGCCAGCACCTCGGCGGTGTGTCTGTCGCCCAAACACATCATCTGCAACACAGCCTGCTGACGCTTTCCACTAGCTGCTCGATAGGGGGACACCTCGTGTGCAACAGTGGCAGCTGCAGATGGAGTGCTCGTACGACTGCGCTCTGTGGACGAGCTTTCGCTTCTGGAGGAGGAGGAGGAGGAGGAGGGTCGAACGCCTACAGCCAACTGTTTCCTATACCGTGGGCTAGGCAGCACTGTCCCACCACCGCTGTCCCCTGTGGACCCTGCATCCACCACATTAACCCAGTGCGCAGTGATGGACACGTAACGGCCCTGGCCATGCCGACTGGACCATGCATCAGTTGTGAGGTGCACCTTTCCGCTCACTGACTGCTTGAGTGCATGGACAATGCAGTCTTTCACATGATGGTGGAAGGCTGGGATGGCTTTGCGAGAGAAGAAGTGGCGACTGGGTAGGTCATAGCGTGGTACTGCATAGGCCATGAGTTCGCGGAAAGCTGTGCTTTCCACCAACCGACAGAGCATCATCTCAAACGAGATTAGTTTGGCAATGTGGGCGTTCAAACCCAGTGTACGCGGATGAGAGACTGAGTACTTTCTTGACCTACTCATAGTGTCTGGGAGGGTGAGCTGGACTTGAGAGCTGCATATGGTGGAAGTAGCGGTGGACAGGGCCGACTGAGAGAGGGTTGATGATGGTGATGGAGTTGGTGTTCTTTCTGATGGCCTAGAATCAGTCTTTCGTTGATATAACGGTGGGATTCCCTGACTGCTGTGGCCTTGCAACGACACCTCAACATTTGCTGCTGTGCTAACCGGTGGGCTTACAGTGGGGGAAACAATGTAGCGTTGCTGACTACCTTCGTTGTGATCAGTTGCACATGTGGCACTTGAGGTTTGGTGTTGTGTCCACGCTTGCAAGTGCATGCTGGTTAAATGTCTAAGCATGCAACTGGTATTCAAATTTTTCAGATTTTTCCCTCGGCTAAAGGTCTTTGCGCACTTCTTACAGATAACCTTGGCCTGATCATGAGGATTTTGTTCAAAAAAGTGCCACACTGCACTCTTCCTACTTTGGCAGACATTTTGCGGCCTAGCACGCTGTGATCTTTTGACCCTCTGGACAAGCTGTCCAGCAACACTTTTGATGTTTGGAACCTGTCTTTGGAGTGCAGCGGGCCTGCCAGATAACAGCTGTTGCGATGTCGATGTCTGCTGTGGATGCTCCTCATCTGAGCTATTGGAAGCAGCACCCTCTTCCCCCAATGGATGCCAATCTGGGTCAACAACTGGGTCATCCATCACCTCCTCTTCTATGTCATGTGCACCTTCCTCTGTGTCACCGTGTATGGTGGTATAGTGTGCGGGAAGGGGCACCTGAGTCTCATCAGGGTCAGAATCTGGCTCTGTACACTGCGAGGACAATGTAGTGCTCTGAGTGAATGTACCAGCAGAATCATCCATCAGCGGCTGTGCATCAGTGCACTCCATGTCATGTCAGATTCATCTTGGCCTGGGTAATTCACCATTTAACTTGATAATCCAGGCATGGTATGTGAAAACAGCTCCATGGAGTAATCAGTAGTATGGCCTGCATCATCCTTCAATCTTGGTTGGGGTGAAGGACACAAGGAAAGGTGTGGTTCATGAACATGAGCCTCCAATGACGACTCAGTGCTTTTACTTTTTACAACTGAAGAAGAGGAGGCAATAGAGCTGGAGGCTGAGTCAGCAATGTAAGACAAAACTTTTTCCTGATGCTCTGGCTTTAAAAGCGGTTTGCCAACTCCTAGAAAACTAAGCGTTCGAGGCCTTATGTAGCCAGACGATGACGCAGGCTCAACACCTCCTGCATTCGGTCCTATTTTGCTCTTGCCACTACCATCAGATCCACCACCAACACCATCATTACCAGCTGCCAACCCCCGCCCAATTCCACGGCCTCTTCCACCAGCCTTCCTCATTTTTGGTAGAAATGTAGACAAAATCCAACAAACTATATAGTAATGTAAAACAAGGTACAAGGTGTCTATAGGACAGGGGAGATTTTGAATTTCTGCAGACACTTGTGGACACTGGACACTTTTGGATTGTGTGAGGCCCACTGATATCTGAGCGCTATGTCACAGGCTCGATGGCACAGCTGTGACCAAAGTGACTAGAGGATAAGGGAGATTTTGAATCTCTGCACACACTTTTGGACACTGGACACTTTTGGATTGTGTGAGGCCCAATGAATATCTGAGCGCTATGTGACAGGCTCGATGGCACAGCTGTGACCAAAGTGACTAGAGGATAAGGGAGATTTTGAATCTCTGCACACACTTTTGGACACTGGACACTTTTGGATTGTGTGAGGCCCACTGATATCTGAGCGCTATGTCACAGGCTCGATGGCACAGCTGTGACCAAAGTGACTAGAGGATAAGGGAGATTTTGAATCTCTGCACACACTTTTAGACACTGGACACTTTTGGATTGTGTGAGGCCCAATGAATATCTGAGCGCTATGTGACAGGCTCGATGGCACAGCTGTGACCAAAGTGACTAGAGGATAAGGGAGATTTTGAATCTCTGCACACACTTTTAGACACTGGACACTTTTGGATTGTGTGAGGCCCAATGAATATCTGAGCGCTATGTGACAGGCTCAATGGCACAGCTGTGACCAAAGTGACTAGAGGATAAGGGAGATTTTGAATTTCTGCACACACTTTTGGACACTGGACACTTTTGGATTGTGTGAGGCCCAATGAATATCTGAGCGCTATGTGACAGGCTCAATGGCACAGCTGTGACCAAAGTGACTAGAGGATAAGGGAGATTTTGAATCTCTGCACACACTTTTGGACACTGGACACTTTTGGATGGTGTGAGGCCCACTGATATCTGAGCGCTATGTCACAGGCTCGATGGCACAGCTGTGACCAAAGTGACTAGAGGATAAGGGAGATTTTGAATCTCTGCACACACTTTTGGACACTGGACACTTTTGGATTGTGTGAGGCCCAATGAATATGTGAGCGCTATGTGACAGGCTCGATGGCACAGCTGTGACCAAAGTGACTAGAGGGTAAGGGAGATTTTGAATCTCTGCACACACTTTTGGACACTGGACACTTTTGGATTGTGTGAGGCCCACTGATATCTGAGCGCTATGTCACAGGCTCGATGGCACAGCTGTGACCAAAGTGACTAGAGGATAAGGGAGATTTTGAATCTCTGCACACACTTTTAGACACTGGACACTTTTGGATTGTGTGAGGCCCAATGAATATCTGAGCGCTATGTGACAGGCTCGATGGCACAGCTGTGACCAAAGTGACTAGAGGATAAGGGAGATTTTGAATCTCTGCACACACTTTTGGACACTGGACACTTTTGGATTGTGTGAGGCCCACTGATATCTGAGCGCTATGTCACAGGCTCGATGGCACAGCTGTGACCAAAGTGACTAGAGGATAAGGGAGATTTTGAATCTCTGCACACACTTTTAGACACTGGACACTTTTGGATTGTGTGAGGCCCAATGAATATCTGAGTGCTATGTGACAGGCTCGATGGCACAGCTGTGACCAAAGTGACTAGAGGATAAGGGAGATTTTGAATCTCTGCACACACTTTTAGACACTGGACACTTTTAGATTGTGTGAGGCCCAATGAATATCTGAGCGCTATGTGACAGGCTCGATGGCACAGCTGTGACCAAAGTGACTAGAGGATAAGGGAGATTTTGAATCTCTGCACACACTTTTAGACACTGGACACTTTTGGGTTGTGTGAGGCCCAATGAATATCTGAGCGCTATGTGACAGGCTCGATGGCACAGCTGTGACCAAAGTGACTAGAGGATAAGGGAGATTTTGAATCTCTGCACACACTTTTGGACACTGGACACTTTTGGATTGTGTGAGGCCCAATGAATATCTGAGCGCTATGTGACAGGCTCGATGGCACAGCTGTGACCAAAGTGACTAGAGGATAAGGGAGATTTTGAATCTCTGCACACACTTTTGGACACTGGACACTTTTGGATTGTGTTAGGCCCACTGATATCTGAGCGCTATGTGACAGGCTCGATGGCACAGCTGTGACCAAAGTGACTAGAGGATAAGGGAGATTTTGAATCTCTGCACACACTTTTGGACACTGGACACTTTTGGATTGTGCGAGGCCCAATGAATATCTGAGCGCTATGTGACAGGCTCGATGGCACAGCTGTGACCAAAGTGACTAGAGGATAAGGGAGATTTTGAATCTCTGCACACACTTTTGGACACTGGACACTTTTGGATTGTGCGAGGCCCAATGAATATCTGAGCGCTATGTGACAGGCTCGATGGCACAGCTGTGACCAAAGTGACTAGAGGATAAGGGAGATTTTGAATCTCTGCACACACTTTTGGACACTGGACACTTTTGGATTGTGTGAGGCCCAATGAATATCTGAGCGCTATGTGACAGGCTCGATGGCACAGCTGTGACAAAAGTGACTAGAGGATAAGGGAGATTGGATTGCTTTTAAAAAAGCAGTTTGCGGAGCAGTGGGTAAACAGCAATGCCAGCCTGTCAGGAAGCCTTAAAAGGCAGCCCAACAACCAACACCACTGATACACCACAATATAGCCTCCCCTTGCACTGCACACACAGTGACTGGTGTGGTGTGCAGGCCAAATTGCTAGCAGCAGAAGCAGTTTTTTTTTCTTCTCAGCAGGACAAAAAAAAAAAATTGGGATTGCTTTTAAAAAAGCAGTTTGCGGAGCAGTGGGTAAACAGCAATGCAGGAATGTCAGGAAGCCTTATAAGGCAGCCCAACAACCAACACCACTGATACACCACTATATAGCCTCCCCTTGCACTGCACACACAGTGACTGGTGTGTTGTGCAGGCCAAATCGCTAGCAGCAGAAGCAGTTTTTTTGTCTTCTTCCCTGCCTAACGCTCTCCCTACAGAATCAGCAGCAACCTCTCCCTATACTGAGATCGGCAGAAGTAAGATGGCAATCGGCGTGCACGCCCTTTTATACCCCCTGTGACGCCCACCAAAGCAAGCCAATCACTTGCATGCCCTTCTGAAAGATGGTGGTGACCCCTGCCTATGTCATCACGTTGCCCACAGTGTCCGTGGATCCTGATTGACTGAAAAAGAGCGCAAAACAAACTTTTGAAACGCGACTTTGGCGCGTAAGTTGCCGACCTCGTGGCCGACCTCATCCTAGGGTCGGGTTTCGTTTCATGAAACCCGACTTTGCCAAAAGTCGGTGACTTTTGAAATTTTTTGACCCGTTTCGCTCAACTCTACTGTTGACTCCATCAAAAAATAGACGGAGATTTAAAATTTTCCACACATACATCTTATAGAGCTGTGCGCTTCTCAAACAGTATCGTATATCTGCCGTTTGTCTAACGGTCAAATCTATACAGAGATAGCATGTGTGTGTGACTCCGTAAAAAATTAGACGGAGATTTAAAATTTTCCTTACTGTCACGGTCACGTGTGTCTGGACGCAGCGAGTACCGCAAGGCGAACCCATGACACGCATGACCCTGGATACACTGCCTCCAGTAGGGCGTGTGTGTGACTCCATAAAAAAATAGGCGGAGATTTAAAATTTTCCATACATACACCGTACAGAGCTGTACGCTCCTCACACACTACCATGTACCGGCTGGTATCATGAGCAAATATATGCTCTCTGGGTGTGACTCCGTAAAAAAATCGACAGAGATTTTCATTTTTCCATACATATACCGTATAGAGCTGTCCGCTTCTGATACAGTACCGTTTATCTGCTGGTTGGATTACAGTCAAATACATACTAGGAGAGCGTCTGTGACTAAGGAAATATATACGGTGATTTACATTTTTACCTACACCTTATACAGCTGTACGCTCCTCATACAATACCATATATCTGCTGGCGTTTTTGTTACATTTTCACAAACATGATGAAGTATGATGGAAGAGGCCGCAAACGTGGGTGGGGGGGCAGCTGGTACTGATGGTGGTGGTGGTGCATCAACTGGTTATGCCAAAAGCACAATAGCAGCTAAGGCAGGAGGTGTTGCGCCTGCATCATGGTCTGGCTCTGGAAGGTCTGTAAGCCTGTAAGGCTCCCTTTTCTGGGAGTAGGTAAACTGCTTTTAAAGCCGGAGCATCAGGAACTGGTTTTGCCTTACATTGCTGAAGCAGCCTCCAGCTCTATCGCCTCCTCTTCTGAAGTTTCAAAAAATGCAAGTACTGAGTCATAACTGCAGGCTTCTGGTCAGGAGCAACCCCTTTCCTTGGGTCCTTCACTCACACCAAAAGTGAAGGATGCGGCAGCCCACACTTCAGATTACTCACATACCATGCATGGGTTCATTCTAAATGGCGCACATTATATTTGGAGCATTATTTGGGCTCATAAGACACTGGAGCATCATCCATGAGGCCCATCATATACTGGAGCATTCCAAATGGGAGACATCAGACACTGGAGCAGCATTTACGGGGCCCATTATACACTGGAGCATTAGAAATGGGGCTCATTATATATGGAGCATTATTTGGGCCCATAAGACACTGGAGCATCATCCCTGGGGCCCATCATATACTGGACCATTCTAAATGGGGAAGATCAGACACTGGAGCAGCATCTATGGGGTCCATTATACACTGGAGCATTAGAAATGGGGCCCATTATATATGGAGCATTATTTGGGCCCATAACACACTGGAGCATCATCCATGAAGACCAACATATACTGTAGCATTATGTGGAGCTCATCATGTACTGTATGGAACATTATATTGGACCAATTATTCTGTATGGAGAAATATATGGGGCTCATTATTCTGTATGGCGCACCATGTGGTGGCCATAATACTGTATGGACTAATATACTGTCCATTTTTTGAGCTATTGTAGAATTTAAAATAGATATCAGTCATGTCATGTAAGAAGTGAAGTATTTTTCACTGTACTATACCTATATTTCTGTGCCATATCAGAGAATCATGAATTGTGGTATGTGTTAAAGGGGCGCACTGACACTCTTTGGCCCAGGGCACGCGAAAACCTGGAGCCAGCCCTACCCCCCACAACTTTTGCCAAATAACCCCCAGTTTTCAATGCGTAACTATTATTATAAAGTAAATTAAGGTTGACAAGCTTAAGTAATAAGAATTGATGTTGTTGGCATTGAAATGGGCACTGTAGGTGTGTTTTCTGTCCTCCACTCCCTGCCGACTTTGCTTCCCCATTGACTTGCATTGGGTTTCGTGTTTCAGTCAGACCTCCGACTTTTCCCTCTAGTCGGCCGATTTCATTCGACTCGACTTTTGAAAAAGTCGGGTTTCATGAAACCCGACTCGACCCTAAAAAAGGCAAAGTCGCTCATCTCTAGTTATAGTATATATGCAGTTGATACAATAATCAATATTATTCAAAACTAGCTGAAGAGCCCGGCGCTGCCCGGGTATAGTGACTAACTGTGGTTAGTTATAGCAAATTATAATTATCCTCCATCCCATAGTCCCGGGCCCATATACCCATCATACATATCCACGATCCCATAGGCCCGTGCCCATATACCCATCATACATATCCTCCATCCCATAGTCGAGTGCCCATATACCCATCACACATCCTCCATCCCATAGTCCCATATCCATATACCCATCACACATCCTCCATCCCTTAGTCCCATGCCCATATACCCATCATACATATCCGCCATCCCATAGTCCCGTGCCCATATACCCGTCATACATATCCTCCATCCCATAGTTCAGTGCCCATGTACCCATCACACATCCTCCATCCCATAGTCCCATGCCCATACACCCATCATACATATCCTCCATCCCATAGTCCAGTGCCCATATACCCATCACACATCCTCCATCCCATAGTCAACCGTTATGACATCATAGTGAGCGGCGGGGCTTGCAACCTATGATGACATCAGCGTCGCCATGGCAACCATTATGACATCATAATGAGGGGGGGCTTGATACACACACACTTTTTCCCCATTATGTAGATAGGGGCAAAATTGTTTGGTGAATTGGAATGCGCGGGGTTAAAATTTCACCTCACAACATAGCCTAAGACACTCTCGGGGTCCAGATGTGTGACTGTGCCAAATTTTGTGGCTGTAGCTGCGATGGTGCGGATGCCAATCCCATACATACATACATACATACACACACACACTTGAGCTTTATATATTAGATGATTACTCCTTGCAAAATCCCTGTGGTATCCCATGCCAAAATAAAGTTATTAAACCCATTATATTGAAAAAAGGTCCAAATGCACAAATTAAGCTCTATTGTAACAGATAAAGTGTATACAGTATATCACCAGCAAAATGCAATGGTTAGCAAGTGCTGAGAATTACACAAAAGTAGTGGTATCCGAAAGGGTTTTAGTGCATAAAATAAATGCACTGAATTCTTATATGCATATGCTGTCAGCACAATCAGAACAATAAACATATGCTTGACGACAAATGATGCATGGTTTTCATGCCTGAAGCAATGCAAAAATCTTCTGAACCAGAGCACCACCTTAATGACAAGGTATCTGAATTCCAAGCATGAGGTGAAATGTACACACCTCAAAAAGCATGACAGATCTGAGCTTCCTCCTGCTCCCTCTTCTGCTGCTGTCTCTACCTCTTCCTCAGGCTCATGATCAACAGGGCCATCTGTTTCCCCACAAATAGAGCATGTGACAGCACCACCAGTGTCACCGAGCATCTCCACACCATCTTATGGAAGTGTTCAGCTTTCCATCCCTAAAACACTGGACAGAAAGAGGAGATACCTCCCAAGTCACACACAATCCATTGTCCTGTTCTTTGTCCAGATTTACTTTTCCTCTTACTGCACTTCCTCTCCTGCCTCATGAGGTCTCAGTAAGAAATGCACCACCAACTTCAGCACAGCCAAGGTAAACAACAGCAGGCTGATCTTAAACATATCCGTTTGGAGACCAAATCCCAAAATGCACTTGAGCTGTGGACAGGATCAAACAGCAGACTGATGAGTGTTTGGTGCAGGTGAACCTCAAGCCAGGCCTGATGGTGTGCCATAACCATCTCGTAACAAATCTCATACCAGCTCTGGGCCTAGACGGTTTGATACACATCCCTTGCCTGGCACATGTGCTGAACTTGATAGGAGAGCTTCATGAAAAACTGCCCAAATATGTCATAGCTGCTGCTGAAAGTTCAGGCAGTGTGTGTGCGCTTTCGCTGTTCTTACCCTGCTCATCTGTCTGTGCTGCAGTGTCAATTCTGCCTTCCCATAACTGGTTTATATGCGATGTACCAATAAAGTGGAACTCCACCTTGCATATACTGGAGAGAATGTGTGAGAAGCAGCAGGTAATAGTGGAGTTTCAGCTGCAGCATGCACAGGTGAGTCGCACTGCAGGACAACACACTTCACCACCAATGAGTGGGCATCCATGTGGGACATATGTACTGTGTTGCACTGCTTTGAATAATCTACCAATATGGCCAGCGATGATGACATCTTCATCAATTTAATATACCACTTATACATCTCCACCTACGCCACCACCATCACCTCCTCCTCAACCTCCTGCTCCATTTGGACCTTTTTTTGTATTCTATGTTCTTTTAAGTCATTTCCCTATCCACATTTGTTTGCAGGGAAAATGCTTTGCTCTTACCCTTATTTTGCCTCCTTTTGCAGCCCCTTAGCCCTTACTTTGACCATTTAAAGCAACAAAGTTTGGGTCCCCATTGACTTCTGTTGGCTTCGTGGTATAGTTCAGTGTCAAGTTTGGATCTGAACTGAACTTTTAACTCTAGTTTGGCCAAACCTATCAAACCTGAACCTACATGGGTCAGATAATCCTCAGATTTAACCACTTTATCATTATTTTAGCAAATGTGTTGGTCACAGATTTTGATGTTTTTAGAAATATATACAGTATGTATTACACTTTTTCCTCCTACAGGTTCTAGTGCGGCCTTCCTCATGGACAGCACAGAACTCCACTTCTCAAATGGCTGATCCTAGAGGAATATTTGACCAAACCTGTCCATCAGCCTCCTCCAATTGAAAAGCAACCTTCTCACGTTAAGGGATTTTCAAATGTAGAAGATTGATCAGCAGACTTTTGAGACCATGATCTCTGTGCATTCCGTGAGGAAGGCTATAATACCAACTATAGGTGGAGAACCTGTAATACCTATATATTAGTAATTCCCACAATATCATGTCCTCAACACATCTATCAAAATATATGTTTGACAACCCCTTTATTTATTATTAAATAATATTGACCTTGCCCTAGGTTTAGTGCAAAACCATAGACTTCTGCTAAAATTTATTCTTGCGTTCTTATTTTTGTGAAAGAGAGAACAAGAGATTGTTAGATGCCTGTAGCTAACTCAGTGCCCCCACAGGTATTATAAACATTTCGACACACTAGACTTCTAACAAGCTGTGCCTTCTTCTACTAAACATTAAAAGCCTTCCAGCATATTTAAGAAAAATTGGGCTCTTTGTTTGAATAACACCCAACTATTTCCCAACTGATGATGTTTAGAGACAATGTTCAGCCTGGAGAGAAGATGCTGCCAGAGGTTCCACGGTTTATTTTGCTCTCCTCAATGAGAACACATGAACACTTGACCCAACCAAGCATTAATGTGTGTCAGATGGAGAGTGTTTTGAAAATAATAGCTGCCTACCAAACAAACATTCAGAGAACAGCTATTGAACGTGTACAGTGGGGAAAAAAAGTATTTAGTCAGTCAGCAATAGTGCAAGTTCCACCACTTAAAAAGATGAGAGGCGTCTGTAATTTACATCATAGGTAGACCTCAACTATGGGAGACAAACTGAGAAAAAAAAATCCAGAAAATCACATTGTCTGTTTTTTTTTCATTTTATTTGCATATTATGGTGGAAAATAAGTATTTGGTCAGAAACAAGCAATCAAGATTTCTGGCTCTCACAGACCTGTAACTTCTTCTTTAAGAGTCTCCTCTTTCCTCCACTCATTACTAGTGTTGAGCATTCCGATACCGCAAGTATCGGGTATCGGCCGATACTTGCTGCATCGGAATTCCGATACCGACTTCCGATATTTTTTCAATATCGGAATTCGGCATCGGAATCGGAAGTTCAGTTGATTGACGGCCTGACGTCATCATGATGCGCGGTGTGTGCGCATCATGATGCGCCGTCATTTCGGGCCTTCCGGGGGTCTCTGCCGGCCTGCCGGGGGGCTGTGCCGGCCTGCCGGGGGGCTGTGTGGACTGCCCGGGGTCTGTACCGGCCTCCCGGGGGGCTGTGCCGGCCTGCCGGTGGTCTGTGCACCCTGTGGGGGTCTGTACCGGCCTGCCGGGGGGCTGTGCCGGCCTGCCGGGGGGCTGTGCTGATGTCCGGGGGTCTGTGCAAGCATCGTCCGATGGGACTACAAGTCCCATCGGGCGATGCCTGCTACCATGACAGTGATTGACACATTAGCCAATGATGGGACAGTAGTAGTCCCATCATCCGGCTAATGTGTTAAATGTTAAAAAAAAAAAAAAAAAATACTACATACATACTACATGCATACTACATACATGCTACATTCATACTACATACTACATACATACTACATATATACTACATACATACTACATACATGCTACATACATACTACATGCATGCTACATACATACTACATGCATGCTACATACTACATGCATGCTACATACATACTACATATATACTACATACATACTACATACATGCTACATACATACTGCATGCTACATACATACTACATACATACTACATACATACTACATGCATGCTACATACATACTACATATATACTACATGCATGCTACATACATACTACATGCTACATACATACTACATATATACTACATACATACTACATACATGCTACATACATACTGCATGCTACATACATACTACATACATACTACATGCATGCTACATACATACTACATGCATGCTACATACATACTACATGCATGCTACATGCATGCTACATACATACTACATGCCTCATACATACCACATACATACTACATACATACTACATACTACATATATACTACATGCATGCTACATACATACTACATGCTACATACATACCACATACATACTACATACATACTACATACATACTACATGCTACATACATACTACATACATACTACATGCATGCTACATACATACTACATATATACTACATGCATGCTACATACATACTACATGCTACATACATACTACATATATACTACATACATACTACATGCATACTACATACATACTACATACATACTACATGCATGCTACATACATACTACATGCATGCTACATACATACTACATGCATGCTACATGCATGCTACATACATACTACATGCTACATACATACCACATACATACTACATACATACTACATACTACATATATACTACATGCATGCTACATACATACTACATGCTACATACATACCACATACATACTACATACATACTACATACATACTACATGCTACATACATACTACATATATACTACATGCATGCTACATACATACTACATGCTACATACATACCACATACATACTACATACATACTACATACATACTACATGCTACATACATACTACATATATACTACATGCATGCTACATACATACTACATGCTACATACATACCACATACATACTACATACATGCTACATATATACTACATGCATGCTACATACATACTACATATATACTACATGCATGCTACATACATACTACATGCTACATGCATGCTACATACATACTACATACATACTACATGCTACATACATACCACATATATACTACATACATACAATACATTCATACAATACATACATAGACATACAGTACATATAACATAGAGTAACATACTTACCAATACTTGTCACATTGTTCCCCGAAGCCATTGTCTTTTCCGGAATAAATATTAACATAACAAACCACAAAAATACTCACCCACGATCCGAAGCAGTCCACGAGTGTGTCCCACGACGATCTTGGGTAGAGAACTGCAGCATCAGATGATGCTGCCGTTCTCTACGGGCTGCAGGAATCCAATGACGGAAGGTAGGTATCCTTCCGCACTGTATTCCTCCGCCACTTAAAAAAAAAAAGTCCCTAGTCTCACTTTATGCCATTGCTGTGTGGGAATTTCCCACACAGCAATGGCATAAAGTGAGACTAGGGACTTTTTTTTTTTTTAAGTGGCGGAGGAATACAGTGCGGAAGGATACCTACCTTCCGTCATTGGATTCCTGCAGCCCGTAGAGAATGGCAGCATCATCTGATGCTGCAGTTCTCTACCCAAGATCGTCGTGGGACACACTCGTGGACTGCTTCGGATCGTGGGTGAGTATTTTTGTGGTTTGTTATGTTAATATTTATTCCGGAAAAGACAATGGCTTCGGGGAACAATGTGACAAGTATTGGTAAGTATGTTACTCTATGTTATATGTACTGTATGTCTATGTATGTATTGTATGAATGTATTGTATGTATGTAGTATATATGTGGTATGTATGTAGCATGTAGTATGTATGTAGTATGTATGTAGCATGCATGTAGCATGTAGTATGTATGTAGCATGCATGTAGTATATATGTAGTATGTATGTAGCATGCATGTAGTATATATGTAGCATGTATGTAGTATGTATGTGGTATGTATGTAGCATGTAGTATGTATGTAGCATGCATGTAGTATATATGTAGTATGTATGTAGCATGTAGTATGTATGTAGTATGTATGTAGTATGTATGTGGTATGTATGTAGCATGTAGTATGTATGTAGCATGCATGTAGTATATATGTAGTATGTATGTAGCATGTAGTATGTATGTAGTATGTATGTAGTATGTATGTGGTATGTATGTAGCATGTAGTATGTATGTAGCATGCATGTAGTATATATGTAGTATGTAGTATGTATGTGGTATGTATGTGGTATGTATGTAGCATGTAGTATGTATGTAGCATGCATGTAGTATGTATGTAGTATATATGTGGTATGTATGTAGCATGCAGTATGTATGTAGCATGCATGTAGTATATATGTAGTATGTATGTTGCATGTAGTATTTATGTAGTATGAATGTAGCATGTATGTAGTATGTAGTATGAATGTAGCATGTATGTAGTATGCATGTTGTATGTATGTAGCATGTAATTTTTTTTTTTTTTACATTTAACACATTAGCCGGATGATGGGACTACTACTGTCCCATCATTGGCTAATGTGTCAATCACTGTCATGGTAGCAGGCATCGCCCGATGGGACTTGTAGTCCCATCGGACGATGCCTGCACAGACCCCCGGAGCCTGCACAGACCACCGGCAGGCCGGCACAGCCCCCCGGCAGGCCGGCACAGCCCCCCGGCAGGCCGGCACAGCCCCCCGGAGCCTGCACAGCCCCCCGGCAGGCCGGCACAGCCCCCCGGCAGGCCGGCACAGCCCCCCGGCAGGCCGGCACAGCCCCCCGGAGCCTGCACAGACCACCGGCAGGCCGGCACAGACCACCGGAGCCTGCACAGACCCCCTGGCAGGCCGGCACAGCCCCCCGAAAGGCCCGTACAGACCCCAGAGAGGCTGTACAAGGGCAGGAAAGGGTTTTTCTTATTCCGATACCGGAAGTCCCATAGACTTGAATGGGACTTCCGGTATCGGAATCGGCGATACCGATACTTTTTTTAAAGATCGGCCGATACCATCCGATACGATACTTTGAAGTATCGGACGGTATCGCTCAACTCTACTCATTACCTGTAGTAATGGCACCTGTTTAAACTTGTTATCAGTATAAAAAGACACCTGTGCACACCCTCAAACAGTCTGACTCCAAACTCCACTATGGTGAAGACCAAAGAGCTGTCAAAGGACACCAGAAACAAAATTGTAGCCCTGCACCAGGCTGGGAAGACTGAGTCTGCAATAGCCAACCAGCTTGGAGTGAAGAAATCAACTGTGGGAGCAATAATTAGAAAATGGAAGACATACAAGACCACTGATAATCTCCCTCGATCTGGTGCTCCACGCAAAATCCCACCCCGTGGGGTCAGAATGATCACAAGAACGGTGAGCAAAAATCCCAGAACCACGCGGGGGGACCTAGTGAATGAACTGCAGAGAGCTGGGACCAATGTAACAAGGCCTACCATAAGTAACACACTACGCCACCATGGACTCAGATCCTGCAATGCCAGACGTGTCCCACTGCTTAAGCCTGTACATGTCCGGGCCCGTCTGAAGTTTGCTAGAGAGCATTTGGATGATCCAGAGGAGTTTTGGGAGAATGTCCTATGGTCTGATGAAACCAAACTGGAACTGTTTGGTAGAAACACAACTTGTCGTGTTTGGAGGAAAAAGAATACTGAGTTGCATCCATCAAACACCATACCTACTGTAAAGCATGGTGGTGGAAACATCATGCTTTGGGGCTGTTTCTCTGCAAAGGGGCCAGGACGACTGATCCGGGTACATGAAAGAATGAATGGGGCCATGTATCGTGAGATTTTGAGTGCAAACCTCCTTCCATCAGCAAGGGCATTGAAGATGAAACGTGGCTGGGTCTTTCAACATGACAATGATCCAAAGCACACCGCCAGGGCAACGAAGGAGTGGCTTCGTAAGAAGCATTTCAAGGTCCTGGAGTGGCCTAGCCAGTCTTCAGATCTCAACCCTATAGAAAACCTTTGGAGGGAGGTGAAAGTCCGTGTTGCCAAGCGAAAAGCCAAAAACATCACTGCTCTAGAGGAGATCTGCATGGAGGAATGGGCCAACATACCAACAACAGTGTATGGCAACCTTGTGAAGACTTACAGAAAACGTTTGACCTCTGTCATTGCCAACAAAGGATATATCACAAAGTATTGAGATGAAATTTTGTTTCTGACCAAATACTTATTTTCCACCATAATATGCAAATAAAATGAAAAAAAACAGACAATGTGATTTTCTGGATTTTTTTTTCTCAGTTTGTCTCCCATAGTTGAGGTCTACCTATGATGTAAATTACAGACGCCTCTCATCTTTTTAAGTGGTGGAACTTGCACTATTGCTGACTGACTAAATACTTTTTTTCCCCACTGTATGTGCACACGTTGCATGATTAGTCAGCAAATAGGTCCGTCCTTGTATTCCAGGCAAAAGGGAGAAACACAATTCTCTGTTTTTTCTTAGCCCTGTTGGAGAGAAAGAGAGCAGAGGAGCTTTCAAATAACAATTCACTTATTTTAAGATTAAGCCTCATTCAATAATCTTTTTCACTTATGCGTTCTATTTGTGTTTTTCAGATGTAGGGCCTGACGCATTATTGCATTTACGCCTATGTTTTAGGTGGCTTGCACCTTTTTTTGTTATCTACTTTAGATTTGTTTGCCTGTTTTTTTTAGCTAACCAATGTTCAGAGAGTTTAGGATTTACAAAAGTTTTTGCCATTTTGAAAAGTCGCAAAAATTTTTGGAAATTTATTTTAGTCCCCGATTGAGCGATTTTATGTACACCATATGTCTCGGCAAAATTTTTAATCCATTTTACACAATGTGCAACTTGTTTTTTAGGTTCTTTTTATGCTGTTGATCTGAATCTTTTTTTCCTTTGTTTTTTTTTGTTTTTATTAATCAAGTAGTTTTTACTAGGTTTTCCATAATAGTATAAAGTAAGGCAACATAACCAAATAATTTTACTTAAAACAAAAGGGAATGGAAAGGGAAGGGAAAGAGAAGGGAAGGGAACGAGCAGGGAAGGGTGGAGGGGAAGGAACACACAGGAAAAAAAGGTAAGCATGGAAAGGAGTCAATTGTAATTTAAAATTAAAGCATGGAGTGTAAGAGTTCAGCATTACTTGATTTGCTTACTTGTGTTATGGCATACAGAATGCATGTGTTCTCATCTTAATTGTCTGCTTCCAAATTGAATGTGAGGTTTTACGGCCGGAGAAATCAGGGGAAAAATGCAAGCAATTGTCTCTCAAATGATTTCTGATTTATTTCCAGAAGTGTACAACCTTTTATAGCAAAAATCGAGCTGTCTTAGTATACTACATCATGTTTTTTTTCCAAATTAATGATTATCACAATTTTCTATTGATATCACAAATTACTATTGATCTCACATGCTCTATATTATTATCTTTGTTACTATATAATCATTACGCAAATGATTATTGCTTCTAGCCTAACCTAGTTTCGATGAAACTAGGTGGATTATACAACTTTCCAAAGTCCATGTTAACATCAGTAAATCTCAAGGTACATTCTGGTACAGAAATGAGTCTTAGAGAATCAGAAATATCTTAAAGCTACATAATTCTAATATTCAGCAAAGCGTCAATATAAACTTATAGTTTTGATTCTTATATATATGGTTCTGTAAACTGTGGCCTCTGTTCACACAGGATGCATTATAGTTAGCACTGGGCAGCCCTACTATATGGTGTTACTAAGAGGCTGTGAACCTGATGCTCTGCATTCCTTGTGTGAACACTGCCACATACGGATTATTTTTTTTTTTCACTGTGGTGCCACACGGCCAATCCCTGATTGTAGGCTGGCTGTCTCATTTGGTATTTTGCACCTGTGCAGTTGCCATTTTACTTGGGTCCGTTGCTCTCTGTTTAGTGCAGATGTATTGAGGCCTGTTTACACAGGTAAGCATCTCTGGCTGTTTTTGGTGTTTTCCTGAATATTGGAGGATTTTTTCCTCTTTCTGTGGTTTTCATTACATAAGGATATCATATTGTCAGCCACCTGAGAGATACCAAAGCAAATAATTACTTAGGAATTAAGGGTAAAGATGTTGATAATTTCCTATTCCAATACAACCAATTTCTTTCATAAATGTGTATGATTCCATTCTTTAAATGAAGATGTCAATCAAAGGGCTATCTTTCCTCTTCCAAAAAGTAGAGATTTGCATTGATCAAAATATGTGAAGTGACAAATTGATGTTCTTTGATCAGTTTATCAATGCCTAACGAGAGTATTGCCATTTGTGGAGTAAGGCCGGGGACACACTTGCGTCTGCAATGCAAGAAACTCACACAGGTCTCTCTCATCAATACACTGCCACCGGCACTCGGACCGGAGTGTGCGGCTGCATAGGAATACGCAATTGTGACTAATACTACTACCAATAACATCGCAGTTAAGTGTGCCTACCTGTTTTCATAAGTTACTACCGCATATACTTGAGTATAAGCCGACCCGAGTATAAGCCAACCCCCCTAATTTTGCCACAAAAAACTGGGAAAACTTATTGACTCGAGTATAAGCCTAGGGTGGAAAATGCAGCAGCTACTGGTAAATTTCAAAAATAAAAATAGATACCAATAAAAGTAAAATTAATTGAGACATCAGTAGGATAAATGTTTTTGAATAGCCATATTGAATCTAGGATGTATTAACAGAAGCATACAGTCTAGATCACATGAAGGCATTATTGCCCTCTACTGAGAGGAGACAATAGCTGTCTACAAATATCTCAAGGGCTGTCACATTGTAGAAGGATCATCCTTAGGGTACTGTCACACTTAGCGATGCACCAGCGATCCCGACCAGCAATGTGACGCGGTCAGGATCGCTGGTGCATCGCTAAGGCCGGTTTCACACTAGCGCTTTTTCAGCGCGCGCACGGCCGGGGGTAGCTCCGCCCCCGAGCCGGCTCTCTGCCCGGCGTGCCCGCCCCTTCCTTGTAGCGCCGCCTCCTAGCGGACAGCGGCGCCTGCGATCGGCGCACCCTATCTTTAGCATAGGGTGCGCCGATCGTGCGCAGGTCGTGCGCTAGTTGCGCTTTGACCTGCGCTGCGCACTTATGACGGTGCGCCGTGCGCGCCAAAATCCGAAAAGTTCGATTTTGGCGCGCACGGCGCACCGTCATAAGTGCGCAGCGCAGGTCAAAGCGCAACTAGCGCACGGCCTGCGCACGATCGGCGCACCCTATGCTAAAGATAGGGTGCGCCGATCGCAGGCGCCGCTGTCCGCTAGGAGGCGGCGCTACAAGGAAGGGGCGGGCACGCCGGGCAGAGAGCCGGATCGGGGGCGGAGCTACCCCCGGCCGTGCGCGCGTTGAAAATGCGCTAGTGTGAAACCGGCCTAAGTGGTCGCTAGTGAGATGCCACACAGGCAGATCTCACCAGCGACATAGCAGGGGTCGGGAGTCATTACTTACCTGTCACATGAGGCGATCCTGACGTCCTCCCGCCCGCGTCCACGCGTCGCTCGTCTCCACAGCAGGAAGCCCAACAGGAAGCTGATGACGAGAAACGGTCGAGGACATTCTCGCGCGATCAGCGATAACCAGCAGGGAAGTGGTCGGAGGTAAGTATCAGACATAGCGATATCGCTAGCAATATCGCTATAACGTCACAAAAACCAGTGACGTTAGAGCGATATTGCTAGCGATATCAATTAGTGTGACAGGCCCTTTATTCTCATTTGCACAAGGAAAGACTAGATGCAATGGGATAAAACTGAATGGGAGGAGTCACAGATTAGACATTAGAAAAAAACTTTTTGACAGATTGATCAATGAGTGGAATAGGCTGCCACAAGAGGTGGTGAGTTCTCCTTCAATAGAAGTCTTCAAACAGAGGCTGGACAGACATCTGTCTGGGATGATTTAGCGAATCCTGCTTTGAGCAGGGGGTTGGACCAGATGGCCCAGGAGGTCCCTTCCAACTCTACGATTCTATGATTCTAGTCCTTTAATAATAATCTGATTTTATTAAATCTACAGCAAGCAGTCCAGTAAGTGACATATTGCTGGAACCAGGGATTAGATGAAAATTCTCAGAATAGGTGGTAAAAAATCTGGGACCAATTCCTTTTAAGGGTATTTATATACGGTTCTAGCTTATTTTTTCTTACTGAAAAACCCACTCAAAAGCCTAAATGACTTGTGCTACATTTAGCACATTTTTGTAAGACCACTTTTTTGCTTCTGTTTTGATGCAGTTTTTAATGTGTTTTTTTTTCTGAGTATATTAGGTGTCAAGTTTCCCCCACTGCATGGGCGAATCTCAAGCCGTGTCCTCTTGGTCTCCCATTCCTCTGCAGCCTCGGGGATTCCTGCTCAGTCCCGGCATCTTGCCCAGGCTGATAATGGGTGTCTAGTTGCTCCTTCAGGCTCAGCTATAACACATTGCTTGAGTCAGCAGCAAGCAGACGCTTCTGGGACTAAGTCCTGTCTTTTGCTTACTGAGCATGCTCTTGGGACTACTTCTCATTGGAGGTCGGAGGTCACTTCCGCAGGTCCCGTTCCTGCTCGTATTGGTCCACTGGGAAGATCCGGGAAGGATGCCGCTATAAAAGTCGCCTGGACCCTCGGCCATGCGCTAGTACAGACAGTTATTATAACTTGTGTGTGATGATGGATGCATGAAACTGGTGATTGACTCAATATGAAACCACTCCCTTTGATATGCATGTTGTACGGTTATCTTAGTCTGAGTCAGCACCTGGTAGTGGCTAAGCCTAGCACCACAGTGCTTCCAAGTCACAGCACCTCTCTCTGCGCCATATTGTGCCATCCAGCACAAGGCACCTAAGTAGCTGCATCAGCCAGCGTGGTGCCGTGCGCAGGTCTAGCGCTTTCCTTACCCAGTCCGGGTGGCTAGTGGCGTCTGCCAGAGCGGTGCAGTGCATACTTAGTGCGTTGTTATTCTGTTTCTCTCTTGCTGGCACCACTGCAGCGGCGCCGAGTGCTAGAGGACTTGAAGGACTCTAACCCTGTATCCTTGAGGCAGAGTCCTGTGTCTATTCTAGCGCTCATCCGGCCAAGCCCTGTGAGCTTAACAGGCTTCGGCATTTACATTGTGCAGCACAGCGGTTTTGTGAATCAACAGAACTCGCTCCTGTGCACACCGGGTGAGGCAAACCCGTGTGTGTTCATTTATTATTTGCCGTATATCCCCCGCCATTACTGAGCAGCAGTTCTACATCTCTGCACGATGGACCCCAGGCTGCGAACGCACCTCATTATCATCTTTATTATTTCAAGTGTTCCGTCAGCCTAACAAAGTGTTTTTTGATGCATTTCATTTATAATATCTTGTGTAGTAATAGACTTTTAACATGCAATAAAAAATGTAGCCTGTACGATAGGCACTTTCTTTCTTTCAACTGAATAAGAAGTTTACTGCAAGGAGATTTGATTTTTTTTTTTAAAATGTGGATCAAATTCCAAGCTGGACAACTACTTGTGACTATACTCTAAGGGATCTCTCACACTAGCATATAAATAGGACAAGTGCATTTAGACAAAAAATCAGATTACACTCGGACCAATGATATTCAATGAGACAATTCAGATTTGAGTATTTTTTCTCTGCTGTATTCAATATGAGAAAAAATTGCAGCATACTGCGATTTCACTCCAGAATTTGTACAGTGTGGGACAAAAATCACATGCCATATGGACCATCAGTATGGCAGTTGATTTAACAATTCTGCAGCATAGGAAACTGTAAAAGATTAATGTAAAAGATTAATAGTGAGAAAAAAATTGTTCCACTCTCCTGGATGAGAATGAGGCAAGTTTTTTTACACATTAGTGTTAGTGAACCCTAAGGTTAAGGCTGCACAATCCAACATTTATAGTTTTCATGAATTTAAAACTGTATGATATTGTCACGATCCATGCTGGATTGTGACAGGTAAAAGCACATGTAACCTTTTTTTTTCCTTTAAGCTGTTTGCTTAAAGTTAGTTTTGCCTCCGGTGGCCATTAGGGTCATTACACAGTGGTGTCTTTAGTTCTACTTTTGCCCCTGGTGGTGGCTAGTATTATTACACGGGAATAACTAGCAGGTGTGATGGCTCTGGCTCTTGCCTATAAAGGAGAGTCAGGTGGTCTCACTCACTGTTGGTGATATTGGTCATTTCCAACCATCCTTGGTGGAGGAAGGAGCTAGAGAAGAGTTCATTGCAGCTCAGTCAGAGTCCTGGTGTGGAAAGAGCTTCAGTGAGGAGTTCCTTGCAGCTCTGACAAAGCTTTGGTGAAGTAGCAGCTATTCAGGAGGAAAGCTGCACTCAGGTGCTGGACTCTGTTGCTGGAAGCAATAGCAACAGAGCAAAGCTAAGTGGTTTTTCCCTGTTTGTAACTTTCCTTATGTGTGTTTTAGTGCAGTGTTGGGATTAATTTCTGCACCGTCCAATTCATTAGAAAGGGATAGGTGCAGGGCAAGCTAGGGTTTTTAGGTATCCTGCTCGTCGCGAGGTGCGGAACCTGCCTAGGGACCGTCAGGAGTGCAGAGACACTGACTCAGGGGAGTGCAGGAGGTCTCCACGTCCCCGTTCCCTACTGCAGGGCCTCCATTGTATCGGTTTCCCTGGTGTTTCCCTTATCTCTTCAAATTCGCCTGCTGGAGGTGGTGTATCCAGATACACGTATAACTATTTAAATTTGCCTGCTGGAGGCAGTGTATCCGGCTGCACGTTTCTTTGTTTAAATTCGCCCTGCTGGAGGCGGTGTATCCAGGGTGACGGGTGTCATAGAAATTCGCCCTGCTGGAGGCGGAGTATCCAGTCACCTGTGACATCACAGATATTGCTGCAAGCAGCATTTTTTATGGATGAGCATGGCTTTAGTAGTATTTTTTTAAATTCCATGTTTATCAGGGTTATACAACTACCACAAGTATTCCTTGCTGGATAAATTAGCGATTAAATTTATGCCATGCAATAAAAAAATGCACAGTCTTCATCAGGTTTGTTAATGCAAATGATGCAAATGCTGTATGCAGTTTTGGACTGGTCAAAACTGCACTGTGTGGCCTTTTTCTTAAGATACCTCCAGACGAATGGGCTGGTTGCATGCAGCTAAAACTATTCCCACCTTGTTGCCTAACTGCCACATGATTCTGAGTCACAAATTGCGGTCATTGGTCCACGAAGGTTGTGCAGATCTACTTGTTTTGGTCGTACTACTGCCTTAATGGCTGGTGACTTCGATGAGAGATCAGCAAATCTGATCATAGCACAGTTATTGAATTGAATATTCTTTATTAGGCCCTTGGGTTTCTTCAGATCCCACTGCATAATAAACGTAATCTGTAAAGAAACAAGAAAAAACCTAATGCACACCTCACTACTCACATTTGCTAATAACCCTGCTGCTCACTACCCTGCATCTGGATCTTTATTGCTCTACATTCTGCTGTAGAGAACCGTAGCTCTACTGTCTTCACTCTAGGCTGGGAGATCCATCCGTGACTAGACCTTAAACATATATGCACTACATAACAACAAAGCATTGTTTGTGACTTTATGACTTGCATTGCAACTTCATGGTGTGCAATGACATCTGGAGGTCCAGGTTTAGAGTGAAGACAGTGAAGATACAATGAACAATGCTGTAAGGAAGAACCACAGAGGATGGGATGGCAGGCTGTGAGTGATGGCACAGGTGAGCAGAGATGTGAATATTAGTAGTCTTTTTTTATCACTTTGCCTGTTCTCTACAGTATAGGCCAAAATGGCAGGTCTGGCCGCCATTTTGCTGAATTTTTACTGAGCAAATTACAAAAAAATCTGTATTCCACAGTATATGGACTTTTATGAAATACGAGTAGAATACAATTCCACTTGAATAAACTTGCTCATCTCTAGTAGCTGTGCTTCTGCTGCTGCTAGTAACTTCCAAATTCTTAGCATACTTTTATTTTTTTTACACTAGCTGTTTCATTGCTATTTCCATTTTTTACATAAAGAAATGCTAGGTAGGGAGGTACACATGCAGAAAACAAACTGTGGTATATGGCTATGGTGTGCACAGCTGTCAAAAACAAGTATTAGTAACTGACATGCACATTTAAATATCTAAAAAAGGAAAAATTCCATTGTTTCAATAAAATTCAACCGCCTTTCAAAAAATTGACTTAACAAGAAATGATATGTAAATTCACATTCAAAATGACATTAAGATGAATAGGTTGTCTACCAGTCAAAAAAGTCTGATAAAGCCAAGTAGATGTGCTATTAAAATTTATCTTTTAATAAGTTCAACTAAAAGTAAGACAAAACATACATACAGACATACAAAAAAGTCACATAGAGATCATTAGCTAACCTTGAGGACACACTGTGATGGATCCTATGGAATTTTCTTGTGGTGGGGTAATGTACGGACATATATGAGAGTCTCCCCATCCCAATTGGACAAACAGCATCCTGCAAATATCGATGAAATACGATCTGGTAGAACAAGCAGCAACATGGAGTGAGATTGTTCCTTTTTATACATACTTTATGTTTACAAGATCCAGCTCATTGGTTGTTTATGGTTTAAGGGTTGAAATGTTCATATGATGTTATATTATCATTCCCTAACTCATGGTTATATATTTCCATCGCTATAATCAAGTGATGATCTTTGTGACTTTTTTGTTTGTATGTATGCTTTGTCTTACTCTTAGTGGACCAAAGGGGTTCCATTATTTTAGTTGAACTTATTAAAAGTTAAATTTTAAGAGCACATCTCTCTGGCTTTATCAAAAAGCCAGTACCTAAAACATATCACATGCAATGGTGCATGGTTTTGCAGGGTTTCATAAGAGGGGAATTTAGTGATTTAGTGGGAAAACAATGGTCAGACTATACTGGCACAGGGCTGCTGTGGTTTCAAGCTGCAGCATGAATACTACGGTGTGAACGAAGTCTTAAGATTTTCACTGACAATTAGATGGCTTAGGTCAGGGATGATTAAACTTAATGTTAACACGTTCAGTGAGGAAAAAAAGTGTTTTGTCAGCCACCAATTGTGCAAATTCTCCCACTTAAAAATATCAGAGAGGCCTGTAATTGACATCATAGGTAGACCACAACAATTAGAGTCAAAATGAAAAAACAAATCCAGAAAATCACTTTGTCTGATTTAGCAAAATTTATTTTGCAAATTATGGTGGAAAATAAGTATTTGGTCACATAAAAACATGCAAGATTTTTGGCTCTCACAGACCTGTAACTTTTTCTTTAAGAGGATCCTCTGTCATCCACTCATTACCTGTAGTAATGGCACCTGTTTGAACTTGTTATCAGTGTAAAAGACACCTGTCCACAACCTTAAACAGTCACACTCCAAACCCCACTATGGTGAAGACCAAAGAGCTGTCGAAGGACACCAGAAACAAAATTGTAGCTCTGCACCAGGTTGGGAAGACTGAATCTGCAATAGGCAAGCAGCTTGGTGTGATGAAATCAACTGTGGGAGCAATAATAAGAAAATTGAAGACTTGCAAGACCACTGAAAATTTCCCTCGATCTGGGGCTCCACGCAAGATCTCACCCCGTGTGGTCAAAATGATCACAAGAATGGTGAGCAAAAATCCCACAACCACACGGGGGACCTAGTGAATGACCTGCATAAAGCTGGGACCACCGTAACAAAAGCTACCATCAGTAATACCCTACGCCGCCGCGAGGAAATCAGATACCACAGTGCCAGACGTGTCCCTCTGCTTAAGCCAGTCTGAAGTTTGCTAGAGAGCATTTGGACTATCCAGTAGAGTATTGGGAGAATGTCATATGGTCTGATGAAACCAAAGTAGAACTGTTTGGTAGAAACAAAACTTGTGGTGTTTGGAGGAGACAGAATGCTGAGTTGCATCCATTGAACACCATACCTACTGTGAAGCATCGGGGTGGCAACATCATGCTTTGGGGCTGTTCTCTGCAAAGGGACCAGGATGACTGATCCGTGTACATGAAAGAATGAATGGGTCCAAGCATCGTGAGATTTTGAGTGCAAACCTCTTTCCATAAGCAAGGGCATTGAAGATGAAACGTGGATGGGTCTTTCAGGGCAACAAAGGAGTGGCTTTGTAGGAAGCATATGAAGTCCCTGGAGTGGCCTAGCCAATCTTCAGATCTCAACCCCATAGAAAACCTTTGGAGGGCTTTGAAAGTCCGTGTTACCCAGCGACAGGCCCAATACATCACTGCTCTAGAGGAGATCTGCATGGAAGAATGGGCCAACATATCATCAACAGTGTGTGCCAACATTGTGAAGACTTACAGAAAACATTTGACCTTTGTGATTGCCAACAAAGGATATATAATAAAATATTGAGATTGACTTTTGTTAATGACCAAATACTTATTTTACACTATAATTTGAAAAATATATTTTGCCAAATCAGACAAGGTGATTTTCTGGATTTGTTTTCTCATTTTGACTCTCATAATTGTGGTCTACCTATGATGTCAATTTCAGGCCCCTCTTATATATTTAAGTGGGAGAACTTACACAATTGGTGGCTGACTAAATACTATTTTTCCCACTGTAGCAGTAGATTTATTATATCGCTAAAAACTTCTAAACCTATTTGAAACTTTTTTCTTACAATTTTGCAAACCCAATCACTAAACTCAAACTTTTCTCACAATATTAAATCAGCCAGCACAACAAGCTGCAATGTTCTGTAAAATGAGTTACGTTAATGCTGACATTCTCCTTCTGACTGCAGATGCTTGATGTAATAAAACGACAAATTGGTTACCACCAGTAGGGCAAATAAAAAGTTTAAGTGTATTAAAAATCATGACCGTTTATAAAAGTTGAGATATAAAATATATTATAATTCTTATGCCAGCTTTAAATTTTGCATTTAAACTTTGCGATAAGCTAGATGTGTTCTGCATATTTTATTACAGGCATTCAATTTTATTTTATTCTCCCATTTCAAAAAGCTGTTTAGTGCCTTGCTCGTTTTGAGACTTTTTTTTGTTCTTTTACTGCATGCCTTCCATATCATAACATTTACAATGAATTAAAAAGCCCAAAAGAGAAAAAAAATGAATAATATCTCTTTCAAGGATGATAGAAAAAAAAACCTTTGCTGAGTTAAAATCAGCCACAGGAGACTTCTTTTCCGGGTCATTTTTCAACTTGCTTGGGGCAAATGAAGATTAAGTCATTCTTAAACCTTCTACCCAGCAGAAAGGTGTAATCCATCTAAACTTCAGGTAACTTATAAATGTCTAAATGTCGACTGTAGGTTGGCAGCTCATTCTATTAGTGGATAATATGTTTCTGTTTCTCACACTTTTGGACTTCCCAATGCCTTTGATAATGTCAGACACTCAGCGCCTTTATGTGCCATGAAACATTCTTTGCGATGACATATAGTAGCGATGTGTTAAATAGTGATTTCCCTCAACACACATAGATGAAAGACATTGCTGAAATAGATCTCCATTCTCTATAAAAATATAAATGTTTTCTTGCTAATGGACCACTGGCTTGGAAGCAGTGATAAATCATTGTAGTAGTGTGTGCTCGTGAGTTTTTCATTAATGTTTAAAAAAATTAACTTATATTTAGTATAACAAATCATGAATTGCAATATATTTATGAGTTTGCAATGTTAATATAGTTACAGTTGTGCCCAAAAGTTTACATACCGGGGCAGAATTTTTGCTTTCTTGGCCTTTTTTCAGACAATATGAATGATAACACCAAAACTTTTTCTCCACTCATGGTTAGTGGTTGGGTGAAGCTATTTATTGTCAAACTTATGTGTTTTCTCTTTTTAAATCATAATGGCAACCCAAAACATCCAAATGGCCATGATCAAAAGTTCACATACCCTGGTGATTTTGACCTGATAACATGCACAGAAGTTGACACAAATGGGTTTGAATGGCTACTAAAGGTAACATCCTCACCTGTGACCTGTTTGCTTGTAATCAGTGTGTGTGCATAAAAGTGGAGTGAGTTTCTGGGATCCAGACAGACTCTTGCATCTTTCATTCAGCCACTGACATTTCTGGATTGTGAATCATGGTCAAAGCAAAATAATTGTCAAAAGATCTACGGGAAAAGGTAGTTGAACTGTATAAAACAAAAGATATCCATGAATTGATAATGCCAGTCAGCAGCATTCAAACTGTGATTAACAAATGGAAAATCAGGGGCTCTGTAAAAAAACAAAATCACGGTCAGACCAACAAAAATTTCATCCACAACTGCCAGGAATATTGTTCGGGATGCAAAGAAAAACCCACAAATAACATTAGCTGAAATACTGGACTCTCAGAAATCTAACTGTGTGGATGTTTCAAGATGCACAATAAGGAGGCACTTGAAGAAAAATGGGCTGCATGGTCAAGTCACAAGAAGAAAGCCATTACTGCACAAATGCCAGTTATTTTTAAAAAAAGAACAATTCTACCCCATTTCTACCCCACACCTAACACAACGCTAACATAGCGAAACCCTAAGCCCAACCCTAACTTTAGCAAAACCCTAACTCAACCCTAACCCAGCCCTAAACCCAACTGCAAAGAATGGAAAAAATAAAAAAATATATATTTTATAATTTTTATCTAAGGGGGTGACAAAGTGAGATTTGATTTACTATTTTTTTTTCCTTTGATCGCTGTGCTAGGGTCAATCACAGTGATTAAAAGGAACCAATAGAAAAAATTACCTATTGTTGTTGTCAGGTACAGGCAGACAGATCTTGGCGGGAGCACTGCACATGCACCCAATTTTTTTTTCCCTGGAAGATCACAACGGGCTAGAGGATGAATCAGGAGGGCCCTGGGATGGTGGAGGTATCAGGGGATCTCGGGGGTATCATTTCTCTCTCCTATGACATGTATATCAGGTCAGAAGCAAAAGAAATTATTTTAACAGCAGGTACACTTATTTTTGTGATAACCATTATTCACTGAATAACCACAATCACGTGATCGGGGACCAGAATTTCTGGCTCTAATCATGTTCTTCAGGGTCTCAGCTACCCCCGATTGCTGACACTCCAGAGAATTTCACATTCTGGGGGATGCTGCAGTCAAAATACCCTTAGCAGTTGCCATTTTAAGGCATATCAGCAGCTGCTAAGGGGTTAAATATTTGTTCAGAACTTTGTTAAAAAAAGCAAAGTTTCATCATTTTTTGAGATTCATGATGTTTTATTTTTTTACTTTACTTTTTGGTCCCTATTGGCCACTTTAACTTGTAATACTTTTATTGGTTGCTCTAAACTCATGGGCTTCACAAGAATAATACTATAGAAGCAAAGGGGCTTTCATCTGGCACCCTGTTGATATGGTAGTCCATCAGATCAATGTGAATTATCTTGTGTATGAACAATGGGAAACTGGGTTGTGCATACACCAGGGATTATTCCGTCAAAATTCTGATGTCAGTAATTGATATGACATCTAAATGGTTAAACAGAAGCAATCAGAGCTAACACTGGTTGCTTATGTTGGTTCCTAGCTTTAAAGCACAGCTGGCATCTAAACTGTGTGTGACGGGCTCAGCGCCTGAATCCCCCTCCACACTTGTAGACTCTGGCATGGATGTATAGTTAATTTGTGCAAACAGGTTAAGGTATAGTTGTGTGAAATTATATACTTATTTTTATCAATATATAATGTTGGTCATTGTTGAGGAACAGCAACAAATATCCAGTAGTAATTATATTATTTAACTATGTCCAATCTACTAGTTTTCAAGTAAATATTTATGATAGCATAAAGTAGCTAAAAATTAAATGTAATAAACTTTGTATTTGCATAATGCAATATTTCTTCTGCAAAAGTCACTGCAGACAGTATATTAGTTTTAAAAAAAATACAACATGAATTAATTGGGAACAAGTGTTCAATGGCGTCTGGTTATTAAGATGCTTTCTAAGTTATCCATGCGGTGCATATTCAATCTGACAAGTCATGTAGCGATTAAAAATTGGTATGCTCCAACAACAGTGTCAGAATTAGGATCAGTGACTGGTTTAACTCTCACTGACAAGCCAAGCTTGGTGAGCAACTTGTTTCCCGTCAGTGCGGAACATTCAGCCTGGCTGCGTTCTTCCAATAAACACTGACAACCCACATTATGGAAACAACAATTTTCCAATATGCATTTGGAAACTTTATATTTCTACTCTATACATAGATTCTTACATCATAATGAGGAGACCTAAACCTTTCACCAGAACTTGCCTACGGAAATATTACCTTCCAACTCTATAATGTTCCTTCTGGGAAAAAAAATAAGGAAAACAATCATGTCATGCATTCTATTCTTTCTTACTTAATGTAAAAGGCTACCTCTTCATTCTCCTGCACCAGATTGACTGCTGTCAGACTCTTCCACTCTGTTGTCAGGTGCCTCCACTCTGGAGGCAGCGCTGACAGCGGAAAAGGCAGTTACTTTCCTCAAAAGTTACTACAGTAAACATTTGCTCCAGTAAAAGTCTGTGGTGGGGGCAGTGTTTATGGTTTGCATGACATTTTCTCATTCATTCACTAGTAAGAGCCCTTTCACAATGTATTGCTTGGCACATTCAGTTGTTCCGTCGGGGCTTATGTCTGCACTCCCTGCAAAATGGGATATGGGCGTATGCATTGACAGAGCCTTTGACTATAATGATGCCATGTGATTTATGAAGCATCATATATGCAGATGTGGCACCCCAGCAGTCCTGTTGCCACAGTGGCATTGCCTCCCTCACAGAGAGTAATGTCTTGCCTGGAAACAATGAGAGGTCCCCTGGTCAGGTAGAACCAGCATCCAACACTTTTTCTAACTACAGACCAAAGGGGGTGGAGCTTAAGGGAGTGACAGTTGGTGGGAGGAGTTAGTGCTGGGGTAGGGAGATTTTTCTGGAAAGAGTCAGTCAGTCAGAGGCAAGTGAGAGTAGGAGTGAGGGCTGACAGTCTGAAGAGAGTTGGGGAGGAAAGGAGAAATTTGGGGAATCTAGGGAGTGGAGCTGAGAGTAAGCTCACCCCAGAGCTGAGCACTTGAAAGCAGATGCCGGAGTCCGTGACTGCATGGGTAAAGAGAGCCCGACAGCTAAATCCAGAGGGTAGGGGACTGCAGGCCTCCTGGCCCCATAAAACACTCAGGGGCACAGCAGCATAATAGAGCCCAGAGCCACCACGAAGGAGCGACACCTGTAAAAAAGGCTGAAGCTGCCTGCCATGCAGGCAAGTGCTTAAAGAAAAGCAGGAATAGAGGCCTAAGCACAGCTTTAGGCAGCAAGGACCTCAGAGGATAGCGCAGTAGGGAGGCCTCCATATCCATCTGGCTCAGTGGATCCTGAACTGCTTCTAGGCTAACCGGATATCCCTCACCATCTGTGATCCCCTGGTCTGCACCCCGAACTATCATGTAAAAGTAAAAGGAAATTGCAACCCTGCTGTGTCCTCAGCTTTATTACTGCATCATCTACTTTGCATTGCAACCGTTACCACCATTTTTAAATAAAACATACAACTGCCCTGTGGCCTAGCCCTACCCATGGAGAGCTGTAGTATCTATGCTGCATCACCAACTGCCTCAGTGGACCTGAACTGCTGCATCGGCCATCTTCTCATTGCCGAGTACCACGGGTGGCATCACAAATTAATCCACCATAGTAACTATTCCCTTCATCATTTGATTGCTTGCCCAGGGCCACGGACTGGGTCACTGCTGTCCTGACATCCCCTAATGTAACAGAACCAACCCGGTACCGAGCACCTCATGGTTCTGTGGGGTGCGGCACAGACACTCAGACTAAGTAGAATGTGGGGGTTTGGACCTAAGCCCAGACAGGACCACTGAACCTGGCGAAGAACGCAGTGTGAAAGGTCCCTAAAAATGCCACAAACACAGATAATTTTGGTTCTGCTGACCAGCCTTTTAATTCAGCTGATCATCATAACTATTGAAAGGTTGATTCAGTAGCCAAAGAGGCACTAGGCACCATATTTAATTCACATTAGAATTTTGTCCTTTGCCAATTAATATATATCTTACAATCGGCTCTGGTCCTCCATATTAGACTTGGCCTGTTTCCCATTTATTTTATTGATTATTTCTTTATTGTCCTGTTAGTGTTGACACTTAAACAGCCTGACAACTCCCTACATGAACAGCAGGAAGCTCTTGTGATGTATTAAGGGAAAATGTCAGCAGGATGCTGCTATAAAATCTGAAATTAGTATAACATAGTGCAAGAAAGTCTGATTCCAGTGATGTATCGCTTACTGGACTGCTTGGAGTAGTGTTTATAGAATAGCTGTTTTGTCTGATGTAGATGTAGCAGAGCTAAGACTCATGTTCCGTGTATTACCCACCCACACCACTGAGTGATAGCTTCCTGTACACACTGTGCATTGTGAGCAAGCTGCTAATCAGAGGTGGGGGCGGGGTTACACAGATTAGCCTGACTGATAGACACATGAGCTGTAGTTCAGTAGTCTTAAGGCCCTTTTACATTTAGCGATGCACCAGAGATCCAACCAGCGATCCGACCCGGTCAGGATCGCTGGTGCATCGCTAAATGAGCGCTAGTGAGCTTTCATACAGAAAGATCTCACAGCGATGCAGCAGCGACGCAGCGCACGATACTCACCTTTCACACACAGCGATCCTGCGTCCTCCCACCCGCCTCCAGCATCGCTCGTCGTCACAGCAGGAAGCCCCAGCAGGAAGCGCCTGACGAGAAATGGAGCCGGACATTCTCGCGCGATCAGCGATGAGCAGCGGGGGAGCCGGTCGCTGGTAAGTATCACACATAGCGATATCGCTAGCAATATCGCTATAACGTCACAAAAACAGTGACGTTTTAGCGATATTGCTAGCGATATTGCTTAGTGTAAAACCCCCTTTAATTTCCCGCTGATAAAACTATGTTTGTATTGAAAGTACAGCACACAGCCTAATTAACCTGTGGAATCAGGATACTGAACCCTTTATAATTCTACTGTAAGATTAAATAGCAAAAACCTGCTGACAGACTCCCTTTAATTAGAGTGACCTGGGTAAATACTGTGGCGTGACTTACCTATATTTCAATTTTAAACACATCTAAAGATCTATCTTTTTAGATTGACAATCCCATTAAGGGTCATATGTGGGCACAAGGTCATGGATCATGCTGAAGGAAACACAGTTGTTCAGTTAGCTTAACTAATTGATAGCTATTTGTACTTTTTATGTGAAATCAATCCCTTTTTACATGGCATGTAGAAGAATAACATTCAATAGTGGAAATCCTATCTATACATTTCTATGGATGCCTTGGCTTTTTCTGCCTAATGAGTATAGACTTTGTGTTCTATTTTCTTAGTATGTGATTATGAATTTGGGTATGTATTCTTTATTTTTCCTTAGGCTTTAACAAATTAATTTTTACTGCCAGTACATTGTTTAATTCCAAAACTGCCCTAGCTCAGCATGCTCCATGTGATATATGATTTTTCTAAATGAGAAATCAAATTATAAGTACAATTGGGATAAAGAAGAACCCAATAAAAGTTCAGAGACAGCAAACATATTGTATTAATTACTACACAAACCTTATTTCAGTTAATAAAGTGAAAACACTAGATTCAATGTGATTTTCAACTTTTACATCTAGAACTAATTTCACCAGTAAAACGGCTACAATTCTATTGGTGCATGTAGTCTGTAGGGGCTTGTAATGCCATGAAAATTCTTGCCAATAGATCCTTGGTTCAGGATAACGAGTGATATCTCATCAATATGCAACGCCAGAGCTTCTGCAGACTCGTGGGTCAAACCAAGGTCGACATTGGAGTAATACTACCTGGAAAACAAAGCAAGTAAAATATATACAGTAATTATACAATGCCTCAATCTCACTTTTTGCCCTTGCCAAATCATTTACTGCGCTCAACCAACATGTGAGCAGGGTGCTAATAGAAGGCAATGACAATAAAAAGACATACATAGACCAATCCAAAGACAGTAAGTTTATTGGTATATTGTTAGTGTACATGGTAGAACATAATGTAAAATCTTCTGTACGTTCATACATACCTCCACAGAGGTAGGAGGTACGGAATTATACAAACTGTTATCCAAATGAAAAAAAAATTTAGAAAAAGCCAATGCACTGGATTAGGGTGGTTCCACAAACAGCATTAATTTTATAAAATGATGTTTTGTGCCAGGTGAGGACCATCACTACAATTCATACACTGTTGTGTCATTATTTAATTTTTTTTCAAAGCCCGTCATGCCTAATGTTTTTATTAATATTTTTTTTCATTATGGATTGTATCATAAAGTTTTCAATTGGCCAAAAAATGAACCAAAGACAAACAAAAAACAATTCTAAAAAATTACTCGAAAATCATGGAAAATTAGGTTTACTAGCCAAAAAAATGCTACAAAAAACTCTTTGTTGAGGAAGTCTGAGAAATCTTATTTTGTTCAGAATTTTGTCCAGCATGGAAAGTTGTGAGACTTTGCATATCACTTTGTTATGGGATTTTTCTTCATTCTTGCTAAAAATGCAAATAAGTATCTTTTAAACCCCTACTTTTCCCCGATCTATTTGCTTGCCTTCAGTTGTACTGATATCAAAAAGTACTCATTTGGTGTATGAATGATGGCTGTAAAAGGATCAGCTTAGCACTTGTGTCTCTGTAATTCTGGGGATAAGCTGAGGTAGGAGGTTGGTCTGATGTCCACAACACTCAGAGGAGGAGTCTTATTTTCTGCCATCATATGTATTCCAAATGAGTATATTCTGATATCACAACAGTTGAAGGCAGGATGATAAACTTGGATAACGCAGGTTTCGGAAGTCTTTCACATGCAATTATTTTATAGAAATGAAGACAGATTTCTTAAGAAATCTGCAAAGTTGCATAGCTTTCCAAGCTGAATAAAATTCTTTAAAACAAAGTAAAGTTTAGATATTCTTTTTACTCTTTAAATTATACACTCAAATTTCAAAGCAATCATTTGGGAAGTGAGTAAGTCATTGTTTATTCTCATCGCTATTGGCAGGCATTTAATTAAGTTATACTATACCTTTGATACAAGAAAGTGTATCAAAAAGCTAAAAGAAAGTGTCAATGTTGCCTACAAATACCAACTTTATTTATGTCTTATAATGTCATCATTAGTAGCTATAATACATTACTTTAAAAGTTTTACTAATGAGTCCATTCTGACTCAAAATTTTTATCTAGTGGCTAATCAGTTTTAGCAACAGATGACAGAATTTGACTGCAGCCTGATCAGAATATTTGGACTAATTTTCCAATGCTGAAATCACATTTTTATAACTTAGCTGATTAAGGGTTATTATTAGTGTTTAATTAGTAAATGCAAAGGATAAAAGATAAAACAAGTTCTAAATTTAATACAACACCTGGACTAAATTTTCATCTATTAGAATCAACCATGAACCCATGATGAAGCTGGGAAGGCTAAACTAGTTAGGTGGAATGGTAAACTTTCAGGGTACTATGTATATTTTAAGCTGATAATATCTTAAAAACAGAGAGCGTAATAGTATAACTTGTGTGGTAAATTTTGTTCCCTTTAAAATACATAGGACTAGTGCAAACAAAATATGTAAGGCTCAGTAAGAGTACAGAATCACTTGAAAGAGGGACTTGCTAATAATTATTTGTTACTTAGTTATTGCTTGTCATTTCTGTAACCTGGAGGTTTAATATCTGGAAATTACAAACATTCTATTATAGGATAATTGTGGTGCTTTGAGAAGGAGGATAAAACGTATTTGTACAGTAGTCATTAGATCACCCCTCAGTCGTCTTTTTTCTAGGCTAGGTAATTCTAATTTTGCTAATCTCTCTGGGAATTATAGCTCCCCCATCCCCTTTATTAATTTCGTTGCCCTCCTTTGTACTCACTATAGTTCCATTATATCCTTTCTGAGTACTGGTGCCCAAAACTGTACACAGTACTCCATGTGCGGTCTAACCAGGGATTTGTACAGAGGCAGTATAATGCTCTCATCATGTGTATCTAGAAATCTTTTAATGCACCCCATGATCCTGTTTGCCTTGACAGCCGCTGCCTGGCACTGGCTGCTCCAGGTAAGTTTATCATTAACAAGGATCCCAAATTCTTCTCATGTCAAATTTACCCAGTGGTTTCTCATTCAGTGTGTAATGGTGATATTGATTCCTTCTTCCCATGTGTATAACCTCACATTTATCATTGTTAAACCGCGTCTGTCACCTTTCGACCCAGGTTTCCACCTATCCAGATCCATCTGTAGCAGAATACATTCAGCACTTGTATTGACTGCTTTACATACTGTAGTTTTGTATCATCTGCAAATATCGATATTTTACTGTGTAAACCTTCTACCAGATCATTAATAAATATCTTGAAGCTAATAGGTCCCAACACCGACCCCTGCGGTACCCCACTGATCACAGTGACCCAGTTAGAGAAAATACCATTTATAACCACCCTCTGCTTTCTATCACTAAGCCAGTTACCCATTTACACACATTTTCCCCCAGACCCAGCATTCTCATTTTGTGCACCAACCTCTTGTGTGGCACGGTATCAAACGCTTAGGAAAAATCAAGACATACCACATCCATTGACCCTCTTTGGTCCAGTCTAAAGCTTACCTCTTCAAAAAACTGATTAGATTGGTTGGACAAGAGCAATTCCTCATAAACCCATGCTGATATGGAGTTAGACAGTTATTCACATGGAGATAATCCAGAATAACATCCCTCAGAAACCCTTCAAATATTTTACCAACAATAGAGGTCAGGCTTACTGACCTATAATTTTCAGGTTCACTTTTAGAGCCCTTTTTGAATATTGGTATCACATATGCTATGCACTAGTCCTGTTGAACAGACCCGGTCTCTATAGAGTCCCTAAATTTAAGAAAAAATGGCTTGTCTATTACATTACTTAGTTCTCTTAATACTCGTGGGTAGAGTTGAGCGAAACGGGTCGAAAAAATTCAAAAGTCGCCGACTTTTGGCAAAGTCGGGTTTCATGAAACGAAACCCGACCCTAGGATGAGGTCAGCCACGAGGTCGGCGACTTGCGCGCCAAAGTCGCGTTTCAAAAGTTTGTTTTGCGCTCTTTTTCAGCCAATCAGGATCCACGGACACTGTGGGCAACGTGATGACCTAGGCACGGGTCACCACCATCTTTCAGAAGGGCATGCAAGTGATTGGCTTGCTTTGGTGGGCGTCACAGGGGGTATAAAAGGGCGTGCACGCCGACCGCCATCTTACTTCTGCCGATCTTAGTATAGGGAGAGGTTGCTGCTGATTCTGTAGGGAGAGCGTTAGGCAGGGAAGAAGACAAAAAAACTGCTTCTGCTGCTAGCGATTTGGCCTGCACAACACACAAGTCACTGTGTGTGCAGTGCAAGGGGAGGCTATATTGTGGTGTATCAGTGGTGTTGGTTGTTGGGCTGCCTTTTAAGGCTTCCTGACACGCTGGCATTGCTGTTTACCCACTGCTCCGCAAACTGCTTTTTTAAAAGCAATCCAATCTCCCTTATCCTCTAGTCACTTTTGTCACAGCTGTGCCATCGAGCCTGTCACATAGCGCTCAGATATCAGTGGGCCTCACACAATCCACAAGTGTCCAGTGTCCAAAAGTGTGCGCAGAGATTCAAAATCTCCATTATCCTCTCGTCACTTTGGTCACAGGCAGCTGTGCCATCGAGCGTGTCACATAGCGCTCAGATATCAGTGGGCCTCACACAATCCACAAGTGTCCAGTGTCCAAAAGTGTGCGCAGAGATTCAAAATCTCCATTATCCTCTCGTCACTTTGGTCACAGGCAGCTGTGCCATCGAGCGTGTCACATAGCGCTCAGATATCAGTGGGCCTCACACAATCCACAAGTGTCCAGTGTCCAAAAGTGTGCGCAGAGATTCAAAATCTCCATTATCCTCTCGTCACTTTGGTCACAGGCAGCTGTGCCATCAAGCGTGTCACATAGCGCTGAGATATCAGTGGGCCTTACACAATCCACAAGTGTCCAGTGTCCAAAAGTGTGCGCAGAGATTCAAAATCTCCATTATCCTCTCGTCACTTTGGTCACAGGCAGCTGTGCCATCGAGCATGTCACATAGCGCTCAGATATCAGTGGGCCTCACACAATCCACAAGTGTCCAGTGTCCAAAAGTGTGCGCAGAGATTCAAAATCTCCATTATCCTCTCGTCACTTTGGTCACAGGCAGCTGTGCCATCGAGCCTGTCACATAGCGCTCAGATATCAGTGGGCCTCACACAATCCACAAGTGTCCAGTGTCCAAAAGTGTGCGCAGAGATTCAAAATCTCCATTATCCTCTCGTCACTTTGGTCACAGGCAGCTGTGCCATCGAGCGTGTCACATAGCGCTCAGATATCAGTGGGCCTCACACAATCCACAAGTGTCCAGTGTCCAAAAGTGTGCGCAGAGATTCAAAATCTCCATTATCCTCTCGTCACTTTGGTCACAGCTGTGCCATCGAGCCTGTCACATAGCGCTCAGATATCAGTGGGCCTCACACAATCCACAAGTGTCCAGTGTCCAAAAGTGTGCGCAGAGATTCAAAATCTCCATTATCCTCTCGTCACTTTTGTCACAGGCAGCTGTGCCATCGAGCCTGTCACATAGCGCTCAGATATCAGTGGGCCTCACACAATCCACAACTGTCCAGTGTCCAAAAGTGTGCGCAGAGATTCAAAATCTCCATTATCCTCTCGTCACTTTGGTCACAGGCAGCTGTGCCATCGAGCGTGTCACATAGCGCTCAGATATCAGTGGGCCTCACACAATCCACAAGTGTCCAGTGTCCAAAAGTGTGCACAGAGATTCAAAATCTCCATTATCCTCTCGTCACTTTGGTCACAGCTGTGCCATCGAGCCTGTCACATAGCGCTCAGATATCAGTGGGCATCACACAATCCACAAGTGTCCAGTGTCCAAAAGTGTGCTCAGAGATTCAAAATCTCCATTATCCTCTCGTCACTTTTGTCACAGGCAGCTGTGCCATCGAGCCTGTCACATAGCGCTCAGATATCAGTGGGCCTCACACAATCCACAAGTGTCCAGTGTCCAAAAGTGTGCGCAGAGATTCAAAATCTCCATTATCCTCTCGTCACTTTGGTCACAGGCAGCTGTGCCATTGAGCGTGTCACATAGCGCTCAGATATCAGTGGGCCTCACACAATCCACAAGTGTCCAGTGTCCAAAATTGTGCGCAGAGATTCAAAATCTCCATTATCCTCTCGTCACTTTGGTCACAGGCAGCTGTGCCATCGAGCCTGTCACATAGCGCTCAGATATCAGTGGGCCTCACACAATCCACAAGTGTCCAGTGTCCAAAAGTGTGCGCAGAGATTCAAAATCTCCATTATCCTCTCGTCACTTTGGTCACAGGCAGCTGTGCCATCGAGCGTGTCACATAGCGCTCAGATATCAGTGGGCCTCACACAATCCACAAGTGTCCAGTGTCCAAAAGTGTGCGCAGAGATTCAAAATCTCCATTATCCTCTCGTCACTTTGGTCACAGGCAGCTGTGCCATCGAGCGTGTCACATAGCGCTCAGATATCAGTGGGCCTCACACAATCCACAAGTGTCCAGTGTCCAAAAGTGTGCGCAGAGATTCAAAATCTCCATTATCCTCTCGTCACTTTGGTCACAGCTGTGCCATCGAGCCTGTCACATAGCGCTCAGATATCAGTGGGCCTCACACAATCCACAAGTGTCCAGTGTCCAAAAGTGTGCGCAGAGATTCAAAATCTCCATTATCCTCTCGTCACTTTTGTCACAGGCAGCTGTGCCATCGAGCCTGTCACATAGCGCTCAGATATCAGTGGGCCTCACACAATCCACAACTGTCCAGTGTCCAAAAGTGTGCGCAGAGATTCAAAATCTCCATTATCCTCTCGTCACTTTGGTCACAGCTGTGCCATCGAGCCTGTCACATAGCGCTCAGATATCAGTGGGCATCACACAATCCACAAGTGTCCAGTGTCCAAAAGTGTGTGCAGAGATTCAAAATCTCCATTATCCTCTCGTCACTTTTGTCACAGGCAGCTGTGCCATCGAGCCTGTCACATAGCGCTCAGATATCAGTGGGCCTCACACAATCCACAAGTGTCCAGTGTCCAAAAGTGTGCGCAGAGATTCAAAATCTCCATTATCCTCTCGTCACTTTGGTCACAGGCAGCTGTGCCATCGAGCGTGTCACATAGCGCTCAGATATCAGTGGGCCTCACACAATCCACAAGTGTCCAGTGTCCAAAAGTGTGCGCAGAGATTCAAAATCTCCATTATCCTCTCGTCACTTTGGTCACAGGCAGCTGTGCCATCGAGCGTGTCACATAGCGCTCAGATATCAGTGGGCCTCACACAATCCACAAGTGTCCAGTGTCCAAAATTGTGCGCAGAGATTCAAAATCTCCATTATCCTCTCGTCACTTTGGTCACAGGCAGCTGTGCCATCGAGCCTGTCACATAGCGCTCAGATATCAGTGGGCCTCACACAATCCACAAGTGTCCAGTGTCCAAAAGTGTGCGCAGAGATTCAAAATCTCCATTATCCTCTCGTCACTTTGATCACAGGCAGCTGTGCCATCGAGCGTGTCACATAGCGCTCAGATATCAGTGGGCCTCACACAATCCACAAGTGTCCAGTGTCCAAAAGTGTGCGCAGAGATTCAAAATCTCCATTATCCTCTCGTCACTTTGGTCACAGGCAGCTGTGCCATCGAGCGTGACACATAGCGCTCAGATATCAGTGGGCCTCACACAATCCACAAGTGTCCAGTGTCCAAAAGTGTGCGCAGAGATTCAAAATCTCCATTATCCTCTCGTCACTTTGGTCACAGGCAGCTGTGCCATCGAGCCTGTCACATAGCGCTCAGATATCAGTGGGCCTCACACAATCCAAAAGTGTCCACTGTCCACAAGTGTGTGCAGAAATTCTAAATCTCCCCTGTCCTATAGACACCTTGTACCTTGTTTTACATTACTATATAGTTTGTTGGATTTTGTCTACATTTCTACCAAAAATGAGGAAGGCTGGTGGAAGAGGCCGTGGAATTGGGCGGGGGTTGGCAGCTGGTAATGGTGGTGTTGGTGGTGGATCTGATGGTAGTGGCAAGAGCAAAATAGGACCGAATGCAGGAGGTGCTGACCCTGCGTCATCGTCTGGCTACATAAGGCCTCGAACGCTTAGTTTTCTAGGAGTTGGCAAACCGCTTTTAAAGGCAGAGCATCAGGAAAAAGTTTTGTCTTACATTGCTGACTCAGCCTCCAGCTCTATCGCCTCCTCTTCTTCAGTTGTAAAAAGTAAAAGCACTGAGTCATCATTTGAGGCTCATGTTCATGAACCACACCTTTCCTTGTGTCCTTCACCCCAACCAAGATTGAAGGATGACGCAGGCCATACTACTGATTACTCCATGGAGCTGTTTTCACATTCCATGCCTGGATTATCAAGTCAAATGGTGAATTACCCAGGCCAAGATGAATCTGACATGGAGTGCACTGATGCACAGCCGCTGATGGATGATTCTGCTGGTACATTCACTCAGAGCACTACATTGTCCTCGCAGTGTACAGAGCCAGATTTTGACCCTGATGAGACTCAGGTGCCCCTTCCCGCACACTATACCACCATACACGGTGACACAGAGAAAGGTGCACATGACATAGAAGAGGAGGTGATGGATGACCCAGTTGTTGACCCAGATTGGCATCCATTGGGGGAAGAGGGTGCTGCTTCCAATAGCTCAGATGAGGAGCATCCACAGCAGACATCGACATCGCAACAGCTGTTATCTGGCAGGCCCGGAGCACTCCAAAGACAGGTTCCAAACATCAAAAGAGTTGCTGGACAGCTTGTCCAGAGGGTCAAAAGATCACAGCGTGCTAGGCCGCAAAATGTCTGCCAAAGTAGGAAGAGTGCAGTGTGGCACTTTTTTGAACAAAATCCTCATGATCAGGCCAAGGTTATCTGTAAGAAGTGCGCAAAGACCTTTAGCCGAGGGAAAAATCTGAAAAATTTGAATACCAGTTGCATGCTTAGACATTTAACCAGCATGCACTTGCAAGCGTGGACACAACACCAAACCTCAAGTGCCACATGTGCAACTGATCACAACGAAGGTAGTCAGCAACGCTACATTGTTTCCCCCACTGTAAGCCCACCGGTTAGCACAGCAGCAAATGTTGAGGTGTCGTTGCAAGACCACAGCAGTCAGGGAATCCCACTGTTATATCAACGAAAGACTGATTCTAGGCCATCAGAAAGAACACCAACTCTATCACCATCATCAACCCTCTCTCAGTCCGCCCTGTCCACCGCTACTTCCACCATATGCAGCTCTCAAGTCCAGCTCACCCTCCCAGACACTATGAGTAGGTCAAGAAAGTACTCAGTCTCTCATCCGCGTACACTGGGTTTGAACGCCCACATTGCCAAACTAATCTCGTTTGAGATGATGCCCTTTCGGTTGGTGGAAAGCACAGCTTTCCGCGAACTCATGGCCTATGCAGTACCACGCTATGACCTACCCAGTCGCCACTTCTTCTCTCACAAAGCCATCCCAGCCCTCCACCATCATGTGAAAGACCGCATTGTCCATGCACTCAAGCAGTCAGTGAGCGGAAAGGTGCACCTCATAACTGATGCATGGTCCAGTCGGCATGGCCAGGGCCGTTACGTGTCCATCACTGCGCACTGGGTTAATGTGGTGGATGCAGGGTCCACAGGGGACAGCGGTGGTGGGACAGTGCTGCCTAGCCCACGGTATAGGAAACAGTTGGCTGTAGGCGTTCGACCCTCCTCCTCCTCCTCCTCCTCCAGAAGCGAAAGCTCGTCCACAGAGCGCAGTCGTACGAGCACTCCATCTGCAGCTGCCACTGTTGCACACGATGTGTCCCCCTATCGAGCAGCTAGTGGAAAGCGTCAGCAGGCTGTGTTGCAGATGATGTGTTTGGGCGACAGACACACCGCCGAGGTGCTGGCCGAGTACTTGAAGCGACAAACTGAGTCATGGCTGGGCAGTGTACATCTTGAGGCAGGCAGGGTAGTTAGTGATAACGGCCGTAATTTTGTGGCAGCCATAGCCCTTTCAAAACTCAGCCACATACCTTGCTTGGCTCACACCTTGAACCTGGTGGTGCAGTGCTTCCTCAAAAATTATCCGGAGTTAACAGCCCTACTCCAGAAGGTGCGAAGACTGTGCGCGCACATCCGCCGGTCGCCTGTACACTCCGTTCGTATGCAGAAGCTGCAGCGATTGCTCCACCTTCCCAACCACCGCCTCATTATCGACATTGCAACAAGGTGGAACTCCACCCTGCACATGGTGGAGCGGCTGTGCGAGCAGAGGCAGGCCATAATGCATTTGTGGGAGGATACACGGCCAGGCACTTTGAGAGCAGACATGGAGTTGACAGGCGTGCAGTGGTCGAAGCTGAAAGACCTTTGTAAAGTCCTTCAGTGTTTTGAGGAATGCACACGGCTGGTAAGCGCAGATGACGCCATCCTAAGCATGAGCATCCCACTTATGCGTCTGCTCATGCAAACTTTGACGCACCTTAAGGAGCAGGCGTCTACAGCCAATGTTGATGAGGAGGAAGAGGAGGAGGGAATCCTTGATGACATTCAGCCATTGTCTGCTCAGGGACCTCTCCTGGACGAGGTGGAGGAAGAAGAGGAGGATGATGGGGATGATTACTTAGGGGAGGAGGATGCATCTCGTGGGGCAAGTGAAAATGTTGGTGTGGCAAGGTCTGGTACAGGGTTTGTGCGTGACTGGAGGGATGTGGATTTGCCAGAAAGTGCTCCTCCACCCAGCACTCGCAGTGCATCATTGACACCGGGAACATTGGCCCACATGTCAGAATATGCCTTGCGGATCCTAAAAAGGGACCCCCGCATTGCCAAAATGATGAACGATGACGACTACTGGTTGGCCAGCATCCTGGATCCACGCTATAAAGGCAAATTACAAAACATCATGCCACAGGAGAATTTTGACCTAATATTGGCTAATAAACAAGCAACTCTGGTAAATCGGTTGCTTGAGGCATTCCCAGCACACAGCAGCGGTGATGGTTCTCACACGAGCCGTACGGGCCGGGGGCAGCTTGGCAGAGGTGTTCGTGGTGCACACAGCAGAAGTGGCGTTGGAGACAGGGGTTTCATGACAATGTTGTGGACTGATTTTTCAAATACCGCTCACACAACTGGTAATACTGCATCGATGGAAAGTGACAGGAGACAGCAGTTGTCAACTATGGTTACAAACTACTTTTCCTCCCATATCGATGTTCTCCCACACAGGTCATTGCTCTTTGACTATTGGGCCGCTAAACTGGACACCTGGCCTGAATTGGCCCAATATGCCTTACAGGAGCTCGCTTGCCCAGCTGCAAGTGTGCTATCGGAAAGAGTCTTCAGTGCAGCTGGATCAATCCTTACTGAAAAAAGGACCCGTCTGTCAATCCAAAATGTGGATGATTTAACCTTCATTAAAATGAACCACGCATGGGTTTCCAAGGATTTTGTCCCACCTTCCCCTGATGACACATAGGGTGACAGAAAAATGGCTTGCTTTGGTCCACCTCTTCCTGGTACTTCACCTATTTCGCCTTTTGCATCAGCTGAATGTCCAACATCAACATATGCCACTTTCTAAAACTCCCTAACTGTGCTGCCTCTCCCCCATGGCCGGGGTCACCACCTACCGCACGACACCGTGCGAGTGCCGTTGCCCTGGACAGGTGGGTAGGCCGACTCTTGGGCGCGGGCACTGGCACAGGGTCCCTCATAGTGCAATCAAGTGTCTCTGATGGTGGTGGTGCACACCCCCGTCAGACACACCGCTGTACTATGAGGGGCCCAGTGCCAGTACCGACGCCCACGAGTGGGCCCCCTTGCTTGGGCAGGGCCCCAGCATTTGCAATCTTTACCTCTCCCTGCTCCTCCGCTGTGTAATCTGGGCCGTCAAATCCATACTGTGCCTGACACCGTCTGAGCCTGCCTCCTGAGACATATATTTTGAATGTGTACGCTATCCATACATGTTATCCGGGGATACGGTACCCTTTCTAACCTTTGTGCAATCACGTGCAATCCATACTGTGCCTGACACCGTCTGAGCCTGCCTCCTGAGACATATATTTTGAATGTGTATGCTATCCATACATGTTATCCAGGGATACGGTACCCTTTCTAACCTTTGTGCAATCACGTGCAATCCATACTGGGCCTAACACCATCTGAGCCTGCCTCCTGAGACATATATTTTGAATGTGTACGCTATCCATACATGTTATCCGGGGATACGGTACCCTTTCTAACCTTTGTGCAATCACGTGCAATCCATACTGGGCCTAACACCGTCTGAGCCTGCCTCCTGAGACATATATTTTGAATGTGTACGCTATCCATACATGTTATCCGGGGATACGGTACCCTTTCTAACCTTTGTGCAATCACGTGCAATCCATACTGGGCCTGACACCGTCTGAGCCTGCCTCCTGAGACATATATTTTGAATGTGTACGCTATCCATACATGTTATCTAGGGATACAGTACCCTTTCTAACCTTTGTGCAATCACGTGCAATCCATACTGGGCCTGACACCGTCTGAGCCTGCCTCCTGAGACATATATTTTGAATGTGTACGCTATCCATACATGTTATCCAGGGATGCGGTATCCTTTCTAACCTTTGTGCAATCACGTGCAATCCATACTGGGCCTGACACCGTCTGAGCCTGCCTCCTGAGACATATATTTTGAATGTGTACGCTATCCATACATGTTATCCAGGGATACGGTACCCTTTCTAACCTTTGTGCAATCACGTGCAATCCATACTGGGCCTAACACCGTCTGAGCCTGCCTCCTGAGACATATATTTTGAATGTGTACGCTATCCATACATGTTATCCAGGGATACGGTACCCTTTCTAACCTTTGTGCAATCACGTGCAATCCATACTGGGCCTAACACCGTCTGAGCCTGCCTCCTGAGACATATATTTTGAATGTGTACGCTATCCATACATGTTATCCGGGGATACGGTACCCTTTCTAACCTTTGTGCAATCACGTGCAATCCATACTGGGCCTGACACCGTCTGAGCCTTCCTCCTGAGACATATATTTTGAATGTGTACGCTATCCATACATGTTATCCAGGGATACGGTACCCTTTCTAACCTTTGTGCAATCACGTGCAATCCATACTGGGCCTGACACCGTCTGAGCCTGCCTCCTGAGACATATATTTTGAATGTGTACGCTATCCATACATGTTATCCAGGGATACGGTACCCTTTCTAACCTTTGTGCAATCACGTGCAATCCATACTGGGCCTAACACCGTCTGAGCCTGCCTCCTGAGACATATATTTTGAATGTGTACGCTATCCATACATGTTATCCGGGGATACGGTACCCTTTCTAACCTTTGTGCAATCACGTGCAATCCATACTGTGCCTGACACCGTCTGAGCCTGCCTCCTGAGACATATATTTTGAATGTGTACGCTATCCATACATGTTATCCGGGGATACGGTACCCTTTCTAACCTTTGTGCAATCACGTGCAATCCATACTGGGCCTGACACCGTCTGAGCCTTCCTCCTGAGACATATATTTTGAATGTGTACGCTATCCATACATGTTATCCAGGGATACGGTACCCTTTCTAACCTTTGTGCAATCACGTGCAATCCATACTGGGCCTGACACCGTCTGAGCCTGCCTCCTGAGACATATATTTTGAATGTGTACGCTATCCATACATGTTATCCAGGGATACGGTACCCTTTCTAACCTTTGTGCAATCACGTGCAATCCATACTGGGCCTAACACCGTCTGAGCCTGCCTCCTGAGACATATATTTTGAATGTGTACGCTATCCATACATGTTATCCAGGGATACGGTACCCTTTCTAACCTTTGTGCAATCACGTGCAATCCATACTGGGCCTAACACTGTCTGAGCCTGCCTCCTGAGACATATATTTTGAATGTGTACGCTATCCATACATGTTATCCGGGGATACGGTACCCTTTCTAACCTTTGTGCAATCACGTGCAATCCATACTGGGCCTAACACCGACTGAGCCTGCCTCCTGAGACATATATTTTGAATGTGTACGCTATCCATACATGTTATCCGGGGATACGGTACCCTTTCTAACCTTTGTGCAATCACGTGCAATCCATACTGTGCCTGACACCGTCTGAGCCTGCCTCCTGAGACATATATTTTGAATGTGTACGCTATCCATACATGTTATCCAGGGATACGGTACCCTTTCTAACCTTTGTGCAATCACGTGCAATCCATACTGGGCCTGACACCGTCTGAGCCTGCCTCCTGACACATATATTTTGAATGTGTACGCTATCCATACATGTTATCCAGGGATACGGTACCCTTTCTAACCTCTGTGCAATCACGTGCAATCCATACTGGGCGTGAGAACAGCTGGCGAGCTGTTAAGCAAGCTACAGCACCTGTCCAGACAAGTACAGGGATTCCCTAGCGAGGAGACTTATTTGATTGTTTTCAATGTTGGGACAGCAATTTTTGGGGAGCACTATACTCTGGAGAATGATAGATGGGGCCCACCATACACTGGAACATTCCAAAGGTGGACATCAGACACTGGAGCAGCATTTACAGGGCCCATTATACACTAGAGCATTATAAATGGGGCCCATTATGTTTGGAGCATTATTTGGGCCCATAAGACAGTGGAGCTTCATCCATGGGGACCAACATATACTGTAGCATTATGTGGAGCTCATCATATACTGTTTCAAACATTATATGGGACCAATGATTCTGTATGGAGAAATAGATGGGCCTCGTCATGAGATGTAAAAAGTGAGGTATTTTTCATTGTACTATACCGCTATTTATCTGCCGTATCGGAGCATGATGAGTTGTGGTATGTGTTAAAGGGGCGCTCTTTCACCCAGGGCACATGAAAACCTGCAGCCAGCCCTCCCCCCCCACAACTTTAGCCAAATAACCCCCATTTTTCAGTGCGTAACTTGTATTATGAAGTTAATTAAGGTTGACAAGCTTAAGTAAGAAGAATTGATGCTTTTGGCATTCAAATGGGCACTGTAGGTGTGTTTCCTGTCCTCCTCTCACTGCCGACTTTTATTCCCCATTGACTTACATTGGGTTTCGTGTTTCGGGACGACCCCGACTTTTCCCTATAATCGGACGATCTTGCTCGACCCGACTTTTGGAAAAGTCGGGTTTCACGAAACGAAACGCGACCCTAAAAAACCAAAAGTCGCTCAACTCTACTCGTGGGTGTATGCCATCCGGACCCGGAGATTTATATATTTTAATCTTATTTAGCCAGTTTCGCACCTCTTCTTGGGTTAGATTTGTGACCCTTAATATAGGATTTTCTTTGTCTCTCGGCATTTCACCAAGCATTTCATTTTCCACCGTGAATACCGTGAAGAAGAAGGTGTTTATTATATTAGTTTTTCCTCATCATCTACAACCATTCTTTTCTCACAATTTTTTAAGGGGCCTACATTTTCACTATTGATTCTTTTACTGATATAGCTTAAGAACAGATTGGGATTAGTTTTACTCTCCTTAATGCTTTTCCGTTTCCTTTTTGGCAGCATTAATTATTTATTTTGATAAATTATTTTTCTCCCTATAGTTTTTTAGAGCTTCAATGGTGCCATCCTGCTTTAGTAGTTTAAATGCTTTCTTTTTACTGTTAATTACCCCTCTTACTACTTTGTTTAGCCACATTTCGTGGTCCCGGTGCCTTCACAGCATCTCGATGGTTCCGGCTTCCAGCAGCTCGTCTGGTGCGATCACGTGGCGCTGCTCATTAAGGTAATGAATATGCAGACGTCTCCACTCCCATAGGCGTGGAGTGCATAGTCATTACCTTAATGAGCGGCGCCACATGCTGCTGGAAGACAGAACCATTGAGATGCTGCGAAGGCACCGGGACCACCAAGATGCTGCAAGGGCATGCTGGAGGCTGCGTAAAATAGGGGATAAGGAGCCATGCATACCGGGACGGGATGGGGGAGACATGCATAGCAGGACAGAGACCGGGGAGCTATGCATAGATTAACAGGCATTGGGGAGATGGGGGAGCCATGCATACCAGGACAGGGACGGGGGAGCAATGCATGCCAGGAAAGGGATGAGGGGACAATGCATATCCGGCTTATACTCGAGTCAATAAGCTTACTCAGTTTTCCATGGCAAAATTAGGTGCCTCCGCTTATACTCTGGTTGGCTTATACTCGAGTATATACGGTACATGGATTAGTTATAATCATAGTATAATATCACATTGTTACACAAAATTGCTTTAGTTATGGTCAACAATTTAGGCATAATGTAAAAGCTCTGAGATTCAGAGAAGAATGAAGCTGTTAGATACCACTTCACGTAATGGTGGGTAGAGTGGAAAAGGATTTGTCATTCCAATATGTAAATCTCTATTATCATTTTCTATTCTACATACAATAGTCTTAATTTGAATAAGCATCTTATTATGCCTTGTTAGTCTACAATATTTCCAGAAAATCCACAGAACTAAAACTGATGTAAGGGCCCATTTATTTAGACACGTCGGCAATCGTCAATGACCAATCCTTGGAATGCTCGTTTCGAGATTATTTGCTAGCGTAAAATGAATGCACAAAACACTATAAAAATAGTATAGATATTAGATATTATATAGAGCCAACATATTCTTCAGCAGTTTACAATTAAGCAGGGACATATACAAACAAAAATGACTTTACAAAGTATCACATACTGTAGTTCAACAGTTGCAGGAGGAGTGAGGGTCCTGCTTGCAACCTTACAATCTGTAATGAAACTTGTGGAACACAAAAGGTAAAAAGTGATTCTCATGTATGGTCCAACCATCATTATACTAAATAAGGCATTTCTAATAAACCAGCATGATCCAGTCATCATCAGCCATTATCTGCCTAAGTACAATCACCAAGTGCTATTTGGTGCATGGAGGATATGGAGACATTTGAGTAGAAGGGGCCAGATTCTGAGGAAAATATAGACAGGAAAGAGTTAGATTAGTGAAGTGAGGCAATAGGCTTATCTGAAGAGATGTGTTTTTACAGCACACTTTATTATTATGGATTATTATGGATTATGGATGATGTTAGTCTTAGATCAGTTGCAGAATGAATAGCATGGGTAGGATGATAGACTGCAGATTGTGGGTGAGATAAGTGTATTTTGTACTCTGCAGCAAATGATCAACTAGTGTAATAACTGGCAAAAGGTGGATGCGTCAGTGAAACGGCTGAAAGCAAATACGACCCTGACTGCCACATTCAACATAGATTGAAGAATAGAAAGTTTGATAAGAAGGAGATCTATCTTCTGCGCAGGATAGCGATGGAGGACACTGTGTAGATGACGTAGGATGCATAATCAACAAAAAGCAGAGAATGAGGACGGCAAGTCTAAGAAGAGAGGAGGCGCCACAAGAAGACCGGACTGGACAGCCCCATTGGTGATTATAATAAAAGGTCTTATTTTTGCCATAAAGAATGAATTGGAGTCATATATACAGCATTTTAGAATGCTGTCACATGGGGCTGAAAGGTGGTGGCCGTATTGGAAAAAACTGGTGACAGGTTACCATTAAAATCAGTATACATGGGTGTGCCAGACTCTATAGATAATCGTGGACCCCCAAAATGAACCACCATGATTTATTTGATTCCACAAATATTCCTCAGTCAAAAGTTAATACAAAATACAATCAACTAAACAGAATAGCGTCAATTTTTGTACAAGTGTAAGAGTGTCTAAATTAAAGAAAACTGAACCTCACTAATATAATGATGCAGTTTAATGTCACTTTCAATGTAGAACACATGATAATTCTGACTTGTAATTGAATAATATGATAACAATAAGTAAATATGCTATAAATAAAAGATCTCGGCATCAGTGCAGCTTTGTCGGTAATTGTTTGTAAATTCAATACCATTCAAGACAATGGATTTATCTCAGCACACACCCCATAATAATGTATCAAAAGGTCAATAGTTCAGTAAGAAAAGGAAACATAACTTGATTGGACGGTAATTAAAATAATCATTTCTTATCCTACTAGATATGTCCAGTCATATTAACACATTTCCAGATTTCGTACTCGGTGGACTAGTCAAGATTAAAGGATTTGCTAATATGGTTGAATTGAGTATACTTCCATACTGACTAAGCAGATTTGAGAGCAAATGAGTTCATTTAGCATTGACAGTGAAAGACTGATTTTGCACGGAATGAGTTACCTAAGGTATTCATCATTTTCCTTGGCTACTGTGCACAAGATGGAGATATGCTTCTTTCAATTTCTGATTGTAATAGGACTTCTTACTGAGCACCTTTATTTTACAGCCATGATTACAGAATAGCACTCTTTTAATTTAGACGTTTTACCCTCATGGCTAGACCTTCTAGAACAACCTCTTTAAAATCACTTTGGCTATCTTAAAAGCTTCTGTATGGTATAATGATTCATTACATGACTTGCTCAAATCAACGACATTGCCTTAAATTATAATGCAGAAAAATTGCTAATTACTAAAATGAAAGTTCAGCGACGCATAACTGGCTCTGATTTACTACAGAAATTTACCAGAATGGACAGAAAAGAATGTTAGACTTCAACTTAATCTGGGATAATTATGGAAATATTTCTACATTTTAAAGTAACAGGAAAAGGTATCATGCGCTTCTTATGATTTTATAGTATGATCTTACCAAGGTACAATTCTCCACATTATTTCTTATAATAGATGCGGTGCTTTTCCTGGAAGCAGTACACTTGCCCTGTGGTTAACAGAACAAGAGTGCTCCTGATTATAATAGTTCTGCATTTCTTAAGTACATTTGTTCTAGCACTGGTGCACTTTCTGATCACTTAGTGTCACACAATGTCAAATGGACAATGAAAAATATAACATGATCAAAAAAATATCAGTCAAAACATGGATATATTTAATTAAAGGGGGTTTTACACATAGCGATATCGCTAGCAATATCGCTAAAGCATCACCGATTTTGTGACGCAGCAGCGATATTGCTAGCGATATCGCTATGTGTGATACTTACCTCCGACCGGCTCCCCCGCTGTCTGTCGCTGGTCACGCGAGATCGTGCAGGTCCATTTCTCGTCGGGCGCTTCCTGCTGGCGCCGACGAGCCATGCGTTGACGCGTGCAGGAGGATCGCTGCATCTGAAAGGTAAGTAACGACTGCTGCTGCGTCGCACCAGCGATCCTGACCGGGTCGTATCGTGGTCGGGATCGCTGGTGCATCGCTAAATGTAAAGGGGCCTTTAGTCCCTAGCAATGCACTCACTTCAGCTCCCTTGCTTCCAATAACTCTGGATTATGACTGATCATGAAGATGCAATTGGCAGTTGGTAAGTAATTAATTGTTTTCAGGTAGGCTGTATTTTTCTGCAAAAACAATTAAGTAATGAGACAGAAAGTGAGGGTAGTCACAGCATCTCATAACATTACCTCTGTAGAGGTAAATCATACATTTCCCTACACAGCGACAGCACCATCTTTTTTTTACTTAATCTTTGTATATGTGCATGTACTATAGTGTGAGTGTGTTAATATACTCACCTACTACTGCCGTCTCTGGGATTAAGCACTGTTTATCTCTTCATCTCAGTGATGTCACCGTTATTGAGACTCTCCGGGTCACACTGCATTCTGCATGGTCCAAAAGAGGCTTTTACAGAACGAGGCTCCATAAGCTTTCTTTGTAAATGAAACTTCCAGCTCATGCACAGAGCGTAGTGTGAGCTATATAGTCTGAATAATGTTGACGTTGTTGAGTAGTAGAGCTGAATGGCATTGGACCCCTGAGAAGGTGATATGTGAGTATATTAACACACTGACATTACACTACAAACATATATACAAAGATTTAGCAAAAAAATCTTCATGGTAATGCATCTTTAAGGCAGACCTACTGTACATGGTCTGTCAAGGTAAATATTGTACAGCAGATGCTTTTCTATTTTACTTACCCATAGGACTTTTTTTGTTTGTGTAGGTGCAGTCTTACTGGTATTATACGGTAGCTGCCTTATCTCAGAGCTCTGTTGTGGATTGCTTCTTCTCAGGGTTGCTGCAAATTCTTCTGTGAGAACACCATGATGCTCCATGATAAACCATTTCAGGGCTCTGAAATCCAGGGCCAGATGTAGCATGACACAATAGTGAATGCAGACCAAGAATGCGAGGTCACTGAAGCAATATTTGGTTGGAGTTGCGCTCTTAAATGCTGGATGGGAGCGGACACTTTGAATTTGGTGCACTCCTGCCAGTATTCTGCTGGTATGGCATTAAAAGTTCTTCATCTCCTAGAATTGAGCAAGAGGATGATCCAAAGCTTGCTCCCACTATAGTAGAGCTCCAACTTAGGAGGGATAAGGGGAATGGCAGTATATAGGTGTGTAAACTGATCTAAGTTTCCTTTGTCTATCTTTTGCTGGATAGATCGAGTTTTAACCCTCCGTCAGGAACAATGGATCTGACAGGCGCAGCTCTTCTACTTTCATTTCTCTCTTCTCACCAGATTTTCAGGAAACCCCCTCCCTCTAGATAGTCTCCTGGCTCTAGCTGCTGTGTGAAACCTGATACCACAGTTGGTCTGCAGAGCTTCAGGAAGGAAGATATAGCTGTGCTGGCTTCTCAGGCTCATTGGTCCCGAACACATCACACTTTATAAGGTTGGTATGTAATGTTTTTAGTCATTACTATTGTTTCTTTAGCTTGTTTTATGAATGGATAGAGAAAGGTTTGTGGATATTTCATATAAATAAGGTAGACTTTCTTACAAATGAAAGTGTGCTTCTCAGGCACATTGTTCCCTAATGCATATTCTCTCTCTTGCTTCAGATTATCTTCTGAAATGGAGAAGAAAATGTATGATCTTTCAAAACCCCATCATGTTGAGGAAGTGGGAAACATGCTGTTAGATGATGATGATGATGATGATGATGATGATGCAGACCCCACAATGAATGAGGATTTTGAAGAAAGTGAGATTGATTCTCATGATGAGGTGGAAGTCTGTGAACTAAATTCTGAAACAGAGCAAGATGGTGACAGTGATGAGGAGGAAGAAGATATAGAATCTTATTATATGGGAAATGATAAAAAAACCAAATGGAACAAGAATCCACCCATAAAAAAACGTATGGAACCTCATAACATTATCACTCACCTTCCTGCAGTTATGGGACCAGCACGTAATGCAAAAAATGCAGCTGAATGCTGGAATACTTTTTTCACAGATGACATTCTGGACTCTATTGTCATATACACTAATCAATATATAGACAATATAAAGCACAAGTTCATCTGTGACAGAATCCTGAAGCCCACGGATTAAATCGAACTGCGTGCATTTTATTGGATTATTATACCTTGCAGGAGCTTATAGGGCAAATCGGCAAAGTTTGGAGGAACTTTGGGGTATAGAAAGTGATGGAATTGAAAAATTTAGCCTTGTTATGTCTCTAAAAAGATTCAAGATTCTAATTCGTTGCCTTCGGTTTGATGACAGAACTACCCGAACCGAACATAAAACATATGACCGGCTTGCTCCAATTCGCGATGTATTCCAAAAATTTGTGGAAAACTGTAAGATAAACTATCGCCCTGGGGCAAATGTCACAATTGACGAAATGCTCCCTGGTTTTCGTTGCAGATGCGCATTTCGTCAATACATACCATCAAAACCTAGCAAATACGGAATAAAAATGTATGCCCTTGTTGATGCCAGTAAGACCTACACATACAACATTGAAATTTATGCTGGAAAACAGCCAGATGGTCCTTACTGTGTCAGCAACAAACCCACTGATGTTGTGAAAAGAATGTCTGAGCCCTTATTTGGATCAGGTCGCAATATAACTGCTGATAATTGGTTTTCAAATTGTGATCTTATTGATTATCTAAAAACGCAGAAGCTTTCATATGTCGGAACTGTAAGAAAAAATAAAAAAGAATTGCCGCCACAGCTTGTTACAGTGACAGGGAGAAAACAGTACAGCAGTATGTTTGCATTCCATGATGGAAAGGTTTTGGCTTCCTATGTACCACGCGAAAAAAAAATGTACTTCTTCTCTCAACGCTTCATAATGATGATGCCATCGATCCTAAATCTGAAGCACAAAAAAACTCAGAGATTATTACATTTTATAATGAAACCAAAGGGGGTGTTGATACAGCTGATCAGATGTGCTCAACTTTCAGCATCACCAGAAACACCAAGCGCTGGCCAACGGTCATATTTTTTGTTATGCTAAATTTGGGCGGTATAAATTCACAAATCATTTACCTTGAAAACCAGCTTGAACCACTCCGTAGACGATTGTACCTGAAAAAATCGGCCCATGAACTAATGCTTGGAGACCTACGCAGGAGAAGTATGAAAACCATCGGTATCCCCTCTGGGCTTCAAGTTAGGCTCAAAAGATTCCGCCCAGATATTGATACTGAAAATCCAACACCTGTACCACCTCCCAAAAGAAGGAGATGCACCACCTGCACCATGGAAAGCGGGAACAGAAGGCTTTCTAATTATGAATGTCTCAAATGTCATCATGCAATCTGCCTGACACATGCAAAAATGTATTGCAATTCTTGCTCTTTGCTTTGCAAATGTGTTTTTTCTGGGGAACCTTCAGGATCTAATTCAGATTACTTCTGTGTGTAATATTATTCTAGGTGCCTAGAAAATGTTTTTGTGCCAAAATTTTCTCTTTTTAATAACCGTTACTTGATATCATTGGGGGCTATTTGGTGGGAGTTTTGAAATTTGTGTATATCAAAGTTATTTTATGTTGAGTAAATGGGTTTGTTTTGCACCTGATAATGTGTAGTCTCTTTTATTACATCCCTATGAAGGTCTCTGATCACTTTTAGATCACTGAAATTGAGACAATTTGATATTCTAGGCATTTTTCTAGCCTGCGCTTGACAGGCACATTGTTCCATTACGAGTTAGTGCGAATATTGTTCCTGACGGAGGGTTAATCCAAAAGTAAAAATAAGTACTGTGGTATATGCTAAACTAGATTACTTAATGCTTTTGAAACAAAGATTGTGTTGTGTTTGCATAGAAAACACTGTTTCGGAAAAGTCCTCAGTTCTTTTGCATGATATTAAAATCTTAATTCCAAAGTTAAGAATTCCCTAAAGGAGAGAAAATTCCTTGGGGGTCCTGTAATCCTTCAGGATCTAACAAACATGATACGTCTTGACATTTTAGTTGGATAGTTAGGTTTTTGAAAGTGAAGAAGTGTAAACATAGAATCTTTCCTGTTCACTGAAGTATTCTATCCCTTGTTTGAAAAGAATGGAAGAAACCTAAAAAAGTGTCATTTTCAAGTGAAGTCAAAGTAAATATATGTCACGAGGCTGTCACATCCCCCTGGAAGACCTGGAGTTAGATGGTCATGTTGAGTAATGAATCGCAGATCTTCATTAGAGATGGTGTGATTTCTGTCCCATTTTAATTGGATTTAGTTATTTCTGGTGCTGAAGAGGTTAATGACCCTTTCTATGCTGGTCAGAAACTTGCAGCTCTATTTCAGCTGCTTTTGATCTGGTCATTACCTCTTCCTATATAAACTGATCAGACCCTCTTGTTCCTCTCTGAAAGATTTGTCTTCTTGTGCTGTGTGCTATAGCTAAGTGGTTGGAGTAGAGATATTGTAGAAGTGCCCTGTTCCCATTTAGTTTATTTCTACCTGTCCCTATCTTCCTCCCTATCGTTGGTTATTGCTTTAGGCTTTATATTTTCTGTTATCCCTGTTTTATCTTTGTCGCATGCCTCAATCAGTGGAGGATGGCACTAATCAGTGATTAACAGGAGCATAGTAAGGTTGGAGACTCGGGCCTCTTTACCTTCAAGAGTACCCCGAGGACAGGAATAATTAGGTTCCCTGCTTTTTGAGGCCCCCCTTCCTTTCTGAAGACCATCACAGAGTGACCATATCCCTATGAATATGACTTTTGAGAAATTTAGGAAACAGTTCTGAAAATAGATTCAGCAGTGTCCAAAGTATCGAGAAAATAAGCATTCCCCTTCGATATGGGATTCCTGAAGGACCCAGTAGACCTTAAACCTGATAGCTTTCTAAAAAATGCTTGAGAATATGCAGCCTCTTCCTTCAAACCTAATATTGCTTCTACGTGCACAACTAGATCCCTAAATAAATGGTTAGGATAATTAGATTTCCAGCTGTATACAGCGTGCCTCAGAAAACACATTTTCATTGTCCTAGCTACTATCCAGGAAGTGACAGACTTTTTAGCTAACACATCACTTGATCAGTCGATCAGTTGATTTAGTTAACACATCTGTTAGATTTTCAGCCTGATCTTGTGCAATATCCAGCTTTGCACACAGGGCACTCTGAATGAAAACTTGTCCATATGATTTCCAAATCTGAACTATGTTCTATTTCCTGCCTGGGTGAACATTTATTTTGCTCTGTCCTGGATGATTTTCTATCCAAAGTAACAGTAACTTTCCTCTCAACTCTCCAGATCACATCTCACCATCTTTGTACTTGACTTGATCCCATCCCACCTCATCCCAAACATGGTTAAAGTCTTGATCCCAACCCTAGCCCATGTCTTTAACCTATCTATCACTAATAACTGGTGTCTTCCCCTAATGCTTTAAACCTGCTTTGTTCACACCCATGCTCAAAATGCCCTCCCTTTACTCATCCTCTGTATCTAGCTATCACCCCATATCACTTCTCACTTATGCTTCAAATCTACTGGAACAGCATGCCCCTCTTGAATTCTCCTCCCACCTGTGCTTCTGCTCTCTCTTTGAGTGGTTACAATCTGACTTCCGACAGCATCATTCAACCAAAACAGCCCTCACTGAAGTTACCAATGACCTACTAATGGCCAAAGTAAAGTGACACTACTCTGTCATCCTCCTCCTTGACCTATCCTCTGCCATCAACACAATTGACCATTCTCTCTTACTACAGATGCTATCATCTCTTGGCATCACAGACTTGGCCCTATCTTGGATCTCTTCATACATAACAGACCATACATTCAGCGTCTCCCACTCACACACCCCCTTCTCATCTTACCCCCTATCTGTTGGTGCCTTTCAAGGGTCAGTTTAAGGACCACCATCTCACTGAACCCCCTCCAAAAGAACTACTCATCAAAGTCAATGACTTCTCTCCACTCCCCCAAGATTGCTGCCTCAGGGTACTGTAACCCTCACCTCTGTTCCCTTATTCAAACCACATATCCAAGCCATTTCCACCTCCTGCCAACTCCAAATAAAAAAAATATTTCCTGGGGTTGATTTAGAAGAGGAGTTAATAGACAGATGGGGTAATAGGTACAGGAAGGTAGGGACCAAAACAACAACACCACCAGGATTCAGGGACGAGAAGTATTTAAATATTTTCCAGAGTAATAAAAGCTAATTTCATCAAGTAATTGGATATTGGCTACAATATGTCAGCCTTTTAAAAAATATATATATTTTTTATGTCTCAGGCAAGTCAGTAGTTGAGTCAGAGGTTTTGAATTTTGTGTGTAAAAAATGTTGTTAACATGGTACCATAATGGGAAATCAGGAAGGAGTTTTACAGTTTTCTATTTCTTGTAAAGAAACCAGATATATCCTACAGAATTATCATCAATTTAAAGGAGCTAAGCCATTTTTTAAAAAGTTTAACAAAGAGACCATGAACCCCACTGTAAGGTACTTTACCCTTTCTGCTTTATGACAGCAGTAGATTTTAAAACACTTATTTCCATGTGCCTATCCAACAGTCTCATCACAAATATCTAAAAGTGGTAGTAAATATTTAGTGGGAAGCTGCATTATCTTTATAATCAGTTCCTTACCTTTGGCATTTCTGTTTCAGCAAGAATATTCGAAAAAATTGTGCTAAAGATCATAGGCTCAGTAGGGATCACACATAACATAAATAGAAGATCTGCAGGAAATAATCACACATGTGGGCCAATGTTCAAGGTGTCAATGATGCACTTAGAGTGGTGGGTGGAGGAGGACTTCCTGGCACAAAGGGTACTGTATCAACAGATACCAGGTATATATAGTATAGTGAAAATAGAAAAAATCTATGAATGTAATTCAGGAGGCAGGCACAGACGCTCTCAGGCCCAGTATGTATTTGACAAGAATGTAGAAATTTGAGAAAGGGTACGGTATCACCAGACACCAGGTATATATAGCAGAGTTTAAACATTCTAAATCTACTTATATATTTCCGTAGTCACCCTCAGACGCTCACTCAATATGGATTTCACCGTAATACAAAATGTCTAACAAAGGTACTGTATCACAAGATAGGAGGTGTATATAGTATAGGGTAAAATTTTTATCTCCGTATATGTTGAAGGAGTGAACCACACACGCTCACTCAGTATGGATTATAATTAGTGTTGAGCATTCCGATACCGCAAGTATCGGGTATCGGCCAATACTTGCTGTATCGGAATTCCGATACCGACATCCGATATTTTTTCAATATCGGGCATCGGAATCGGAAGTTCAAAGTTGATTGACAGCCGAAATGACGTCATCATGATGCGCGGTGTGTGCGCATCATGATGCGCCGTCATTTCGGGCCTTCCGGGGGTCTCTGCCGGCCTGCCGGGGGGCTGTGCCGGCCTGCCGGGGGGCTGTGTGGACTGCCCGGGGTCTGTACCGGCCTGCCTGGGGGCTGTGCCGGCCTGCCGGTGGTCTGTGCACCCTGTGGGGGTCTGTACCGGCCTGCCGGGGGGCTGTGCTGATGTCCGGGGGTCTGTGCAAGCATCGTCCGATGGGACTACAAGTCCCATCTGGCGATGCCTGCTACCATGACAGTGATTGACACATTAGCCAATGATGGGACAGTAGTAGTCCCATCATCCGGCTAATGTGTTAAATGTTTAAAAAAAAAAAAAAAAAATACTACATACATACTACATACATACTACATGCATGCTACATACATACCACATATATACTACATACATGCTACATACATACTACATGCTACATGCATGCTACATACATACTACATGCTACATACATACTACATACATACTACATGCATGCTACATACATACTACATGCTACATACATACCACATATATACTACATACATACTACATGCATGCTACATACTACATGCTACATACATACCACATATATACTACATACATACTACATGCATGCTACATACATACTACATGCTACATACATACCACATATATACTACATGCATGCTACATACATACTACATGTTACATACATACTACATATATACTACATGCATGCTACATACATACTACATGCTACATACATACTACATACATACTACATGCATGCTACATACATACTACATGCTACATACATACCACATATATACTACATACATACTACATGCATGCTACATACTACATGCTACATACATACCACATGCATGCTACATACATACTACATGCTACATATATACTACATGCATGCTACATACATACTACATGCTACATACATACTACATACATACTACATGCATGCTACATACATACTACATGCTACATACATACCACATATATACTATATGCATGCTACATACATGCTACATGCTACATACATAATACATACATACTACATACATACTACATGCATGCTACATACATACTACATGCTACATACATACCACATATATACTACATACATACTACATACATGCTACATACATACTACATGCATGCTACATACAATACATTCATACAATACATACATAGACATACAGTACATATAACATAGAGTAACATACTTACCAATACTTGTCACATTGTTCCCCGAAGCCATTGTCATCTACGGAATAAATATTAACATAACAAACCACAAAAATACTCACCCATGATCCGAAGCAGTCCACGAGGGTGTCCCACGACGATCTTGGGTAGAGAACTGCAGCATCAGCTGATGCTGCCGCTCTCTACGGGCTGCAGGAATCCAATGACGGAAGGTAGGTATCCTTCCGCACTGTATTCCTCCACCACTTAAAAAAAAAAAGTCCCTAGTCTCACTTTATGGTAAAAGCTGTGTGGGAAATTCCCACACAGCTTTTACCATAAAGTGAGACTAGGGACTTTTTTTTTTTAAGTGGCGGAGGAATACAGTGCGGAAGGATACCTACCTTCCGTCATTGGATTCCCACACAGCTTTTACCATAAAGTGAGACTAGGGACTTTTTTTTTTAAGTGGCGGAGGAATACAGTGCGGAAAGATACCTACCTTCCGTCATTGGATTCCCACACAGCTTTTACCATAAAGTGAGACTAGGGACTTTTTTTTTTTAAGTGGCGGAGGAATACAGTGCGGAAGGATACCTACCTTCTGTCATTGGATTCCTGCAGCCCGTAGAGAGCGGCAGCATCAGCTGATGCTGCAGTTCTCTACCCAAGATCGTCGTGGGACACACTCGTGGACTGCTTCGTATCATGGGTGAGTATTTTTGTGGTTTGTTATGTTAATATTTATTCCGTAGACGACAATGGCTTTGGGGAACAATGTGACAAGTATTGGTAAGTATGTTACTCTATGTTATATGTACTGTATGCCTATGTATGTATTGTATGAATGTATTGTATGTAGCATGCATGTAGTATGTATGTAGCATGTATGTAGTATGTATGTAGTATATATGTGGTATGTATGTAGCATGTAGTATGTATGTAGCATGCATGTAGTATGTATGTAGTATGTATGAAGTATGTATGTAGCATGTAGCATGTATGTAGCATGCATGTAGTATATATGTGGTATGTATGTAGCATGTAGTATGTATGTGGCATTCATGTAGTATGTATGTAGTATGTATGTAGCATGTAGTATGTATGTAGCATGCATGTAGTATATATGTAGTATGTATGTAGCATGTAGTATGTATGTAGCATGTAGTATGTATGTAGCATGCATGTAGTATGTATGTAGCATGCATGCAGTATGTATGTAGTATATATGTAGTATGTATGTAGTATGTATGTATCATGTAGTATGTATGTAGTATGTATGTAGCATGTAGTATGTATGTATGTATGTAGCATGTAGCATGTATGTAGCATGCATGTAGTATATATGTAGTATGTATGTAGCATGTAGCATGTATGTAGCATGCATGTAGTATATATGTAGTATGTATGTAGCATGTAGTATGTATGTAGCATGCATGTAGTATATATGTACTATGTATGTAGCATGTAGTATGTATGTAGCATGCATGTAGTACGTATGTACGTAGTATTTTTTTTTTTTTTTTTACATTTAACACATTAGCCGGATGATGAGACTACTACTGTCCCATCATTGGCTAATGTGTCAATCACTGTCATGGTAGCAGGCATCGCCCGATGGGACTTGTAGTCCCATCGGACGATGCCTGCACAGACCCCCGGACATCAGCACAGCCCCCCGGCAGGCCGGCACAGCCCCCCGGCAGGCCAGTACAGACCCCCACAGGGTGCACAGACCCCGGGCAGTCCGCACAGCCCACCGGCAGGCCGGCACAGACCCCCGGCAGGCCGGCAGAGACCCCCGGAAGGCCCGTACAGACCCACGAGAGGCTGTACAAGGGCAGGAAAGGGTTTTTCCAATTCCGATACTGGAAGTCTCATAGACTTGAATGGGACTTCCGGTATCGGCATCGGCGATACCGATACTTTTTTTAAAGATCGGCCGATCCATTCCGATCCGATATTTTGAAGTATCGTACGGTATCGCTCAACTCTAATTATAATGTAAGAAAAAAATTTGAACTAAGGTACTGTATCAGCAGATAGCAGGTGTATATAGTATAAGTGAAAATGTAATTCTCCCTTTAAATTTCCTGAGTCACATAAAGATAGTCAGCATGTATTTCTCCGTGATACCAGCTGGGACATGGTACTGTGTGAGGAGTGTACAGCTCTATACGATGTGGGAAATAATGAACGTTCGTTCACTGTGCCGAAAAAAAGAATAAAAGTAGGAGTGCTGTGTAAAAAGAAGTCTGCACAGCAGTGTACACACAGCAATAGTGCTATAAGGCTGGCTAATAATTAACGCTGCTGCACACAAGAAAATCCTCCCTGTCACTGGCAGGCAGACTACTAACTAGCATTGATGCACACAAGAAAATCCTACCCTGTCACTGCACAGTAGCTGTACACAACAATTGCGTTCTGCACAAGCACATAATAACTTCTTTTTACAGGTCTAAGTGTCTCCCTACTGTTAAACAGCATCACCAACCTCTCCCTACTGTAGTGATGGTCAGAAGAAAAATGGCGGTCGGCGGTGAGGGTTTATATGGACACTCCGTATATACAGTATTTCAGGAGTCACCCTCAGACGCTCACTCAGTCAGTATTGATTTAACCGTAATCCAAAATGTAAAAAAAAGGTACTGTATCAGCAGATGCCAGGTGTATCCAGTATAGGGCTAATTGTAAATCTCCGTCTATATTTCCGGAGTCAGACACAGACACTCACAGGCTCAGTATGGATTACACCAGAATATAAAAAAGAAGAAAAAGAGAAATGTATTCGAAGCATACACCAGTATACAGTGTTGGGGTACTTTTAAATGTTCGTATATATTTCAGTATCAGTAAGCCAGTACAGACTCTCCACTGCAGGAAACTAGATGGTTACAAGCACAGACGTAAAGTCGAGTGATTGCTGAAATTTGGGAATTACTAATCGCGTGAAAACCTCCCGGGAGAGGCGATGCTGACCCTCAAGTACTTTGTCTGTGGAGACAGCGAAAACGATTCTTTGTGAAGAAAGGTTTGCTGTATCACAGTAGCATGGATCCCATCACCGTGATTCGTCTCCATCAAATTGTGATCACAGGGAGAGATGTAGACATGGTCCTCACTGCCTATCATGATCTGTCTGGTCACTTTGGAGTGCAAAAGACAGAAGCCACATGCCGTTGGCGATTCTATTGGATTGGCATGAGAGGAGACATTGTAAAATGGTGGCACAGACGTGTGACTAGGAAAACTGTGAAAGCTGATCATAAAGCACCACTGCATCCGATTGTGAGTTGACGTCCATTACGAATGGTAGCCATTGATCATCTGAAGGTAGAGGCCAGCAGGACAGGCCATAGCTACGTATTAACCAACATCGATCAGTTCACCAAATTTGTAGTGGCTGTCCCTTTTAAGGATTTCACTGCCCAGACTACACAGCGGTGGAGCAGGCAGAGGTAAGTATTGCAAGCGCTATGGCTGCAACAAAATTCCGGCCGTTATCACTGGCTACCTTGCCTGGCTCAAGATGTAGACTGCCCAAACATGACTCAATTTGTCTCTGCAAGTAGTCGGCCAGTACCTCTGCGGTGTGTCTGTTGTTGCCCAAAGACATCATCTTTAAAACAGCCTGCTGCCGCTTACCACTAGCTGTTTGACCGCTTACCACTAGCTGTTTGACCGACCCATTTCGCTCAACAGTAGAGATAATCTCTTCAGGCAAGTCCCATAAATGATCCAGAATTCAGTGATCAACACCAGAGATGTAAACTCATTAGGGTGGGAAGCCAAAATTTTTTCCAAGGCTCATGCAGCTAGGAGAAACAGTTTAGTGAACTAGAGATGAATGAATATTTCAATGTTTCGTTCGGATTTCATTCACCGAATTTGCAATATTCGCCGATTAATTCATCGAATATTCGCTGAACTTTACCGAACGCCATTCACTTCACTGGGAGGCAAAAAAAATGCTTAACAACACCTTATAACAGCCCCAAATGCTGCCAAAACACATCAAATGAGGGAAAGACACCAGGAAAATGGCCTCAATTCACCCACAGCACAGATTTTAGCATGGCACTGCAGCAATCAGCCAGACATGAGGTATTGGGGTCTGGGACAGCATTTACAGCTTTCAATTGAACATCACAGTAAGGCGAGGTGGATGAGGGATCTGTGTAGGTCCCCTTTGCTGGGAGCCCTGATACCACATGCAACACCTCTAGCTGCTTTCATGCTGAGCCACACTCAGCATAAATATCAGTTTTGTAGGCTACCATTGTCAGAAAAATTTAAGGATATCAACATGGGTAGTTGAGTCTAAGGAAGTGGAGGCCTGAAGGTGTCAGAGGCCTATTGCTACAGGCAACATGAATTAAGGAGACCCAACCAGGAGTGCTCACATTTCCAAAAAAAATTGGCAGACACCATCAAAGTGGCATCAATTTCACCAAAGTAGAAATAGTATAATAGGGACCGACAGGTCTTCCGCAACACCTATATCCAACAGATGGACAACCAACCAGGAGTCTAAACTAATTAACAAAAATTAGTGGCAGACACCAACAAAGTGACATCAAGTGCAATAGAGTTGAATTATTATAGCAGGGACTAACTCCTCTTCCACTACAGCCAACCCAGCCAATGGAGTCTGTAATGGTCAAGGTGGTGGAATCACTGCTCCATATCCCTCTGAAAGCATGGAAGGTGCGGAACTAGGAGGCCTACCAACCTACATAATGTGACAGCTGACCCCCTACAGCAGGTAAGCTGCTACGGCCCAAAGGAGGGATGAAAAATTCAGGCAGGCAGGCACTGTAGGGACTCTGGACCCACGGGTGCAGATGGGATGGCTGAGGAACAGAAAAGCACTGGCAGGTGTGGGCTGACCGGGTGTTAGCCAGATGGGCCCTGGCAGGTGCGATCTAGACTGACTGATGGACAGAAGAGCGCAGACAGGTGCAAGCAGATTTGCACAGACAGGTAAGAGTAGACGGGTACATGGTAGACAAGCAGACAGGCGACCTGGGGAACCTGACAACTAGCAAGCATGCAAGGCAAATTAACAACATAGCTCAGGCACCTCCATATTGAAGGAGAATCTTTAAATAGGTGTTGCCCAGCTATAGGTTGGGAATACCTTTGGTTGATATGGGCGGTCCCTTTAAGAGGGAGGGAGCATGCGTGCGCACTCTAAGCATAGTTCCAGGTCCTACAACTGAATCTTGGTGGACAATGACACATAAAAGGCAAGATGAGGAAGTGGTGTGTGAGTGGGAGACACTGAATACCCTGTCTGTTAGGTACAATGAGATCAAACAAAGGGCCAAATCTATAATGTCAACAGATCAGAAAGTCTGTAGTAAGAGGGAATGGTCCACTGTGTCAAAGACAGATGCCAGGTCCAGGAGAAGGAGGATGACAAACTATTGTCACTTTCATTTGGCGGTTAGGTCGTTGCTGTGCATGGTGAAATAGGGAGCAAGAGGAGAGGTGGGGAGACAGTTCAAAATGGACATGTTGTTCCAGTAGTTTGGTGGCATAGGGAAGAAATTATATGGGGCGATAGGTAGACACAGAGGATGGGTCAAGGGTGGGCTTTTTGAGGATGGTTGTGATCGAGGTATGTTTCAATCAGGATGGAAGACACCAGTTGTTAGTGACAGGTTGAAGAGGTGAGTTATGATTGTGATGAAGACTGTGGTAAAGTTTGGAATGAGGTGGGACATTATTGTATCAAGTTCACAGGTGGTGACGCAAAGTATTCAGCTGAGATGAAAGGGAGGGGGAACTGGTGGACACAGGAAAGAATTGAAAGTACTGAGTAATAATAATAATAAATTTTATTTCTATAGCGCCGACATATTCCGCAGCACTTTACATTTCGGAAGGGATTTGTACAGACAATAGACATTACAGCATAACAATAATCACATAGATTATAACAAATACCAAGAGGAATGAGGGCCCTGCTCGCAAGCTTACAGTCTATAAGGAAAAAGGTAGACACGGAAGGTAGATGGTAACAGTTGCCCTGATTGTATGGACCAGCCATAATGTTAAGTGTGTAACAGTACAGACACAGAGGGCTAATGGATGAATAAAGCATGTGGGAACATGATGCGGGGAACCTGGTTATGGTAAAACTTTTGGCTGTGCCACACAGGGATAGATTAGGTTAATATGTTGAGGCGATAGGCAAGTCTGAATAAATGCGTTTTCAGGGCACGCTTAAAATTGTGGGGATTGGGGACTAATCGTATTGACCTGGAAAGTGCATTCCAAAGAATTGGCGCAGCACGTTTAAAGTCTTGGAGACGGGAGTGGGAGGTTCTGATTATTGAGGATGCTAACCTCAGTTCATCAGCAGAACAGAGGGCTTGGGTGGGGTGGTATACTGAAACAAGGGAGGAGATGTAGGGTGGTAGCTGTTTAGGGTTGTGAGACAGGTATGATATGAGGGATGAGAAGTCGGTTTGTTTTGCTGCAGTCAGCATTTTTACAGTTTCTATTACTGGACGTGCAACTCGGCTCCCTTTCTTTGGCAACCTTACAATGGTACGCTTTGTAGATGAGGGCCAGAAAGAACATGTGCTCCAGTTGATAGCAAGCACTATATCAAGTGGCCTCAGCTCCTATTCCTCCTTCTTAACATCACACACAGTACAGTCCTCAGCGGTGGCACCTCAATTAACCTTTTTTTCCCCCACTTCACAACTCTCCAAGCGCCTAACTGACTGTTGGGTACCACAGATGACTGTGTCTGCAGATCTCTTCACACATTGTATGCTATGGGCATAGGAACGGAGGGGAACAAGCCAGAAAACACAATTGTATAGTCTATAAGTACAAATAAAATATCTTTATTGGTCACATGAACAAGTATAATTAGGCAAGGTTAATAAAGGTGGGAAATCAAGCAGCCATGTAGTGGGAAAGGCAGGTACTGTAATACCAAATATATACTGAAATTAAACAGTCCAATATATTGCTAAGTTAGCCATTGTAGCACAGATCCACTGTTAATTATACAAAAGATAAATACTCTGCACATACATGTAGCAAGGCAATGGTATAAAACATGCTCATTGAGAGCACCAGGTAATAGTGTACTATTTTTTTTAAATCTTATAGTTTCCAAGTTTCCGCTGTCAGGGGTTGCTGTTGTCATGGCAGCAGGTTGCCACTTCCTGGTTCCCGGCCCTAATCTATTTACGGCCCCTATCCATTTTTAGCCTGAATGTAAAAGTGATGCTGATGATGGCATCGTCACCGCTAACCATCTTAGCAGACTTTTCAAAAACATGCAGATGGGTGCAGAGGTCCTTCATCTATATCCGCTATGCAAGTGTGAATTGCACCACGTCTGTACAGCGTTGTGCCAGACTATTCAATATGTCATACTGCACCAGGTCTCAGTGCTACTGCCACATGTGAAGAGTTGAATTCTATGGTGTGGTCACTTCACACATCAATCGGTTAACTAATAGTCCAAAAGATCTATATACCAACTTAAGTGGAATGGTGAAAGAGAACACACAACGGCAGTGTTTTCTTCAACAGTGCATCCATGCTGGGACAGTTGCGTAGGAATTGATGTACCATCAGGTTGAGGATGCGAGCTATGCAAGGAACATATGAAAAGTTGGCCCAGCGTAGGGCTGGCACCAGGTATGCACTGTTAACGCACATGACCTTCCCTGGCTCCAGGTTGAGTGTAGGCAGCCATTGCTCAACCTCGGCATGGATAGCTGTCCACAACTGTTGATCTGTATGGCTGCGATTTAAATTGCATTAGTCACAGAATAAATATTTTTTTCAGTGTGGATCAGGCCTGTCTGACAAAGTATATGTGATCATAACAATTTAATACTGAAATCTCCCCTACAGCATGACATTAGTAACAGAAGAATTTTTGGGGGCCTGTTGATAAGGCCTGTATAAGATTGAGTGGATGCTCCAAACATTTTAAAAGTGACAGGTCCCCTACTGTATGACGTTAGTAACAGAAGAATTTTTTGGGGTGGGAATGGGAATGTACAACACTATCAATAACAGGGAATCTATAGGGAATACAAGATCCAGGATCAAGCCTACAACTATCACTCATCTACCCAACACCAATTACCAGAGAGCATTTGATGCTCGTCAGAAGATAGGTGTAACATATAAACGTCTCAAGCTGGTATAAAAGATGCCCATGAGAAATTGGATGTCAAAGATGCACATAATCAAAAAATTTCAAAGTGAGATGTCCTCTAGTGTATGACATTAGTCACAGGAGAATTTTTCGTGTCTGTCCATAAGGCCTGTATAACATTGATGAGAAGCTCCAAACAATTTAAAAGTAACATGTCCCCTATTGCATGATGTTAGTAACAGAAGAATTTTTTTAGGCCTGTTGATAAGGCCTGTATAAGATTGAAAAGATGCTCCAAATATTTTAAAAGTGACATGTTCCCTTCTGTATGAAGTTAGTAACAGAAGAATTTTTTGGTGCCTTTCGATAAGGCCTGTATAACACTGAAGAGAAACTCCAAGCAATTTAAAAGTAACATGTCCCCTACTGTATGACGTTAGTAACAGAAGAATTTTTAGCGGCGGGAATGGGAACATACAACAAGATCAATAACAGGGCAGCTATGAGAAGTATGAGATCCAGGATCCAGACTACAACTTTTACTCATCTACACAACACATCAGGAGGCAGGCTCAGACGGTGTTAGGCCCAGTATGGCTTGCACGTGATTGCACAAAGGTGAGAAAGGGTACCGTATCCCCGGATAACATGTATGGATAGCGTACACATTCAAAATATATGTCTATACATCAGGAGGCAGGCTCAGATGGTGTTAGGCCCAGTATGGATTGCACGTGATTGCACAAAGGTGAGAAAGGGTACCGTATTCTCGGATAACATGTATGGATAGCGTACACATTCAAAATATATGTCTATACATCAGGAGGCAGGCTCAGACGGTGTTAGGCCCAGTATGGCTTGCACGTGATTGCACAAAGGTGAGAAAGGGTACCGTATCCCCGGATAACATGTATGCATAGCGTACACATTCAAAAGATATGTCTATACATCAGGAGGCAGGCTCAGATGGTGTTAGGCCCAGTATGGATTGCACATGATTGCACAAAGGTGAGAAAGGGTACCGTATCCCCGGATAACATGTATGGATAGCGTACACATTCAAAATATATGTCTATACATCAGGAGGCAGGCTCAGACGGTGTCAGGCACAGTATGGATTTGACGGCCCAGACTACACAGCGGAGGAGCAGGGAGAGGTAAAGATTGCAAATGCTGGGGCCCTTCCCAAGCAAGGGGGGCCCACTCGTGGGCGTCGGTACTGGCACTGGGCCCCTCATAGTACGGGGTGTGTCTGACGGCGGGTGTGCACCACCACCGTCAGAGACACTTGATTGCACTATGAGGGACCCTGTGCCAGTGCCCGCGCCCAAGAGTCGGCCTACCCACCTGTCCAGGGCAACGGCACTCGCACGGTGTCGTGCGCTAGGTGGTGACCCTGGCCATGGGGGGGAGGCAGCACAGTTAGGGAGTTTTAGAAAGTGGCATATATTGATGTTGGACATTCAGCTGATGCAAAAGGCGAAATAGGTGAAGTCCCAGGAAGAGGTGGACCAAAGCAAGCCATTTTTCTGTCACCCTATGTGTCATCAGGGGAAGGTGGGACAAAATCCTTGGAAACCCATGCATGGTTCATTTTAATGAAGGTTAGATCATCCACATTTTGGGTTGACAGATGGGTCCTTTTTTCTGTCAGGATTGATCCAGCTGCACTGAAGACTCTTTCCGATAGCACACTTGCAGCTGGGCAAGCGAGCTCCTGTAAGGCATATTTTGCCAGTTCAGGCCAGGTGTCCAGTTTAGCGGCCCAATAGTCAAAGGGGAATGACCTGTGTGGGAGAACATCGATATGGGAGGAAAAGTAGTTTGTAACCATAGTTGACAACTGCTGTCTCCTGTCACTTTCCATCGATGCAGTATTACCAGTTGTGTGAGCGGTACTTGAAAAATCAGTCCAAAACATTGTCATGAAACCCCTGTCTCCAACGCCACTTCTGCTGTGTGCACCATGAACACCTCTGCCAAGCTGCCCCCGGCCCGTGCGGCTCGTGTGAGAACCATCACCGCTGCTGTGTGCTGGGAATGCCTCAAGCAACCGATTTACCAGAGTTGCTTGTTTATTAGCCAATATTAGGTCAAGGTTCTCCTGTGGCATGATGTTTTGTAATTTGCCTTTATAGCGTGGATCCAGGATGCTGGCCAACCAGTAGTCATCATCGTTCATCATTTTGGCAATGCGGGGGTCCCTTTTTAGGATCTGCAAGGCATAATCTGACATGTGGGCCAATGTTCCCGGTGTCAATGATGCACTGCGAGTGCTGGTTGGAGGAGCACTTTCTGACAAATCCACATCCCTCCAGTCACGCACAAACCCTGTACCAGACCTTGCCACGCCAACATTTTCACTTGCCCCACGAGATGCATCCTCCTCCCCTAAGTAATCATCCCCATCATCATCCTCTTCCTCCTCTTCTTCCTCCACCTCATCCAGGAGAGGTCCCTGAGCAGACAATGGCTGAATGTCATCAAGGATTCCCTCCTCCTCTTCCTCCTCATCAACATTGGCTGCAGACGCCTGCTCCTTAAGGTGCGTCAAAGTTTGCATGAGCAGAAGCATAAGTGGGATGCTCATGCTTAGGATGGCGTCGTCTGCACTTACCAGCCATGTGCATTCCTCAAAACACTGAAGGACTTTACAGAGGTCTTTCAGCTTCGACCACTGCACACCTGTCAACTCCATGTCTGCTCTCAAAGTGCCTGGCCGTGTATCCTCCCACAAATGCATTATGGCCTGCCTCTGCTCGCACAGCCGCTCCACCATGTGCAGGGTGGAGTTCCACCTTGTTGCAATGTCGATAATGAGGCGGTGGTTGGGAAAGTGGAGCAATCGCTGCAGCTTCAGCATACGAACGGAGTGTACAGGCGACCGGCGGATGTGCGCGCACAGTCTTCGCACCTTCTGGAGCAGGGCTGTTAACTCCGGATAATTTTTGAGGAAGCACTGCACCACCAGGTACAAGGTGTGAGCAAAGCAAGGTATGTGGCTGAGTTTTGAGAGGGCTATGGCTGCCACAAAATTACGGCCGTTATCACTAACTACCTTGCCTGCCTCAAGATGTACACTGCCCAGCCATGACTCAGTTTGTCGCTTCAAGTACTCAGCCAGCACCTCGGCGGTGTGTCTGTCGCCCAAACACATCATCTGCAACACAGCCTGCTGACGCTTTCCACTAGCTGCTCGATAGGGGGACACCTCGTGTGCAACAGTGGCAGCTGCAGATGGAGTGCTCGTACGACTGCGCTCTGTGGACGAACTTTCGCTTCTGGAGGAGGAGGAGGGTTGAACGCCTACAGCCAACTGTTTCCTATACCGTGGGCTAGGCAGCACTGTCCCACCACCGCTGTCCCCTGTGGACCCTGCATCCACCACATTAACCCAGTGCGCAGTGATGGACACGTAACGGCCCTGGCCATGCCGACTGGACCATGCATCAGTTGTGAGGTGCACCTTTCAACTCACTGACTGCTTGAGTGCATGGACAATGCGGTCTTTTACATGATGGTGGAGGGCTGGGATGGCTTTGCGAGAGAAGAAGTGGCGACTGGGTAGGTCATAGCGTGGTACTGCATAGGCCATGAGTTCGCGGAAAGCTGCGCTGTCCACCAACCGATAGGGCATCATCTCAAACGAGATTAGTTTGGCAATGTGGGCGTTCAAACCCAGTGTACGTGGATGAGAGACTGAGTACTTTCTTGACCTACTCATAGTGTCTGGGAGGGTGAGCAGGACTTGAGAGCTGCATATGGTGGAAGTAGCGGTGGACAGGGTGGACTGAGAGAGGGTTGATGATGGTGATGGAGTTGGTGTTCTTTCTGATGGCCTAGATTCAGTATTTCGTTGATATAACAGTGGGATTCCCTGACTGCTGTGGCCTTGCAACGACACCTCAACATTTGCTGCTGTGCTAACCGGTGGGCTTACAGTGGGGGAAACAATGTAGCGTTGCTGACTACCTTCTTTGTGATCAGTTGCACATGTGGCACTTGAGGTTTGGTGTTGTGTCCACGCTTGCAAGTGCATGCTGGTTAAATGTCTAAGCATGCAACTGGTATTCAAATTTTTCAGATTTTTCCCTCGGCTAAAGGTCTTTGCGCACTTCTTACAGATAACCTTGGCCTGATCATGAGGATTTTGTTCAAAAAAGTGCCACACTGCACTCTTCCTACTTTGGCAGACATTTTGCAGCCTAGCACGCTGTGATCTTTTGACCCTCTGGACAAACTGTCCAGCAACTCCTTTGATTTTCGGAACCTGTTTTTGGAGTGCTCCGGGCCTGCCAGATAACAGCTGTTGCGATGTCGATGTCTGCTGTGGATGCTCCTCATCTGAGCTATTGGAAGCAGCACCCTCTTCCCCCAATGGATGCCAATCTGGGTCAACAACTGGGTCATCCATCACCTCCTCTTCAATGTCATGTGCACCTTCCCCTGGGTCACCGTGTATGGTGGTATAGTGTGTGGGAAGGGGCACCTGAGTCTCATCAGGGTCAGAATCTGGATCTGTACACTGCGAGGACAATGTAGTGCTCTGTGTGAATGTACCAGCAGAATCATCTATCAGCGGCTGTGCATCAGTGCACTCCATGTCAGATTCATCTTGGCCTGGGTAATTCACCATTTCACTTGATAATCCAGGCATGGAATGTGAAAACAGCTCCATGGAGTAATCAGTAGTATGGCCTGCATCATCCTTCAATCTTGGTTGGGGTGAAGGACACAAGGAAAGGTGTGGTTCATGAACATGAGCCTCCAATGACGACTCAGTGCTTTTATTTTTTACAACTTCAGAAGAGGAGGCGATAGAGCTGGAGGCTGAGTCAGCAATGTAAGACAAAACTTTTTCCTGAAGCTCTGGCTTTAAAAGCGGTTTGCCAACTCCTAGAAAACTAAGCCTTCGAGGCCTTGTGGAGCCAGACGATGACGCAGGCTCAACACCTCCTGCATTCGGTCCTATTTTGCTTTTGCCACTACCATCAGATCCACCACCAACACCATCATTACCAGCTGCCAACCCCCGCCCAATTCCACGGCCTCTTCCACCAGCCTTCCTCATTTTTGGTAGAAATGTAGACAAAATCCAACAAACTATATAGTAATGTAAAACAAGGTACAAGGTGTCTATAGGACAGGGGAGATTTTGAATTTCTGCAGACACTTGTGGACACTGGACACTTTTGGATTGTGTGAGGCCCACTGAATATCAGAGCGCTATGTCACAGGCTCGATGGCACAGGTGTGAAAAAAGTGACTATAGGATAAGGGAGATTTTGAATTTCTGCAGACACTAGTGGACACTGGACACTTTTGGATTGTGTGAGGCCCACTGAATATCAGAGCGCTATGTCACAGGCTCGATGGCACAGGTGTGAAAAAAGTGACTACAGGATAAGGGAGATTTTGAATTTCTGCACACACTAGTGGACATTGGACACTTTTGGATTGTGTGAGGCCCACTGAATATCAGAGCGCTATGTCACAGGCTCGATGGCACAGGTGTAAAAAAAAGTGACTACAGGATAAGGGAGATTTTGAATTTCTGCACACACTAGTGGACACTGGACACTTTTGGATTGTGTGAGGCCCACTGACGCTGTATGGTGTGAAAAAATGCACGCTCAGTACCTCAGCAGGACAAAAAAAAAAATTGGCATTGCTTTTAAAAAAGCAGTTTGCAGAGCAGTGGGTAAACAGCAATGCAGCTGTCAGGAAGCCTTAGAAGGCAGCCTAACAACCAACACCGCTGATCCACCACAATATAGCCTCCCCTTGCACTGCACACACAGTGACTGGTGTGTTGTACAGGCAAAGTCGCTAGCAGCAGAAGCAGTTTTTTTTTCTTCTTCCCTGCCTAACGCTCTCCCTACAGAATCAGCAACCTCTCCCTATGCTAAGATCGGCAGAAGTAAGATGGCGGTCGGCGTGCACGCCCTTTTATAACCCCTGTGACGCCCACCAAAGCAAGCCAATCACTTGCATGCCCTTCTGAAAGATGGTGGTGACCCCTGCCTATGTCATCACGTTGCCCACAGTGTCCGTGGATCCTGATTGGCTGAAAAAGAGCGCAAAACAAACTTTTGAAACGCGACTTTGGCGCGTAAGTCACCGACCTCGTGGCCGACCTCATCCTAGGGTCGGTTTTCATTTCATGAAACCCGACTTTGCCAAAAGTCGGCGACTTTTGAAATTTTTCGACCCGTTTCAGCAACTCTAGTAACAACCACTTGACAATTTACCCATAAATTTGCATAAATAATAGCAGAGTCAGCACAATAGGGGTGGCAAGTGTCAAGGGAGCAATTCTTTAACTTTAAATTTACTAATAAACACATTTCTAAAATAATGCATAGTATAGACGGATTTTTATAAACAGTGTCATGTGTTTGATAATATAAAGAAATTAGTGAGTATTGGTGGATTCAACTGCCAATGTGAGCATATTCTTATTCTATACAGTCCTGTAGAATGGTTGAGTAATATATAAATAATGCACTACAAATAAATAATTAATACATGCTTTCATAAGCAACTGACATTAGAATACAATGTTCTTGACAAAATTGAATATGACTGAGTTCTTCATTTTAAAAATTTGCATATATGTATAGCAAAATGTAATTCAAGTTATTAGACTATTGCCACGGAGAGGTGAAAGATGACAGGAAAAAATATATCAATAATAATGCAATTTAAATAATGAAGGCATTTTCCTACTTAACCTACAGTTAGTATTTTCCACATCATGACATAGGTCCACCATTCTATTAATATTTTTAAGAAATGTTTATAATTCCATTTTTTTCTGAAGTAGATCTTTTTATTTCCTGCATAGTTATAGCGTGAAATGATAATTGTGGCTTCGAGCAGACCACAAAAGAGGTATGAAGCAAACTGTTAGGATTCCCAATGAGGTGGGTGAAGACAGTAAGAATTGAACTGTATGGCTATACAGGTATTTGGATTTGTATAAAAGTGAAACACAGATCCATTCATTATAATAATATAATATAAAAGAGGTGAAGGGAAATATTGATATTTGAATTTGCTGGCTTTGTCAAATTTTCCAAAACAATTTAATTTGTGGCAAATAAATTTACTGTGAAAAACATAAACAAAAAGCATCTCATTAACAATTTTAAATACACAGACAATATAACTTTGATAGCAATAGGCGTAGTTGGAATGCAGGTCTTATTACGGAGTGGCAAGATGGAAAGCTCAAACCTGGGACTGCTACTCAACACAAAGAAGACAGAGGTTTTGACTACTGCCAAGTATGGCTAGAGTTGGACTGGGCCACCAGAGAACTGTGGAATGCTTCAGTATGCCCTGACTTCTCCTCCAGAGGAGTCTAAAGTGTAGATCTTGCAGATGCTATGCATTTCTTGACTGAGGTAGAACCAGAAGCCATAATCTGGATTTCAACAGTATCTGAGCAATCATGTGATAACCGATCAAATCAGCAAGTGTAGCGCCCGCATCTCTGCCTGCAGTCCATTTCTCCCTGCAGAAACATCATCGTACTCACCGCCAAGGCTCTCGCCCTGCTCATTATGGGTCTGCTGCTGCCTGGGGTGCACCCACTCCTAGCTGGTCTAGGAGTGCGTGCGCACTTCCTCTTTCTTAATGGGGCCATGCGTGTTCCTCTAGTCTCCCCTGCCACTGGAGGTCTCTTACTATTTATGCCTCCTCCAACATGTAGGTGCCTGTGCTTTGTTGTTAGTTTGTTCCTAACATGCTTCTCAGTTCTCAGGTCCCTGTACTAGCATCTCAGCCAGCTGCACCTGCCAGTGCTCACCTCAGTGGCAGCAGAGACAGCAGCACCCGCCAATGCTCACCTCAATGGCAGCAGAATTAGCTGCACTCGCCAGTGTTCACCTCAACAGCAGCAGAGGTAGCTGCACCTGCCAGTGCTCACCTTAATGACAGCAGATCCAGCTGCACCCGCCAGTGCTTACCTCAACGGCAGCAGAGCCAGCTTCACCTGCCAATGGTCATCTCTCCGTCAGACTGTCCAGTCAGCACCTGTGGTTCCTGTCATCTTCTCTACCTGCCTGCATCTGTTGGACCTTCCCCCGGGCCATTCTAGCATCTGCTCCAAGGGGTCAGCCACCATCTACCCAAGGTCAGTCCTGGAGTAGCTCCTGGATCACCTCCCTTGTCTCCCCATGGACTGCGGTGTCGTTACCAGCTGCGTGTCCATGGTCGCATTGGGTGAGGCTCCTAGTCACGCCCCTCCAGGTCTTCCTTGGGCTTTGGCACAGTGCTTCCAACACCCAGCCCGTTACAGCACTTGATACAGTACCTAATGAAAATTAGCCCAGGTCTGAAAAACCACTTTAATGATTATACTTTGATTTTGTATAGATGGAAGGTAGGCCCTCCAAATCAAGTCCTCTCGTTGGCCCAGTTTTCCTCAGTATGACACTGGGTACAACCGAGACACATTTGAGTTGGACGGCAATGAACTTAAAGTTGTAAAGGACTTCACCCTACTTAGATCAATGATCACTTAAGCCACAGTGACAACATGACAACACTTGGAAGTCAATAGGAGAATGGCTATAGGCAAATTAACAACTAAGTCACTGGAAAAGGTCTTCAAATCAAGGAACATGTCACTGGTGATGAAGACATGGCTATTGATAACAAGGGTGTTTTTAATACCATGGTTGGCAAGAAGAACAAGCATATCAACTTTAGAACAAATCAAGCCAGTCATGTCACTCGAAGCAAGGATCACCAAGCTACGACTTGCCTACATTGGATACATCATACTAAGAGAGCAATCACTGGAAAATAACATTATGGTTGGAAGAATAGAAGGAACAAGGGGAAGAGGAAGACCAACAATCCAACAGCTTGATACTATCAAGATAACGGTGGAGAAGACCCTTATGGACCTATATATTAACTAGGCTTGCAAAAGATCAATCTTTCTACAGATTATGCATCCTTGAAGTTGATATGATTCGATTGAGCTGAAGGACTTTTAAAAAAATCAATAAATTACCTAGAAAATATATATGTGTATTATATTCTGAATTCCCATTGAAGTCTATTAAACCCATCGACTTAAACCCATCCTGCCAAGGAAAGCATTCATTGCACCCAGTGGTAAGCAGTAGCCTATTTAACCCATTGCCTACATGTGTAGTGCATGAACAGTGCTGCAGGAGCTGCGTTCCCACAAATTGCTGTACGTATACTTCCTGACCATAGCATGGGCTCACACTGAGCGAAACCTTTATCAATTGTGGGTTTCAGGTACATATGAGAGCTGACATCCTGCAGCAATGCCAATGATCAATGCTAGCACCGATCGCAGACGTTTAACCCCTAAAATGCCACTGACAGTAGTGACATTAACATGGATAGGCAACGCAAAGGGAAGGAGCTCCCTCTCTGCTCCCATCAGCACAACTGTGACGAACGTCAGCCTACGCTGAGTCGTTTTTCCTTTTAGAGTGGACCCTCTGGGCCATGGCACCCACCCACCTAGGGCGAGCATACCTAGTGAGAACCCACCCCCTGTACAGGGAGTGTCAGGAGCAAGACCAAGGGGGTGAGCCACCATGGCAGCTGGACCAGACGGCTGGCTCAAGGGACACTATTGAGTGTTTAGCAACAGGACAAACAGGATACGAAACATAATGCAAAGTCATAGGGTTTCTTCAACAAACGTAGTTTCACACTTTAATCAGGTGCAATGCATAAACAGGGAATCAGGTGCAGAGCACAAACAGTGAAACACGGCAAAGTGCATGCAAGGGCACGCCAAATGTTCCAGACGTAACACGTGCTAGAAAACATACCAGAGTCCAGGGCAGGGTACATGTTAGGGATCACACCAGAGTTCCTAGGAAGGATGCGTGCTAGGACACGCCAGAGTCCAAGGCAGGGTGCATGCTAGAAGACACGCCAGAATCCAAGACAGGGTGCGATTGCATCAGACTCCTAGACTACTGGCAATGACTGCCAGGATCCAGGCATCAGGCTGTGGAAATCAGCTTCGGACATCAGGCCGCAGTCATCTGGTTCCGGACCTCTGGCCGCGGTCAGCAGGTTTCGGGAATCCGGCAGGCAAGCCAGGGTTCAAGGCAGGGTGCGTGCTTGGAGCCACGCCAGGGTTCAAGGCAGGGTGCTGCTTGAAGACACGCAAGGGTTCATTCAAGGATGGAGGCCTGCGCGTGCAAAGGGCACACCAGGGAGAGGTTCAAGGATGGAGGCCTGCGCGTGTAGAGGGCACACCAGGGACAGGTTCAAGGATGAAGGCCTGCGCGTGTAGAGGGACATGCCAGGGACAGGTACAGCATACAAACAAGGTGCGTGTATAGAGACACGCCAAGTTCAGAGTTCAAGGCAGAGTCCTGCGCATGCCATGGGGCATGCCAGGGTCAGGTTCAAGGCAGAGTCCTGCACATGCTGAGAGGCATGCCAGGGTCAGGTTACAAGACAGAGTGCGTGCCAAGAGTCACGCCAGGGTTCAGACTAAGGAAAGAACCTGCGCATGCAAGGGACATGCCAGGGTAAAGGATAGGGCCTGTGCGTGCAAGAGGGCACGACAGGTTACATGGCAAAACCTATGCGTACTTTTACAGAAGCACGCGGAGGTACGCCAAGGGGCAGGCGAGGACCTGCACATACTATAGAGAGCATGTAGAGCACACTGCAGAAACAGCATGAAGTGCAAGGAAGCACAGAGAGCACGGCTGGGGCACTGGCTAGCTTATCGGTCTGCAGCACTGACAGGCGGGCAAGACTCCAGCGAACCCGACTGAGGCATAGCAGGCGACACAGCTGTCACTGACCGACGAGCACGGCTGAGGCACAAGCAGGCGGTCACGGCTAGGGCGGGCAAGGCTGAGGCACAAGCAGGAGGCTAGGAAGGCCAGGTGCATGCAAAGGGCCCACAAAGCAACAAAGCAAAGCAAGGCAAGAAAAAAGGCAGAGCTAGGCAGGTACGGAACACAAAACGAAAACTTAGGCAGAAACACAGAGTCAGATCAGAGCGAGAACAGAGCTAGCAGCGGAGCGTAGGCCGAAGCCCAGAGCCGAGCCAAGGTAGAGCCTTGGGACTAGCATGGAAATGTGCAAGAGAGCACGATAGGACAGAGTCTAGCAGCGGAGCGTAGGCCGAAGCCCAGAGACGGGTCAAGGCAGAGCCTTGAGACTAGACATGGAAATGTGCAAGAGAGCACCATAGGGCAGAGTATGGAAAACCAGGCAGAAACAAGAAACATGAGAAGCACTACAAGGCTCAGAATAGCAAAGACCAGACATGGCGAAGCAGGCAAAGGCAGACCACAGCGGAAGTACTACAAGGCAAAGCAAGGCAAGGACAAACATGGCACGAGAGACAACACAAGACATGGCACGAGACAAGAGGCAGAGTACAAGCACAGAGCGTGTGCAGAGATGCACGACAGGGCAGAGTGCAGGGGCACAGAATACAGAGAGCGACCGAGCAGACCAAGCAGCCATGCAGGGAAGCAACATGATACTCAGACCCTGACCATATGGAGGGGCGGTCTGATGTAGCACCGTAGCACCAGTACTTCCAGGTCAGGACCAGGGAGGGACTTTGGGTTCAGATGCTCCAGGATTATAGAGAGCATTGCTAGAACAGCCTGGGTAGAACCATAGAGGAGGTCACATGATCAGGGGTTTCCAGGAATACAGCGGATTGCAGAGTCAGACAGAGACGGATGGTTACCCAGCAACAGCGTGCAGCCATGAGGTAAGGCACGCGTGCACACTGCTCCAGGCATCTTGCGGCATGACAGACATAGCGGACATGACAGACATGGCGGGCATGACAACAACCTGTCTGTGATCACATTGTGGCCATGGTCTCTATGGTGAACCCAGGCCGAAAGATGGTCGTCCAGCGATGGTGGCCTGTAAGCTCCTTCTCAAAGCAAAAGCTAACACACCTCAGCTCTCATTGCAGACTATTAGATCAGCAATCAGTCAGTTAAAATTTAATGTCCCATCTTGGGACAAGGTAAAAAAGTAAAAAAAAAAGGTTTAAAAGATTTGAAAAATACAAAAAAAAATTACAAAATAAAGAACAAAAAATAATCCCGCAATTACATTTATTTATGTAAAAGCAAAAATAAAGAAAAAAATACACATATGTGGTATAGTCATGTTTGGAACGACTCGACAAATGAATCTGTCCCACTAATTAACTCCTTCAGTGAACACCAAAAAAAGAGGCAAAAAACGATGTTTATCATCATACCGCCAAACAAAAAATGGAATAAAACAGAATAAAAAATATAAGTGTAAGTAAAAATTATATCTCTGAAAACATCATCTTGTCCCACAAAAAAAACAAGCCACCATACTGCTCCATCAGTGGAAAAATAAAAAAGTTATAGCTTTCAGAATAAAGTGATACAAAATGTATTTTTTTCTCTAGAATAGTTTTTATTGTGTAAAAGTGAAAAAACATAAAAAATATATAAATGTGGTATCACTGTAATCCTACTGACCGAAAGAAAAAAGCTGCTTTATCCATTTTACCACACATGGAATGGCATAAAAAATATTCTTAAATTGCTGTTCTTTATTCATTCTGTCTCCCAAAAATTGTAATAGCAAGCAATCAAAAATTGTCATTTGCCCCTAAATGGTACCAATAAAATCATCATTTTGTCCAGCAAAAACAAGCAATCATATGTCTCTGTCGGACAAAATATGGAAAAATTGTAGCTATCAAAATATGGGGTTGCAAGTTTTTGCAATAAAAAGCATGTTTTTATTAAAAAAAAACTATATAAATCTGATATCACTGTAATTGCACCGACCAGAAGAATAAAGTTGTCTAATCACTTATACAGCACTAGGAATGGCGTAAAAAATAAATGAAACCAATTCTTCACTTGGTGTTGATTTTTAGATTCATAAGCACATACACCAAAGTTTTGCGTATATCTCTAAAACACGTGATTCAGTCGGAGACCCCAGGCAGAAGATTCCTTATAATGAGGCAGATGGTGACACTGTGGGTGCCGTCTGACCTGTGATTAGTTGGTGTCCGTCTTCTTAGGCTGGTTTCACACTTGCATTTTTTTCGCGGTATTTTAGCGCTAAATAGCGCCTGCGTTTTTTTTCCTATACTTTGCATGGGATGCGCTTATGTGCGCATACACATGCGTTTGTACGCGTTTTTCTGCGCATGCGTTTTTTTGCGGTATGCGCTCGGGCGCACAAAATGCATCCTGTTGCATTTTTTGGGCGTCCGACTTGCCTCAAAAAAACGCATGCGCGCACAATGCGTTTTTTTACAGCAAGACACCCATTATAAGTCTATGGGTGCGCATATGTGCGCATTGGCATGCTTATGTATGCGTTTTTTTGCGCATGCGTTTTTTTTTACCATTAGTTGGACAATGGAATTTAGGGGTTTGGGTTAGAGTTAGGGTTAGTTAAGGGGGTTTAGGTCTAGGGTTAGGGTTAGCTAGGGTTTAGGGTTAGGGTTAGGGTTAGTATGGTTTGGTTAAGGGTTAGGGTTAGGGTCAGGGTTAGGGTTAGGGTTAGTATGGTTTGGTTAAGGGTTAGGGTTAGGGTCAGGGTTAGGGTTAGGGTTAGGGTTAGGGTCAGGGTTAGGGTTAGGGTTAGTATGGTTTGGTTAAGGGTTAGGGTTAGGGTCAGGGTTAGGGTTAGTATGGTTTGGTTAAGGGTTAGGTTCAGGGTTAGGGTCAGGGTCAGGGTTAGGGTTAGGGTTAGGGTCAGGGTTAGGGTTAGGGTTAGGGTTAGTATGGTTTGGTTAAGGGTTAGGGTTAGGGTCAGGGTTAGGGTTAGGGTTAGTATGGTTTGGTTAAGGGTTAGGGTTAGGGTCAGGGTTAGGGTTAGGGTCAGGGTTAGGGTTAGGGTTAGGGTTAGGGTCAGGGTTAGGGTTAGGGTTAGTATGGTTTGGTTAAGGGTTAGGGTTAGGGTCAGGGTTAGGGTTAGGGTCAGGGTTAGGGTTAGGGTTAGGGTCAGGGTTAGGGTTAGGGTTAGGGTCAGGGTTAGGGTTAGGGTTAGGGTCAGGGTTAGGGTTAGGGTTAGTAAAGTCATGGTTTGGGTTAGTGTGAGGGGCCACCTAATGTTGGAAAAAACCACAAACGCGGTAAAAACGCACTAAAAACGCATACAAACGCATAAAAACGCTGCGTTTTTTTCATGCATGCTCATAAAAATGCTTGAAAAAAACGCAGCATTTGTATGCGTTTGTATGCGTTTTTTCAATGCGTTTTTTTGCAGGAAAAACGCGCTGCAAAAAAAAGCAAGTGTGAAATTAGCCTTAGGCGTGCATAAAAGCGTGGTCTGCAACACTTTTGTGTACTTCTGAAAAGAAGGACAACGCTGAACAAAGGCCAGATGAAGTCCAGAGTAAATCTGCTGCCTCATTATAGTGAGTGGATCCTTCTGGGGTTTCATCTGAAACACGTCATTTGGCGATTTAGGCTGGGATCACACATGCAGATTGGAGCGTGCGGCTGCCTAGAAATACAAGCAGCCGCACACTCCGCTCCTGAGTGCCGGTGACAGTGCCGGGTATTAAGATGCGAGACTCGTCCGAGTTTCTCACATATGTGATCCCGGCATAAGATAGATACCCCAATGTAAGTGCTTAGCGCAGAGAAATGTGATCACAAACATAAACAAGATAAAAGCTTCAACTCAATCCACAAAAAAGCAAAGGTCTACTCAGGTCCTTCCGGAAATATAGGAGACTTCTATGTTACTGGTAGTACAACAGCTCTGGAAAAGCTAAATGGCTCCTCAACCCCCAAAGGAAATTTAGCAAATTCTGTGCTCCCAAATCCAAATGTCCTCTCCATTCTGAGCCCCATTGTGCCTAAACCACACTTAAAATCCACATGTTTGACATTTCTGTAATGATGATTGCCTGCCTAATTGATACGTGCATGTATCCAGAAGCACAAACTGGGCATAATGTACTGGGCACTACAATGTATTGGTGACTACAACATACTGGGCACTGCAATGGTAGTTGTCAATTTTCACTCAGCAACATCCGCTGCTGCTTGTTACTGGAAAAGATCCATGGAATAATAATCATCACTACCCCTGTAGATAAATTCCATAACGGGTATAATATCCAAAATGGGGTTATTTGAGGGGGAATTCTGCAATGCTAGCATGTAGGGGCTCTGTATATGGAGTCCACAATGTATATGGAGTCCACAAACTATTTCTAGGAAAATGTGTGCTCTCTGCTGAGTCTCTCCATATGGCTAAGCAGCAATGTACAGCCACATATGGGGTATTTGTATATTCAGCAGAAATTGTGGGACAAATTTTGGTGCCATTGTTTCTCATTTCCCAGTGTCAAAATGTTAAATTTGGAGCTATAACAAAATTTTGATGGCAAAAATGTATTTTTTCTTCATTGCCCAATGAAATAAAATTATGTGACACACCTGTGGTGTCAATTTGATCCCTGCACCCCTATGAGATCATTGAGATGTGTATATCATAAAATGAGGTAACGTAACTTATGGGAGGTACTGCTGTTCTTGCACCTCAAAAGTAGTTTCTGACTACATGTGGGGTATCAGGGTACTCAGGAGAAATTGCACAACAAAGTTTGGGGTCCATTTTCTCCTGTTACCATTGTGAAAATAAAATTTGGGGGTTAAAAGAACATTTTGATTGCTCAATGTTTTAAGCTTCTGTGACGCACCTGAGGGATCAAAGTGCTCACCACACATCTAGATCATTTCCTTGAGAAATACAGTTTTCAAAATGGGGTCACTTGCAGGGAGTTTTATGTCTTTAGGCACATCAGGAGCTCTCCATACTTGACATGACATCTGCTAATTATTCTGGCTAATTTTGCATTCAAAAAGCCAAATGGTCACTTCCAAGACATGCCTTTCACCCAAAAAGTAGTTTTCCTCCATATATTGGGCATCAGCATGCTCAGGAAAAAATGCACAACAAATTGTATGGTGCAAATTCTCCTGTTTCCCTTGTTAAAATGCAAAATTTGGAGCTAAAAGATCATTTTGGTGGGAAAAATGTGATTTTCTTATTTTCACTGCTCTATACGTTTTAAAGATCTGTGAAGCACCTGGGGGCTCAAGGTGCACACCACACATATAGAGAAGTTCCTTGCGGGTTATAGTTTCCAAAATGTGGTCACTTGTGGGGGTCTCCACTATTTAGGCACATTAGAGGCTCTCCAAATGTGACATGGCATCCGCTAATGATTCCAGCAAATTTTGCATTCAAAAAGTTAAATGGTGCTCCTTCCCTTCTGAACCCTGCGGTGCACAAAATAGTAGTTTTGCCCTACATATGGGGTATCTGCATGCTCAAAAGAAATCACACACAACAAATTTTGTGGTCCATTTCCTCCTGTAACCCTAGTGAAAATTAAAAATTGGGTTAAAATTAACATTTTTGGGAAAAAAATGTTCATTTTTACCTTCCACATTGTTTCAGTTCCTGTGGAGCACCTGAAGGGTTAATACATTTCTTAAATGTGGTTTTGAGCACCTTGAGGAGTGCACATTTTCTGTCATATATAGCCCTCAAAGTCACTTCAAATGTGATGTGGTCCTTAAAAAAATGGTTTTGTAAATGGTGTTGTAAAAATGAGAAATCGCTGGTCAACTTTTAATCCTTCTAACTTCCTACCAAAAAAGAAATTATCTTAAAAAAAATTGTGCTGATGTAAAGTATACATGTGGAAAATGTAATTATTAACAATGTTAAGTGACATAATTTCTGATTTAATGGCGTAGAAATAAAGAAAAATTGAAAATTGCCAAATTTTCTAAATTTTCGCCAAATTTCCTATTACTTTTCATTGTCACTTCTGGGTGTTGCTGTGTGCCCTTCATGGGGAAAAAGCCAGTGTTCGAGTTGCCACTTGATGCCTAGCAGTGACTATTCCACCGAAATGACCTTTCATCTAATTATTTTCACTTTTTCATTTATTTATTCATGGTGGGGAGATATTTTTGTTTTCAAATTCTCCCAACCTTAGCAAAAAATGCTTAAGCTTTAAATAAAAGAGGTCACTACATAGGTACACATACAAAAAGTAATTTGAGGCAACAGCCAGCAGTATTATTGCTTGTGTTCATTGGCTAGTGTCTATCTTTAAAATTAGCTGTGATAGCCCCACTGAGTGGCTGGGCTACACCATGTGATCTGATAGCTTCAAGGCATTATGGAGAAGCTCATGCTGATGCACTGCTGAGCATGCTGTTAATCAAAGTTCCGGGGCTTGCTTACAGCTATTGCTTACTTTATAGAGTGCAATGACTGAAGCAAAACTAATTCATTTTCTCCCAGGTGCGGCACTTTAAAAACAGTGGCAGGGCATTTTCATAACATCACATAAACTCTATAAATGCAGGTTAATTGCATTTTTGATCTTACAAGTTCCCTTTTTTTCAGTTTATTGTAAACTTACATGGCGACATACATATTGCAAACGTGTTTGGAATAAATTAAAGTAACAATACAGTATATTCATGAGATTATTAATTACATCTTGACTAAGTAATGTTAAAGCCCTGCAAGTCAGAGTTTTATTTTCCTCTTCCACCACACTATTTATTCTTGTACTCAGCATGAAACAAGAGTTCTTCCCCAAGATAAATATCACTATTGATCTCTACAACCAAAGAAAACAAGGTTTCTAGAACTTGAAAAATGCAAACACAAACATGGGTGTCCTAAAGGAATATATCGACTAATTCCAAAAATAAGATAAAAAGGAAATTAGCAAAAATAGGTTTATGCCAAACAAGTGATAAAATAAAGGGCAGAAAATCAAGGCAAACTCCTTTGAAGGCAATGAACAATTCACTGTGGGGATCCTGTACTCATTTGCTGATAAAGATACTTAACAAGCAACTAGGATTTTTTATTTATTTTTGACAATAGGGCATCTATAATGTAAAAGTTTATATTAAAATGAAGCTCAAATATGATATAAATTGCAAAACTGAAAAACCTTTGTCCATATCAGACACCTAATGTCTGGTACTGAACCCTAAACACAGACTTTTAACAGGATATCTGCTTTATTGTTTGGGTTCAGATGTCTAATAAAGTTTGATTAAGGAGTTCAGTGCAGAAAATCAACAAGCTTTTAGTTAGTAGCCACTTCCTGAGCCATAACAGCAATGCCAAGTATTTACATTGCTGTGACTGGACAGTGCACCACGTTTCTCTTTATGTACCATGCAACCCCGCCTGTGTGGGAGTTCTGTTCCTTTAAGCCACAGCATGTACTCTGCAGCCATGTCTGCTCTAGTAGTATACATAAAAAATAATTCTACTCTGCAGCTGTGTCTTGGCCATTTTTGGTCCAAAAAAGTAATTAGACTATGAAGCAATGCCTTTGCTGGCCAAAATAATAATTTAACTGTACTGTGACTATACGAATAGTGTGCCTAAAAAATAAATTTACTCTGCAACCATCTCTTTGCTATTTTTGGATCAAAAAAATAATTGTACTCTGCAGCTTTGTCTTTTGTCATTTGTGGGCCAAAAAATATTTAACTGTGCAGTTGAGTCAATACGAGTAATGTGCCTAATAAATAATTCTACTCTCCAGCAGTCTCTTTGCCATTTGTGGGCCAAAACAATGTTCTACAGTACTCTGCAACGATCTTTTTGCCATTTTTGGATCAAAAAAATAATTTTACTCTACAGCTGTGTCTATATGAGGAGTGTGGTAAAAAAATAAATCTACTTTTCAGCCGTCTCTTTGCCATTTGTGGTCCCAAAAAATAAATGTACTCTGCAGCTGTGTCTTTGCCATTTGTTGGCCAAAAAAATAATTAACTGTACCTCTCTGTCTTTACGAGTAGTATGCCTAAAAAATAAATCTACCATATAATAATAATCATATTGTTATAATGAGGAGAGCATCAAATAGAGGATGTGGACGTGGCCATCGTGGTTCTGGTGTAGCTGGTGGTGTGGTGGTGGTGATGGTGGTGTAGCTGCTCCATGGAGAGAATGTGATCATTGTGTGCCTGCTCCATGCCCACATGAACCTCCTTCTTCTGGTGCACACAAGCGACAGGATGTTATGTGTCATTTCATAGGGCTGAGTACCGCTGCCCAAATGGTGAGGCCACAAGATGTTGAAAAGGTGTTAGATTGAATGGCTGAGAGTGCCTCCATTTCCTTTGCATCATCTTAAACCCAGTCCACTGCAGAATGTGCAGAGTTGGCACCTGAGGACGATGGTCATCTGGCTTTCGCATCACCCCCTTGCAAATCAGCCAAGCAGTCTGAGCCCCACGTCATGCAGCAGTCTCTTCTGCTTTTTGACGACTCCTCTTGCTGGGGTTCTGTTGCCCATCCACCAGGCCCTGCCCCTGAATTGGAAGAGACTGAGTGCACTGATGCAAAACCACTTGTTAGGTGGCAGGATGAATATATGGGAGGGCTAGTGTACACGACCTCTGGAGAAGCACAGCAAATTTTTGATGATGATAAGACACAGATGCCAACTGCTGCATCTTCTCTTTCTTCAGTATGCAGATGAGCAAGGAGGACAGGGGTGAGGAGAAGAGATGGAGCGAAGACATGTACAGTTTGGAGAAAAAGGAGATGGCCATGCTACCCTAGCAGCGCAGCAAAAAAATAAGCAGGATGCAAAGGCACAGTGGGCGGTCCCTACCCAGTACTTCATCTGTTATTGTCATCTGTGCCACTGAAATCAGCACACCAAAGCCAGCTCAATAGCGATCTCTGGTATGGCATTTCTTCAGGTAATGTGCTGACAGCAAGCGATGGGTAGTTTGCATGCTGTGCTGTCAGAACCTGAAACGAGGCATAAATCTTGTGAACCTGAGCACCACCCGAATGATGAAGCATTTGAATTCCAAGCACGGGAGGATGTAGAGTGCAAAACCTTTAAAAGCATGACAGATCTGAGCCTCCTCCTACTTCCTCTTCTGCTGCAGTCTCAGCCTCTTCCTCAAACTCATGATCAACAGGGCCACCTATCTCTGTGCAAAGAGAGGATATGACAGCACCACCATCAGTGTCACCGAGCATGTCCACACCGGCCCATGGAAGTGTTCAGCTCTCCATTCCCAAAACCCTCAAGGAAAGAGGCGATAGCCCTTTATCTACCCACAAGCCATGGTCCTGAATGACAGTATTTCCAAATTAGTGGCCTTTGAAATGCTGCCATTCCAGCTGGTGGAGATGGGTAGTTTAAAAAACTAATGGTGGTGACTGTCCCTGAGTACTTTCTTCCCAGCTGCCACTACTTTTCCAGGCATGCCAACCCTGCCCTCCACATACATGTTGCAGACAAAATTAGGTGTGCACTGCGCAATGCCATCAGATGCAAGGTCCACATAACCACTGATATATGGCCCAGTATACACAGTCAGGGATGTTACAGCTTCCTAACTGACCACTGGGTAAATGTGGTGGCTGGGACAGAGGTAGAAGGCATTCAAGCCCATGTCCTATCACCACCCAGGATTGCTGAATGGTTTTCAATTCAGGTTGCCTCATCCTCCTACTCCACTTCCTCCACCACCTCTTCATCAGGTCAAAGGAAAGACTTGCACCACCTTCAGCACACACAGAGGGATAGGATGGCAGGCTGTTCTTAAACTGCTTTGTTTGGGCAAATCCCACAATGTGCAGCAGCTGTGGACAGGAATCAAACAGAGTGGCTGGTGCCGGTGAACCTCAAGCCCAGTCTGGTGGTGTCCAATAAGGGGAAAAATCTAGTAGCAGCTCTGGGCCTAGCTGGTTTGACGCACATCCCTTGCCTGGTGCATGTGCTGAGTTTGGTGGTGCAGAGCTTCCTGAAAAACTATCCACATATGTCTGAGCTGCAGCTGAAAGTGTGGGCAGTATGTGCGTGCTTTCGACATTCTTAAGGTACTGTCACACTTAGCGATGTACCAGCGATCCCGACCAGCGATATGACGCGGTTAGGATCGCTGGTACATCACTAAGTGGTCGCTAGTGAGCTGCCACACAGGCAGATCTCACCAGCGACATCGCTGGGGACGGGGGTCGCTACTTACCTGTCACACCAGGCGATCCTGCGTCCTCCCGCCCGGCTCCACGCGTCGCTCGTCGTCACAGCAGGAAGCGCCACAGGAAGCTGACGATGAGAAACAGTCCAGCCTGTTCTCGCGCGATCAGCGATAAGCAGCGGGGGAGCGGGTTGTAGGTAAGTATCACACACAGCGATATCGCTAGCAATATCGCTATAACGTCACAAGTTATAGCGATATTGCTAGCGATATCGCTTAGTGTGACATGCCCTTAACACTGCTGTTGCTTGCCTGTCTATGCTGCAGCATCACTTTTGTCTTCTCATTAACTGCCTCACATGTGATTTACTAACCAGGTAGAACTCCTCCTTGTATAAGCTAGGGAAGCTGTGCAAGCAGCAGCCAGTCATATTGGAGTTTCAGCTGCAGCACGTACAGCTGAGGTGCTCTGATGAACAAAACCACTTTACCACCATTGAGTGGGCCTCCATGCAGGACGTGTGTGCCATGATGCTGCTTTGAATACTCCACCAATATGGATGCCAATATCAACATTACTATACCACTTATATGCCTGCTGGAAAAAACAATTCAGGTGATGATGAATGAGGTGATGGGACAGAAGGAAGTGGAGCAGGAGGAGTAGGGCCAGTTCACAACGTTATAAGGTCTGTCATCCACACATGGCTTGGAAGGTGGGTTACTGTCCCAGCATGAGCCAGGAACCCAACTTTACAGCCAGGGTACTGTATGGAGGATGAGGTGAAGGAGAAGTAACAACCCTGTTGACAGCAGGGTGGCACTGAGAGCATATTGTAAGCAGGTATTGGAATACAGTAAACAACTCAAAACTTGTTACAGCCATCAGAGATGCTCTTCAAAGGTGGCTGTATAGACAATGATGTTGTCAAGGTAGATGAGGGTAGCTTCAAAGTTCAGATCTCCCAAACATCTCTCTATTAGGCGCTGAAACGTGCCAGGAGCATTAGTCAGGCCGAAAGGCATTCGATTGAAATCAAATAATCCCATGGGCAGAGCGAATGCTGTCTTCGGCCAGTCATGGTCAGCCATGGGCACCTGCCAATATCCACTGGCCAGATCTAGGGATGGGAAGTATTTTGCTTTCCCCAAGGTGGACAACGACTCTTCAATTCTTGGTAGGGAGTACAAATCCCACACCGTACAGGCATTCAGTCGCCTATAATCGACACAAAAATGCAGGTTTCCATCCTTCTTTCAAACTAGAATGATGGGAGCTGCCCATGGGCTTTGGCTCTTCCGGATAACTCCATTCCGCAGCATGTTGGCCAGCATCTCTTTTACTTCTTGGTACATTTGAGGCGAGATCTGCCAATATCTCTCACGGATTGGTGCGGCACCTCCTGTAGGTATCTCATGGGTTATGGCTGTGGTAAACCTGAAGTCATCATCATGATGGGCGAAGACATCCTGGTAATGCTCCAGCACAGCTTCCACCTGTTACACCTGTTGGGATGAGAGCCCTGTCAGTTCAGCCCACATCTGCTCCAGGATTCAATGCCCTTCCTTCATGCTTCCAGGTGACTGTTCTGGGGGCACGGTAATGGCTACAGTCCAAGGGTCTCCTGATTTCACTGCTAGCAGAATGACCTCAGGTTGCATCAGTTCTTCTGGCATGCCCAGCACTTGTGCCACTTCACTCTTGGGTGAGAGCATAAGATGATCATCTCCCAGGTTGACACACCGCACCACTACACTACTGTCATGAACGATAGCCAATATCCGAGCAATGAGGAGTAGTGGGGGTATTTGTTCCAGTACCGATGGCTCTGTCTGGACTTCCACTTCCTCGAGGGGTGTACAAACTCGTACAGGCAGCATGACCACCGTTAGTCCAGGCAGCAGAACTAGTTTAGCACTGGCTGGGATCACCACTCTTTCTAAAGCTTTTCCTTCACTTGACATCTCTTGGGGCTGAGCAGCCCGTATCAGTTGTTGAAAAATCTTCCTCTTGGGGTGCGGAGGCTCCATTGATGTAGAAAAGCATCTGGTGACTCGCTAATCAGAAGAGTCTTGAGTTCTTTTAGTACATTTATCCCCAACGTCACAGCGGGGCCATTACTTGAGTCTCCAGCAGTCAATACAACTCCTTTCTGGCCCACATCGTTGCCACACATGGTAATCTGCATCCAGACCACCCCGGAGACTGGGATGGGCAATTGATTGGCTGCAGTTAACTTAATCACTGGGCCCCATTTGGGCTGCGTCGCTTAACAACAATGACATAGGAAACAGGATTCTGGCATGGTGGTCACCTGGGAACTGGTATCAACTAGACAGCGGATGATGCGACCATCCATTTCAGCTCATATGAGGGGGCTCAAGGAAATCAAACTTGTTGGACTGCCATCTCTCTTCCCTGGTTGCTCAGGCTTCGAGTGTCATCCCCTGGCCACGGAGCCTACTAGTTTAATGGCTGCTGGGCAAGCAGCCTCCCCCGCTTTGCGCACCCACGGACATAGTGTCCAATGTCTCCATATCTGAAACAGATCATCAGTCTCTGTCTGAGATTGTCCTGTTTCCTGGCAAGGTACAAGAGGCAAGCTGGGGTAGGGGCTAATTATGTGTCTGGGTGGATTTGGAGCCATAGGGGGGACTTTTGAGGCCGGACCACTCTTCGCACATTTCTTGTATTTCCTTCCAGATCTCTCAGACCCATCCTGGTTCAGCTATGGGTGAAGCGGGCACCTCCCTGCACCAGACCTTCCCTGCCGAGGCTGCTGTACCCTGCTCCTGATAATTTTTGGTTTAACATCATGTTTGTATACAGTCACACTGATATTGTGGACTATTCACTTACTGTCATGTAATCACTCTTATTCACTTATTTTCGTCTAATAAAAAAATCTTTCTCCCCTCTCTTGTATTTTTTGTGTAATAAATTTGATATAATTTTATGGGATTTGCTGTTCTCATTTCCTTGCTTTTTTTTTCTGGTAATACACGTTTCTAGCGTGTGGTCAGTCATCCCATATCTAATTATTAGTAGTGCCCTCAGGTCCCCCCCTTTTTTTCATATTGCATTTATTATAGGAATTTTTTTTTACTCACCTTTTCTCTGAGTGGTGGCACACTAGCACTTTATTTATGGATTTTGAGGCTAGAGAGGCACTTTGGAATAACCAGGCCTGTGGCAATTTTGCTTCTGATCCAGTGCCTGATAAAGTAGACAAAACTTTTCAAAACTCACCTCTGATTTGATCCACCCACATAAATCGGCTGTTAAGACCTGGTGGAACATTAAAAGCCTGGAAGAATTCCTAAAATTAGGCCTGGTCCGTAGAGGTCTGAGGGTCCAGATTTTTCCCACTTGGGACACGGACACTGATTTTAGGAACTCTTGGGAAAATGGCCTATGCCAATGTTCTACTATTCTTATGAATTTATTTATTGAGCATGACAAGACTTTACTAGGTAGACTTAAGGAGGACATTAAAAGGGGAGAGATTGAACTCAAGTCTTTTGATTTAAACACATTAGTGTCTCCATTCCAACCTCGTCTCAAGGACTTTATTGATAAATATGAAAAGGACATTATTCAGGGCAAGAAGTCTAAATTCAAAAGTGACAAGAATAACTTTAACAGTCACATGGCCTACAAATGGTCTCACAGGGGAAATTCGAGATCACTGAGATCACATCAGACTCTAATTCCACCAAGGCCACTGACAATATTAGGGTCACTAATGAACCCTCCTCCAGTGATTTTTTTATCGTCAGATGCAAGAAATCTGGAAAACCAACCAGGAGTGGTAAGCGTAAGCCCCCCAAGACAAGGAATTAGGAACAGGAGACGCCAGTTGTGGTTTCCTTCTTACAGGAGGGAAATGAGACGTCATCCGAGATTCTAAGCCCTCTTTCCTCAAGCAGGGGTCTGGGAGTGGTTTCATCTTCCTACCAATCACATCAGTTGAAAGGTAATTTACAGATCATCAATTTGTCCTCATACCCTCTCTCGCAATTGGAAATCAACCTCCTCGCCAAGGGATTGTCTTTTTTTCCTCAAAAAAACTTTGGACAAATTTGAACTAACTAAAGATCTTTATTTGTTTTGTAGGCAAATTATGTTCATATTCCTTTACCACCAACCATCTATGGTAGATATGCTTCCGGAAGATGAACATTAGGTCTTCCGAGATCTTCTGGAATTTCTTGAGGAGAACCAATCATCTCTATCCTTGTGCCCGGCAGTACAAATCTTCTTTCATATGATGTCTGCTGACATACGTAATTTGCAATGTGGCGCACACTCAAAAGCCAATCTTAGCAATGAGGAACAGAAGGCCCTGTCTTCCCTTAAAAATAATAACTTATTTGTGATTAAGGAGGCAGACAAGGGTGGGAATGTGGTCCTCTGGCCTACTGATATGTATGTCAGAGAGGCTTTAAGACAACCGGGGGACCATCAATTTTACTCAACCTTACCTTCCAATCCCATGGTTTCTTTTAGGAATAAACTGGATGGACTTGTAAATCGGGCCTTTGTGATGGTCATCATTAATAATAAAGAGAGGGATTATCTTATTACTAAACATACGATTATCCCAACTTTCTATTTACTCCCCAAGGTCCATAAGTCTCTTACTGAGCCCCCTGGTAGGCTCACCGTGGTGGGTATTGGGGAAATCTTTGAGCGTCCCTGCTCCTATTTACACTTTTATTTACAACCACTTGTCCTCTCATTAGGTTCCTTTGTCCGTGATACTTCGCATTTGATCTCTCAATTGGATGACTTAATTGTGCCTCCCAATATGCTTATGATTACAATGGATGTATAATCACTTTATACCTGCATTGACCACAATTTGGGTTGTCAGGCAGTGTCCCATTTTCTTGACTCATGAACTTCAGGTGACTGCCTCCATGATTCCTTTATTACTGACCGTCTTAAAATAGATCTTACATTTAACTATTTTGTTTCTAATCGCTCATTTTATAGACAGATTACCGGTACCACCATGGGTGCCAAGTGCACCTCCTCCTATGCCCACCTGTTTCTAGGTTTGTGGGAGGAGACGCATGTACGCTTTTTGTCCATCTTTCAGCTACATGTGGTCAGGTAGTATCGGTATATTGATGATATTTTGTTCTTTTGGACAGATTCTCTGGAGGTGTGTCAACAGTTTGTTGATAGTCTAAATAATAACCTGTGGAATATCTCCCTTACCTAAACCACCTCTTTTACTGAAGTAGAATTTTTGGACCTAAAGATCCTTGAAAAGAATGATCGTATCTCCACCACCCTGTGTCGAAAGAAAACGGCTACCAACAGCTTACTTCTCTATGAAAGTTTCCTTTCCTCAACATGTCTGTGACGGAATTCCAAAAGGTCAGTTCTACCGTATTCACCAGAACTGTAGTGAACCTGAAGACTTACCAAAGAGGCCAGGGAACTTACATCCAGATTTATTGCCTTGGGTTATGCATGACAAATTGTAGCACGAGCCTATAGGGCCTTAGCCCAGCAGGACTGACAAGATCTTCTCAGATCATGTCCATGCCAACAGACGGGAGTTAATTTTATTGCAACATTTAATAACCAATGGCAGGACATTTACAAAATTCTTAATAAGAACTGGAGTATTCTTCAGAATGAACCCAGGCGTAGCCCTTTCATTAGTGAGACCCCTAGACTGATTGCCAAAAGAGCAAGGAACCCTTGGGATTCCCTGTGTTCCAGCCACTACAAGAGACCCATGGTATCATTGGGTAGGGGAACTAAACTCATAGGCACATTTCCTTGTGGGAATTGTACCATTTGTCCCTATGTGGTCTGTAATAGACAAGTGTCTGTTCTCTCTTATCCGGATTACATCTCCACAAGGTGCTGCGCCAATTGCAGGACCATGAACGTCATTTATCTATTGATTTGTGACTGTCTTTAAGCTCTACGTTAGTCATACTGGAAAGGAATTGCGCCGGAGGGTACAACAACATATGTCTAAAATTGCCTGTGCTAAAACGGATAAAGCCTCCGGTAAGCCAATCACTCCTGTGCCATCATATTTTCTTGACTTTCATAATTGCTCATACAAAAATCTACAGGTCATGGTCATTGACAAGGTTTCTGTATCCATTTGCGGAGGCAGCACCTTGGATGAACTTCTTAGAAGAGAATCCAGGTGAATGAACAATTTTAATAGTTTGCCCCAGGAGCCCTCAATGAGGATCTTTCATTTAATGGGTTTTATAAGAAATAATGTTATCCTAGGGAGGCTTCTCATGTATTGATGTATTTACTTATATCTTCTCTTTTCTTATCATGCAGATCTTTTAATTTTGGGATGGTCCTTCTTCATGGTGGTGTCCATGGGCTTGCTAATCTTCTCTGGTGCAGCTTCTTCCATCTATCCGTAGCCTGGACTTCAGTCAATTATTGGGCCATCAGTCTTTGATAATTGACAAATAGCCGTTGACTTTTGTTCTATGTTATTCTGTGCATTTATCTGCATCTTGTAATAGTTACGTGGATAGCTTAAAGCAATTTGTATGCATTTTTCATAATCTGTTACATACCGATTTGTTGATTATACACTAATGCATACTGTATCTTACTGCATGTTTCGGTTGACTTCTCATAACATCTTTATGACTTTTAATGAGAGTTGTGATTCTTAAAGTTTGGGATCCTACAATATTTTTCATTCTGCACCCTAATAGAGTCATCCAGTCATTTTTATGTACTTGCTTTTTATTGTGCGTTGTAGTCCCTATGGGTTTAGATCCCAACATATCATCATCTTCAATTTGTATTCTGGGAGAGTCACCCGGTCACCTCTAAGTATCATTTTTCACCCTTACTTTATTGCATAGAAGCACAATATCTCAGTCAATTTGTTGTTCTTATTCATTTGGCCATGAGACTATTTGCTCCCTTGGAGCAGTGTGTAGGCGCACGCGTACCTCATGGCTGCACGCCGTTGCTGTGTGTGCGCCCGACTCTTCTCTGCATGCTGTGGTTGTCTCTGTGGTTCTGCCCCTGATCATGTGACCTTTCCTATGTTCCAGCACTGTCTGACCCAGCTAACCTCTCAGTGTTTCTGGAGCCCCTGATCATGTGACCTTCTCTATGGTCCAGCCCAGTCTGATCTAGCAATGCTCTCTATGATCCCGGAGGAACTGAACCAGAAGTCTTTCCCTGGTCCTGACCCGGAAGTGCAGGTGCTATGGTGCTATATCAGACCGCCCCTTCCTATGGTCGGGGCCTGAGTATCATGTTGCTTCCCTGCATGGCTGCTTGGTCTGCTCGGTCGCTACCTGTATTCTGTGCACCTGCACTCTGCCCTGTAGTGCGTCTCTGCACACGCTCTGTGCTTGTACTCTGCCTCTTGTCCCATGCCATGTCCTGTGTTGTCTCTCGTGCCGTGTTTTGTCCTTGTTATGCTTTGACTTGTTGTTCTTTCTATGTTCTCTGCCTTTGCCTGTTTTTGCCATGTCTTGTCCTTGCCATGCTTTGCCTTGTAGTACTTCCTATGTTCTCTGCCTTTGCCTGTTTTCACCATGTCTGGAGATCTGTCGTGCCTCCTTGCCTGAACCCTGGTTTGTCTGCCGGATACCCGGAACCTGCCGATCGCTGCCAGAGATTGTAAGCCTGATGACTGCGGCCTGATGTCCGGAGCTGATGTCCGCAGCCTGATGCCCTGATCCTGTCAATCGTTGCCAGCTGTCTGGAGTCCGATGCCATTGAGCCCTTGCCTGTACCCAGGCATGCCACCTGGCACAAACCATGCCATGGACCTTGGCGTGCCCTCGCACGCACCTTGCTGTGTTTTCCTGTTATCACATCTTGCACCTGATGTAACCCTGTGTTTGCCATAATGAAGATACTTTGAATTCACATCTTGTCTTGTCTTGTCTTGTTTCCTGCATGTCCTTTGTCATCAGACACTCGTAGTTAGTGTCTACCTGAGCCGGCCGTTTGGTTCCAGCAGTCGTGGTGGCTCACCCCCTTGGTCTTGCCCCTGACACTCCCTGTATAGGGGGTGGTTCCTCACAAGGTTAGCTCGCCCTAGGTGGGTGGCTACCACGACCCAGAGGGTCCACTCTAAAGAAAACGAATCAGCATAAGCTGACTCCGTCACACTCCCCATTCATTTGGTCACATGACTTTGCTATAGCATGATTGTTGTCATATCGTTATCATCAGCTTTTCATCTTATTTGTTTCTCATCTTGAAGATTTCACCTTGATATTATGCTATAATACAAGTTTAATATGTCTTCACGGCTGCATACTTGTCGACTTTTTCTTCAATGCCTCTTTTGGCCACACTGTTAACCATATACATTCTTTGATTTCCTTTCCTTTGTGGTCCACATTTATTTTGGACCATAAAGGTGGCATATGGCTTTTTTATGTCTGGTTCATCCAGTCATATTTTTTATATATCAATATATATCAATCTGTGCCTCTTTGCATATATGCGCTCTTGTGTTTGCAATTAATGTCTGTGGTATAGGGTTTAGGGTTTAATATCATGTTTGTACACAGACAGTCACATTGTTATTATTGACTATTCAATTACTGTCATGTAATCCCTCTTATTTACTTATTTTCGTCTAACAAAAAATATTTCTCCCCCTCATGTTGGTTAAACTATATACATATATATTGAATGTCACCATGGTTATACTGAACGTTGCCTCTGTCATACTGTGACATATTTACCTTATCGCGCGCATATTTTGCACCCTACCAGCATTATTAATTTCTCATAACTCACAGTTTTCACTGTGACATAATTACATGGACGTCGTTATTATTGGGCTGCTATGCGTGTGCCCAGACTTGACTATGTTACTTTAAGGTCCTGACATCCACGCTGCTTTCTCAGGGCCTATGCGCATGCGCGAATGTGACCACGTGACCCACAGGTCCTGTTGTTCGTTTTCAGTATTATTTTTTTAATTCCTTTGTTATTCATGCATTTTATTCAAACGATTTTGGTTTTTGGCATCTTTCTACATCTTGATGCCGTTATTGTTTGTTCGTTGCACGCATGCCTAAGCTCAATCATGTGATTACAAGGTCCTGTTACTATCGCTGCCTTTGTTTTTCTTCTGAGCATGTGTTAATACGATCACGTGACCTTAAGGTCCTGTTATTCATCTTTATTATTATTTTTTATTCTTTTGTTACTAGTGATTTCTACTGATATTAAGGTCCTGTCCTTGTTATTACGTATAATGTATATTCAAATTTGAGTGGTTATATCTATACAAGAAGCTTGATGTTTTTACACTTTCTATTGGTTGGGGACAACCATGTGACTGGAAGGTCCTTTTGTTTGTATGCATAGACAGTGCTAACTATACAGGTCCTACATGTCTTTATTATTATTATTTTTTCTTTTGTTACTTGTGTATTCTACTGATATTAAGGTTTTTTCCTTGGTATTACGTATATTCAAATTTGAGTGATTATATCTATACAAGTAGCTAGATGTTTCTACACTTTACATTCTATTGGTTGGGGAGAACCATGTGACTGGAAGGTCCTTTTGTTTGTCTGCACAGACTGTGCTTACTACAGTATACAGGTCCTTCTCGCATTGCTCTTATGGATCATCGCCCTGCACATGTGATCTGGTGGGTAAGTATGTTTGTTTACTTGGTTACCTGAATCCTGTCATTCACTGGTTACCAGGGAGTGTCTGTTACACCTGCCTAATTGATAATTTACTTAATTAATTTAATGTTGGCAAGCTCTCCTTTAACTTTCCCCTGAGGAAGCCAAGCTATGTAGCGATACGTGTGGGGTGTCTCCCCCTCCTCCACTACCATGACCAGGTGACTCTCTTATTTCAAGATCTAACAGGTTCTTTGCAGTCCCATTCCTCCTGCTCTCTTTTTTGATTTTGAGCTTTGTCCTTCCTCATTGAATTATTGTAGACAGAGTTTTGAGTTTTGTGAACTATCACTTTCTTTGTCTTTGTCATTTGTCAATCTGCAGTCTTTTTATCCTGTTTAAACGTTATTTACTGACTTCAGCTGTTCAGTGTGGTTTACCATAATATACTTCCAGTACATTTAGTGGAGGTAGGTGCTTTCCTTGGGGGCATCTACAAGGGCCCCCTATGGTTATTAATCTTATGGTTTTTTAATTGTTTGGTTGTTTGCCTTTTGTTGATATGTCTCAATAAATTTTTATATATACCTTTTTGCTATATTGATTTTGGGGATACTTCCTTATACAAGCTACTTTTTTCTTTTTGGTAATACACATGTTTCTAGCGTGTGGTCAGTGATCCCATATCTAAATATTAGTAGTGCCCCCAGGTCCCCCCTTTTTTTCATACTGCTCCCGCACACGCACTTCTGCCCTAATCTCTAAGAAAGACATGTGTGGATTAACTCACAAATGCTCCCGCAGGGCCTGCTTAAGCAGCAAACTTCTGATACCGGCTACAAGTCAGTCTCTCAGAATCATGTCAGGAGGCCTCACACCCACATCATCTCGCTTGGTGATGTCTACATGAATCTCCTGCAAGGCGTTCATATATAGGGTCACAGACTCCCCCTCACTCTGAATGCGGCTAAACAAGTGCATGCTCAATTCTCCGACATCCGTGGTGTCCTCATGCATCTCCTCCAAAATTTGTAACACCTTAGTGAATGTGTTCTGCTCATGCGTGGCCAAAACATAACTGAACATCTGGCTTCTCCATACAGTGCCATCACAGCAATATCTGCCTGCATATCGGGTGTCATAGGGTGTATCCTCAGCATTCCCTTGACCCACTCGGTCCAGTCCCATAGCAGCGAGTTGCTCCCTGTAAACTTTGGGAGATTGCTGAGCATGGCCCCAGTGGCAAGCTGGCCCTTGGGGCACTCCTGACCACCTGGTCTGCCATGTCTGTGCTCGTGGATTGCATCCTGCCGATTATGCCAAGTGTAAGCAGGTTGCGGGATGCAGTGAAGATACTCCTCACATGGAGATGAAAGGTTAAATTTCAAATGATAGTCAAGTAAACAACAATGTGAAAGCAGTCCACTCAATAAAGTTAACGTGCTCGTGAATTCTTCGGCCGCAGATAATCAGGTGAGGGTTGTAGTCCCAGCAACGGCCAATGCAATGTCCTCAGATGAGATTCCACAGCTCACAGTATGTCTTCTGGTGGCAACGGGTGGTCTCCGGTTTTACTCGTCAAGCCCCTAGTCCATAAACTTGTGCAGCCAAAGTCAATTGACCTGCGTACAGTCTATTGTTGAGGGAAGTCTGCGGTGTGCTGTCCAGCAAAGAGGGCCACAATGACCAGTCATGCAGACAGCCCCCGTTCCTGAGCTCACACGCGGTACTGAGCTTAGCGGAGCCCATGGCCCTTCCTCTGCTGCTGGTCTCAGTGGCGTGCTCGTGTATAGCCAACCGCGATACGCTGTGGTGCTGCTGCACACCAAGTGGAGCACACTGCGCACCCACCTCCTTTTCCACTGCCAACGGGAAACTGCCCATAGCTGCATGCACTTTTTTGTTTGCTATGCCCCCTGCTTCCGGCTTAAGAGGTCTGTCCGGTTCCCTATTCTTTCACCCGGACAACCTGGGATGCAGCCTCGACAGTTCTGAACCCGGCGCAGTTCAGGTGCCCGCAGCCTGTTCTTCCTCCATATACTATCATGGGCAACACTGGAGCATGTCTGGGGGGATACAGATACACCTCCCACCAAGGACAGCTTGTTGTTACCTCTGAGCAGCCTGGCACACATGAGCCAATACATGTTGCTGTGCCTGTGCAATGACCACAGAGTTTGTCGTATTGTTAACAATGCAGATTGCTGGTTGACCAACCTGCTAGATCCTCGCTAGAAAGACAACCTACCATCATTACATGCATCAATTGTGTGGGCTCAAAAAATGTGTGAATGCAAGAACACTCTGGTAGAGAAACTACTGAAGGCTTTCCCATCTGACAGCAGGGGCTCAGTGGAAGAACAAGGCAGAGGGGGAAGCCGCCATTGCAACTGCGACAGCGCCTCCACTTTGGAAGGCAGGGTTAGTATGGCCAAAATGTGGCAAAAATGTATGAGCATGCCACAACATGTGGCACCACCTTCTGATATGGTCAGTATTAGCAGGAGACAGCATTACAACAACATGGTAGAAGAGTACTTGTCCACAGGTCTGCTGCATTTAACTTCTGGGTCTCAAAATTGGACACATGGCCTGAGCTTGCCCTTTATGCTTTGGAGGTGCAGTCCTGTCCTGCAGCAAGTGTACTGTCAGAACTTGTGCTTAGCATGGCAGGGGGTGTTATCACAGATAGGTGCATCTCTTTATTGCAACCAACATGGGGAAGCTAACATTCATTACAATGCACCAGGTGTGGATCCACTGGACTTGTCCATACTTTTGCATGACTAGAGAACTTTATTAGCGGCACCCAGCCAGTATTCAACTCTATAACACATTTGTTTCTTTTGGGTGCCTCATCCACAAATAAAAAAAAAACTGTGTTGGCTACCTCCTCCCCCTCTTTCACTTACACCGGCATGTCTATCTCCCCCACTTCCTCCTCCAGTTGGACTTCCGCCCCCTGGTTGTAGCTTGTTAATTTATGTGGGGTTGTTTCTATGTTATTTTAAGTCAGTTCCCTTAAATAAACAAGTAAAAATTTAAATAAAAAATACAGAAAAAAGCACAAATAGTGTTGGATTACTCCTCCCTTGCTTCTTCCATCTACACTGCCACATCCATCTCTTCCTCCACTTGGCCATACCCCTCCCAGTTCAAGCTTGCTAGTTTTAGTTTAAATTATAGGTTCTTTAAGTCAGTTCCCTAAAAAAAATTTAAGAAAACACGGAAGAAAAGAAAAAAATACAAAACAAAAAAAGTTGTGGATTACTCCTCCCTTGCCTCTTCCACCTACACCACCACTTCCACCTCTTCTTCCAATTGGAGCTATGGCTCCAGGTTCTAGAATGCTAATTTTAGTTTTGTTAATTCTCCAGTGTTTTCAGTCAGTTTCCTAAAAAAAGTAAAAAAAAACACTGAAAAAAATAAATATGTTGGATTACACCTCTCTTGCCTCTTCCGCCTACACCACTACGTACACCTCTTCCTCCACTTGAACCTACGCCTCCTGGTTCTAAAAAATGATTTAAGTTTTGTTAATTCTCAGACATTTAAAGTCAGTTCCCTAAAAAAAACCCCACTGATACAAAGAAAGAAAAACAGTGTTGGATTAATCTTCCCCTGCCTCTTCCATCTTCACTGTCATATCTACCTCTTCCTCCACTTGGACCTATTCCTCCTGGTTCAAAATTATTATTTTTTATTTCTGCTCTGCTTAGTGTAGGGGCAGGATGCAGTTGTAGTGAAGCACAGTATTAGGTTTTCTGTGTGCAGTTTTCCAAAAACACTATCAATTTGTACTCCGCACCCATGTCTGTGGTAATAATGTGCATACCAAAAAGTTTTTAATCTGCAACTATGTTTGTGGGAGTCATGTATGTCAAAACAAATTTTTCTACTCTTATGAACCTATAGAAAATTCAAGGCAGATGTGCATATCATTTCTAAGGATACATATTGTAAAATATGGAACAAGATAATTCGATTATGTGCACAAATGGACAAATTTAAAGGACAAATCGGAAAAATAAACAAATTAACTACGAAAGAAACCGAAAAACTAGTGTCCAATATTTGCAATAAAATAAATATTTTATTCACAATTTAATCATATACAAAATGGAGGGAACACAAATACCAAAAAGGAAAGGGCAATACTGGGAATCGATATAGCATCTATATAGTGCACATGGAAAAAATATGACTTTATGTAATCATGTATAAATATCCAAAAAATATATACATCAATAAATAAGCCAGAAATAAATATCTTCAGATGTAAAAATACTAATAAAGTGTCAGAGTGCAAAAATCAGACAATTTATAATAAGTGCAAAATTTAGGGCAAATCACAACCAATATTAGATTAAACAATAAAGTGCAAATGCGGAATATCAAAAGGTCTCAAAAACCAAACTATACAATGACAGTGCCAAGCATGCACACAGAGAGCAAGGCAGACGCCGAAACACGCGTCGGGGTCAGGCGCATCCTGGGAATCCTGCACCACGGGCGTTAGGTAATTATTGGGCATTTTTTCAATATGCATCTTGATACAGTCATATGTTAAAGTTTGGGCACCCCTATTAATGTTAACCTTTTTTCTTTATAACAATTTTGGTTTTTGCAACAGCTATTTCAGTTTCATATATCTAATAACTGATGGACTCAGTAATATTTCTGGATTCAAATGAGGTTTATTGTACTAACAGAAAATGTGCAATCTGCATTTAAACAAAATTTGACCAGTGCAAAAGTATGTGCACCTCAACATAAAAGTGACATTAATATTTCATAGATCCTCCTTTTGCAAAAATAACAGCCTCTAGTCGCTTCCTGTAGCTATTAATGAGTTCCTCGATCCTGGATGAAGGTATTTGTGACCATTCCTGTTTACAAAACAATTCCAGTTCAGTTAAGTTTGATGGTCGCCGAGCATGGACAACCCGCTTCAAATCATCCCACAGATGTTCAATGATATTCAGATCTGGGGACTGGGATGGCCATTAAATAACATTGTAATTGTTCCTCTGCATGAATGACTGAGTAGATTTGGAGCGGTGTTTTGGATCATTGTCTTGCTGAAATATCCATCCCCTGCATAACTTCAACTTCGTCACTGATTCTTGCACATTATTGTCAAGAATCTGCTGATACGGAGTTGAATCCATGCGACCCTCTACTTTAACAAGATTCCCGCTGCTGGCATTGGCCACACAGCCCCAAAGCATGATGGAACCTCCACCAAATTTTACTGTGGGTAGCAAGTGTTTTTCTTGGAATGCTGTGTTTTTTAGCCTCCATGCAGAACGCCTTTTTGTATGACCAAACAACTCAATCTTTGTTTCATCAGTCCACAGGACCTTCTTCCAAAATGTAACTGTCTTGTCCAAATGTGCTTTTGCATACCTCAGGCGACTCTGTTTGTGGCGTGCTTGCAGAAACGGCTTCTTTCGCATCACTCTCCCATACAGCTTCTCCTTGTGCAAAGTGCGCTGTATTGTTGACCGATGCACAGTGACACCATCTGCAGCAAGATGATGCTGCAGGTCTTTGGAGGTGGTCTGTGGATTGTCCTTGACTGTTCTCACCATTCTTCTTCTCTGCCTTTCTGATATTTTTCTTGGCCTGCCACTTCTGGGCTTAGCAAGAACTGTACCTGTGTTCTTCCATTTCCTTACTATGTTCCTCACAGTGGAAACTGACAGGTTAAATCTCTGAGACAACTTTTTGTATCCTTCCCCTGAAAAGCTATGTTGAATAATCTTTGTTTTCAGATCATTTGAGAGTTGTTTTGAGGAGCCCATGATGCCACTCTTCATAGGAGAATCAAATAGGAGAACTACTTGCAAGTGGCCACCTTAAATACCTCTTCTCATGATTTGATACACCTGGCTATGAAGTTCAAAGCTCAATGAGGTTACAAAACCAATTTAGTGCTTCAGGAAGTCAGTAAAAAGTAGTTAGGAGTGTTCAAATCAAGAAAATGATAAGGGTGCCCATACTTTTGCACCGGTCAAATTTTGTTTAAATGCAGATTGCACATTTTCTGTTAGTACAATAAACCTCATTTGAATCCAGAAATATAACTGAGTCCTTCAGTTATTAGATATATGAAACTGAAATAGCTGTTGCAAAAACCAAAATTGTTATAAAGAAAAAAGGTTAACATTAATAGGGGTGCCCAAACTTTTACATATGACTGTATTCTTTATATATAGCACAATGTATTGAGGTTGGTATTATGCAGCCACCTGGCCTGTAGCACACTAGTGTGTATGGATATTTAATCCATAAGTTTATTAACCCTCCTTTTATATTGGCATTGGCCTGCAGTACATGTGTAAATGGAAATTTAACATACTACCCTTTTGCATCGGCACCCTATGCTCTCTGTGTGCTCTCTTTGCACTGGCATTTTGTATAGTCTGGTATATTTAACCTCTATTTATCTAAGACCTACTATTTTGCATTGCCACTGTATGCTCTCTGTGTGCTCGCTTGGCACTGTCATTGTATAGTTTGGTTTTTGAGACCTCTTGATATTCCGCATTTGCACTTTATTGTTTAATCTAATATTGGTTGTGATTTGCCCTAAATTTTGCACTTATTATAAATTGTCTGATTTTTGCACTCTGACACTTTATTAGTATTTTTAAATCTGCAGATATTTCTTTCTGGCTTATTTATTGATGTATATATTTTTTGGATATTTATCCATGATTACATAAAGCCATATTTTTTCCATGTGCAATATGTAGGTGCTATATTGATTCCCAGTATTGCCCTTTCCTTTTTGGTATTTGTGTTCCCACCATTTTGTATATGATTAAATTATGTGAATAAAATATTTATTTTATTGCAAATATTGGACACTAGTTTTTCGGTTTCTTTCGTAGTTAATTTTTTTTTTCTTATGAACCTATGTCTGATAGTACTGTGTGGTAAATACAACATTTTCTTTTCTTATGTACCTACAGCTCTGGCAAAAATTAAGAGACAACTGCAAAATTTTCAGTTTGTCTGATTTTTCTATTTATAGGTATATTTTTGAGTAAAATGTAAATTGCTCTTTTATTTTATAAACTACTGACAACATGTCTTCGAATTTCAAAGCACTAAATTTTGTATTTATTTTTAGAAAATGAGAAATGATTAAAATAACAAAAAAATGCAGTGCTTACAGACCTCAAATAATGTTAAGAAAACAAGTTCATAGTCATTTATAAACAACAATACTAATGTTTTAACTCAGGAAGAGTTCATAAATCAATGTTTTGTGGAATAACCATGATTTTTAATCACAGTTTTCATGCATCTTGACAAGCTTATCACCAGTTTTTCACACTGCTTTTAGGTGACCTTATGCCACTCCTGGTACAAAAATTTAAGCAGTTCTTTTGATGGCTTGTGACTATCCATCATCCTCTTGATTACATTCCAGAGGTTTTCAATGGGATTCAGGTCTGGAGATTGGTCTGGCCATGACAGGGATTTGATGTGGTGGTCCTTCATCCACACATTGATTGATCTAGCTGTGTGGCATGGCACATTGTCCTGCTGGAAAAACCAGTCCTCAGAGTTGGAGAACATTGCCTGAGCAGAAGAAATCAACTGTTTTTCCAGGATAACCTTGTATGTGGCTTGATTCATATGTCCTTCACAAAGATTAACATGCCCAATTATAGCCTTGCTAAAGCATCCCCAGATCATCACTGATCCTCCATCAAATTTTACAGTGGGTGCCAGACACCGTGGCTTGTATGCCTCTCCAAGTCTCTGTCTAACTATTAGATGACCAGGTGTTGGGCAAAGCTGAAAATTAGACTCATCAGAGAAGATTACCTTACTCCAGTCCTCTATGGTCCAATCCTTATGGTCTTTAGCAAATTTCAGCCTGGCTCTCCTTTGCTTCTCATTGATGAAAGGCTTTTCTCTAACTTTACATGACCTGAACCCTGCTTCTAGGAGTATGTTATGAACTGTGCTTGCTGTGCACTTCACCCCAGCTGCCATTTGCAATTCCTTTTGTAGGTCACTTGATGTTAGCCTGCGGTTGCTGAGTGACATTCGAATAAGATGACTGTAATCCTGAGCAGTGGTTAGTCGTTTTTGCCCTCTGCCAGTCTGTATCTTTGTTGTCCCAAATGTCTGCTGCTTGACCTTGTTGTAATGGACTGCCATCTTAGAAATTTTATGGATGGAGGCAACATGACGCTCACTGTATCCCTCTGCTGGTAAAACCAGAATTGAGCCTTTCTTTTACTCACTCAAGACTATTCTTTTCAACTCCTTTGGCATGGTTAAAAGTTATTTTTTCATTCCTTTCACTTTTGGGATATTACTAGCACTAGTTTTGCCATCCAGCTTGTCCTATTGCAAGAGGATTGTGAACACCACAGCAGGTTTTTTTTCTACTTTCCTTCGTTTATTTAAGATTTGGTTCAGGTGATCACCTAATTAGAAGCACATTAAGTAGAATGAGGTGTACTCTTTTTTGAATTCAACTGACACTGGAATGGAATGGCTATCAGTCATGTAGAGAAGCTGATTTTTATGAAACTGTGCAGTGATCTCTTAATTTTTGCCAGAGCTGTATGTCCGATAGTACTGTGCATACAAATATTTATACTCTTACTGTATGTACCCATGTCTCTGATAGTAATGTGGGTAAATGTAAATTTTTCTATTCTTATGCACCCATGCTGCTGATAGTACTGTGCTTAAAAACAAAGTGTTCTAATCTGCAACTGTGTCTGTGTGAGTTTTTTGCCTATAAACAACTTTAAAAAAATGAGGTGAGCATCAAATAAGGGACATGGATGTGGCCATCAAGTTATTGCTTTTTGCCATCTTGTGTTTCTTGTTGTGCCATATTGGTATCATCTGTGGGAAATTCGGTTTGCCGAATGTGCCCAAATCACATTAAATTCAATGGGAGGCCAAACCAAACATATACACAACACCTTAAGAGGTGACAAAAGCTTCTCAAACAGCTAAAATTAGAGGCAGACACCATGAAAAGTGGCATCAATTGACCCACTGTACAAATTTACTAATGGAACAGCAGCACTCAGCCATGGGCCATGCATGAGGTATCAGAGTCTGGGCCAACATTTACAGCTTTAAATTGAAGTTTCAATTAAGACCTTGTGGTTAAGGAAGCGATGTAAGCCTTCTTTGCTGTGTGCCCTGCTACCTCATGCAACAGCTCCATTTTTTTCCCAGCCACACTCAGATGTCACAATCATCAGTTTCATAAAGTACTATTAGTAGAAAAATGTAAGGATAGTAACACAGGTGTTGAGAGAAAGTAAGTGTAGGCCTGCATGTCTTGGAGTCCTACTTCTACAGGCAACACACAAGAAGGAGACCGAATTTGTATTCTCCACATTTCAAAAAATTATTGTCACACACCACTAAAGTGGCATCAATTTCCACAGAGTAGAAACAGTATAATAGGCCTCTGACACACCTTTCCCTACCTTCAATCCACCAGATGGAGACCCAACTTGGAGTCTCCACATTTCAAAAAAGGATTGTTCAACACCACTAAAGTGGCATCAATTTCCACAAAGTAGAATCAGTATAATAAGCCTCTGACACACCTTCCACTACAGGCCACCCATCAGATGGAGACTGCAGTTCGAGTCTCCACATTTTCAAAAAAAGTTTGTAACATCAGCAGCAGTTGCAACAGCAGGCACAGAAGCCACATCAAAGGTGGCACAGACTGCAATAATGTGAGATCAATTCATGACACTAAAAACTACAACATTGCCTAGTCTGCTCAGTCTGCAGCTGAGATGAAAAAGTCATTGGAGATCAATTTTCAGGGGACACCAGCAGCGCAGAATAATAAAGAAAACTTGGCACTCAACTTCTAGAATCACATTCTGTGTGATAGTAGAAGTGACACCATAGTCACTTTAAATGTGCTTGGTCATGCACTAGGCACTGGGCATGACCAACAGTGGATTCTGGGTCGCTGATGTCTGCACGGCACCCCCACACACCCAGGTACTATTTGATTCAGGCTCCATGCCCAGTGCCCAGTGCATGACCAGGCACATTTAAATTGACTATGGTGTCACTTCTACTATCACACTGAATGCGATTAACTACTATACTGCAGTCTGTTACTGATGAAGGCCAGTGAGGCCGAAATGTCTACTATTTTCTGGTTGCAATAAAAAATCCAAAAAAATATTCTAGAAATTGAGTGTCAAGTTTTCTTTATTATTCATGTATGGTGTGGGGGCCTACTTGAGCACCTTCTGAAGTTGTGCATACGGTGTTTTTCCTTTACCAGCAGCGCTGAAGACACGTTGTGAGAGGACACTGGCTGCCGAGCACGACAAAACTGCCTAGTCTTCTGACTGAGCACTCTGTCCCTTAGCCTCAGGCGTTTTTAATCACAATAGGACCCTACCCCTCCACGGAGATATAGATTTCAGTCCAAGAGAGGATTCACATTAGGTTCCCATACAGATGAAGACTTTATTCTAAGAGAACATTGGCATTAGGTACTCAAAGCGAGAATTCCCTTAACGTGACTTCCAGGTACACATAAATTGGCCAATTTATGCGCTAAGCATTCTCAGTTTTTCATATTTCTAGTGCAGTAATGCAATTCAATTTTCATATTTCATATTTTCATATTTCATATTTGCATGCTATGACGCTACAGTGTGCAACCTTTAATGTTTATTGTATATGAGTTGGTGACTCCTAGGTAAGCACCTGTTCAGACCTGATTTGTGTTTGAATGTGACGGTCAGTTTTTTGAGAGTGGCATTAAGTTAGGTTCTGGAAATGAGAATCGCCTTAACGTGGCTTCCAGGTACATATTAATTGGCCAATTTATGCGCTAAGCATTCTGAATTTTTCATATTTCTAGTGCAGTAATGCAATTAAATTTTCATATTTCATATTTGCATGCTATGGCGCTACAGAGTGCTGCTTTATTTGTTTGATTGTATATGAGTTGGTGTCTCTAGGTAAGCACCTGTTCAGACCTAGTTTATGTTTGGATGTGAAGGTCAGTTTTTTTAAAAAAACTTCCTAGATGCGACAGACAAGCTCAAGCCACTCTTCCATGCTTGAAGACCAAAATGAAAAAAGGGTTCAAATTCCCCCTGATGGCATTGATATTGAGCTCAAGATACTCTTGCACATCCTCTCCAGTAGTTCACAATGTGTCAGACTTGTACTCTGTTGCTGAACAGGCTGGTCTAAAAGATGTGTGAAATGACTCACAGAAATTGCTTATGCCACTTAAACTGCTGCTGCTGCTAATGTTTTTGCGATGGTGACTTGTTGGAAGTCTAGAACAGAAATGCACACTATGTGCCTCACTGCTGTCTTGGGGAAAACCGTTCTTAAGGTTGTCTATAAGCGTCTTTCAACACTCCAGCATGGAAAGATCAGGCAAAATATACTCTTGTACTGTGGCTCTAGCAGAGTGGCAACCTAGCAGTCAGCACAAATTCTACCCTAAGAATACGGGCACCATGTTGAAGAAGGCATGAAGGGGCTCATGTGTCGGGTGCTGCCATGAGGTCCAAGTCCCTGATGTGTTGGTGGCAGGGAAACACTCAAGGTTGCTTCCTCCGTCCCATCCTGCCAACCATGGACAACAGAGATGGGATCATTATCCTCTTCATCTGATGACTGTTGACCGTCCAACACCTCCTCCTCGTCCTCCTCACTTTGTTCCTTGGCTCCTGCACCTTCACTAACAGTTTGTCTGGTACCATAAGCCCCCTTCATTTGCTGTAATCCAACCTCTCATAGCACCTGCCTGTGCAACGATAGTCTGAAACTAATAGATATTGTTATCCCTTCAAAGTGTGCTCCAGCATGTAGATAAATAGTGATGCTGATGACAGCATAGTCAGTGCTAACCATCTTAGTAGACATTTTGAAACTGTGCAGAAGGGTGCAGAGGTCCTTCATCTGTACCCACTCCGCAAGCGTGATTTGAATCATTTCCATACTGCATTGGCCCAGACTACGGAAAAGAACATACTGCATCAGAGGTCATCGCTGCTGCCACAGTCGCTGCAACATGTGCAGAATGGGATTTCACCGTGTTGCAAAATCGCTAATCAAACAGTTAACCGGTAGGCAAAAACCTCTGTGAGCCCTAGCTGCGCAGTATTGAGGTGGTGGGGATTTTCTCTGCACTGTCTCATTAAAGGGAGAGGTTGAGGTGAACTCACGGTGCAGCGCTGAGTTCACCGCAGTCCACCGTGAGAAATGTCTTCTCATTGTGAACTCAGCACTGCACCGTGAGACTTTTTCTCACTGTGCTAGCAGTGGTTCAGGAGCCCGGCTTGGATTGTAGCCTCCGTGACCTGAATACTCCCATCAGCCACCGCCTGCTGTCACTGTTATTAGCACAGCAGTCGTGGGATGATGAGCGTAATAGTCCAATTATCCAACACCAGTGACGGGAGGTAACCGTTTTATCTCTGGTCACAGCTGTGGACTCACAATATCATTTGACATGAGCTCTTTGACTGGCCGTAATGATTTTACTGACAATCAGAAGCAGTGATCTCAGCACTGTCATGCATACTGAATGTTCAGGACCCCCATTTAAGTGAATGGGGTTCGGGTTCAGGTTTGGGTACTGTTATGGTACCCGAACCAAACTTCTTTTCACTGGTCGTCCGAATCCGCTGCACCTGAACATCCAGGGGTTCACCTATTGCTAGTCTTGAGTTCAATTCCTACCTTTCTCAACATCTGCAAGGAGGTTGCATGTTCTCCACATGTCTGCATGGGCTTCCTCCCGGCACTCCAGTTTCTTACCACACTCCAAAGACACACTGATAGGAAATGTAGATTGTGATCCTCAATGGGGTCAGTGCTAGAGTTGAGCGACTTTAGTCGGATCGGGTTTCATGAAACAAAATTTGTTTCAGATGAAACTGGTCCGACTAGGGCAAAAAAAGTCGGAGTTTCGTCCGAAACCCGACCCCAATGAATGTCATCTGCTCAATGTCGACTTTTATTCCCCATTGACTTGCATTGGGGTCGGGTTTCTGATGAAACTCCGACTTTTTTTTGCCCTAGTCGGACCAGTTTCATCTGAAACAAATTTTGTTTCATGAAACCCGATCCGACTAAAGTCGCTCAACTCTAGTCAGTGCCAATAATGTCTGTAAAGAGCTCTTCAGTATAAGCAAGAAAATAAATATGCTATCATTTTGCATTAATAGTTATAATTTCCAATATGAAAAAAAAAATCTTAAGCCAATTGTAAAACAAATCGGCGTTGTGATATTTTGTAATGCTATGAAATAACTGCTGCCACTACTGAGCTAAATGAAAGATATTTATTTTGAATCCATTTGTGTTGCTTGCGATAGCATACAGGGGTTGTTAATAAAACTAAATAGAATTGCTCCCAAGGATGGATGAACGTACAAGGCTTCCAATAAAGCTAAACACCTACATGTAGTGTGTAAGCAATGCACAGGCTCTCAGATTAATTACTAATTGTCTGCTAATTTCAAAAACATGTCAATTATTCTACATCTCTGAATCTGAAAGTCAAAAATAAGCCGAAAAAAGGACGAGTTGATATTTTTTAATCACCGCCATTGTCATAAAACATGTACGATTTCTACTGATTTATTAAACTAATGAAATCATTTTTATTGTAAGTGATTAAGTGTATTTTACTTTCCAAAGCATAAGATAGAAAACGAAAATCATTGTTATAATCTGAATCTAACTAGAAAGATACAGTAAGTTCATTAACTTGCCTACACTTGTGCATCATAAAAACCTTATTAAAAATGACTCCCTAGCCTGCTGTATTTGCTTCTTTATGAGGCAATTTCTCCATACAGTAATAAGATTTCTCTTTTGCTCTCCCGTGCATATTAAGCCCACTAATCTTCTTTTATAAACTATTGTTTCAGCCACTTTCACAATTTATTCACTTTACAGATACACTCCTATTAATATTAAAGCTTACAAATGCAAATACGAATTTAGCCAGCCATCCCACCAGATTTATGGTGACCGCACGTTGCAATCTGGCAAAGGAGAAGCCAGAAACGCAGGTTGTCTAATCGCATGTAAAACACTTTCAGCTCCCCTCAATTAGAAGCTTGTATACCATTTATGAGTAAAATGAGGACATAGTCTCTCTTTTAATGGCAGAAAATAATGATTTACTGCCTTAATTTGCTGAGAGGAAGTAATTAGAATTTTCATACACTGTATTCAACAATGCAGCCAGTTTGGAAGCAATAATGCTTTTTTTTTTTCTAAATTCAATATCCATCATGCTTTTGCTTGGAAGATATATTGCAAAACTGTCAGCTAATCCCATGTTATGGATACTGTCTATGAATTAACTATTTGCAATTTGATTACATATAGGGCTGTTGTGAGATGTTCTCACTTTTCAAATTGAAGAAAAAAAATAAGTAAATTAAAAATCCTGTACAGGGATTAAATAGCATGATGAAGTTCCATGAGCTTATGAGCTTATTATTAGCACAGAGTTTAAGGGATTTTTTTGTACTATTACCATAGTCATGAAGGGGTGTTCCAACAATGAACATCAAAGGCATATTTATAGAATTATCTGAAAAGTGGAGTCCCACTTCTTTGAACTTCTATTTAGGGAACATAGGGGGCCCAACCATTTTTTTCTATCTGTATGTGGTAGTACCGGAACCAGTCAAGTACTGAATATAGACGTAGACACAGCTTTCTTCATTCTTGCCTATGGAACTTTTTGCAGCATATTAACAAAAGAGAAAAAGAGACAAATATCTACCTTTACATTCTGTATGTCCTGTTGTGTGCTGACACATTGGTTTAGTTGATAAACAAGTGGTACACCATTTCTCTAAAGTGTCTGAGGAGCCATTTTTAAACATGAAGCAGGGCCACATGTTGGATGTGCAACTGTAAGTGGTCTGGTTGCCTAAACATACTGTACTACTATGGCCTGCGCCAGAATAGTCTCCCATCAAGAACGTTTTGTACTTCATTGGTCATCAATTAGAAAAGCAGCTGCCAGCTGAGGATCTTGACTATTTGCATCCCCGAATGTATTCATGTGGCAGAACATTCCTCAGACAACCATGATTAGCTTTGTTGATAGCATACCAATTTGATTAAGTGTGTGTATTTATGTGCGTTACACTCATACTCAAAACTGAACTAATCGAGATGTTTTGAAATTTTGTTTCCATTTTTTCAAGATTGGCAAGTGTTAACATATCTCTTGATGTTGCAATTTGATTGTTGAGGAGTATATATGAATTTAATAGGATGGAACTGAGTACATCTGAAGTAAAAAGTTTTGAAGAAAGGAGAGGCTCCAAGAGAAGCCTTGGTGGAGCAGGACTGTCTGAGATGTCACATGGAGACCATTGTGGGTTTGATTGTGTCACCCTGAAACAGTGAGTTGACTAAGGCTATGTTCACAAGTTGAATTTTTACTACATTATTTGCAGCATTTTGTGCTAATTTCAAGCTGTGTTTTATAGCACCAGCAAAGTCTATCAGATTTCAAAAATCTCATGCACACAAATTGCTTTTTTTCCTGACTCATTTGGAAAACTGCTGCGTTTTTGCAAATTCAGCATGTCACTTCTTTCAGCGTTTTATTCAGCATATTTGCAGCATTTTTTCTCCCATAGGAAACAATGGGTGAGTTAAAAGATGCAGCAAAATACGCAGGTTTCAGTTTTGCTGAGTTTTTGGTACAAAAACCTAAGGAAGTTAAATCGTGCTTTTTTTGTGCCACTAAACTTTATCAACATGCCCAAGACACAGCAAAAAACGCTGCAAAAAGGCAGTAAAAACACAGCAAAAACTCAGCATATCCTGCTTTTTGTAAGCGGCTCCTTTACTGCCAAGAGATTCGGTTTTGCCTGCAGAAAAAAAGCAGCAAAATCGCAATGTGTGAGCATAGCCCTATAGATACCAACCTGGTGAGAGAGTTTAGAAATGGAAGTTTAAATCTTGCATCATGGTAGCATCAGAGAAAATAGTTACTGTAGCAGGATTGCTGGTACAGTCAAGGAGGGACATGTATCATTGTGAAGAAACTATGTGATGCCACATGTAACCATAAACCCCTTTCACTGTCAGATGTAAGAAGTATCAGTTATTGTGCCGGCAGTCTGTTATAGTTTTTCACCTTTCAAAGTTACATTAAAAATAATTCTATATCAAACTATATAATAACCTCTCCTGCTTTTTGTCTGTGGTCTTCACTGAAACACACGATTATCACTGGTGATGGGAAGTTCTAGACAGTACTAAACCAAGTGGAACCTTGCAAAAGTAGCCATAGACCTTCCATGCCACAACTTAAATTTATCGTTTTTTGTTACCCTATAAAGGATGTGTTTTGGATGACCCATAATAATTATATTCTTGAAGAGACTATTCTGCTAGACTAAATTATTTTAGCCTTAAAATATAGTAAATATGACATAAAAACTCCCACAAGCACATATACTGTGGAGAAAATAAGTGTTTGATACACTGCTGATTTTGAAAGTTTTCCCACTTACAAAGAATAGAGACGTCCATAATTTTTATCACAGGTACACTTCAACTGTGAGAGATAGAAAACAAACACAGAAAATCACATTGCATGATTTTAAAATAATTAAATTGCATTTTATTGAATGAAATAAGTATGTGATCACCTACCAACCAGCAAGAATTCTGGCTCTCACAGACCTGTTAGTTTTTCTTTAACCCCTTCATGACCCAGCCTATTTTGACCTTAATGACCTGGCCATTTTTTGCAATTCTGACCAGTGTCCCTTTATGAGGTAATAACTCTGGAACGCTTCAACGCATCCTAGGGATTCTGAGATTGTTTTTTCGTGACATATTGGGCTTCATGTTAGTGGTAAATTTAGGTCGATAATTTTTGCGTTTATTTGTGAAAAAATCAGAAATTTGGCGAAAATTTTGAAAATTTCGCAATTTTCAAATTTTTAATTTTTATTCTGTTAAACTAGAGAGTTATGTGAGACAAAATAGTTACTAAATAACATTTCCCACATGTCTACTTTACATCAGCACAATTTAGGAAGCAAAATATTTTTTGGATAGGAAGTTATAAGTCTACTTTAACACATCAGTTTTTTGCCGTCAGGCAGGATCCGGCTATTTTTAGGAAAAACGGATCCTGCATAAATTTTGGAGAACTGTAGAAACGGATCCGTTTTTCTGCTGGATCCGTCTAGCAGGTTATATCTGTTTCCTGGGGGCTGGCCAATTGGATCTGAGCATGCGCAGACTTAAAAAAACGGATCCGGTGGCTGGATCCGTCTTTTTCTGGATCCGGCGCATTCCGGCGCCCATAGACTTTCATTGTGGCAAAAAGCCGGAAGCGTCGGATCCGGCGCTTCCGGCTTTTTCGCCGGAGACAAAAAATGTTACAGTAGCCGATTTTTCCAGACGCCGGAATGAGACAAGTAGCTGGATCCGGCAAAAAACGGATGAAACGCAATGCCATCCGGCGCGATCCGGCGCTAATGCAAGTCAATGGGGAAAAACTGGATCCGGCATTGCATTTCGCCGGATCCGGTTTTACAAAAAAAAGCCGGATCGCGCCTGACGGCAAAAAACTGATGTGTGAAAGAGGCCTAAGGGTTAAAAGTTGACCAGTGATTTCTCATTTTTACAACTAAATTTACAAAACCATTTTTTTAGGGACCACCTCACATTTGAAGTCACTTTGAGGGGTCTATATGGCAGAAAATACTCAAAAGTGACACCATTCTAAAAACTGAACCCCTCAAGCTATTCAAAACTACATTCAAGAAGATTATTAACCTTCAGGTGTTTCACAGCAGCTAAAGCAATGTGGAAGGAAAAAATGGACATTTTAATTTTTCCAACACAAATTTTCTTTCAGCATCAATTTTTTCATTTTCACATACCTCATATGTGGTCATAAACCACTGTTTGGGCGCACGGCAGGGCTCAGAAGGGAAGGAGCGCCATTTGACTTTTTGAATGGAAAATATGCTGGAATATTTAGCGCTTGCCATGTCGCGTTTGGAGAGTCGCTGTGTGCCTAAACACTGGAGCTCCCCCACAAGTGACCCCATTTTGGAAACTAGACCCCCCAAGGAACTTATCTAGATGCATAGTGATCACTTTGAACCCCCAGGTGCTTCTCAAATTGATCCGTAAACAAAAAAAAGTACTTTTTTTTCACAAAAATTATCTTTTAGCCTCAGTTTTTTCATTTTCACATGGGCAACAGGATAAAATGGATCCTAAAATTTGTTGGGCAATTTCTCCTGAGTACACCGATACCTCATATGTGGTCATAAACCACTGTGTGGGTGCACGGCAGGGCCCGGAAGGGAAGGAGCGCCATTTGACTTTTTGAATGGAAAATTAGCTCCAATCGTTATCGGACACCATGTCGCGTTTGGAGAGCCCCTGTGTGCCTAAACATTGGAGCTCCCCCACAAGTGACACCATTTTTGAAACTAGACCCCTTAAGGAACTTATCTAGATGTGTAGTGAGCACTTTGAACCCCCAAGTGCTTCACAAAAGTTTATAACATAGAGCAGTGAAAATAAAAAATCATTTTTTTTTTCCTCAAAAATGATTTTTTCACAAGGGTAACAGGAGAAACTGGACCACAAATGTTGTTGTCCAGATTGTCCTGAGTATGCTGGTACCCCATATGTGGGGGGGGCACTGTTTGGGTGCACGGCAGGGCGCAGAAGGGAATGAGCGCCATTTGGCTTTTTGAAATGAAAATTAGCTCCAATCGTTAGCGGACACCATGTCGTGTTTGGAGAGCCCCTGTGTGCCTAAACTTTGGAGCTCCCCCACAAATGACCCCATTTTGGAAACTAGACCCCCTAAGGAACTTATCTAGATGCATAGTGAGCACTTTGAACCCCCAGGTAATTCACAGAAGTTTATAATGCAGAGCAGTGAAAATAAAAAATCTTGTTTTTTCCTAAAAAAAATTTTTTTAGTTGCCGATTTTTTATTTTCACAAGGGTACTAGGATAAATTGGACCCCATAAGTTGTTGTCCAGTTAGTCCTGAGTACGCTGGTACCCCATATGTGGGGGGAACCACTGTTTGGGCACACGTTGGGGCTCAGCAGGTAAGTAGTGACATTTTGAAATGCTGACTTTGATGGAATGGTCTGCGGGCGTCATGTTACATTTGCTGAGCCCCTGTGTGCCTAAACAGTAGAAACCCCCCACAAGTGACCCCATTTTGGAAACTAGACCCCCCATGGAACTTATCTAGATGTGAGGTGTGCACCTTGAACCCCCAAGTGCTTCACAGAAGTTTATAACGCAGAGCCGTGAAAATAAAAGATCATTTTTTCCCTCAAAAAAAATGATTTTTAGCACGCAATTTTTTTTTTCACAAGGGTAACAGGATAAATTGGACCCCAAAAGTTGTTGTCCAGTTTGTCCTGAGTACGCTTATACCCCATATGTGGGGGATGACCACTGTATGGGCACACGTCAGGGCTCGGAAGGGAAGTAGTAACGTTTTGGTATGCAGACTTTGATGGAATGGTCTGCGGGCATCATGTTACATTTGCAGAGCCCTTGATGTACCTAAACTGTGGAAACCCCCCACAAGTGACCCCATTTTGGAAACTAGACCCCATAAGGAACTTGCCTAGATGTGTGGTGAGCACCTTGAACCCCAAAGTGCTTCACAGAAGATTGTAATGCAGAGCCATGAAAATAAATCTTTTTTTCCTCAAAAAATGAATTTTTAGCTCACAATTTTTTATTTTCACAGTGGTAACAGGAGAAATTGGACCCCAAAGTTGTTGTCCAGTTTGCCCTGAGTACGCTGATACCCCATATGTGGGGAGGGACCACTGTTTGGGCACACGTCGGGGATCGGAAGGGAAGTAGTGACGTTTTGAAATACCGACTTGATCGAATGGTCTGCGGGCATCATGTTACGTTTGCAGAGCCTCTGATGTGCCTAAACAGTGGAAACCCCCCACAAGTGACCCCATTTTGGAAACCAGACCACCCAAGAAACTTATCTAGATGTGTGGTGTGCACTTTGAACCCCCAAGTGCTTCACAGAAATTTATAACGCAGAACCGTGAAAATAAAAAATCTTTTTTTTTCTCAAAAAATGATTTTTTTTAGCCCGCAATTTTTTATTTTCACAATGGTAACAGGAGAAATTGGACCCCAAAAGTTGTTGTCCAGTTTGTCCTGAGTACGCTGGTACCCAATATGTGGGGAGGGACCATTGTTTGGGCACACGTCAGGGCTCGGAATGGAAGTAGTGACGTTTTGAAATGCAAACTTTGATGGAATAGTCTGCGGTCGTCATTACGTTTGCAGAGCCCCTGATGTGCCTAAACAGTGGAAACCCCCCACAAGTGAACCCATTTTGGAAACTAGTCCTTCCAAGGAACTTATGTAGATGTATGGTGAGCACTTTCAACCCCCAAGTGCTTCACAGAAGTTTATAATGCAGAGACGTGAAAATGAAAAAAACATTTTTTTTCCACAAAAATAATTTTTTAGCCCCCAATTTTTTTTCCCAAGGGTATCAGGAGAAATTAGTCCCCAAAAGTTGTTTGCAATTTTTCCTGAGTACGCTGATACTCCATTTGTGGGGGTAAACCACTGTTTGGGCACACGTCGGGGCTTGGAAGGGAGGGAGCACCGTTTGACTTTTTGAACGCAAAATTGGCTGGAATCAATAGTTGCACCATATCGCGTTTGGAGACCCCCTGATGTGCCTAAACAGTGGAAACCCCTCAATTCTAACTCCAACCCTAACCCCATCACACTCCTAACCACAACCCTAACCCCAACACATCCCTAACCTTAATCCCAACCCCATCCATAACCCTAACCCCAACACACCCCTAACCCCAACACTAACCATAACACTAACCACAAGCCTACCCCTAATTATAACCCTAACCCTAATTCCATCCCTAACCCTAATCCTAACCCTAATTCCAACCCTAACCCTAATTCCAACCCTAACCCTAATTCTACCCTAACCCTAATTCCAACCCTAACCCTAATTCCAACCCTAACCCTAATTTCAACCCTAACCCTCTTTCCAACCCTAACCCTCTTTCCAACCCTAACCCTCTTTCCAACCCTAACCCTAACCCTCTTTCCAACCCTAACCCTCTTTCCAACCCTAACCCTAACCCTAATGAAAAATAAAAATAAAAATATTTTCTTTATTTTATTAGTTATGCCTACCTATGGGGGTGATAATCGGGGGTTCATTTACTTTCTATTTCATTTTGACCACTGTGAGAGTGATCAAAATGAAATAATGGAATCTGTAGTCGGCAGATTCGGGCGGGCGCACTGCGTATGCGCCCGCCATTTTCCAAGATGGCGGCGCCCATGAACCGGACCCGCCGGACACCGGGAGCGACGGGGGGACTTAGAAGGTGCCGGGGGCGGTGAGAGTGGATGAGGGGGTTATCGGAAGCTGGCGGGGAGCGGAGGGAATGGGAGGGGGGGCAGATGATGACAGCGGCAGATCGCCGCCGTCATTCAGTGGCGGGAGGGGCGATCGCCGGTGGGGGGGGTCGAATCGGTGTCTCCAGCCATGTCCGATGCTACTGCAGCATCAGCCATGGCTGGATTGTAATATTTCATCAATTTTCATTGATGAAATATTACAATCGCTCTGATTCACTTTTAACAGCCAATCAGAGTGATCGTAGCCACGTGGGGGCGAAGCGATGCCCCCTGTGGTGAATTACAAAGCCCCGACCCGCAGGGGGGCTTTGAATTCATGACACAGGGTATGCGTCATAGGTCGGATTGGCACCGACTTTCATGACGCATACGCTGTGTCACAGGTCGGGAACCGGTTAAGAAGCCTCCTACTCTGCATTCATTTCCTGTATTAATTGCACCTGTTTGAACTTGCTATGTGTGTATAAAATACACATGTCCACACATTCAATCACACTCCAACCTCTCCACCATGTCAAAGACCAAAAAGCTGTCTAAGGACACAAGGGATAAAATTGTACACCTACACAAGGCTGGGATAGGCTAGAGAACAGTAGGCAAGCAGCTTGGTGACAAGGCAACAATTGTTGGCACAATTATTAGAAATACAAGATGGCTGTCAATCTTCCTCGGTCTGGGGCTCCATGCAAGATATCGCCTCATGGGGTAAGGATGATTCTGAGAAAGGTCAGGAATCAGCCCAGAACTACATGGGAGGATCTGGTCAATAGCCTGAAGAAAGCTAGGACCACAGTCTCAAACATTACTGTTAGCAACACACTACACCATCGTGATTAAAATCCTGCATGGCATGCAAGGTCCCCCTGCTCATGCCAGAACATCAGAACATGGCTAGGCCCTTTTGACATTCACCAATGACCATTTGGATGATCTATAGGAGGCATGGGAGAAGATCATGTGGTCAGATGAGACCAAAATAGAATTTTTTTGGTATCAACTCCACCCTCCAAGTTTGGAGAAGGGAGAAGAATGAATATAACCAGAACAACACTGTCCCAACCTTGAAGCATAGTGGAGGAAACATCATACTTTGGGGGTGCTTTTCTGCAAAGAGGACAGGACAACTGCACCGTATTGAAGGGAGGATGGATGGGGTCATGTATAGCAAGATTTTGGCCAACAACCTTCCTCCCTAAGTAACAGCATTGAAGATGGGTCATGCCTGGGTCTTCCAGCATGACAATTACCCAAAACACACAGCCAGGTCAATTATGTAGTGGCTCTGTAAGAAGAATTTCAAGGTTTTGGAGTGGCCTAGCCAGTCTCCAGACCTGAACTCAATAAAAATCTTTGGAGGGAGCTGAAAATTAATGTTGTGCTGTGACAACTCCGAAAACTGAAAGCTCTGGAGATCTGTATGGAGGATTGGGCCAAAATCCCTGCTGCAGTGTGTGCAAACTTGGTCAAGAACTACAGGAAACATCTGACCTCTGTAATTGCAAACAAAGGTTTTTGGACCAAATATTAAATTCTGTTTTTCTATTGCATCAAATACTTATTTTATGTAATAAATGCAAATTAATTATGTAAAAATCATACCACGTGATTTTCTGGATTTTTTTAAGATTCTGTCTCTCACCGTGTACCTACAATAAAAATTACACACCTCTCCATTCTTTGTAGGTGGGAAAACTTGCAAAATCAGCAGTGTATCAAATACTTCTGTTCCCCATTGTAAAAACAAACACATAAAAAGTACAAGTGGTACAACTTATCTTTAGTCTTACTATCTTTCAAATTGAGTAAAATGTTGTAAATGTGCTGATTGTGTTATAGGTGTAACAAATCTGAATGTGTTACTCTTGATGAAGCAGAGCTGTAACACATTTATTTTAAGTATTAGCTGAAGAGCCCGGCGCTGCCCGGGCATAGTAACTAACTGTGGTTAGTTATAGCAAATTATCCTCCATCCCATAGTCCCGTGCCCATATACCTATCATACATATCCACGATCCCATAGGCCCTTGCCCATATACCCATCATACATATCCTCCATCCCATAGTCGAGTAACCATATACCCATCACACATCCTCCATCCCATAGTCCCATACCCATATACCCATCATGCATATCCTCCATCCCATAGTCCCGTGCCCATATACCCATCATACATATCCGTCATCCCATAGTCCCGTGCCCATATACCTGTCATACATATCCTTCATCCCATAGTCCAGTGCCCATATACCCATCACACATCCTCCATCCCATAGTCCCATGCCCATATACCCATCATACATATCCGTCATCCCATAGTCCCGTGCCCATATACCCGTCATACATATCCTCCATCCCATAGTCCAGTGCCCATGTACCCATCACACATCCTCAATCCCATAGTCAACCATTATGACATCATAATGAGCGGCGGGGCTTGCAACCTATGATGACATCAGCGTCACCATGGCAACCATTATGACATCATAATGAGGGGCGGGGCTTGATACACACACACTTTTTCCCCATTATGTAGATAGGGGAAAAATTGTTTGGTGAATTGGAACGCACGGGGTTAAAATTTCGCCTCACAACATAGCCTAGGACACTCTCGGGGTCCAGACGTGTGACTGTGCCAAATTTTGTGGCTGTAGCTGCGACGGTGCAGATGCCAATCCCGGACATACACACATACATACATACATACACACACACTTGAGCTTTATATATTAGATTTATTTATTTTACCCATTTATATAGTGCTATTAATTCCACAACACTTTACAAACATTATCGGCACTGCCCCCACTGGGGCTCACAATCTAGATTCAGCTCTGATTCCTCCATAGTGACATCTTCAAGCTCTGCTTCATCCATACTAACACATTCAACTCTGCTACATCTATTCATATCCATACTAATAGCCAGAGATAACTGAACACTGCATCCGACTGGCCTTTGGCATTCCCATAAGAATGATTAGTGCACAGTGTGCATAATTGTCCACCACTTCATTGACATAGGGCTCTTGAGAGCCAGTTCTTGGAATAGTGAAGATCTAGTGGATGGATGCTCATCAGTTGAAAAGTCACTTTAACTTCTAAATTTGAGAGTACCTTTTAAAAGTAACAATCTGAACTGGCTGTCACATCCTCAGCATAGCAGACATACTGTAAGTGTGATTACTGACACAGGTAAGCTCAGTTGTGCTGTCCTCCCCCCACACTGACCCATGCAGGAGGTTAGACCAGGGAATCAGGGCTATATCATTATATATCACATGCTGAGAAATATGCTCTAAGCTATCATGGGGGATTGATCTTTCCTTTGAGTGTTACTGCCTACTTATGGTTGGTCAGCATCACGCAGAGAGAAGAAGTGCACCAACCCAATAAAAAGTCTGATAATACCTCTTGGACTTTTAAAAAGTTAACTCACTGCGTGTCAATTACTTTGATTGTTAATACCTCTGCAATGGGAAGACAAAATTAAAAAAAGAAAAATTATTCTAAAGCAGCTATTGCATCGTATGTCCAGTTCAACCTGAAAAATTTGGTGAAAGATTCTATTTAATTTGTATTATTCTTCTCACCTAACTGCTGCATTCTATCTCAGACCACAAAGGCCCTGTGATAGAAGAATGATTACATCAGGGCATCCGGTTCCTCAGACCATGAGAACTACCTGCTCTGGATCCACAGGGGTATCAGCAGTTGAGTATGCTTTGGATTATAATTTTGAAGCCATTAATATTATAGTAATATAGTAACATAGTAACATAGTTAGCAAGGCCAAAAAAAGACATTTGTCCATACAGTTCAGCCTATATTCCGTCAGAATAAATCCCCAGATCTACATCTTTCTAAAGAAGCTAATAACTGTAAGATACAATATTGTTACACTCCAGGAAGACATCCAGGCCACTCTTGAACCCCTGGACTGAGTTCGCAATCACCACCTCCTCAGGCAAGGATTTCCAGATTCTCACTGAAGAGGATTCTTTACTGTTAGTAAAGAATCCTCTTCTATGCTGGTGGAAAAAACTTCTCTCCTCCAGACTCAGAGAATGCCCCCTTGTGACGGTCACCTTCCTTGACATAAACAGATCCTTGGAGAGATATTGGTATTGTCCCCTTATATACTTATACATAGTTATTCAATCGCCCATCAGTCGTCTTTTTTCTATACTAAATAATCCTAATTTTGCTAATTTCTCTAGGTAATGAAGTTCCCCATATTTGGGGATTTGTAATAGACCCCAATGATCATTTTGTTACTATTTTCCATCCATGTATTTCGACCCATATGGACTCGACATCCTCATTCCCTTCACTAACATCTTCCCTTAAAGTGGACTTTGACAAGACTTTACATAAAGACAAACCCCTCCTTCTCTCCGATTTTTAAGATCCTTTCTAAACAGACAGTAACCCTGTAAGTTAACTGCCCAGTCATAGCTTTCCACTAACCATGTCTTGGTTATTCCCACTATGTCATAGTTACCTGTAGATATTTCTGCTTCTAGTTCTTCCATCTTGCTTGTCAGGCTTCTGGAATATGCGATCATGCAGCTTAGAGAATTTTGTTTTGTTCTAATCTTCTCCCTGTGGATTGTTTTAGATATTTTCTTACCACCCTTCTGAGTATGTTGTCTTGGGTCTTCTTTGCCACACCTCATATCCTTCATCAGTATATTTTCTGGCTTCATGTTCGAGTCTAATGTTTTTCTCCCCATCCCTTCTTCTTCTAGTTTAACACCCTCCTGATGAGTGTTGTGTGTCTTCTGACGAATTTGTGTTTCCCAGGTTTGATGAGATTTAGTCCGTCTCTGGTGAGGAGTCCAAAGTACAGGTAATTCACACAGTGGTCCAGGAATCCAAATCCTTGTTGACTGCACCATCGTCTTAGCCAGTTGTTTGCATCAAGGATCCTGTTCCATCTCCTGGTGCCTTGCCTGTCTACTGGAAGGATAGAAGAAAAAAACTACCTGTAAATCCAGTTTCTTTACTTTCTTCCCCAACTCTTCAAAGTCCTTGCAGATTGTCGGTAGGTCCTTCCTTGCCGTATCATTGGTGCCAACATGTATCAGAAGAAATGGGTGGACGTCCTTAGAACTGATGAGCTTTGGCATTCAATCGGTCACATCCTTAATCTTCACACATGGGAGGCAGCATACTTCTCTTGCGTATATCCAGAGCAAAGTTTTTATGAACAGAGATGAAATAAAAGACCAGAGGCTGGCAGTGGGTGGAGAAGATGGAGAGAGCACAGCAGATCTGGGAGTGCAGTGCCTGTCCAACTTCAAAGATGGATTTCTCAAAAATGCATCAATGAAATCATAGAATCATAGAATCGTAGAGTTGGAAGGGACCTCCTGGGCCATCTGGTCCAACCCCCTGCTCAAAGCAGGATTCGCTAAATCATCCCAGTCAGATGTCTGTCCAGCCTCTGTTTGAAGACTTCCATTGAAGGAGAACTCACCACTTCTCGTGGCAGCCTGTTCCACTCATTGATCACTCTAACTGTCAAAAAGTTTTTTCTAATATCTAATCTGTGTCTCTTCCCATTCAGTTTCATCCCATTGCTTCTAGTCTTTCCTTGTGCAAATGAGAATAAAGTTGATCCTTCTACAATGTGACAGCCCTTTAGATATTTGTAGACAGCTATTAAGTCTCCTCTCAGTCTTCTCTTTTGCAAACTAAACATTCCCAAATCCTGCAACCTTTCCTCATAAGACAGGGTTTGCAGACCGGTCACCATTCTGGTCGCTCTTTTCTGAACTTGCTCCAGAATACTACAAACAAACTATGAATGTAATAAGCATTACTCTTGTGCCTTTACTTGGGGGTCAAATATTCTGTTAATAGGTGCTCTTTAAGGACAGACAATGCCTTTAGGTCTCATGTTATAAAGTATCATTAGTTTCAAACTCATGTGATAAGTATAACATACACATTGTACAGTTTTTTACATTAAGAATATATTGTTTGTGGCACATCTATAATGTTAAACATGGATAAGGACAGGAACTGTGAATGAACTGTATATCTGATGACATACTATTTTGTCTTAGATCCTATCAATTATTTCCAAGTCCCATTAGAAGAATGAGTAAAATGAGAAAATAGTCTTTCTTAACCATATAAAAAATGATGCATAGGCTTAATTTAGTAGGAGGCAGTAATTAGAATTTCTTTCTAGTCTGCCAAGAGGCCAAATTAATTTTCATCACAAATAGTTTGGATATTAGCGGATGAGTAAATATGCAATCTAGTTTCAAGCTCTTTGCTTTATTTGTTAATTCAGCAAAACGATAAACTATGACATGTGTAAGGACAAAGAAAGAAATTGCTTGTTTAAATCATTTTTTATTTGAATCCATTTTGATTGTACATGGGTTAAAATAAAGTTACAGAATGGTATTTAGGAATCAAAGTGAGGAACACATTAAAATCTGAATTGAGAAAATAAATATCCAGATGGAAAGAGATGTGCTCCTAGGTGACATGCCCCACATAATGTAGAGCACTTTCTGCCATGCAAATACTACCATTTAAAACTTTATTTGTAGACTTAAATTATAAGTATTATGCTTACAGCATAGAAGAGATCAGCTGTTCTAGTTTTATTTGTTTCCCATTAACTTCTGGGACTTTTACTATTATATAAGAACCCAGTCTATGCCATAGGATTTATTAAAATCCATTATTAAAATATAATAAATATGCCACTTTATAAATGAAAAGTAAGATGTCAATGTGAACAGAACCAACCAATGATTTTAACCCCTTCACTACCAAGGGTGGTTTGCACGTTAACTCCCAGGCCAATTTTTACAATTCTGACCACTGTACCTTTATGAGGTCATAACTCTGGAACGCTTCCATGGATCCCGGTGATTCTGACATTGTTTTCTCGTGACATATTGTACTTCATGTTAGTTGTAAAATTGCATTCAAATAACTTGCGTTTATTTGTGAAAAAAACAGAAATTTGGTGAAAATTTTGAAAATTTCGCAATTTTCCAACTTTGAATTTTTATGCCCTTAAATCACAGCGATACGGCACACAAAAAACTTAATACATAACATTTCCCACATGTTTACTTTACATCAGCACAATTTTGGAACCAAAATTTTTTTTTGTTAGGAAGTTATAAGGGTTAAAAATTGACCAGCGATTTCTCATTTTTGCAACACCATTTTATTTTTAGGGACCACTTCACATTTGAAGCCACTTTGAGGGGTCTATATGATAGAAAATACCCAAAAGTGACACCATTCTAAAAGCTGCACCCCTTAAGGTGCTTAAAACCACATTCAAGAAGTTTATTAACCCTTTAGGTGCGTCACAGGAATTTTTTGAATATTAAAAAAAATGAACATTTAACTTTTTTTCACAAAAAAAATACTTCAGGTTCAATTTTCTTTATTTTACCAAGGGTAACAGGAGAAATTGGACTGCAAAAGTGCAATTTGTCCTGAGTACGCTGATACCTGATATGTGGGGGGGAACCACTGTTTCGGCGCATGGCAGACCTCAGTAGGGAAGGAGCGCCGTTTGACTTTTTCAATGCAAAATTGGCTGGAATTCAGATCAGACGCCATGTCGCGCTTGGAGAGCCCCTGATGTACCTAAACAATGGAAACCCCCCCAAGTGACCCCATTTTGGAAACTAGACCCCCCAAGGAACTTATCTAGATATGTGGTGAGAACTATGAACCCACAAGGGCTTCACAGAAGTTTATAACATACAGTGGTACAATTAAAAAATCATATTTTTTCCACAAAAATGATCTTTTCACCCCCAATTTTTATTTTTCCAAGGGTAACAGGACCCTAAAAGTTATTGTGCAATTTGTCCTGAGTACGCTGATACCCCATATGTGGGTGTAAATGACTTTTTGCGCGCATAGCAGAGCTCGGAAGGGAAGCAGCGCCATTTGACGTTTTTGGCTGGAATTGAGATCGGACACCATGTCGCGATTGGAAAACCCCTGATGTACCAAAACAGTGGAAACCCCCCACAAATGACAACATTTTGGAATCTAGACCCCCCAAGGAACTTATCTAGATGTGTGGTGAGAACTTTGAACCCCCACGGGCTTCACAGAAGTTTATAACGTACAGCAGTACAATTAAAAAAATCGTATTTTTTCCACAAAAATGATCTTTTCACCCTCAATTCTTATTTTTCCAAAAGTAACAGGACCCTAATAGATATTGTGCAATTTATCCTGAGTACGCTGATACCCCACATGTGGGTGTAAACCACTATTTGGGCGCATGGCAGAGCTCGGAAGGGAAGCAGCGCCATTTGACGTTTTTGACTGGAATTGAGATCGGACACCATGTCGCGTTAGGAAAGCCCCTGATGTACCAAAACAGTAGAAACCCCCCACAAATGACACCATTTTGGAAACTAGACCCCCCAAGGAACTTATCTAGATGTGTGGTGAGCACTTTGAACCCCCTAGTGCTTCACTGAAGTTTATAACGTCCGGGCGTGAAAATAAAAAAATCATATTTTTTCCACAAACATCATCTTTTAGTCCCCATTTTTTTATTTTCCCAAGGGTAACAGGAGAAATTGGACCCCAAAAGTTGTTGTCCAATTTGTCCTGAGTACGCTGACACCCCATATGTGGGAGAAAACTACTGTATGGGGACACGTCGGGGCTCGGAAGGGAAGTAGTGACGTTTTGGAATGCAGACTTTGATGGAATGGTCTGTGGGTGTCATATTGCCTTTGGAGAGCCCCTAATGTACCTAAACAGTGGAAACCCCCCACAAATGATCCCATTTTGGAAACTAGACCCCCTGAGGAACTTATCTAGATGTGTGGTGAGCACTTTGAACCCCCAAGGGCTTCACAGAAGTTTATAATGCCCAGGCATGAAAATAAAAAAATCGTATTTTTTCCACAAACATGATCAATTAGTCCCCAATTTTTTTATTTTCCCAAGGGTAACAGGAGAAATTGGACCCCAAAAGTTGTTGTCCAATTTGTCCTGAGTATGCTGATACCTCATATGTGGGAGAAAACTACTGTATGGGCACACGTCGGGGCTCGGAAGGGAAGTAGTGACGTTTTGGAATGCAGACTTTGATGGATTGGTCTGTGGGTGTCATGTGCGTTTGGAGAGCCCCTGATGTACCTAAACAGTGGAAACCCCCCACAAGTGACCCCATTTTGGAAACTAGACCCCCTAATGAACTTATCTAGATGTGTGGTGAGCACTTTGAACCCCCCAGTGCTTCACAGAAGTTTATAACGACCGGGCGTGAAAATAAAAATATCGTATTTTTTCAACAAACATCATCTTTTAGTCCCCATTTTTTTTATTTTCCCAAGGGTAACAGGAGAAATTGGACCCCAAAAGTTGTTGTCCAATTTGTCCTGATTACGCTGATACCTCATATATGGGAGAAAACTACTGTATGGGCACACGTCGGGGCTCGGAAGAGAAGTAGTGACGTTTTGGAATGCAGACTTTGATGGATTGGTCTGCGGGTGTCATGTGCGTTTGGAGAGCCCCTGATGTACCTAAACTATTGAAACTCCCCACAAGTGTCCCCATTTTGGAAACTAGACCCCCCACGGAGCTTATCTAGATGTGTGGAGAGCACTTTGAACCCCCAAGTGCTTCACAGAAGTTTATAACGCCTGGGCGTAAAAATAAAAAAAACATTTTTTTCCGCAAAATTATATTTTTGCCCCCAATTTTTAATTTTCCTAAGGGTAACAGGAGAAATTGGACCCCAAAAGTTGTTTTGTAATTTGTCCTGAGTAGGCTGATACCCTACATGTGGGGGTAAAACACTGTTTGGGCGGAGCATTTGACTTTTTCAACGCAGAATTGGCTGGAATTGAGATCAGACGCCATGTTGCCTTTGGAGAGCCCCTGATGTGCCCAAACAGTGGAAACCCCCCAATTATAACTCCAACCTAACCTCAACACACCCCTAACCCTAATCTGAGCCCTAGCCCTAACCCTAGCCCTAACCCTAGCCCTAACCCTAACCCTAACCCTAGCCCTAACCCTAACCCTACCCTAACCCTAACCCTAGCGGGAAAATGGAAATAAATACATTTTCTTTTAGTTTTATTATTTTTCCCTAACTAAGGGGGTGATAACGGGGGGTTTGATTTACGATTTATGGCGGTTTTTATGTTTGGCGGCTGTCGCACGCTAAAAGACGCTTTTTAGTGTAAAAATAGTTTTTGCATCACCACATATTGTGAGCTATAATTTTTCCGTATTTTGACCCACTGAGTCATGTGAGGTCTTATTTTTTGCGTGACGAGTTGACGTTTTTATTGGTACCATTTTCGGGCACGTGACATTTTTTGATCGCTTTTTATTCCGATTTTTGGGACGCAGAATGAACAAAAACCAGCGTTTCATGAATTTCTTTTGGGGGGTGCGTTTACACCGTTCCGCGTGCGGTAAAATTGATAAAGCATTTTTATTCTTCGGGTCAGTACGGTTACAGCGATACCTCATTTAGGTATTTTATGTTTTGTCGGTTTTTTGCAATGAAAACAATTTTATATAAAAAATAATTATTTTTGCATCGCTTTATTCTGCGAGCTATAACTTTTTTATTTTTTTGCGGATGATGCTGTATGGCGGCTCGTTTTTTGCGGGATAAGATGATGTTTTCAGCGGTACCATGGATATTTATATGCGTCTTTTTGATCGCGCGTTATTGCACTTTTTGTTCGGTGGTATGATAATAAATCATTATTTTTTGCTTCGTTTTTTATTTTTATTTCAAACTGCTTTTTTCAAAGCATTCCAAATTTTATTATTTTGTCCTGGTGAGCTACTGAGCGTTCATTTTTTCACACACCGTCTAGCGGTGTACACTTCTCACACACTACCATGTACCAGCTGGTTTCACGGACAATTAGAAGCTATCTGGGTGAGACTCTGGAAGAAAAAGCCGAGGAGTTTGTCCATTTTTCCAGACCTACACCTTAGAGTCCTGTCCGTTTTTCAAACAGTTTCATAGATCTGCTGTTTGATTACAGTCAAAACTAGACAGAGACACCGTGTGTCAGTCCGTATACAAATACACGGAACTTGACAATTGTACATACACACACCGTACAGTGTTGTACACTCCTCACACACTACCGTGTACCGCCTTCTAGCACGGACAAATAGAAGCTACCTGTGTGTGACTCTGGAAAAAAAAGTCGAGGAGTTTTTCCGTTTTTCCCGACCTACACCTTAGAGTCCTGTCCATTTTTCAAACAGTTTCGTAGATCTGCTGTTTGATAACGGTCAAAACTAGACAGAGACAGCATGTGTCAGTCGGTATACAAATACACGGAGCTTGACAACTTTACATACACACACCGTACAGCGTAGTACCCTCCTCACACACTACCGTGTACCGCCTTCTAGCACAGACAAATAGAAGCTACCTGTGTGTGACTCTGGAAAAAAAAGCTGAGGAGTTTTTCCGTTTTTCCAGACCTACACCTTAGAGTCCTGTCCGTTTTTCAAACAGTTTCGTATATCTGCTGTTTGATTACGGTCAAAACTAGACAGAGACAGCATATGTCAGTCCATATACAAATACACAGAGCTTGACAATTTTCCATACACACATCGTATAGAGCTGTCCGATTCTCCAACAGTATTGTATATCTGCCGTTCACATTACAGTCACTTTTATACCTAGTCAGCATGTGTGTGACACTGCGTAAATACCTATACGGAGATTGTTAGTTGCACTAAAATCGTATACAGCTGTACACTTCTGATATAGTTCCGTATATATCTGCTTGTTGGATTACGGTCCAATACATACTGTGAGAGCGTCTGTGACTAACATAATATATACGTTGATTTAATTTGTTTAATACACCTTACACAGCTGGACGCTCCTCATACAGTACCATCTCTCTGCTGGTATTTTTGGTACATTTTCCCAAACATGAGGAAGTATGGTGGAAGAGGCCACGGATGTGGGCAGGGGGGCGCAGCTGGTACTGATGGTGGTGGTGCATCGGCTGGTTCTGGCAAAATCACAATAGCAGCTAAGTCAGGAGGTGTTGAGCCTGCGTCATCCTCTGGCCCAAGAAGGCCTGTAAGGTTGCCTTTTCTTGGAGTAGGAAAACCGCTTTTAAAGCTAGAGCATCAGGAACAAGTTTTGGCGTACATTGCCGAAACAGCCACCAGCTCTATTGCCTCCTCTTCTGAACGGTCGAAACCTGCACGCACAGAGTCGTCAGTGCAGGGTTCTGGTCATAAAAAAACGCTTTCCTTGTGTCCTTCACCCCCACCAAAAGTTAAGGATGCGGCATCCCACACTTCAGATTACTCTATGGAGCTCTTTTCACATATCATGCCTGGGTTATCCAGTCAAATCCTGAATTCCCCAGTCCAAGATGAATCTTACATGGAGTGCACTGATGCACAGCCACTGCTAGATGATTCTGCTGGTACATTGACCCACAGCACTATATTGCCCTCGCAGTCTATTGAGCCAGAATCTGACCCTGATGAAACCCAGGTGCCCCTTCCCTCATGCTATACCATCTTACACGGTGACACAGAGGAAGGTAAAGAGGAAGGTGCAGATGACTTTGAAGAGGAGGTGATGGATGACCCAGTTCTGGACCCGGATTGGCATCCATTGGGGAGGAGGGTAGCACTGGCAAGAGTTCAGATAAGGAAAAGGATCCGCAGCAGGCATTGATATCGCAGAAGTGGTTATCTAGCAGGCCCGTAGCTGTCCTAAAACGTGGAACAATAACTAAAAGAGTTGCAGGACAGCTTGACCAGACGGTCAACTTAGCACAGCGTGCAATTCCAGAAAATGTTTACCATAGTAGGAAGAGTGCAGTGTGGCACTTCTTTGTCCAAAATCCTACTGATGAGGCAAAGGTTACCTGTAAGAAGTGTGGAAGGACCTTTAGCCGAGGTAAACAACTCAGAAATTTGAATACCAGTTGCATGCTTAGACATTTAATCAACATGCACTTGCAAGCGTGGACGGACTACAAAGCCTCAGGTAGCACATGTGCACCTGCTCCAACTGAAGGTAGCCAACAACACTCCATCGCTACCCCCACTGTAAGACCACCACCACCATTAAGCACACCACCAGCACTAAATGTGGAAGTGTCGTCGCAAGGCCAAAGAACTCAGGGAATCACAATGGTTTTGCAACACAACACTGAATCTAGGCCATCACCACCAATACCATCACCAACCCCCTCTCACTCCTTCCGGTCCACAGCTACTTCCTCCATATGCAGCTCTCCAGTCCAGCTCACCCTACCAGACACTCTGAGTAGGACAAGAAAGTACTCATCCTCTCATCTGCGTACACTGTGTTTGAATGCCTACATTGCCAAACTAATCTCATTAGAGATGTTGCCCTACCATTTGGATGAAAGCGAAGCTTTCCGCGACCTCATGGCCTACGTTGTCCCACGCTATGACATACCCAGTCGACACTTCTTTTCTCGAAAAGCCAGCCCTGCCTTCCACCGGCATGTGAAAGACCGCATTGTCCATGCACTAAAACAGTCAGTGAGTGGAAAGGTGCACCTCACAACAGAGACATGGACCAGTAGGCATGGCCAGGGTCGTTACGTGTCCATCACTGCGCACTGGGTTAATGTGGTGGATGCAGGCTCCACAGGGGACAGCGGCGGTGGAACAGTTCTGCCTAGCCCACGGTATAGGAAACAGTTAGCTGTAGGCTTTCGCTCCTCCTCCTCCTCGTCTATCAGCGAAAACTCATCCACAGAGCACAGTCGCACGAGCACTACATCTGCAGCTGGCAGTGTTGCACACAAGGTGTCGCACTATCGAACAGCTAGTGGTAAGCGTCAGCAGGCTGTGTTAAAGATGAAGTCTTTGGGCGACAACAGACACACCGCGGAGGTACTGGCCGACTACTTGCAGCGACAAACAGAGTCATGCCTGGGCAGTCTACATCTTGAGGCAGGCAAGGTAGTCAGTGATAACGGCCGTAATTTTGTGGCAGCCATAGCCCGTGCAAATCTCACACATACCTTGCCTGGCTCACACTTTGAACCTGGTGGTGCAGTGCTTCCTTAATAATTATCCGGAGTTAACATCCTTGCTCCATAAGGTGCGAAGACTGCTCGCACATCCGTCGCTCGGCCGTACACTCCAGTCATATGCAGAAGCTGCAGCGATTGCTCCACCTCCCCAAGCACCGCCTAATCATAGACATTGCAACAAGGTGGAACTCCACCCTGCACATGGTTGAGAGCCTGTGCGAACAGAGGCTGGCTGTAATGCATTTGTGGGAGGATACACGGGCAGGCAGTTTGAGGAAAGACATGGAATTGTCGGGTGTGCAGTGGTCAAAGCTGAAAGCCCTCTGCAAAGTCCTTCAGTGTTTTGAGGAATGCACACGGCTGGTAAGTGCAGACAACGCCATCATAAGCATGAGTATCCCACTTATGCGTCTGCTCATGCAAAGTTTGACGCACATTAAGGATCAGGCATCTGCAGCGGAGGAGGAGGAGGGAAGCCTTGATGACAGTCAGCCAATGTCTGGTCAGGGAACTGTCCTGGATGAGGTTGAGGAAGAAGAGGATGAGGATGATGGGGATGATTATTTTGGGCAGGAGGATGTTTCTCAGGGGACAAGAGAAAATGTTGGCGTTCCAAGGTCAGGTACAGTGTTTGTAAGTGACTGTAGGGATGTGGATTTGCCAGAAACTGCTCCTCCCCCCACCACGGGGAGTGCATCATTGACACCTGGAACATTGGCCCACATCTGCGATTATGCCTTGCGGATCCTAAAAAGGGACCCCCGCATGGCCAAAATGATGAGGGATGACGACTACTGGCTGGCCAGCATCCTCGATCCATGCTACAAAGTTACATTACACAACATCATGCCACATGAGAACCTAGAGATAATATTGGCAAACAAACAAGCAACTCTGGTAAACCATTTGTTTGAGGCTTTCCCAGCACACAGCAGCGGTGCTGGTTCTCCCGTGAGCCGTAGTGGGCACAATGGAAGAGGTGTTCGTGGTGCACACAGCAGAAGTGGCGTTGGAGACAGGGGTTTAATGACCATGTTGTTGAATGATTTCTCAAGTACCGCTCACATGACTGCTAATACTGCATCAATTAAAAGTGACAGGAGGCAGCAATTGTCAACTATGGTTACAAACTACTTTTCCTCCCATATCGATGTTCTCCCTCACAGGTCATTCCCCTTTGACTATTGGGCCTCTAATCTGGACGCCTGGCCTGAATTGGCACAATATGCCTTACAGGAGCTCGCTTGCCCTGCTGCTAGTGTTTTCTGAAAGAGTCTTCAGTGCTGCTGGATCAATCCTGACAGAAAAAAGGATGATCTTAATGATCTAACCTTCATTAAAATGAACCATGCATGGGTTTCAAAGGATTTTGTCCCACCTTCTCCTGATGACACATAGGTTACCAGAAAAGTGCCTCGGTTTTTTCCTCCTCTTCCTCGGACTTGCCCAATTACGCCCTTTGCAACAGCTGAATGTCCAGCCAACACATCAACATATGCCAATTTTTAAACCTCCCTAACTGGGCTGCCCACCCCTCCCCCAACGGCTGGGGTCAAGACTTGGCGCACCCGGGCAAGTGCCGTTGCTCTGAACAGGTGGATGGGCCCACTGATGGCCGACGGCAATGGCACAGGGCCCCTCATAGTACAATACAGTGTCTCAGATGGTGGGAGGGGCCACTCGCCATCAGACACACCAGCATACTATGAGGGGCCCTGTGCCAGTACCGTTGACCACGATTGTGCCCCCCCTGCTTGGTCATGGCCACAGCACTTGTAAGTTGCAATACTTACCTTTCCCTGCTCCACCGCTGTGTAGTCTGGGCAGTTAAATCCTTCACAGGGACGGCCACTAGAAATTTGGTGTATTGATCAATGATGGTTAAGATGTAGCTATGGCCTGTCCTGCTGGCCTCTACCTTCAGATGATCAATGGCTACCATTTGAAATGGACATCAACTTACAAGCGGATGCAGTGGTGGTTTATGATCACCTTTCACAGTTGTGATAGTCACAGACGTGTGACATTCCTGCCACCATTTTTCAATGTCTCCTCTCATGCCAATCCAATAGAATCGCCTACAGCCTGTGGCTTCTGTCTTTTGCACTCCAAAATGACCAGACACATCATGATAGGCAGTGAGGGCCATGGGTACATCTCTCCCTGTGATCACAATTTGATGGAGACGAGTAACGTTGATGTGATCCACGCTACTGCGATAAAGCAATCCTTTCTTCACAAACAACCTTTTTCGCTTTCTCCACAGACACAGTAATTGAGGGTCTGCATCGCCTCTGCAACATCTACCGGGAGGTTTTCCCGCGATGAGTAATTCCAAAATTTCTGCTAACACTCGACTTTGCGTCTATACTTGTATCCATGTAGTTTCCAGTAGCGGAGATTCTGGATTGGCTTACTGAGATTGAAATATATACGAAGATTTAAAAGTACCACAACAATGTATACTGATGTACGCTATGAATACCTTTCCCTTTTTCTACTTTTTTAATTCTGGTGTAATACATAGTGAGCCTGTGAGTGTCTGTGTCTGACTCCGGAAGTATAGACAGAAATTTAACCCTAGACTGGACACACCTGGTATGTGCTGATACAGTACCTTGTTTCAAAAATTTGTATTAAGGTATCATCTGTAGGATAACCAACTGTGAGGCGGGGGACCCTCTTCTTGCCGCAGACAAACACAAGACTGAGACAAAGTTTGCATTGAACAGGTCCGTTTTTAGTGCCCATCCTTCTGTCGACAACAGCAATTCTCCACAGCCGTTTCACATTTCTCTGTACACAGGCCCCGGTACCTTCACTTCCTTTGTAACTATAAACTATAATTGTGGCATCCTCTGTGGCTCTTCCACTGTGGCTGGCCTAGGCCCAACCACCACAGCGCTGCACCAGTCTGAGCACACCGTCCGTATGATAGCCCCAGACCGTCTTCGTCTGCGGCTACCATCCTCTAGGCCACCCCCCCATGACTGCCTCAACTGTCACTCCTCTCTGGAGCCTTTCCACTGTCTCTATTTCCTCAGCAGAACTTCCTCTTTACTGTGATCCCTTCGCTGACTTACTGTTCCAGAACCTTCCCTCAGCCTTTTATACTTCCAGTTCTGGTAACTCCACCCACCATCACCTAACAGTTTCTCTGGCCAATGGCAGTTATTCAGTCCCACTCCTACACTCTCCACTGCCCTCCAATGGGCAAGCTAAAACACTTGCACCCTTTCTCTTTATCTTAGCAGTTTCACACCTACACTGCGCTACACATCTGCTTCTCACTACAGGCTGGTTTGTCTGTCAGTCCACCTTCCCTACATCATCCATAGTGAGAGAGCATGTGTGGGTTACTCCTTCTATATATACGATGAATCGGAGAAACAAATTTTTACACTATACTTGATACAGCTTGTATCTTGTTATACAGTACCTTTGTTCGACATTTAGCATTAAGGTCAAATCCATACTGTGTAGGCATCTGAGAGTGACTACGGGACTATTTATACGGAGATTTTAATTGTACCCTAAAAAATATATACTTGCTATGTTGTTATCCAGGAACTTTTTTACAACATTTGTTATTATGGTCAAAACCAAACTGAGTGAGCGTCTGAGGGTGACTACGGAAATATATACCGATATTTTCAATTTGGCCAACACTGTATAGAGCAGAACGCTTCTGATACAGTAACCTTTTTAGCTATTTAGATTCTGGTGTAATCCATAATGAGCCTGTAAACGTCTGTCCGTTACTCCGGCAATATATTTGGAACTTTAATATTACACCAACACTGTATACAGCTGTACGCTTGTGTTACATAACCCATTTACAGCTTTTCATATTCTTGTGTAATCCATACTGGGCCTGAGAGCGTTTGTGTCTGCTTCCAGAAATGTATACGGAGAATCAGAATGTTTACACTATACTATATATACCTTGTATCTGATGATACTGTACCCTTTTTCAACTTGCTATTTTATTGGGTAATCCATACTGAGCCTGTGAGCATCTGTGTATGCCTCATGAAATATATAAGGAGATTTACTGTTATCCATAGACTGTATAGAGCTGTACGCTTCTGATACAGTACTATATATCTGCTGGTATTTTGGGTCCATTTTCCAAAACATGAGGAAGTATGGTGGAAGAGGACATGAATGTGGGTGTGGAGGGCCACCTGGTACTGATGGTGGTGGTGGTGCATCTGCTAGTAGTGCCAAAAACACAATAGCAGCTAAGGAGGAGGTGTTGAGCCAGCGTCATGGTATAGCTTTGGAAGGCCTGTAAGGCTCCCTTTTCTGGGAGTAGGTAGACTGCTTTTAAAGCCGGAGTATCAGGAACTGTTTGTGGCTTACATTGCTGAAACAGCCTCCAGCTCTATCGCCTCCTCTTCTGAAGTTGTACAAAATGCAAGCACTGAGTCATAACTGCAGGCTTCTGGTCAGGAGCAACCCCTTTCCTTGTGTCCTTCACCCACACCAAAAGTGAAGGATGTGGAAGCACACACCTCAGATTACTCCATGGAGCTCTTTTCACATACCATGCCTGGGTTAATTAAAAATAGGGCCCATCATGTACTGGAGCAATGCAAATGGGGCAGATCAGACACTTGAGCAGCATCTAAGGGGCCCATTTTACACGGGAGCATTGCAAATGGGGCCCATTATATATGGAGCATTATTAGGGCTCATCATACACTGGAGCATCATCCATGAGGCCCATAATGTACTGGAGCATTGTAAATGGGGCAGATCAGACACTGGAGCAGCATCTAAGGGGCACATTATACACTGGAGCATTACAAATGGGGCCCATTATATATGTAGCATTATTAGGGCCCATCATACACTGGAGCATCATCCATGAGGCCAATAATGTACTGGAGCATTATAAATGGGGCAGATCAGACACTGGAGCAGCATCTAAGGGGCCCATTATACACAGGAGCATTACAAATGGGGCCCATTATATATGGAGCATTATTAGAGCCCATCATACACTGGAGCATCATCCATGAGGCCCATCATGTACTGGAGCAATGTAAATGGGGCAGATCAGACACTGGAGCAGCATCTAAGGGGCACATTATACACTGGAGCATTACAAGTGGGGCCCATTATATATGGAGCATTATTAGGGCCCATGATACACTGGAGCATCATCCATGAGGCCCATCATGTACTGGAGCATTGTAAATGGGGCAGATCAGGCACTGGAGCAGCATCTAAGGGGCCCATTATACACTGGAGCATTACAAATGGGGCCCATTATATATGGAGCATTATTGGAGCCCATCATACACTGGAGCATCATCCATGAGGCCCATCATGTACTGCAGCAATGTAAATGGGGCAGATCAGACACTGGAGCATTACAAATGGGGTCCATTATATATGGAGCATTATGTGGAGCTCATCATATACTGTATGGAACATTATATGTGACTAATTATTTGGTATGGGCTCATTATTCTGTATGGCGCACAATGTGGTGGCCATAACACTGTATGGAGTAATATACTGTCCTGTTTTTGAGCTATTGTACAATTTAAAATAGATCAGTCATGTCATGTAAGTGAAGTATGTGTCATTGTACTATACCTATATTTCTGTGGCGTATCGGAGCATCATGAGTTGTGGTATGTGTTAAAGAGGCGCACTGACACTCTTTGGCCCAGGGCACATGAAAACCAGGAGCCAGCCCAACCCCCCACAACTTTAGCCAGATAACCCCTAGTTTTCAATGCGTAACTATTATTAGGAAGTAAATTAAGGTTGACAAGCAATAAGAATTTATGTTTTTGGCATTGAAATGGGCCCTGTAGGTGTGTTTGCGGTCTTTCACTCCCTACCGACTTTGCTTCCCCATTGACTTGCATTGGGTTTCGTGTTTCAGTCGGCCTCCGACTTTTCCCTATAGTCGGCCGATTTCGTTCAACCCGACTTTTGCGAAAGTCGGGTTTCATGAAACCCGACTCCACCCGAAAAAAGGCAAAGTCGCTCATCTCTATTAAAGAGCATTACCTTCCTTAATATAGAGCAGTCTGACTTGTACATTGTCCATACACAGTAAACAGCAAAGTACCAGTTGAATTAATGACAATAAGTGTTAATATATTTATAAAGGTTCATAATACGTAGAAAAATATGTGTTAAGTATAGCAAATCCCCTAATACTAGAGGACAGGTGAATTGGTATTGAAGGCCACTCTCTAGTCTCCCCACATATACATCTCCCTCTGTTTTAAGTTAAGCAAATATAGAGATTTGACTACGGTCAAGTGACGAATCAAACACAGCTGAGTGATGTCACGCAGGCAGCATTTGCATATCACTTCCAGCCACCAGGTGCCCATTCACATTGAGCTGACTTCAGCTACGAGTAGAAGCAAGAGAAAAAGAAACCTTGCTGGTGATCTGAAACTCCCTATGAAACCCACCACTTCCAAACAAAAACTAGGTAATTAAAGGGGTTGTTTGAAATTGATTTTTAATTGGGCAGAGAGTCTTCAAGATACCCAGCATACTAAGTAACTACAACACCCAGCATGTTTTAAGCATTCCAGACTTTATGGGAGAACGTATCATGAGTTTTATACCATTTGCAAATTTGGTTGCCATTTTTGTGCAAATATTTTATGCTTCTCATCCAACTCTTAAAAAGTGAGTCTATATTTAGTTAGGAAGAGTTTAGACTAGGGTGTTAAATTACTACTTATCAGCTACAAAGAAGCTGATCAATGCTAGTTTAATAGCCTACTTAGGCTAGTCGACGGCACTTCCATGTGCACCAAACAATCATTAACCAAATCATTAGTTGTACATAGATTGTCATTGTTCTCAGCATCACAAGTTCTGGTTAGTCTGGAAAATGTGCTGACAAGAACAATGATTTTTGATCAAGCTTACATGTCATTTCAACTAAAAAGCAGCCTGTATACACTATCCGACTATCAGGAAATGAGCATTCCTATGAAAATTCGGTCCCCGTAATCAACCAGTGTGAATGCACCCCTAAGCCCTCCATAAATGTTAGATATTAGTATTAGACTCTTTTAAGTTTGGGTTCTGGTTCTCGGCTGAACTTTTGTCCAGAACTGTACCCGAACTTGAACCTGAACCTCATTGAAATCACTGGGGACCCAAACTTTGGAGGTGGATAATTTCCCTCTGACTCTTTTTCTGTCTCCTTCCCACTCCTGAACTGTATATCAGACTTTTAGGAGAAGTCCCTTGTTCAGAGTTCTGAACCCGCAGTGTACGTTAAGATAACAGCGCGCTGGTGCAGGGAGCTGGTAACCAAGGTAAACGTGGCGCTTAGAAACCCGATGTTTACCTTGGTTACCAGCTCCCTGCACCAGCGCACTGGTGTCTAATGTACGCATCGGGTTTCTAAGCACCGTGCGGTGCTTAGAAACCCGATGTTTACCTTGGTTACCAGCTCCAGATCGCTGGTTTCCTGCCTGCCACACGCAGCGATGCATGCTGGCCAGCAGGAGATCAACATTCAAAAAAGGTCGGAAATATACGGAGGAGAAACTTTATGGATGGCTTTGTAGGTCATTGTTAGTAGTTTAAACTGGATAAGCTGGGAAATTGGGAGCCAGTGAAGGGATTTACCAAGAGGGGAAGCAGGAGTGTAGCGAGGAGAGAAATTAATTAGTCGGGCAGCAGAGTTAAGGATGGACTGGAGGGGTGCGAAAGTGTTAGAACGTAGGCCACAGAGGAGGATGTTGCAGTAGTCGAGGCGAGAGATGATTAGGACATGCACAAGCATTTTGGTATAGTGAAGGTTGAGGAAAGGACAGAATCTGTAAATATTTTTGAGCTGGAGGTGACAGGAGGTGGCGAGAGCTTGGATGTGTGGTATGAAGGACAGGGCAGAGTTAAGGGTTACTCTGAGACAGCGGATTACCAGGACAGGGGAAAGTGTGAATTCATTTATAGTGATAGATAGATCAGGTATGGAAGGTATATGAGATGGATGAAAGATAATTAGTTCAAATTTGTCCACATGTATTCTATGTTTATACAGGGTGGGCCATTTATATGGATACACCTAAATAAAGTGGGAATGGTTGGTGATATCAATTTCCTGCTTTAGGCAAATTAGTATATGGGGGAAGCTTTTCAAGATGGGTGGTGACCATATATATAAAGAATACTCGAAAGAAACATCCTTATTCCATTATTAGTAAAGTACATAAATAATGCCTCATCAAGTCTATTAATATGGAGACGATTCTCAATTGAATAAGAAGAAGGAGAGCATAGAATCCAAATCCATTTCAACCATATATATATTTTTATTTATCAAAAAAGACACACATCAGAGATACAGGGTAATAAGAAAAACCAATAAAATGGGTAGTCACATAAGGCCCGATACTAGAAGAAACAAGCGGACAACCTGTGATGGGTGTGAATACCCAAAAACAATTGCCACAGATAACAATACAGTTACAGTAATGGTTGTGAAATGGCATTAAGGATAGTCATTACACCAGCCAAAAAGTACATAGTTAGATCTATTGTGCAGAGGTCGCTGGCATGAAGCTTCCCCTGGGCAATATTATATATTATATAGTACCCAGATTAAAAGTAACAGTGCCAATTATTAGTGAACTGGGTATAAATTAGCCAATGTATTCTAAAGCTGAGTCTATTCAGAGCGGTCATGTGACACATCAAACTTATTGAGAATTTCACAAGAAAAACAATGGTGCGCTTGGTTTTATCATAACTTTTTTCTTTCATAAGTTATTTACAAGTTTATGACCACTTATAAAATGTGTTCAAAGTGCTGCCTATTGTGTTGGATTGCCAATGCAACCCTCTTCTTCCACTCTTGACACACTGATAGCAACCCCGCAGAAGAAATGCTAGTGTAAGGGGGTCAGATTACTTGTAGGAATGCTTGGACCTGACATCCATAATGTGGTGGTGCACCATCTTGCTGGAAAAACTCAGGGAACGTGCCATCTTCAGTGCATAAAAAGGGCAACACATCATCATGTAGCAATTTCAGATATCCAGTGGCATTGAGGTTTCCATTGATGAAAAATGGCCCTACTATCTTTGTACCCCATTTACCACACCATACCATTAATTATGGGTGTCAGGTCTGAGCATACCCACATGAACAGTTTCCTGGAAAGTGGATTGGTCATCGTGGGCCAGTTGAATGGCCACCAAGGTCTCCCGATCTGACCCCCTTAGACTTTTATCTTTGGGGTCATCTGAAGGCAATTGTCTATGCTGTGAAGATACAAGATGTGCAGCATCTGAAACAGCAGATACTGGAAGCCTGTGCTAGCATTTCTTCTGCGGTGTTGCTATCAGTGTGTCAAGAGTGGGAGAAAAGGGTTGCATTGACAATCCAACACAATGAGCAGCACTTTGAACACATTTTATAAGTGGTCCTAAACTTGTAAATTACTCTTGAAACAATAAAGTTACAATAAAACCAAGCACACCATTGTTTTTCATGTGATATTCTCAATAAGTTTGATGTGTCACATGACCCTCTTGCCATTGAAAAAAATAAAGTTGGATCCAAAATGGCTGACTTCAAAATGGCCACCATGGTCACCACCCATCTTGAAAAATTTCACCCTCTCATATACTAATGTGCAACAAACAGGAAATTGATATCACCAACCATTCCCATTTTATTTAGGTGTATCCATATAAATGGCCCACTCTGTATATCTATTCTATTCTAACCTGCCACTCTGGGATTTTACTGTACATGGCACATGAATTGCCGGTTTTTATTCTATCTTTTACCGAATGCTACCAACTTTTTCCAATTTTAAGAAAAATACTCTGATCACGAATTCGAATGTACCATATTTGTGCCGAATTTATGTTTGGCGGTCATTTTCCGATCATATTCGCTGATCTCTAGTTAAGATTAGAGATGAGTCAATCTAACTAAATTTGAACTCAGCTGAATTACTAAAAATTGCATGGGAAATTCAATTTGCATTGAATTTATTCAATGCACATTGAATGAGCCATGGTTGCTGTTGAAAAAGCCATTTATCATGATCTGAGTTCTACCAACTCTATATTGTAAAAAAAATCTCAAGAAACAATTGTTATGTACAATAAAAATAAAATCACCTCAAAATTCCCTGTTATGCAGCTTACTGCTGGTCATCTGCTGGATTTGTGTACCTGCTCCACGAATCGGGCTCCTCTTCACTCTCTGCTGGTGCTTTCAGTGTGGATAGGCTTTTCAAAATTGATTCTCTCACGGATGTCCCACAGTGAGTCAACACACTTTTTACTCTGTCTTAAAGATATCGTGTTTTTAACTATGATTCTGCAATTTTAACTGCCCAAAGGTAAACAATGAGATGGTAAAGTTATAAAAATACTGCATTTACTGTATAGCTGTAAAAGAAAACAAGTATGCGGGTTGATGAAAAGCACAAACAGCTTATGGATGTGCAATCACTGTGCTGTCCGTTTTTAACATTATAATGAGTGGAGAATCTTTTCAATTTTACATTTTTAGCATATGAGAAAATCACTGTTCATAAAATTGGACATACTGACCAAACACTGATGAAGCTCTAATCCAGCACAGTCATGAAAATGTATCAATGTTTTTTCAAGAACAAGAAAAATTGTCTTCTAAAGCCACACTGAAAGCCCGACTGCCAGGAGGAAATGAATGCCATTCCTCCTGACAGCTTTGGACTTTTAGTTATCACTGCTCAGTACACAGTGAGCATACTATGCGGTGGCTGAAACCATGCCCTGGCACTGACTGACAGCCGGCTCAGCAGTGCATCAGTGCAGAGGAAGCGGTCAGTCAGTGCCGGTGGCATGGCTAAAGCTGACCTTCATTGAAAGGTGACTGTATCTGTGCTGGAGCGCATTCTGTTATTGAAAGTCCAAGGCTCCCTGGAGGAATAGAGTTTATACTATATACTGTCACGGTCCTGTCTGCGCCAGCGTGCAGCCACCGCGGAGCAAGGACTCACCCACACTGCAGAGGGGCCCGGGGTCAGACACGGCTGGATAGTTCAAGCAAACAAGACCTGGAGAAGCTAAAGTCAGTGAGCAGTGAAGGACCTACGGTCATGTGACCACAAGGGGGCAGGGCTTAGTGTCCTGCTGTCAGAGATAGGCAAAATACTATACAGGAATACTCAAAGTCAGACAAACCAGGTCATACACAGAGATAACAATAAAGTACCTGGGATGAGGCAGAACAGATAGTCGGGGACAGGCAGTGGTCAAAGCCAAACAGACATAGAAGGTACCAAGCAGAATCCAACAAGCAGTATCCAGAGAACAGACCGAGTCGTACACAGAGAATCAGATGAACAAGAACACATCACCAACACACTCAGGGGTCACCACACAATGCCAAGGGCAAAAGTATAACTGACGGGGATGGGAGCATCCTGAGGCTGTAAGAAGCTTTCCCAGAACCAGGGAGAGGCTACAATCATAAGCCTCAGGTGTGCAGGTAAGCCTGCACTGGGATCACAACCTTTAACCCCAGAAATGCCAGTCATCAGCACTGGTTCCAGACATTAAACCCGCACTGAGACCATGACAGTACCCCCCTCTCAATGGGGGGCCTCTGGACCCCCAGGTTTGCCCGGGTACTTAGCATGGAAAGCCCGCACCAGGCGATCAGCATGCATCAACCGGGCCAGTACCCAGGATCTGTCTTCCGGTCCATACCCCTTCCAATGAACCAGGTACTGTACCGACCGCCGTACCACCCTGGAAGCTACGATATGACCAACCTCGTACTTCACCTGCCCCTCGACCAAAACAGGAGGAGCAGCGGACTCGGAGTCTCCCCAGACTGTTTCAAAAGGTTTCAGTAGAGATTTGTGGAAGACGTTAGGGATCTTGAAAGAGGGTGGAAGGCACAGCCTATAAGCCACTGGATTGATTTTTTTCCACAATCTTGTATGGGCCAATGAATTTGGGCCCCAACTTGGCTGAAGGAACCTTCAACTTAAAGTTTTGCGTGGAGAGCCAAACCTTGTCTAAACCTGAAACGTGGGCTCTGGTGTTTGTTTCCTGTCTGCGAAAAACTTATACCTGCCCTAAGACCTAGATATACTCTGCTGGACTTCTGCCCACGTATTCTGTAATCGCTGAACAGAGCCCTCAGCCCCAGGACACCCCGAGTCCAGATGAGAAAACTCACCAAAATGAGGACTGAACCCATAATTGATAAAAAAAGGAGTCATACCCGTGGATTGTCTCACCCGACTATTGAAGGCAAATTCAGCCAATGGCAGTGCATCGCACCAGTCATTCTGTCTAGCAGAGGTTAGACACCTGAGGATCTGTTCCAGGGACTGGTTAGTGCGTTCCGTCTGACCATTGCTCTCAGGATGGTATGCAGACGAAAAGGACAGAGAAATCCCTAATTTTTTGCAGAAAGCACGCCAAAATGTAGCCACAAATTGCACACCACGATCAGACACCACATTCAGGGGTACCCCATGCAACCGGATCACATGCTGCACAAACAACCTGGACAACGTCTCAGCTGACAGTAATGCGGACAGAGGTACAAAATGAGTCTGCTTAGAAAACCTGTCCACCACTACCCATACCACCATATTACCCTTAGATGGAGGGAGATTGGTAACAAAATCCATGGATAAGTGAGTCCATGGTCTTTCGGGCACTGCCAAAGGCATCAGCTCCCCTGCCGGCCGGCTATGAGAGCTTTTGGAACGAGCGCAGACCCCAAAACCAGCAATGAATTTTTTTATGTCCGAACCCAGGGTAGGCCACCAAAAGATCCTAGCCACCGCCAGATGCGTGGCTGAAATACCAGGTTGAGCACTCAGCTTGGATTCGTGGAACTCCTACAAGAGTTTCAGGCGAAGTTGCTCTGGGATAAACAACTTACCGCCCGGCTTGGCCGCCGGAGCCCGCGACTGGGCCCCCTGAATCTCCCGCTCCAATTCAGACGAGACCTCTGATAACTCAACCCCAGGGTGAAGAATGGCTCGGGGGGAGACACCGGCTGAAAACTGCACAATAAGGCCTCTTTCACATTTCAGTTTTTTGCATCAGTTATAATCCGCCAAAAAGGCGGACAAGCGGATCCGTTCTAAACTGATGTGAACGGATGGCACAGGATCCGTTTTCAGACGGATCCTGAAAATGAATAAATTTAAAGGAATCGCTGGCCGGGAAGGAGAGAGGGAGAGAGGAAGAGAGGGAGAGAGAGAGAGAGAGAGAGAGGGAGAGAGAGAGAGAGAGAGAGAGAGAGAAAGAAAGAGAGAGAGAGAGAGAGAATTTTTTTATTTTTGTCCGGCACCCAGAAAGAATTTCGGGTTAAATGAGTGTCTGGAGGATCCGCCAGAGAAAAAAACGTTACAAGCTCCGTTCTGAAATCTTTGAGGATGGTGACGGACAGCAACTTTTGGCGGATCCTCACAAAAAACGGATGCAACGGACAGCAATCCGTCACAATCCGCCATTAATGCAAGTCAATGGGAAAAAACGGATCCTCAAAAAAAAATTGAGGATCCGCTTTTTTTCAAAACCTGGCGGATTGTGACTGATTGTAAAAAACGGAAGTGTGAAAGAGGCCTAAGGCGTCAGCCTTGACATTCTTAGACCCTGGACGAAATGTAATCGTAAACTGAAAACGGGAAAAAAAAAGTGACCAAAGGGGCTGTCTGGGCATTAGTCTTTTAGCAGACTCAATGTATGACAAATTTTTGTGATCCATGGTCACCGTAACCGGGTGACTGGCCGCCTCCAAAAAGTGCCTCCATTCTTCAAACGCCAATTTGACTGCAAGAAGCTCTCTATTGCCTACGTCGTAATTTCTTTCCACAGCAGAGAACTTCTTTGAAAAGAAAGCACATGGCCTGAGGTTGGTTAGAGTGGCAGGCCCTTGTGACAACACCGCCCCCACCCCCACCTCGGAGGTGTCCACTTCCACGATGAATGGTTTGGACGGATCTGGCTGTACTAACACAGGAGCAGGCATAAAGCTTCTTTTCAGGGTCACAAAGGCCTCTTTTGCGAGCGAGGACCAGTTTCTCACATCCGCACCTTTAAATGTAAGATCTGTGAGTGGTTTGACCATCTGTGAAAACCCCCGAATAAATTTGCGGTAATAATTGGTGAACCCCAAGAAGCGCTAAAGACCCTTAAGGTCTCGAGGTTGCACTCAATCCGCAATGGCTTGCACCTTCTTGGGGTCCATGCGAAAACCCTCACAGGACACAATTAAACCCCAAAAAGACAATTCTTGAACAAAAAACACACATTTCTCCAATTTGGCATACAGATGATTTTCCCTCAGTCTTTGGAGAACGGTTCATACATGATTCAGATGAGATTGACTGTCGGGAGAGTATATCAGAATATCGTCTAAGTAAATGACAAAAAACGACCAATGAGATCCGAGAATACCACGTAGATGAAATTCTGAAATATGGCTGGGGCATTGGTAAGACCAAATGGCATGACTAAATTTTCAAACAGTCCCTTGGTTGTGAGGAACGCGGTTTTCCATTCATCCCCCTCCCGGGCCCTTATCAAATTATATGCCCCCCGAAGATCCAGTTTGAAGAAGCATTTTGCCCCTGAAATTTTTTACACAATTCAGGAATCAACGGAAGGGGGTACGGATTTCGTACAGTAATCTTGTTGAGCTCACGAAAATCGAGGCAGGGACGTAAACAGCCATCTTTTTTCTTTACAAAAAAAACCCTGCCGCCACGGGTGAGACTGAGAGACGTATGTGTCCTTTGCGAAGACTCTCAGCAATGTAATCTTTCATGGCCAAGCGCTCAGGTCCAGATAAATTAAACAGACGGGCTTTAGGTAATTTAGCCCCCCGGGACTAACTCGATAGCGCAGTCAAAGGGTCTATGTGGCGGTAACGTCTCGGCCTCGCTTTCAGAGAAGACATCTTCGAATTCTTTCAGGTACTCCGGAATACCTTCCAGCTCGACAGATGACACAGATACAGATTTAACAGGTTCAACCAATAGTGCAGACTTATCACATAACATCGAATCATTAAACCCACACTGAACAATCTCCCACATTTTCCAGTTAATGACTGGGTTATGGCGTTGTAACCTGAGCATGCCCAACACCAATCCTGCTGGGAGATTGTCCAGAACCAAACAACCTAATTTTTCCACATGGGTAGCGGCCACTTTGAGCGAAAACAAGTCAGACATAAAGAGAATTCCCTCTTTAGTGAGGGGGAGGAGTCAATGGCCACCACTTTGATCGGAGCCTTAAGTCTAACTGTCCCTATCTTACAGCGTGTGGCCAATTGGGAGTCAATAAGATTGATGGATGATCCGCAGTCCAGGAAAGCTGTAGAGGGAAAACAACAACTGTCCACTAACAGTTCCACATGAAGCAACACCTTAGAAAACGAGGAATAGGGTACCTGAGCGTCTGAGTAGTCTCCCCACTGACTACCCAGACCTAGTCGTTTCCCGTCGACCGGGTTGAGGATGGACAATTAGGACACTCCCTTTTCCAATGTCCTGTTTTACCACAGTAGAAGCATAACTGCTTTTTTCTCCGGCATTGTCTCTCCTTTTCCTTCAGGAAGAGAGCCCCTATGTCCATGGGCACAGAAACAGCCTCTTTTCCACTAGGGAACAATGGAGTCTCCGCCTGCATCACCCCCTGGCCCGCAGCCTGCAGTCCATCTGGATGGCCTGGGTCATGGCGTCCTCAAGTGAGTTAGGTGGGGGATGTAATGCCAAGGCATCCTGTAACCTCTCAGACAAGCCTCTGCGAAAGAGTCCTCGGAGTGCGGTGTTGTCCCAAGAGACCTCTGCAGCCCAGCGGCAGAATTCCATACAAAACCACTCAGCCGAGTGTTTCCCCTGACAGACACACATCACCATGTCCTCTGCCAATCGCACTCGGTCCGTCTCATCATATATGTGCCCGAGGGCCTCAAAAAACGCATTCACTGACACTCTCTCAGGGGCAGTGGGAGGAAGGGAGAAAGCCCAAGCTTGTGGAGACCCTCTTAATAAAGACATAATGACCCTAACCTTCTGACTTTCGTCCCCAGAGGAACGTGGCCTCAAACTAAAGAAGAGTTTGCACCCCTCCATGAAGACTCTCAACTCCTTTTTGTTCCCAGAAAAGAAATCAGGCAGTTTAACATGTGGTTCTGGGGACACCAAAACAAAATCACTTGCCCCAGCCCCCAGAGACCCAGCAGCTAAAGCCCCCCGCACTGTCTCAGAAACCTGCTGCTGAGAACGAGCCAGAGCTTGCTGCTCCAGAGATAAACCCTGAAACATCTGACTCAGATTTTTCATTTGCTCAGCTAGAGATTGTATGGGATCCATATTTCTCAGCAGAGAAAAAAAAAAAAAAAAACTTAACGGTCATATCATGACCGTGTGCAGCCACCACGGAGCAAGGACTCACCCACACTGCAGAGGGGCCCGGGGTCAGACACGGCTGGATAGTTCAAGCAACCTGGAGAAGCTAAAGTCAGTGAGAAGTGAAGGACCTACGGTCATGTGACCACAAGGGGGCAGGGCTTAGTGTCCTGCTGTCAGAGCTAGGCAAAATACTATACAGGAATACTCAAAGTCAGACAAACCAGGTCATACACAGAGATAACAATAAAGTATTAGGGATGAGACAGAACGGATAGTCGGGGACAGGCAGTGGTCAAAGCCAAACAGACATAGAAGGTACCAAGCAGAATCCAACAAGCAGTATCCAGAGAACAGACCGAGTCATACACAGAGAATCAGATAAACAAGAACACAGCACCAACACACTCAGGGGTCACCACACAATGCCAAGGGCGAAAGTATAACTGACGGGGATGGGAGCATCCTGAGGCTATAAGAAGCTTTCCCAGAACCAGGGAGAGGCTACAATCATAAGCCCCAGGTGTGCAGGTAAGCCTGCACTGGGATCACAACCTTTAACTCCAGAAATGCCAGTCATCAGCACTGGTTCCAGACATTAACCCCACATGTGCGAGTCAAACCCGCACTGAGATCATGACATATACTGAGCGCACGCAAAAGTACAACATTCTTTTTTATTGTGTAGTCTGTTGTAACCATGTAACGTGTTCTGCCTGTTTTATCTTTTGATAGAAAGTAAGGAAAAGCTAAGGAGAAGTCTACAAAAAGTTGTGTACTGTAGTATCTTCAAGATTTGCAGTGAAATAAGTTGATTTATTAATGATACTAAGAAGAGTCAGAGTAAACCTGAAGGAGCTTAAAATAAAAGAAGAAACACACCGCAGTAGCCCTAGTGCACCTTGAGGTTCAAAACAGGTTTCCTAACAGTGAGTGTTACAGTAGAAGAACTGAAAACATTTTAACCCTAGGCAACTTTGTTTTTACGTGTTTGATTGTGAAACAACCTAAATCATAAATACAGCATGCTTTCTCCATACGTTTCTAGTTTACTTTCTTTAGAATTAATGTTACAACAAAGCAGATTGAAATAATGTGTTGGTTTAAGCACAATTCTTCAAACCTTGCCCATTAGATCTATTGAATAGCTAATATAAATACAATTCCTGTCCAATTCCTTATGTTTCAAACTCCGAGTGAATAATGTTCCTGTTAGAGACTGTCGTCCCAACAAATTTAAAATGCCACAAGCCTCAAGTGAAAAAAAAAGAGAGCAGTGGGAGTAAAAGTATTTTGGACATGCCAATAAATTAATGATACATTATTAAGGCATGATTGGAAATATTGCAATTTTTCACAGCTGTCAGTTTAAATATAAAAGCATCAGCACATTAAACTAGTTACTGCTTTTTCATAATTGAGACTTTAGCTTCTAGCTGTGCCCTGCAGCTTTTCATTAATCACCAGGACTGAAGTTCAAGCACAATGACAGCTTAGAAGGCATTAAATGGGCAAAGTATTTTTCAGGTACAGCTAGGAAAGGTCCTTTAGTCTTATAATCCTCAGCTAATTGTTTTTCGGTCCCTAAACAAAATCTGCTCATGGCGTCTCCTAGTGACAGAATTAGCAGCAGGTTGATTATCTCTTATCTTCATAAACTCCACTGCAAGGAGTATAACGGGGTATACAATGACCACAACGTGCATTATGACACTTAGAAAAATAGGTTATTATCTATTCACTGTAAATAACTGATATTATTAACCATCTCTGTCTAGCATCTCTTCCTAGATAAAAAAAATTACAATTTATTGTTTTTATCGTTAATTTATAACTATTTTTTATTCTTGAGAAAAGTCATTTCAGTGTTTCATTATTATTTATTTTTATTTTTTTTATAATTTATTTGAAAGTGTTGAGGACCATAGTTTAATGGACCTGCCAAACACTCTTTGCTTTTATGTAACAAATTATCAAGTGCATTGAGGTTCATTAATTATGTCATCTAATTGGATTGAGGCAGGTGCAAAATACCTCAGATGAAGTGGACACTGGCGGAAAGGCCTGAGCGCAAGTTTTCTATTAGAAACCAGCATGTCTCCAGACTCCCGGAATTACTTTGTAGTTATTGATTAATGGCCATAATTTATTACAGTGCAGAGGATCATGCATTGAGTTAAATGTGTGATTAATCAATTTTCCATCAAATTATGAGCAGTTGCCAAAGGAAAATACCAAGTGATTTTTCCCATGGCTTATATATGTAAGATACAAGTATTTTTTATCTTAAGGAGTTAATAACTGTCTATCATTTGTTTAATACTTGTCAAGACACTGACAAATGTCAGCTCACCAAGCACCGTGACTGGCTCGCTATTAAAGCAGCAAGCGTGCTGTCTTGAAGATAAAGTTTAAATACAATTAAATCATCTATTTTTATACTGCACATGGTATGTAAAATATTTTTCTAAAAAAATGCTTAACTTGTTTTTAATTGAAATAAAACTTTAAGTTATTTTTTTTCTTTACTACTTTTTAGTAACGGATTTTGTAGGAATTTCTCACCAAAGCAATTTAATCAAAAGCATCTGCATGATGCTTAAAGCATTGTTCTTAAAGAGAACGTGCCAACACGATTTTGCAATGTAAAATATAGACATGGCTGAAACGGTGCCAAAATAATGAATAATTTGATACCGTTGGAAAAGAAATCTGCTTTATTGTTCTGTTTCAATCATCCTTTGAAGTTTTTTGCTAATTAGATTTCGGTACATAGGGACTGTACATTGGGTCTTCTCCTCCCTTGTTTGCGATTCGCAGGCCCATCCACCTGCCTCCAGTCTATGAATGTCCTGTCTCTGTTTGAAATCTCTGCAGTTAGTGTGACCTGTCATTCACAGACCGGAGGGAATGGAGGGACTGGGGAATCAGGCAAGGAGAAGACCCAGTGTACAGTCCAGCCCCTGTGCACCAAAATGTAATTAGCAGAATACTTAAAATGGTGATTAAAGAAGAGTAATGAAGCTGATTTTGTCACTAAATATAACTATTTAACCAATATTACAGAACATATACAGCCATGTCTTTACTTTAGATTACAAAATCTCAGTGACAGGTTCTCTTTACAGGGACTAACTTATCAAAAAAAGTTGAAAAATTGCTAAGAAATGCTTCACTTAATGACCAGTGGGTGTTTAACCTCTGGGATCCAACTGGTCCGGAAAATAAAGAGAGTAGAGTGCTGACATAACACCTTTTCCACTTGTATAGCATCCTCATGCCACCTATATGTGCAGGGAATTGTAGCAAAGCCTAAACCACATTAGGAAAGCACTTTATTTTTATTTCCTAAACCTGAGTAAATGTTAGTGTAGTGTAGTTTAGTGTCGATATGTTAATATACTCACTGATCGTCTCTTCTGCCATATGCAGCACCTTTACTCTCCTGAGCCACACGACTGCGATTCAGATTCTCTGATCACACTGCTTTCTTTGTGGAGCTGGAAGTCTCTTTTACATTGTAAACCTATAGAGCATGGTTCTGACACGCCATAAAATTACATTGTAGCAGCCCCTGCAGGGTAGTAAAGAGTGCAGTGTGATCCATAGATTCTGTATGCTACTTGTATGCTTCTGTACCTATACTACATCAGACAGGTTGGGATTAGGGATGAGTGGACTTGTAGAAGTTTGGGTTTTTCTGGTACCCGGCCATAATTTAGTCCAGATATTTTTTGCCCTTCAGAACAAAATTAACAAAAATTCATACATTTTAAAACATTGTCTGAATGACACTCATTTTAGCACATTATTATGAACATCTTAGAAAAAACTTTTCATATTTGAAAAAACTTTTGATCAATGTGTGAAACAGGCTGTCACTTAATGACCAGTGGGTGTTTAACCTCTGGGATCCAACTGGTCCGGAAAATAAAGAGAGTAGAGTGCTGACATAACACCTTTTCCACTTGTATAGCATCCTCATGCCACCTATATGTGCAGGGAATTGTAGCAAAGCCTAAACCACATTAGGAAAGCACTTTATTTTTATTTCCTAAACCTGAGTAAATGTTAGTGTAGTGTAGTTTAGTGTCGATATGTTAATATACTCACTGATCGTCTCTTCTGCCATATGCAGCACCTTTACTCTCCTGAGCCACACGACTGCGATTCAGATTCTCTGGATCACACTGCTTTCTTTGTGGAGCTGGAAGTCTCTTTTACATTGTAAACCTATAGAGCATGGTTCTGACACGCCATAAAATTACATTGTAGCAGCCCCTGCAGGGTAGTAAAGAGTGCAGTGTGATCCATAGATTCTGTATGCTACTTGTATGCTTCTGTACCTATACTACATCAGACAGGTTGGGATTAGGGATGAGTGGACTTGTAGAAGTTTGGGTTTTTCTGGTACCCGGCCATAATTTAGTCCAGATATTTTTTGCCCTTCAGAACAAAATTAACAAAAATTCATACATTTTAAAACATTGTCTGAATGACACTCATTTTAGCACATTATTATGAACATCTTAGAAAAAACTTTTCATATTTGAAAAAACTTTTGATCAATGTGTGAAACAGGCTGTCACTTAATGACCAGTGGGTGTTTAACCTCTGGGATCCAACTGGTCCGGAAAATAAAGAGAGTAGAGTGCTGACATAACACCTTTTCCACTTGTATAGCATCCTCATGCCACCTATATGTGCAGGGAATTGTAGCAAAGCCTAAACCACATTAGGAAAGCACTTTATTTTTATTTCCTAAACCTGAGTAAATGTTAGTGTAGTGTAGTTTAGTGTCGATATGTTAATATACTCACTGATCGTCTCTTCTGCCATATGCAGCACCTTTACTCTCCTGAGCCACACGACTGCGATTCAGATTCTCTGGATCACACTGCTTTCTTTGTGGAGCTGGAAGTCTCTTTTACATTGTAAACCTATAGAGCATGGTTCTGACACGCCATAAAATTACATTGTAGCAGCCCCTGCAGGGTAGTAAAGAGTGCAGTGTGATCCATAGATTCTGTATGCTACTTGTATGCTTCTGTACCTATACTACATCAGACAGGTTGGGATTAGGGATGAATGGACTTGTAGAAGTTTGGGTTTTTCTGGTACCCGGCCATAATTTAGTCCAGATATTTTTTGCCCTTCAGAACAAAATTAACAAAAATTCATACATTTTAAAACATTGTCTGAATGACACTCATTTTAGCACATTATTATGAACATCTTAGAAAAAACTTTTCATATTTGAAAAAACTTTTGATCAATGTGTGAAACAGGCTGTCACTAGAGGTGGTGAGTTCTCTTTCAAAGGAAGTCTTCAAACAAAGGCTGGACAGATATTTGTCTTAGATGGCTTAGTGAATCCTACATTGAGCAGAGGGTTGGACAAAATGACCCTTGAGGTTCCTTCCCACGCTAACATTCAATGATTCTATGATTGTGGATTCCTTCTGATGCAAAATCTCAAGCAAAACCAGTCTAATATGAAGCAGTGGGACTTGCTGGGTAGTCCTCAAATCCAGAGTTTTCATGGGCATTTGCAGAATCTGCAATGAAATAGTTAGATCCGTGTTAAATTCTCCTAAATTTAGCTATAAAAGTAATTTTATTTAACCACTTTTAACCTTTGTAAATTATAGAAGAAGTTCAGATTCATATTATGTATTGCATACAAGAATAAAAGCCTTATCTATGTATTGAAATATCTGTATTTTAACAAAAAGATGTGTTGCATGACACAATGCAATAATTTTAATATAGTTTGATATTTGCTTGCTTGATAAAAACTAAAATATCTAATGGAAGCATTCACTGATTTTAATTGAAAAACAGATTAAAATCTTATTCATCTCATCTACTACATCAGGGTATTCTTCTAATGGAGAACCATTGAGATAAGTAAAGCCACCTACAATCAGCTTAAGGCAGAGAGTGGTGTTATTCATTGTTACTTTCTAAAACCTATTCAGTTTAGAATACATCTCGGACACTTCACTCTGGAGAAATCCTTAGTCTCCAGTTTTAGCCTAATTCAATATTCATACGGGGTGGCTTCTTCATTTAATAAATCTAGAGAACACAATAACTATCTCTTTTACTTACAATGTTCGACTTAAAAACAGTGATTTAAATAGGCGGTGTAATTAGAAGTTAACAATAGATAGAGGAGTATAGACCCACCTCACATAAAAATGATACACGAAAGCTTCCTCCTCACATTTCTAAGAGGTTTAAAATCCCATTAGTGACACACTCTAAATCACTAAAGGAAACATCAGCACCACCTGACTGAAGAATGTCCTCATAATACAAGCAAATGAAAGAAGTGGCGTGCACTCTTAATAAATGTATCAATCTACGTTCCAAAGGGAGCATTGAGCAAATTTATGACCATTGCTGTAAACCTAATCTGTTCACTATGAAAACTTGCTTTAAAGATTAACTTAGTTTTAATGTATGATATTAGTTCCATTAGTTTAGTAATTTTTATTTTATTCTTCACTAGCTGAAGAGCCCGGCGCTGCCCGGGCATAGTAACTAACTGTGGTTAGTTACAGCAAATTATAATTATCCTCCATCCCATAGTCCCGTGCCCATATACCCATCATACATATCCTCCATCCCATAGGCCCGTGCCCATATACCCATCATACATACCCTCCATCCCATAGTCAAGTGCCCTTATACCCATCACACATCCTTCATCTCATAGTCCCATGCCTATATACCCATCATACATATCCTCCATCCTATAGTCCCGTGCCCATATACCCATAATACATATCCTCCATCCCATAGTCGAGTGCCCATATACCCATCACACATCCTCCATCCCATAGTCCCATGCCCATATACCCATCATACATATTCACCATCCCATAGTCGAGTGCCCATATACCCATCACACATCCTTCATCTCATAGTCCCATGCCCATATACCCATTATACATATCCTCCATCCCAGAGTCCCATGCCCATATACACATCAGACATATCCGCCATCCCATAGTCCCATGCCCATATACCCATCATACATATCCTCCATCCCATAGTCCAGTGCCCATATACCCATCACACATCCTCCATCCCATAGTCCCATGCCCATATACCCATCATACATATTCGCCATCCCATAGTCGAGTGCCCATATACCCATCACACATCCTTCATCTCATAGTCCCATGCCCATATACCCATTATACATATCCACCATCCCAGAGTCCCGTGCCCACATACCCATCATACATATCCGCCATCCCATAGTCCCGTGCCCATATACCCATCATACATATCCTCCATCCCATAGTCCAGTGCCCATATACCCATCACACATCCTCCATCCCATAGTCCCGTGCCCATATACCCGTCATACATCCTCCATCCCATAGTCCCGTGCCCATATACCCATCATACAAATCCGCCATCCCATAGTCTCGTGCCCATATACCCATCATACATATCCTCCATCCCATAGTCCAGTGCCCATATACCCATCACACATCCTCCATCCCATAGTCCCGTGCCCATATACCCGTCATACATATCCTCCATCCCATAGTCCAGTGCCCATATACCCATCACACATCCTCCATCCCATAGTCAACCATTATGACATCATAATGAGCGGCAGGGCTTGCAACCTATGATGACATCAGCGTCGCCATGGCAGCCATTATGACATCATAATGAGGGGCGGGGCTTGATACACACACACTTTTTCCCCATTATGTAGATAGGGGCAAAATTGTTTGGTGAATTGGAATGCGCGGGGTTAAAATTTCACCTCACAACATAGTCTAGGACACTCTTGGGGTCCAGACGTGTGACTGTGCCAAATTTTGTAGCTGTAGCTACGATGGTGCGGATGCCAATCCCGGACATACACACATACATACATACATACAACACTTGAGCTTTATATATTAGATTTATTCATTTTGATTCAGAAAGTGGTGTGTGGCTTCAGTGTAACATCTTGTTTATGTAGGAGGCATTGGATAGAAAGTCACAATGTATTAATATTGTACGCACCACATTTTAACAACTGGATCTAAAGTCTGTACTACAGAACCACTCCTGCGTTTTTTAGGGTTTTATTGCAGCGCTGTAGTGGTGCTTCTGACCTAAGGTCCTTAATCGTAGTCTTATATTTACATGCCTGAAGACTGACTAGAGTGGCGTTGATAGACGGTGAAGACGGAGGCAAGTAAATATAAGACTAGGATCAGGAACCTTAGGCTATGTGCACACGGTGCGGATTCTGTTGCGGATCCGCTGCATTTCAGGCTCTGCGGGTCCGCAACAGATTTAGGTGCATTGTACAGTACCATTGTTTTCAATGATAAAACCAAAAACGCAGTGCACATGCTGCGGATTTTTCCGCACGGATTTGCTGCGGGTTACAATTTGCAGCATGTCAATTCTCTGTGCGGATTCCAATGCAGTTTCACACCTTATCCATTATGAGGTGTGAAACCGCAGGGCTAAACCGCAGGTAAACCGCAGGACTTTTGACCTGCGGATTTACCTGCGGTTTTTTTACAAATCCGCGGGGACAAATCCACAGCTCTCAAAAGTACGTGTGCACATAGTCTTAAATTAGAAGCATAGCTCCTGAGCTGCAATATAAAAAAAACCTCTTGAATGGTGCTTTAAAGTAGTAAGTCATATTACTTTATGTTGTATAATAATGACCCCATTATGAACATACTTTAGTTTGTCCAGCTACTAAAAGGCAGTCCAAAAGTAAGATAGTTAGTTATGTAAATTGTGAAAGATAGCATAGGAAGACAAAAAATCCACTTAGGGGCTGGTCATTAAGGTTTTTACTCCAGAATTGTGACCTTTGGCATTTTCATGCCAGTCTCAGCCAGCTTTGCCAATATGGACTGGGTATGGCTATGGTTACTTATCAAATTAATAAAAAAGGTACAACACTTTATAGGCAGTACTAATTCCAGAAATGTACATCAGTCTCTCACTAGAGTAGCATTTCTAGCGGAGGTGTGTGTAATTATAACACTGGTCAACAGCATTTTTGGTGCCAAAGATATTTCATCGAATTTAGGGTATTTTTGGGGTGCTGATTCTGAATATGTCATCAGTTTTGCCAGATTGGCTCAAGTTTTTGAGATTTTTGGTATCTTATTTATAGCACTTGTTGGTAAATGCGACGCATCATCTCATTAATTTCTTTGGATTAGTACTTGAACTGAGCAGTTCTCAATATAGTTTTGTGTTAATTAGTGTTCTAAAAGTTTGTTCATAGCTTGATTTTTGCACTAACTTTATGTTGTTGTCTGTTTTCCAGTGAAAAGCATGAACTCATCATGAAGAAGTTGTCTTAACGATCCAGACTCATTCTGTTACATTTGTGGTGAATATACACTGCCAAAACATAGAAGAAACATAACACACTTCGTAAAAAAAGTGTATTTTGCCTATTTTGGGGTTATGCTTGGGGACCAAGACAAGTTTTGGGCACCACACATAGTGTGCAAAGCATGTATCGAATTATTACGAAAATGGAGCAAAGGACAAAGAAAAAGCTTCAAATTTGGTGTTCCAATGGTGTGGAGAGAGCCAAAAAATCATCATGATGACTGTTATTTATGGTAAACACAGGTACAGGCACATCTTCACAATGAGGGACAGGCCTTCTTGCAGATTCCATGTTACTCCCATTTTCGTTTCTTATGCTTATTGAATCCTTGCACTTGCACTGCACAGAAATAACAGTCATCATGATGATTTTTTGGCTCTCTCCACACCATTGGAACACCAAATTTGAAGCTTTTTCTTTGTCCTTTGCTCCATTTTCGTAATAATTCGATACATGCTTTGCACACTATGTGTGGTGCCCAAAACTTGTCTTGGTCCCCAAGCATAACCCCAAAATAGGCAAAATACACTTTTTTTACGAAGTGTGTTATGTTTCTTCTATGTTTTGGCAGTGTATATTCACCACAAATGTAACAGAATGAGTCTGGATCGTTAAGACAACTTCTTCATGATGAGTTCATGCTTTTCACTGGAAAACAGACAACAACATAAAGTTAGTGCAAAAATCAAGCTATGAACAAACTTTTAGAACACTAATTAACACAAAACTATATTGAGAACTGCTCAGTTCAAGTACTAATCCAAAGAAATTAATGAGATGATGCGTCGCATTTACCAACAAGTGCTATAAATAAGATACCAAAAATCTCAAAAACTTGAGCCAATCTGGCAAAACTGATGACATATTCAGAATCAGCACCCCAAAAATACCCCAAATTCATTAAAATATTTTGGACACCAGAAAAAAAATTTTTTTTCGTTGACCTGTGTAATTGATACATCTGCAGGTTCCTCTCAGCTCCAGCTTCCATCTCACAGGCAGACAGTATTGTAATATTTTTACAATACAGAAGAGCTCAGAGAAAAGCAAAAATGTATTTGCCAGAAAACAAATTTAATTTCTTCTTTCTGTGTTAGTTACTTTTGTCACACTAGTAACACCCCCTTTTATTTGAAATAAGCTCTGGAGGCAGAGTTTTCTTCAAGACAGCATCCTCCACATAGCCTGGAAGAGGTAATTTCCAGGTAAGAAAAACATGGATTTCTCTGGAATAAGACATTGGATTGCAGATATCAAGATATCATTGAGTTCAGTTTCCTAAGGCCTGCATGCCCATATAGACGGCTTTGGAGGGTGGATCCTGGTGACAGATTCCCTTTAAGACTGGCATATGAAATGCTATTCTTAATGAATGCCCCTTTATGAAAAACCTTTAACAGGATGGATTGATGGAATAGAGGGAGAAAAGTAGCTTCTACTTCACCTATTATTGTGGTCCTTGGTTTTTGAAGATTAAATTACTTTTTTTAACCCCTTTCTGACATCCAACGTACTATTCCGTCCATGTAACCTGTCACAATTTGACCATGGAAGGAATAGTACCTCATTGTGATCAGCCGCACTCACAGGGGGTGCGTAGCTGATTGTGGCCGAGTGTCAGCTGATACTCACAGCTGACACCTGGCATTTGGTGCAAGGAGTGGTCACAGACGGCTCCTTGCACTTTAACCCCTTAAGTATTGTGATCAAACAAGATGTTAGGCTGGCGGAATGCACCAAATAATAGAAATTACAATAAGGTGCGTTCGCAGCCTGGGGTCTACCATGCAGAGGTGTAGAACGGCTGCTCGGTAATGGCGGAGATTATACGGCAGACAATAAATGAACATTCACGGGTTAGCGTCACCCGGTGTGTACAGACGCGAGTTCTGTTACTTCACAGAACCGCGGTGCTGCACAAAGTAAATGCCGAAGCCGATTAAGCTCATAGGACTCGGTCAGATGAGCGCTAGAGTACTCTGTCCCAAGGACACAGGATTCGAGTCCTTCTAGTCCACAAGCGTTCGGCACCACTGCAGCGGTGCCAGCACAGGATAATAATCTCAGATAAGCATGCAGGTGTGCACAGAGCCGCTCAGGCAGATGCCTCTAATCGCCCAGGGTTGGGCCAGATAAGCTCACAGGTTGCGCAAGGTGCTGCCCAGGCGGTAACTGCCACTTGCAGCGGTACAATAGTGCCCTGCAGTGGGCGACACCATTGGACAATAGTGTGTGCAGAGTACTAGGAGCACAGTGGTGTGAGCATAGCCACCCATTGGTGCTGACTCTAACTCTGAATCCCTAACCAACATGCATATCAAAGTAAGGGGAGTTTTATTGAGTCAGTCATCCATCATCATACACACAAATAAGCATAAGAGTCTATATTAGAGCATGGCCGTGCGGCCATGCAACTCTTTTATAGCAGCATCCTTCTGGGACCTTCCTAGTGGTCCAATGGGAGCAGCAATAGGACCTGATCATGTGACCTCAGACCTCCAATGAGAGGACTTCCCACGGGCATGCTCAATGGACCGAAAGAAGGACTTAGTCCCAGGAGCTGCTTGCTGCTGGCTATTGCAGGTTACTATTGCTGAATCCTGATTAGCAGCAGTAACCAAGCCAACAGTAGTAGACTGAGCAGGCTCCTCTGCGGCGGGAGAGGAATGAGTGACCGCAGATGGCAAGGCTCGGGATTCCTCCCGTGCAGAGGCAGGAACCCAATGCCTAACACAAGATTGCATCATTCTGGGAGCCGGTGGAGGGCTGACACCTCCTCTGCCTTTGGATTGGGGACCCCGTGGCATGATGCGGGGTCCTGATCGTTGCTATGGTGAGCGGATGTCATCATGATGACATCCAGCTCACTAGAGCTAGGAAACTTGGGAAACTTGTTGATCATGCACAATGCATGATCAGCAAGACTCACTGTGTTAATGCATCGCTGACAGCTTCTATGGTATGAAGATGCTGCTTCATCTGCATAATATAGAAGCAATCAGCATGTAAAAAAATGATAGCCCCATAGTGGGACAAAGTGTAAAAGTTAGGAAAAAGTTAAAAAAAATAATAATTGTAAAAATATTTTTAAAAAATCAAAAATAATTTAAAAAAATCAATATACTCTATCACTAAATAATATTTGAATGAAAAAAATCTAAATAAAATTATACATATTTGGTATCGCTGTGTCTGCAACGACCCGACCTATAAAACTGTCTCACTAGTTAACCCCTTCAGTGAACACCAAAAAAAAGAAAAAAAGGCAAAACAATGCTTTATCATCATACAGCCAAACAAAAAGTGAAGTAACATGCGATCAAAAAGATGACATACAGCTCCATCAGTGGAAAAATAAAAAAGTAATAGCTTTCAGAATAAAGCGATGCAAAAATAATTATTTTTTCTATAAAATAGTTTTTATTATATAAAAAACATAAAAAAAATAACTGAGGTATCTCTGCAATCATACTGACCCAAAGAATAAATCTGCCTTATCAATTTTATCACACACGGAACGGTATAAATGCCCCCCCAAAAGAAATTCATGAATTGCTGGATTTTGCTCATTCTGTCTCTCCAAAATCAAAATAGAAAGCGATCAAAAATGTCTTGTACCCGAAAATGGTATCAATAAAAACGTCTGCTCGTCAAGCAAAAAACAAGACCTCACATGACTCTGTGGGCCAAAATATGGAAAAATTATAGCTCTCAAAATATGGTGATGCAAAAACTATTTTTTGCAATAAAAAACGTCTTTTGGCGTGTGAAAGCACCCAAACATAAAAACCCGCTATAAGGCCTCTTTTTCACAGCTTGATATTTCCAGTAGCGGAACCAGCCAGACAAAACTCACAGTTGGGGGCTGTAACTCCCAGCTGTCAGCTTCAGCAAGGCTGGTTATCAAGAATAGACAGGTCCCCATGCTGTTTTTTAAATTATTTAAATAAATAATTTTAAAAAACGATGTGGGGTCCCTCCTATTTTTCACACCGTACGGTTCACGGTGCTAGCAAGGATCTCTCCAAGTCACCACAGCGCAGCAAAATGGGGAGCAGAGCTCAGTGACCGGAGGTTACCTCTATGACGTCACCCTCGGTTACTGACGCTGCGCTCCCGGCCGGTCTGAGCTGCAATGCACCTGAAAGGTGACATCAACCCCACAAATATTACCCCACTTGCCTCCACTACAGGGCAGTGGGAAGAGCCGGGCTAAGTGCCAGAATTGGCGCATCTAATAGATGTGCCTTTTGTGGGCAGATGCGGGCTGCTATTTTTAGGCTGAGGGGATCAATATCCTTGGCCCCTTACCAGCCTTAGATTACCAGCCCCCAGTTGTCTGCTTTAGCAAGGCTGGTTGTCAAAAACAGGGGGAACTCCATGCCGTCTTTTTTTAAAATATTTATTTAAATAATTAAGAAAACAGCTTGAAGACTCCTCTAGTCTTGATAACCAGCCTTGCTGAAGCTGACAGCTGAGGTTTGCAACCCCAAGCTGTGAGTTTTTTCTGGCTGATTATCAAAAATAGAGGGGAACCCATGCCTTTTTTTAATTACCATATTTATTTACAGCGCAGGAGCTGCAGATGAATACTCCAATCCACCGCTCCTGCTGTCATTGTTATTAGCAGCAGCAGGGGTTGGCTGATGGGAGTAATAGTCCCATCAACCACCGACTGTTGTCTCTTTTATTACTTAAATGTAACTCTCAGCTTTCTCCCCTGCTCATGCTGATCGCCAGCAGAGCAGGAGAGAATGATGAGAGCCATGTTCAGCACCTGGTGCCGGGGAACAGCGCTTACTTTAAAAGCTTCTTTCCCAGTGCCGATGCATGTCACCTGGATGACATAAAAGTGTGTTATGTGTATGTATGTGTGCGGGACTTTTTATGTCCAACGCTGATATTAAAAAACGGACGTGTCACAGTGTTTTGCCCACGGACACACGGTCCATGTAAACAGACTGACATTTGCACAGACCCATTCAAATGAATAGGCATATAGTGCTCAATTCCTCACGAGTCTCTCTGCATGGCTAAGTAGCATTGTATAGCCACATATGGGGTATTGTCACATTCAGTAGAAATTGTAGGACACATTTTGTTGCCATTTTTACCCACTTCTTGTGTGAAAATGTAAAATCTATGGTTAAAACCCAATTTTGGTGGTAAAATGTAGTTTTTTTGTCCTCACTGCCCAATGGTATAAAATTCTGTGACACACCCATGGTGTCAATATGATTACTGCACCCCTAGATGAATTCATTGAGATGTGTAGTTCGTAAAATGGGGTCACTTATGGGGGTTCTGCTGTTGTGGCACCTCTTGGGCTCTCCAAGGGGGTCATGGCACCTGTAAACCATAACAGCAAAATCTGTCTCTCCTTCCCTTCTGAGCTCTGCCATGGGCCCAAATAGCAGTGTACCCCCACATATGGGGCATCTGTGAACTCAGGACAAATTTCACAATAACTTTTGGTGTCCAATTTCTCTTGTTACCATTGGTAAAATAAAAAATTGGGGGTGAAAAGATCATTTTTGTGGAAAAAATATTATTTTTTTATTTTTACAACTCTTGATTGTAATCTTGTGTAAAGCACTTGGGGGTTGAAAGTGCTCACCACACATCTAGATAAGTTCCTTTATGGGGTCTAGTTTCCAAAATGTTGTCACTTGTTGGGGGTTTCCACTGTTTAGGCATATCAGGGGCTCTTCAAATGCGACATGGCGTCGTATCTTAATTCCAGCCAATTTTGCCTTGAAAAAGTAAAACGGTGCTCCTTCCCTTCTGAGCACTGACATGCACCCAAACAGTGGTTTTCCTACAAATGTGGGGTATCAGCATACTCAGAACAAATTGCACAACTTTTGGGGTCCAATTTCTCAGGTTACCCTAGGGGAAATAAAAAATTGGGGGTGAAAAGATCATTTTTGTGAAAAAAATATGATTTTTTATTTTTACGGCTCTACATTATAAACTTCTGTGCAGCACTTGGGGATTCAAAGTGCTTACTACACATCGACATGTTGCTTAAGGGGTCTAGATTGCAAAATGGTGTCACTTGTGGGAGGTTTCCACTGTTTAGGCACATCAGGGGCACTCTAAACGCAACATGACATCCAATCTCAATTCCAGCCAATTTTGCGTTGAAAAAGTAACATGGCGCTCCTTCCCTTTTGAGCTCTGCCATAAGCCCAAACAGTTGTTTACCTGCACATATGTGTACTCAGGAGAAATGGCACAACAACTTTTGAGGTCCAATTTCTCCTTTTACCCTTGTTAAAATAAAAAAAAGGATCTGAAGTAAATTTTTTGTGAAAAAAGTTAAATGTTCATTTTTTAAACAATCCAAAAATTCCTGTGAAGCACCTGAAGAGTTAATAAACTTCTTGAATGTGGTTTTGAGCACCTTCAGGGGTGCAGTTTTTAGAATGGTGTAAATTTTGGGTATTTTCTATCATATAGATGACTCAAAATGACTTCAACTGTGATGTGGTCCCTAAAAAAAAGGTGTTGTAAAAATGAGAAATTGCTGTTTAACTTATAACTAGAGTTGAGCGAAACGGGTCGAAAAATTTCAAAAGTCGCCGACTTTTGGCAAAGTCGGGTTTCATGAAACGAAACCCAACCCTAGGATGAGGTCGGCCACGAGGTCGGCGACTTACGCGCCAAAGTCGCGTTTCAAAAGTTTGTTTTGCGCTCTTTTTCAGCCAATCAGGATCCACGGATACTGTGGGCAACGTGATGACATAGGCAGGGGTCACCACCATCTTTCAGAAGGGCATGCAAGTGATTGGCTTGCTTTGGTGGGCGTCACAGGGGTTATAAAAGGGCGTGCATGCCGACCGCCATCTTACTTCTGCCGATCTTAGCATAGGGAGAGGTTGCTGCTGCTGATTCTGTAGGGAGAGCGTTAGGCAGGGAAGAAGAAAAAAAACCTGCTTCTGCTGCTAGCGATTTTGCCTGTACAACACACCAGTCACTGTGTGTGCAGTGCAAGGGGAGGCTATATTGTGGTGGATCAGCGGTGTTGGTTGTTAGGCTGCCTTTTAAGGCTTCCTGACAGCTGCATTGCTGTTTACCCACTGCTCTGCAAACTGCTTTTTTAAAAGCAATCCCAATTTTTTTTTTGTCCTGCTGAGGTACTGAGCGTGCATTTTTTCACACCATACAGCGGTGTACGCTCCTCACACAGTACCGTGTAACGGCTGTTATCACAGCCACAGTGAAGCTATCTGTGTGTCACTCTGTGAGAATAAGTCGAGGACATGTTCCGTTCTTACAGACCTGCACCTACTAGTTTTGTCTAGCTTTCAAACAGTTAAATATATTTGCTGTTTGATCACATTCAAAACTATAGAGAGACAGCGTGTGTCAGTCCATATACTTAAAAAACACGGAGCTTGACAATTTTACGTACACCGGACAGCCGTGTACGTGCACGCTCCTCTCAGTACCGTGTAACGGCTGTTATCACGGCCACAGTGAAGCTATCTGTGTGTCACTCTGTGAGAATAAGTCGAGGACATGTTCCGTTCTTACAGACCTGCACCTACTAGTTTTGTCTAGCTTTCAAACAGTTAAATATATTTGCTGTTTGATCACATTCAAAACTATAGAGAGACAGCGTGTGTCAATCCATATACTTAAAAAACACGGAGCTTGACAATTTTACGTACACCGGACAGCCGTGTACGTGCACGCTCCTCTCAGTACCGTGTAACGGCTGTTATCACGGCCACAGTGAAGCTATCTGTGTGTCACTCTGTGAGACTAAGTCGAGGACATGTTCCGTTCTTACAGACCTGCACCTACTAGTTTTGTCTAGCTTTCAAACAGTTAAATATATTTGCTGTTTGATCACATTCAAAACTATAGAGAGACAGCGTATGTCAATCCATATACTTAAAAAACACGGAGCTTGACAATTTTACGTACACCGGACAGCCGTGTACGTGCACGCTCCTCTCAGTACCGTGTAACGGCTGTTATCACGGCCACAGTGAAGCTATCTGTGTGTCACTCTGTGAGTCTAAGTCGAGGACATGTTCCGTTCTTACAGACCTGCACCTACTAGTTTTGTCTAGCTTTCAAACAGTTAAATATATTTGCTGTTTGATCACATTCAAAACTATAGAGAGACAGCGAGTGCCATCGAGCCTGTGACATAGCGCTCTGATATTCAGTGGGCCTCACACAATCCAAAAGTGTCCAGTGTCCACTAGTGTGTGCAGAAATTCAAAATCTCTGTGATCCTGTAGTCACTTTTTTCACACCTGTGCCATCGAGCCTGTGACATAGCGCTCTGATATTCAGTGGGCCTCACACAATCCAAAAGTGTCCAGTGTCCACTAGTGTGTGCAGAAATTCAAAATCTCCCTTATCCTGTAGTCACTTTTTTCACACCTGTGCCATCGAGCCTGTGACATAGCGCTCTGATATTCAGTGGGCCTCACACAATCCAAAAGTGTCCAGTGTCCACTAGTGTGTGCAGAAATTCAAAATCTCTGTGATCCTGTAGTCACTTTTTTCACACCTGTGCCATCGAGCCTGTGACATAGCGCTCTGATATTCAGTGGGCCTCACACAATCCAAAAGTGTCCAGTGTCCACTAGTGTGTGCAGAAATTCAAAATCTCCCTTATCCTGTAGTCACTTTTTTCACACCTGTGCCATCGAGCCTGTGACATAGCGCTCTGATATTCAGTGGGCCTCACACAATCCAAAAGTGTCCAGTGTCCACTAGTGTGTGCAGAAATTCAAAATCTCCCTTATCCTGTAGTCACTTTTTTCACACCTGTGCCATCGAGCCTGTGACATAGCGCTCTGATATTCAGTGGGCCTCACACAATCCAAAAGTGTCCAGTGTCCACTAGTGTGTGCAGAAATTCAAAATCTCCCTTATCCTGTAGTCACTTTTTTCACACCTGTGCCATCGAGCCTGTGACATAGCGCTCTGACATTCAGTGGGCCTCACACAATCCAAAAGTGTCCAGTGTCCACTAGTGTGTGCAGAAATTCAAAATCTCCCTTATCCTGTAGTCACTTTTTTTCACACCTGTGCCATCGAGCCTGTGACATAGCGCTGTGATATTCAGTGGGCCTCACACAATCCATAAGTGTCCAGTGTCCACAAGTGTGTGCAGAAATTCAAAATCTCCCCTGTCCTATAGACACCTTGTACCTTGTTTTACATTACTATATAGTTTGTTGGATTTTGTCTACATTTCTACAAAAAATGAGGAAGTCTGGTGGAAGAGGCCGTGGAATTGGGCGGGGGTTGGCAGCTGGTAATGATGGTGTTGGTGGTGGATCTGATGGTAGTGGCAAGAGCAAAATAAGACCGAATGCAGGACGTGTTGAGCCTGCATCATCGTCTGGCTCCATAAGGCTTCGAAGGCTTAGTTTTCTAGGAGTTGGCAAACCGCTTTTAAAGCCAGAGCATCAGGAAAAAGTTTTGTCTTACATTGCTGACTCAGCCTCCAGCTCTATCGCCTCCTCTTCTTCAGTTGTAAAAAGTAAAAGCACTGAGTCGTCATTGGAGGCTCATGTTCATGAACCACACCTTTCCTTGTGTCCTTCACCCCAACCAAGATTGAAGGATGACGCAGGCCATACTACTGATTACTCCATGGAGCTGTTTTCACATACCATGCCTGGATTATCAAGTGAAATGGTGAATTACCCAGGCCAAGATGAATCTGACATGGAGTGCACTGATGCACAGCCGCTGATAGATGATTCTGCTGGTACATTCACTCAGAGCACTACATTGTCCTTGCAGTGTACAGAGCCAGATTCTGACCCTGATGAGACTCAGGTGCCCCTTCCCACACACTATACCACCATACACGGTGACACAGAGGAAGGTGCACATGACATTGAAGAGGAGGTGATGGATGACCCAGTTGTTGACCCAGATTGGCATCCATTGGGGGAAGAGGGTGCTGCTTCCAATAGCTCAGATGAGGAGCATCCACAGCAGACATCGACATCGCAACAGCTGTTATCTGGCAGGCCCAGAGCACTCCAAAGACAGGTTCCAAAAATCAAAAGAGTTGCTGGACAGCTTGTCCAGAGGGTCAAAAGATCACAGCGTGCTAGGCCGCAAAATGTCTGCCAAAGTAGGAAGAGTGCAGTGTGGCACTTTTTTGAACAAAATCCTCATGATCAGGCCAAGGTTATCTGTAAGAAGTGCGCAAAGACCTTTAGCCGAGGGAAAAATCTGAAAAATTTGAATACCAGTTGCATGCTTAGACATTTAACCAGCATGCACTTGCAAGCGTGGACACAACACCAAACCTCAAATGCTACATGTGCAACTGATCACAAAGAAGGTAGTCAGCAACGCTACATTGTTTCCCCCACTGTAAGCCCACCAGTTAGCACAGCAGCAAATGTTGAGGTGTCGTTGCAAGGCCACAGCAGTCATGGAATCCCACTGTTATATCAACGAAATACTGAATCTAGGCCATCAGAAAGAACACCAACTCCATCACCATCATCAACCCTCTCTCAGTCCGCCCTGTCCACCGCTACTTCCACCATATGCAGCTCTCAAGTCCAGCTCACCCTCCCAGACACTATGAGTAGGTCAAGAAAGTACTCAGTCTCTCATCCGCGTACACTGGGTTTGAACGCCCACATTGCCAAACTAATCTCGTTAGAGATGATGCCCTATCGGTTGGTGGAAAGCGCAGCTTTCCGCAAACTCATGGCCTATGCATTACCACGCTATGACCTACCCAGTCGCCACTTCTTCTCTCGCAAAGCCATCCCAGCCCTCCACCATCATGTAAAAGACCACATTGTCCATGCACTCAAGCAGTCAGTGAGTGGAAAGGTGCACCTCACAACTGATGCATGGTCCAGTCGGCATGGCCAGGGCCATTACATGTCCATCACTGCGCACTGGGTTAATGTGGTGGATGCAGGATCCACAGGGGACAGCGGTGGTGGGACAGTGCTGCCTAGCCCACGGTATAGGAAACAGTTGGCTGTAGGCGTTCGACCCTCCTCCTCCTCCTCCAGAAGCGAAAGCTCGTCCACAGAGCGCAGTCGTACGAGCACTGCATCTGCAGCTGCCACTGTTGCACACGAGGTTTCCCCCTATCGAGCAGCTAGTGGAAAGCGTCAGCAGGCTGTGTTGCAGATGATGTGTTTGGGCGACAGACACACTGCCGAGGTGCTGGCCGAGTACTTGAAGCGACAAACTGAGTCATGGCTGGGCAGTGTACATCTTGAGGCAGGCAAGGTAGTTAGTGATAACGGCCGATATTTTGTGGCAGCCATAGCCCTTTCAAAACTCAGCCACATACCTTCCTTGGCTCACACCTTGAACCTGGTGGTGCAGTGCTTCCTCAAAAATTATCCGGAGTTAACAGCCCTGCTCCAGAAGGTGCGAAGACTGTGCGCGCACATCCGCCGGTCGCCTGTACACTCCGTTCGTATGCAGAAGCTGCAGCGATTGCTCCACCTTCCCAACCACCGCCTCATTATCAACATTGCAACAAGGTGGAACTCCACACTGCACATGGTGGAGCGGCTGTGCGAGCAGATGCAGGCCATAATGCATTTGCGGGAGGATACACGGCCAGGCACTTTGAGAGCAGACATGGAGTTGACAGGTGTGCAGTGGTCGAAGCTGAAAGACCTCTGTAAAGTCCTTCAGTGTTTTGAGGAATGCACACGGCTGGTAAGCGCAGACGACGCCATCCTAAGCATGAGCATCCCACTTATGCGTCTGCTCATGCAAACTTTGACGCACCTTAAGGAGCAGGCGTCTGCAGCCAATGTTGATGAGGAGGAAGAGGAGGAGGGAATCCTTGATGACATTCAGCCATTGTCTGCTCAGGGACCTCTCCTGGACGAGGTGGGGGAAGAAAAGGAGGAGGAGGAGGATGATGATGGGTATGATTACTTAGGGGAGGAGGATGCATCTCATGGGGCAAGTGAAAATGTTGGCATGGCAAGGTCTGGTACAGGGTTTGTGCATGACTGGAGGGATGTGGATTTGCCAGAAAGTGCTCCTCCAACCAGCACTCGCAGTGCATCATTGACACCGGGAACATTGGCCCACATGTCAGATTATGCCTTGCAGATCCTAAAAAGGGACCCCCGCAAAGCCAAAATGATGAACGATGACGACTACTGGTTGGCCAGCATCCTGGATCCACGCTATAAAGACAAATTACAAAACATCATGCCACAGGAGAACCTTGACCTAATATTGGCTAATAAACAAGCAACTCTGGTAAATCGGTTGCTTGAGGCATTCCCAGCACACAGCAGCGGTGATGGTTCTCACATGAGCCGCACGGGCCGGGGGTAGCTTGGCAGAGGTGTTCATGGTGCACACAGCAGAAGTGGCGTTGGAGACAGGGGTTTCATGACAATGTTGTGGACTGATTTTTCAAGTACCGCTCACACAACTGGTAATACTGCATCGATGGAAAGTGACAGGAGACAGCAGTTGTCAACTATGGTTACAAACTACTTTTCCTCCCATATCGATGTTCTCCCACACAGGTCATTCCCCTTTGACTATTGGGCCGCTAAACTGGACACCTGGCCTGATTTGGCACAATATGCCTTACAGGAGCTCGCTTGCCCAGCTGCAAGTGTGCTATCGGAAAGAGTCTTCAGTGCAGCTGGATCAATCCTGACAGAAAAAAGGACCCGTCTGTCAACCCAAAATGTGGATGATCTAACCTTCATTAAAATGAACCATGCATGGGTTTCCAAGGATTTTGTCCCACCTTCCCCTGATGACACATAGGGTGACAGAAAAATGGCTTGCTTTGGTCCACCTCTTCCTGGGACTTGACCTATTTCGCCTTTTGCATCAGCTGAATGTCCAACATCAACATATGCCACTTTCTAAAACTCCCTAACTGTGCTGCCTCCCCCCCATGGCCGGGGTCACCACCTACCGCACGACACCGTGCGAGTGCTGTTGCCCTGGACAGGTGGGTAGGCCGACTCTTGGGCGCGGGCACTGGCACAGGGTCCCTCATAGTGCAATCAAGTGTCTCTGACGGTGGTGGTGCACACCCGCCGTCAGACACACCGCCGTACTATGAGGGGCCCAGTGCCAGTACCGACGCCCACGAGTGGGCCCCCCTTGCTTGGGCAGGGCCCCAGCATTTGCAATCTTTACCTCTCCCTGCTCCTCCGCTGTGTAGTCTGGGCCGTCAAATCCATACTGTGCCTGACACCGTCTGAGCCTGCCTCCTGATGTATAGACATATATTTTGAATGTGTACGCTATCCATACATGTTATCCGGGGATACGGTACCCTTTCTCACCTTTGTGCAATCACGTGCAAGCCATACTGGGCCTAACACGTCTGAGCCTGCCTCCTGATGTATAGACATATATTTTGAATGTGTACGCTATCCATACATGTTATCCGGGGAAACGGTACCCTTTCTCACCTTTGTGCAATCACGTGCAAGCCATACTGGGCCTAACACCGTCTGAGCCTGCCTCCTGATGTATAGACATATATTTTGAATGTGTACGCTATCCATACATGTTATCCGGGGATACGGTACCTTTTCTCACCTTTGTGCAATCACGTGTAATCCATACTGGTCGTGAGAACGGCTGACGAGCTGTTAAGCAAGCTACAGCACCTGTGGTTTGCACACGTAAGTTTTTCATTTTTTCAGGAATGACGGTTAGGCCTAATTCCGGAACTGCGGTTGACCTGCACTTACTGGGAAATCATCGTTCGCGGGTAATAATTGTAATCAGTGATCCCCATCACTAACGTTGTTCAGCGGGTTATCTGCACCTGTAAGCGACAAACGCTGGCCTTTTCAGTGTAGCGCACATGCAGCCACGGACATGTAAGGGCATGACACACCAGTTATTGGCCAATCTCATGTGCCAGAGCCTCACGTGTCCCTCTAGTAAGCCGGACTCGGACCGCGGGGCATGACGGAGTCTCGTTCGTTAACGGAATTAAGCTTGCAATGTGTGCATCTTTTCTGTAGCTGGCACGGTTGAGGTTTCCCAGGTGGAGTCGATTTTAACCGTTGGCTCCACTCCTGGTGTTGCCCTTCTGGACATTCCTTTAAGGTTCAGCTTTGCAACCATACTGCCCTCGTAAAACAAACACTTTGCCTTCATGAACGCTGTTTGGAGGGTCATGACTCGTGGGAATAACGCCGCCCAATCAGTTAACCTGCTAGAGAGATCCTTCGTTGCTCCCAAGCATGACATCACACTCCCTAGGAGAAAGGTAATGCCACTGTGGTGACCGTACTCCTGGGGGAGACACAAGTGCACTGATGCCCAGCCACTGCTCGATGAATCTGCTGGTACATTGACCCAGACCACTACATTCCCCTCGCACGCTACACGGCCTGAATCTGACCCTGATGAAACTCAGGTTACCCTTCCCATATACAGTTCCATCTTACACGGTGACAAAGAGGAAGCTGCAGATGAAAGTGCAGGTTCGGCCCACCCGCCATCAGACACACCACCGTACTATCAGGGGCCCTGTGCCAGTGCCATCGCCAACAAGTGGGCCCCCCTGCTTGCTCAGGATCACAGCACTTGCAAGGTTGAAATACTGTGCAGTGAGATTTAAGATGGGGACGACGAGGAGTCCAGACTAGTACAGGGATTCCCTAGCGAGGAGACTTATTTGATTGTTTTCAATGTTGGGACAGCAATTTTTGGGGAGCACTATACTCTGGAGAATGATAGATGGGGCCCACCATACACTGGAACATTCCAAAGGTGGACATCAGACACTGGAGCAGCATTTACAGGGCCCATTATACACTAGAGCATTAGAAATGGGGCCCATTATGTTTGGAGCATTATTTGGGCCCATAAGACAGTGGAACTTCATCCATGGGGACCAACATATACTGTAGCATTATGTGGAGCTCATCATATACTGTTTCAAACATTATATGGGACCAATGATTCTGTATGGAGAAATAGATGGGCCTCGTCATGAGATGTAAAAAGTGAAGTATTTTTCATTGTACAATACCGCTGTTTCTCTGCCATATCGGAGCATGCTGAGTTGTGGTATGTGTTAAAGGGGCGCTCTTTCGCCCAGGGCACATGAAAACCTGGAGCCAGCCCTACCCCCCCACAACTTTAGCCAAATAACCCCCATTTTTCAGTGCGTAACTTGTATTATGAAGTTAATTAAGGTTGACAAGCTTAAGTAAGAAGAATTGATGCTTTTGGCATTCAAATGGGCACTCTAGGTGTGTTTCCTGTCCTACTCTCACTGCCGACTTTTATTCCCCATTGACTTACATTGGGTTTCGTGTTTCGGGACGACCCCGACTTTTCCCTATAATCGGCCGTTCTTGCTCGACCCGACTTTTGGAAAAGTCGGGTTTCACGAAACGAAACTCGACCCTAAAAAAACAAAAGTCGCTCAACTCTATTTATAACCTTTATAACTTCCTAACAAAAATTATACATGTGGGAAATGTTACTTATTAAGTATTTTATGTGATATTTCTCTGTGATTTAAGGGTATGAAAATTCAAATTTGGAAAATTGCAACATTTTCAAAATTTTTGCCAAATTTCCATTTTTTTCACAAATAAACGCAAGTAATATCAAAGAAATTTTACTACTGTCATGAAAAACTTTGTCAGAATCACCGGGATCCATGGAAGCGTTTCAGAGTTACTACCTCATAAAGGGACAGTGGTCAGAATTTTAAAAATTGGCCTGGTCATTAGCATACAAACCACCCTTGGGGGTAAAGGGGTTAAAAGCCATTAAGTACTTTCCTTTATAAAGGTGTCATTGTTGCAAACTTAGTTTTAAACAAAGCAGTTTATGCTACAATATAAAAGGCCAGACTAGCATGGTTAATGTGAATTTGTTGAGATACAAGGTAGTATGCCTTCACCTAATTAGATAAGGAAGCTATTGTGTTCAGGATTTTTTTAAGTACTTTTAACTTTGTGCTTCACCTGTACAAACTTCTTAAGAAAAATTAAAATGTATATCTCCTGCATTGATGTAAACATATAGGGGTGATACTTTAGTGGTTCACATTCAAAGAAGACAATCACAGACCAGCTTAAATGCAAACAGGATAAGGGGAACCTGTCAGAATATTTAGGGTCACCTTACAAATTACATATTTGGGTAGGGTAGTAAAATGTGAATTCAAACTTACCTTCTGGTCAGCAAATATAATTTCCATTGCTGAAAACATCAAGTTTGAATTTTTATGTAAAAGAGGTTGGAAGTGTACTGAGAGAGGGACAAATCCCTTCTAGTGAATCAATTCTTCACATCATTCAATTTTTAGCACCATCCTCATGGACTTTAGTGACATTTTTTCCTTCTTACAACCATGACATGATAGCACTGAAAAGATGATTTTCTCACAAATATCTATTTGTTGCTAGAAAATAACATTTCACTTTGTCTTTTACTACCATACCTACAATGTAATTATTTTTGTGATCTCAAAGCTCCTCGGAGCTTCCCTTTGGTTTTACTGAACACTATGTGCACAAATATTCTATGGTTGTGGTCACTTTATGATATTCTGGAATGTTAGTTGTTGCAATTATGACATACTGCACAAAAGCATCATGTTAAAGATATACACAAGGATATACTGACACTTAGATGTTGCAAAGACTTCATGACAATATCTCAGTAGTCCTCTAATATCCAAGCTATTTACACTGGTCCAAATATTTCTACAACGCTGACAGTCAAGTGGTTGTGGTGCACTTGACTTAACTGATCATATATCTTAGATAATGGCCAAAGAAATCTCTTTCCATCCTCGTATTTGCAGAAAACATTGAGGCAAACTTTTATCTAATTTATAATGGGGACTTTTAATAGTTCACTCCCGCTAGTGTAACTAATGTTCATGTTTAGTTATCCCAGTTATGATGTTCAACTGAATAAATGAATTTACTTAGTTCTAATCCAACAAAACAGCAAAAAGGCAGAGATGCTTACCTGCCCAGGCCTCCAAACAAATGCAGGGTGCAATCGTCCCATACAGTTAAGATGGCGGCAACACAGGTGCAAAAATACTGATGAGACAAGTGCTCAAAGCCTACCAACACATGGGATCCTGTTCACATGAGATGCATTTTGATAGCACTGGGCAGCTCGCCTGATCTAATAGTATGGGCATAACAAATAGGCTGTTAACCTGGATACTGTGCATTACCATTTGAGTGAACAGCGCAGCATACAAGTCTTCATTGTGCTTTAATATACCAAGCAACTACCCCCTCCATGGATTGGTAGGCTGTGAGCGGTTGTCTCATCGGTATTCTTGCACCTGTGTTGCCACCATCAGAGGTAAGCATCTCTGCCTATTTGCTGTGTTTTTGAATTATTGGAGGATTTTCAAGTCCTCTTTTTGTGCTATTTTTGTTTAGTTCTAATAAAACACATAAGTAAAGTTTAGACCATTTATTAGGCTTCAAGCAATCAGTCGACTTCAAAGTTCCTTCTTAAGGGCCTGTCACACTAAGCGATATCGCTAGCAATATCGCTATAACTTGTGACGTTATAGCGATATTGCTAGCGACATCGCTGTGTCTGATACTTACCTACGACCGCTCCCCCGCTGGTTATCGCTGATCGCGTGAGAACGTCCTGGACCGTTTCTCGTCGTCCGCTTCCTGCGGCGCTTCCTGTGGAGAGACGAGCGATGAGCGTGGAGCCGGGTGGGAGGACGCAGGATCGCCTAGCGTGACAGGCAAGTAGCGACCCCCACCCCCAGCGATGTCGCTGGTGAGATCTGCCTGTGTGGCAGCTCACTAGCGACCACTTAGCGATGCACCAGCGATCCTGACTGCGTCATATTGCTGCTCAGGATCGCTGGTGCATCGCTAAGTGTGACAGTACCTTTAAGAGGGATGTCTGATCACCATATATTAAGGATCTATCCTTAGGAATGAGTCATCAATATCTGATTGTCTAACATCTGCCACCCTCACTAATCAACTGTTATAAGTCCTAGCAGTTTCATGTAGACACATTGAGTGGAGCAAAATGTGCAGGAGCCGTTGCCGAGTATCGAAAAACAGAACAATTCTTATTTCAGTATCTGGTGCAGTGACCAATACACATGGAATTGAATTGCACATCGCAATGCATCACAACTCCATTTAATGGGCTTGAATCATCATTTGTATTTTTAAGATACTTTTTTATGTCTTGTTGTATTTGTTGAATTTTTAAGCCAAATTCTTCACAATGTCACATTCGGTTCATGATTTTTCTGCAAATTCAAAAAAGACTCTAATGTTTTTTACGACTTTTCATCGCAAAAAATCACATGTTCAGGTAAATACAACTTCTTGGTGTAAAAGGTCAGATATTCTTCACAATTTGCGCAAAATGTTAAATATAAAATCACTCCAGGGTGTGGTGGAGGTTGCTGGAGTTAATTTGCACAAAAAATTAATGACTTTTTAAAAAGTTACAATTGATGAAACAGCCAAAAACATCTGTAAAACACAAACTTAGACCGCAATGATAAACCAAATAGGCCAACACATAAAATTGATTTATAAAGGCACAAATGAAAAAGAGAGTTAGGCAAAAATGAAAAGCTCTAAAAACTTGACAAAAAAATGTGCAGACACAATTATAAACTGGGCCCAAGGAGTTTACATCTAGCTACTGCTAGCACTTATACAATGAATACAAAAAAACACAAATAAAACACCAATGCCACAACACTGATCAATAAGCAACAGGCATACTCCCGTAACAAAGATTAGAAACAACAAAAACCAGGAGCAAAAGAACCTCAATTGAATAATATCAAACACAACATTTCATTAATTTAATCATAAAATTGTATATATAAGATTATAAAATGTCATCATATGGACAAAGAGTATATATAGAAGGACACAAACAATGAAAAAATCTGAGGCATCAGAATTATATATATAGACCAGGTAAAAAGACCAAAATTACATCCAAGCCATTAATGCAATTAATATAATATATATATATATATATATATATATATATATATATATATACAGTATATATATATATATATATATATATAAATCAAGAAAAAAGGGCAGCACTACCAAAATAATATAGTAGGTGCAAAACCTATTCAGCAGTGTCCAAACAGCCAAATTAACAAAAGGAAAAAAGGAAAAAAATAGGCAGCACTCAAATTAAATGTGAAAACAGTGGATACTTTACTGATCCCCAGGTGGCAACGTTTCAACGGTGACCCGTCTTTGTCAAGCCTTGACAAAGACGGGTCACCGTTGAAACGTTGCCACCTGAGGATCAGTAAAGTATCCACTGTTTTCACATTTAACTTGAGTGCTGCCTATTTTTTTCCTTTTTTTTCCATATATATATATACACTCACTGGCCACTTTATTAGGTACACCTGTCCAACTGTGTGTTAAGACTTAATTTCTAATCAGCCAATCACATGGCGGCAACTCAGTGCATTTAGGCATGTAGACATGGTCAAGACAATCTCCTGCAGTTCAAACCGAGCATCAGTATGGGGAAGAAAGGTGATTTGAGTGCCTTTGAACGTGGCATGATAATAATAATAATAATCTTTATTTTTATATAGCGCTAACATATTCCGCAGCGCTTTACAGTTTGCATACATTTTTCATCACTGTCCCCGATGAGGCTCACAATCTAAATTCCCTATCAGTATTGTCTTTGGAGTGTGGGAGGAAACTGGAGTACCCAGAGGAAACCCACGCAAACACGGGGAGAACATACAAACTCCTTGCAGATGTTGTCCTTGGTGGGATTTAAACCCAGGACCCCAGCGCTGCAAGGCTGAAGCGCTAACCACTGAGCCACCGTGCTGCCCTAATTATATGCTGCACTATTATATGGCAATAAAATGTATAGCACTATTACATGGCAGTATTACAAGGCACTATTATATGGCATTAAAATATATGGTATTATTACATAGCAGTATTATATGGCACTATTACATGGCAATATTATATGGCAGTATTATATGACAGTACTATATGGTACTCTTATATGGCATGCTCTGGTATAGCTGGCTGGTAATAATGCACAGCACAGTGGATGTCGCTATTATATAGGCTTTCACACAACTATTACTGAGAGGCATTATGCAGTTGTTACGTAGGCACCATAAGAGGCACTTATATATGGTTAATTTGAGCATTCGAAAAAGGTGATTACTTGTGTGTTGTATTGCAGTATTATTTGGGTACTCTATGACAGTCTTACTAAACCTACTATATAGAAGTAATATTTGTGCAATGCAGCGTTTGTAGTTGGGTTAGATTATGTAATGGCTGGTACTGTGACACAGCAATATATGGCACAGCTGACTGAAAACTTCATGGATGTATTATTGGGTCAGTGTATAGAAGTAATAATTGTGCACTGTGGCAGGCGTTATATGGCCACTATGGCTATATTTCATCATATGTTGGCTGGTACTGTGAAGTAGCAATATATGACAGAGTGGATTGGAAACTACAGTATATTGGCGGTATTATTGTGGCACTGAATAGAACTAATATTTGTGGGCTGCTGCCGGCATTATTTGGACACTATATTATATTGTTTATTGGCTGGTACTATGATATAGCAAAGTATAGTGTTATTATTTGAGTACTGTATGGCAGCATTATTTGGGCACTGTGTAGAACTAGTATTTGTGCACATAGCTGATAATATTAGCTTATATGTTGGCTGGTTCTGCTGTATAGAAATATACGGCACGATTACCGGTAGTTTGAATATTTATGGTGCAAGTAATATAACACTGTATGGCGGTATTATTTTGGATAATATAAACTTTTATCTGTGGCGTCTTGGGGTTCCATGTAGCATAAGGGTTCATTCTTAAGATGCTGTATGTCCTGTTTCGGGACCCTTCCTAAGACCCACACCTCAGACAACCATTCCTAAACTACAAGGACCCTCATCCTGTAGCCTTCAGTGTCTGATGTTCCCCAGAATACCAGACACAAAGAGGATGATCCCCATATGGCCAGGAAACAAGAGTGTCACCGCCTGGATGACGACTCCCAGAATGGACAGGGGGTTTGGCGGCTTTCATGTTTTGTGTTTACAAATGGCATCTCAAGTGGAGACCCCTTCCAGAAGTTGCTGCCATTTGCCACTAAATTGTTCCAACTCTTGAGCTTATCAAAAAGACAGCAATGCGGGGGAAGGGAGGGTGTGCAAACTTATACAAACACAGAGAACAGACAAAGGAGGCAGACAATGAAATCCCCTCATTTCTGTACACATGGCGTGTTAGGACACAGCACATACATGTGGTTGGGGGGTCATTTATGCTAAACAGTCCCCTGAAGGGTGCGAGGCCACTTTCATTTTTTTGGGATGATTTTTCCATTAAGTAGAGCCCCCCTAACAAGATGGGAACGCGACAACGTACGGTAATAATTTCAATGTAAACGTCGCATGATATGGCTGCAACATTGCGCGAGGGCCTAGCAGTAATGGCACAATGCCTTGCCCGTCCATGAGGTGGCGTCAGATCAACAAACCGCTGCGTCTGTGTGGGCACTGGGCATGGTATTATTATGTGGGGCTATGCCAAGTATTATTATATAGCGGGAGTCCCCATCCAGGGGCTCACGGCCTCCTGATGTGTGGATTGTGGCTCTCAGTTCAGGCGAGTGCCATTCTCAATTTATCGGCTTCCACGGAGGGCATTATTACTTTATAAAGGGGCACTCAGGACAACATTTCTTGATAAGGGGCACGCCGAATGTTATAAGAGGGCACAAGGGGCATTATTACTTGTTAATGGAGCACCTAGAACATTATTACTTGTTAAGGGGAACCTAGGACATTATTACTTGTCAAGGGGGCACCTAGGACATTATTACTTGTTAAGGGGCACCTAGGACATTATTACTTGTTAAGGGGCACCTGGGGCATTATTACTTGTTAAGGGGGCACCTAGGACATTATTACTTGTTAAGGGGGCACCGAGGACATTATTACTTGTTAAGGGGAACCTAGGACATTATTACTTGTTAAGGGGGCACCGAGGACATTATTACTTGTTAAGGGGCACCTAGGACATTATTACTTGTTAAGGGGCACCTAGGACATTATTACTTATTAAGGGGCACCTGGGGCATTATTATTTGTTAAGGGGCACCTAGGACATTATTACTTGTTAAGGGGGCACCTAGGACATTATTACTTGTTAAGGGGGCACCTAGGACATTATTACTTGTTAAGGGGAACCTAGGACATTATTACTTGTTAAGGGGGCACCTGGGGCATTATTACTTGTTAAGGGGCACCTAGGACATTATTACTTGTTAAGGGGGCACCAATTACATTATTACTTGTTAAGGGGAACCTAGGACATTATTACTTGTTAAGGAGGCACCTAGGACATTATTACTTGTTAAGGGGGCACCAAGGACATTATTACTTGTTAAGGGGAACCTAGGACATTATTACTTGTTAAGGGGCACCTAGGACATTATTTCTTGTTAAGGAGGCACTTGGGGCATTATTACTTGTTAAGGGGGCACCGAGGACATTATTACTTGTTAAGGGGCACTGAGGACATTATTACTTGTTAAGGGGGCACCAAGGGCATTATTACTTGTTAAGGGGCACCGAGGACATTATTACTTGTTAAGGGGCACCTAGGACATTATTACTTGTTAAGGGGGCACTGAGGACATTATTACTTGTTAAGGGGGCACCTAGGACATTATTACTTGTTAAGGGGCACCGAGGACATTATTACTTGTTAAGGGGCACCTGGGGCATTATTATTTGTTAAGGGGCACCGAGGACATTATTACTTGTTAAGGGAGCACCTGGGGCATTAATACTTGTTAACGGGGCAAATGGGGCATTATTACTTGTTAAGGGGCACCTAGGACATTATTACTTGGTAAGGGGCACCTAGGACATTATTACTTGTTAAGGGGCACCTAGGACATTATTACTCATTAAGGGGCACCTGGGGCATTATTACTTGTTAAGGGGCACCTAGGACATTATTACTTGTTAAGGGGCACCTAGGACATTATTACTTGTTAAGGGGCACCGAGGACATTATTACTTGTTAAGGGAGCACCTGGGGCATTATTACTTGTTAAGGGGCACCGAGGACATTATTACTTGTTAAGGGGAACCTAGGACATTATTACTTGTTAAGGAGGCACCTAGGACATTATTACTTGTTAAGGGGGCACCAAGGACATTATTACTTGTTAAGGGGAACCTAGGACATTATTACTTGTTAAGGGGAACCTAGGACATTATTACTTGTTAAGGAGGCACTTGGGGCATTATTACTTGTTAAGGGGGCACCGAGGACATTATTACTTGTTAAGGGGGCACCAAGGGCATTATTACTTGTTAAGGGGCACCGAGGACATTATTACTTGTTAAGGGGCACCGAGGACATTATTACTTGTTAAGGGGGCACTGAGGACATTATTACTTGTTAAGGGGGCACCAAGGGCATTATTACTTGTTAAGGGGCACCTAGGACATTATTACTTGTTAAGGGGCACCAAGGACATTATTACTTGTTAAGGGGGCACCAAGGGCATTATTACTTGTTAAGGGGCACCGAGGACATTATTACTTGTTAAGGGGCACCTAGGACATTATTACTTGTTAAGGGGGCACTGAGGACATTATTACTTGTTAAGGGGCACCTAGGACATTATTACTTGTTAAGGGGCACCGAGGACATTATTACTTGTTAAGGGGCACCTGGGGCATTATTATTTGTTAAGGGGCACCGAGGACATTATTACTTGTTAAGGGAGCACCTGGGGCATTAATACTTGTTAACGGGGCAAATGGGGCATTATTACTTGTTAAGGGGCACCTAGGACATTATTACTTGTTAAGGGGCATGATTGTTGGTGCCAGAAGGGCTGGTCTGAGTATTTCAGAAACTGCTGATCTACTGGGATTTTCACGCACAACCATCTCTAGGGTTTACAGAGAATGGTCCGAAAAAGAAAAAAAATCCAGTGAGCGGCAGTTCTGTGGCCGGAAATGCCTTGTTGATGCCAGAGGTCAGAGGAGAATGGGCATACTGGTTCGAGCTGATAGAAAGGCAACAGTGACTCAAATTGCCACCCGTTACAACCAAGGTAGGCAGAAGAGCATCTCTGAACGCACAGTGCGTCGAACTTTGAGGCAGATGGGCTACAGCAGCAGAAGACCACACTGGGTACCACTCCTCTCAGCTAAGAACAGGCATCTGATGGCTACTTTCAGCAGGATAATGCGCCATGTCATAAAGCTCGAATCATCTCAGATTGGTTTCTTGAACATGACAATGAGTTCACTGTACTCAAATGGCCTCCTCAGTCACCAGATCTCAATCCAATAGAGCATCTTTGGGATGTGGTGGAACGGGAGATTCGCATCAGGGATGTGCAGCCGACAAATCTGCGCCAACTGTGTGATGCCATCATGTCAATATGGTCCAAAATCTCTGAGGAATGCTTCCAGCACCTTGTTGAATCTCTGCCACGAAGAATTGAGGCAGTTCTGAAGGCAAAAGGGGGTCCAACCCGTTACTAGCATGGTGTACCTAATAAAGTGGCCAGTGAGTGTATATACTACTTGTAGCAACGAGTGCACTATGATGTATGTATCAAACCCTGCACCTGTTGTCCAGCAAAGCAAACAAGTGACAGATAACTTCAAGAGTTAATAGATTAATGCCAACATGACTTGTTGAAGTGCTGATACAGCACGAAATGGCCGTTGTCAGCTCTATTTTCACTCCTGCTATCACTCCCCCGGCCAACATGTATCCCATGTGCCAATGAAACAGCAACTTTTCTCCATCAGCCTGTTGAGTGCAGTCCTTTTGTCTTCTGCTGGATTCATATATATATATATATATATATATATATCTACTACTTGTAGCAACGAGTGCACTATTATATATGTATCAAACCCTGCACCTGTTGTCCAGCAAACAAGTAACAGAGAACTTCAAGAGTTAATAGATTAGTGCCAAGATATAAAGAAAAAAAAAGTAAAAAGGTCATACCCTAATAGGTCCACTGTGCCGTCAGAAAAGGCAGCCCCAACGCGCGTTTCGCGTGGGCTTCTTTAGGGGACTGTATTGTACAATTACCTGAGGTCTTTTTACCTGTTCTATGTATATAATTCTGATGCCTCAGTTTTTTTCATTGTTTGTGTCCTTCTGTATATACTCTTTGTCCATATGATTAAATTTAATAATCTTATATATACAATTTTATGATTGAATTAATAAAATGTTGTGTTTGATATTATTCAATTGAGGTTCTTTTGCTCCTGGATTTTGTTGTTTCTTAGTACTCATAGGAGTATCATCTGATGGACTCCCACCAATCTGATATCAATAGCTTATTGTAAGGGATTGGCTCTCAGGTAGATGCTGGCGCACACACATGGATCCAGTTTGTTGGTTCAAAACAAACGTGCGTTTTTTTTAAATTTAAATAAATTGTCCAGCTCAACAAAACAAAACAGCCTCTTTTGGGCACAACAGGTATAACAAACCAAAATGGAAAATAAACAGTCGATACAGTGGGGAAAAAAGTATTTAGTCAGCAACCAATTGTGCAAATTCTGCAAATTATTGCTCCCACAGTTAATTTCATCACACCTAGCTGCTTGCCATTTGCAGATTCTGTCTTCCCAGCCTGGTGCAGGGCTACAATTTTGTTTCTGGTGTCCTTCATCAGTTCTTTGGTCTTCACCATAGTGGAGTTTGGAGTGTGACAGTTTGAGGTTGTGGACAGGTGTCTTTTATACTGATCACAAGTTCAAACAAGTGCCATTACTACAGGTAGTGAGTGGAGGACAGAGGAGCCTCTTACAGAAGAAGTTACAGATCTGTGAGAGCCAGAAATCTTGCATGTTTTTAGGTGACAAAATACTTATTTGCCACCATAATTTACAAAATATATCTTGCCAAATCAGGCAAGGTGATTTTCTGGATTTGCTTTCTCATTTTGACTCTCATAGTTGTCGTCTACCTATGATGTCAATTACAGGCCTCTCTCATCTTTTTAAGTGGGAGAACTTGCAAAATTAGTGGCTGACTAAATACTTTTTTCCCCACTGTTTGTAGCATGGGCTCACCTGTTTAAATGTCAGGTCTTCACTCAGCCACTAGCTGAGATAGAACCACACAAGCAAGGTCTTTTCACCTTGCACACACCACATTAATGATACAGCTGCACTTTCTTATATCTGCTGTATCATGCCCTGAGGTGGGAATATATGAGCAGCCAGTCCCACTCATTTCTTTCACTGCTCGTAAATGTGGCTCTGGACACATCCTATTAACTCTCTCAGCACTATACTCAGGTAAGTTCGGCAGACACCACAGCAAACAATGACAGGATGGAAAAGGGAGAGAAAGGCCCTTACAGTAGGGAGCGAGGGATGGGACACCTCCTGACTCCAACCTGTGTCTGTCCTTAAGCTCCCTTAAAACACACTATGCGGGACCTTCCCATTGTCACCATCACGTGCTTAGTCACTGATTGACACCTCAATATACACTGGCTAGTGCACTGGCCATCAAGGATGCTAGCCTCACAACTGCAAATGTTAAAAACACAGGGGAAGTGACAAACACGGGACAGACAAAGAAAATGGAATAAAATACTCAGCTTCAGGCACTAAAGCAGCAGAGAATACAGCACCAGGATTCTGAACTCCAACATTACCAGAAATACTACCAAAACAAGCAAGCTCCTCAGTCCAAGCTGATCTTCATAGAATAACTTGATTGCTGACAGTCAGCTGATGGGTTATGTGTCTATTTAAAGGATGGTGGGAGTGGTCACCACCCAACATCAGCTGACCAGCCAAAAAGCAGCTTCCAGCAAGGACACTGATATTAACCCTTCCTGGGCCAAAGGGAAAAAGCAATATTTAAATTATAACATAACCAGAGCTGCCATGAATCCCAAAATGAATTGTGATATATACGTGCTGGAGTATGCTTGTGTGCTTTTCTATGCTTATATCACTGCCTCATTAATATATATCTCCCCTTGAGGACCTTTCCAGCGACCACCGTACATACCCTAGCCCTCTACCCAAAGCCAATGGGGCTTGGCACCTTCTGCTATCAAACAGAGCTTGTACATTGACATGTGACATGGGCCTGTGCTCTATATGGAAGCTAAAATTCTGAAGTGCTAAGAATCACCTGGTGACTCAGGCATTGTTCCCCTTCCTCTCCTGCTTTCACCTTAGCTGGTCATAGTTTTATACTAGACTGAACTTCCTGACTAATAGGTAGTAACTTAAAGTGTCCAACATCCACTTGATGGCCAAACACTCCTTCTCTACTATGGAGTAGTTTTTCTCACAGGGAAACAGTTTCTGACTCATTACCGGATGTTATTCTCCATTCACTTCCTGACACAAGAATGCACGTAATCCGACATCTGATGCGTCCGTCTGGACCACAAACTCCTTGGAGAATTCCAGAGCCACCAACACTGGCTGCTTACACAGGGCTAGCTTTAGTTCCTGTAATGCTGTCTCAGCTTCTGGAGACCACTTGCCAATAGCCAACTATGTACACTTAAGGAGGTCTATCAGAGATGGCACTTTCCTGGCAAAGTTAGGAATGAAGCAATGGTAGCAACCCAAGATGCCCAGAAACATTCTGATCTGTGTATTTGAGAGCTGTTGTGGCCAATTCTGGGAGTCTGATATGGCTTCGAATTCACCCGCACATGAGGCATCGTGAGGACTTCATGTACTGTAACCTGAGTATACTCAACAAACAGGTCTCTGTTTTGATTAAACAATTCTTGGGGCTGCTGCTTCTGGGCAAGTGACAGCATCTTTCCCACCTTGACATCTTTCATGTCATCTTCTCCCTTGGCCATCAAACATAAAGCTTCGATTGGGTCCCATTCTCAAAATGACTTGATGATATTGACATGGTATACCTGGTAAGGTTTCCTTCTCCCCAGTTGGTGGACTTTATAATTGTCCTTGCCAATCTTTTCACTCTCTTCAAAGTGGTCCTGCCATTTGGCCAGAAATTTGCTCTCTACCATTGGTGCCAGTACTAGTACCCGATCTCTAGGACTGAGCTGTTGCACTCTTGCCGACTGGTCGTATACCTGTGACTGTGCCTCTTGCTCTTGTAGGAGGTGCTCTTTCATGATGGGCATCATTTTAGCAATCCTTTCTTGCATTTGAGTGACGTGCTCAATCATGCTCCTGTAGCATGTAGCCTCTGCTTCCCAGGTCTCCTTCACTATATCCAGGAGTCCACAAGGGTGTGAGTCGTACTATTGTCATCCGTAAAGTTTAACGTGCTTTGTGTAAAATTACAGTTATTTAATTTTTTTTAAAACTGCTTGGCCTGCTACAGTTGACCACATTTTTTGTTCCAAAATTAACTATTGTCATTCATAGAGTTTAACGTGCTTTGTGTGAAGTGATGGTGGTTTAACATTTTTAAAAACCACTTGGCATGCTACAGTTCACAAAATTTTTGGTTACGAAAATTGACTGTTGTCATTCACACTGTTTAACATGCTTTATTTTAATTCAATTTAATTCAATTCTAATGGTTGAAAATTTTTAGAAAACGCTTGACCTACTACAGTTCACAAAATTTTTGTTTTAAAAATTTACTATTGTCATAGGTAAAGTTTATTGTGCTTTGTGTAAAATTTCTGTGATTTGAAATTTTTTAAAACAGCTTGGCCTGCTACAGGTGACCAAATTATTTGTTCCAAAAATTGACTATTGCCATTCATACAGTTTAACATGCTTTGAGTGAAATTACGGTGGGTTGAAATTTTAAGAACCATATGACCTGCTACAGGTGACCAATTTTTTTAAAATTATTAAAAAAAATTAGTTTCAATTAATCAAGGAAACTTGTTTTACAGAGACCTAGCAATTACTAAACAAAGCATGTGGTAAGGGATGGGAAAGTGGAAGTGCTGATGATGGTGCATACAGATGGCGCGGATGTAAGACATGTACAATGTGCCTATTGCTCGAGCACAAGCAACCCATCCATTCAGAATGCACAGCTTTCTGTCCCACTTTGCAGGGAGGCACCGGACACCACTTTTGAAACCACACCAGTACAAACAGGTGGTCAGTTGGTTAGCAGATAATTCTTTCAGTATGCTTGCCAGCACCATCCAGTCTTCCACACGGGCCAGTCTCACCTCCCAAAAATCTGGATAACTTAATCCTCATCCTAATTCTCTTGCTTTCCCACCATGTTGAGACCCAAGAGACCAGTAATCCAACACTAGGACACTCAGAAGCTCTTTGCATCCTCATTTTTTGATTGTGGCCTCTCACCCTGCATGTTCCAAGAGGGACAAGAGGACATACTCTTGAGTGATGCACGAAACCTTGAGCAGCTATGGTCATAAGAAGATGATGGGGGAGATGGCAAATTTTGTCCAAGGAAGAAGATGATGAACCACAGTTACCGATAAGACAGGTTGTTGTTAAGTCACCAAGTCAGAGGGACCAGAGTGAGGCAGTGGAAGACGAGATGGTGGATGACGAAGTCACTAATCCAACCTGGGAAACTGGCATTCAGAGCAAGGCCAGCAGCACTGAAGAGCAGGGATAAACAGCACTGAAACAGGCAGGAAGAGGCAGTGGGATGATCAGAGGGAGAAGGGGGACAACTGGCTCCCAGAGTACCAACATTCGTAAATTTTACAATCAAAGAGTTAGATATTCTCCAGTCTGGGACTTTTTTAAAGAGAATTCTGAGACAAAAACAATGGTCATTTGCAACCTGTAGTATGCCAAAATTAGTAGGGGCCTGACCACTAAGAGCCTAACCACCACCAGCATGATCAAGCACATGTCATCTAAGTACTGGTTGGCCGAACACCTAGGTCCACAATTTGTACCAGTGATTAACACCACTGCCTCTACCCTTGTGCTAGGAGTTTGCCAATCCCCTGTCCATAAGACTAGTGCAGATTCCTCCTGCCCTTCACCTGTCCTTCCACATTCTGAGGCATCATTACCAGGTACTTCCAAATCCTAGCACAGCATTAAGCTATCCCTACCCCAGGCCTTGGAACAAAAAAGAAAATTCCCCGACACCCACTCACAGGCCCAAATGCTAAAAGGGCACATTTCCAGGCTGCTTGGCATGGAAATGTTGCCGTTTAGTCTTGTAGACAAGGAGGATTTCTGCTGATTCATGGCAGCAGCTGTCCCTGAGTACTCGGTCCCCAGCTGCCACTATTTCTCTCGGTGTGTCATCCCGGCCTTGTACCAGCACGTGTCCAGGAACATCACCGTGCCCATGCCAAAGCACTTACTGGGATTGTCCATTTAATGACCGATACATGGACAAGTGCTTGTGGCCAGGGATGCTACATTTCCCTGACGGTGCAATGGGTGAATAATGTGGAGGCCGGGGACGGCACTCACCCTAGCACAGCACATGTGCTACCAATGCCGAGGATTGCTGGACCTACTTCTGTCAGGGTTTCCTCCACTTCCTACAACAGTTCATGTACCACCTCCTGCTCCTCCTCATCCTCCATTTCCGATGTTTTCAGGGCATATAGTTTACTTCACCCGGAAGCTGGAAGCTTTGCATCAATGCCTCATCAAAGTGGCAACAGGCTCTGCTGAAGCTAATTTGTCTAGGAGGCAAACCGCATACTACAGCAGAGTTACTGAAGGGAATAACAGACCAGACAGATCTGTGGCTCTTGCTGCTGAATCTACAACCTGGCACAGTCGTGTGTGATAATGGCCTTAACCTGGCGGTGACTGTGAAATTTGGCAAGTTCACACACGTTCCATGCTTGGTCCACATGCTCAGCGATTTCTGAAAACCTACCCAGATTTGCCAGAGCTTCTGGTAAAAGTACACCACATCATTGCTCATTTCTGCAAGTCATCTACAGTTGCCGGTGGAAATAAAATAGGTGATGCGGGAAAAAATAGCGCAAATAGGGTCTTATCCTAAACACAAATGGTTTAATACGATTGAATTGTACTCACCAGATGGAGCTATAATTGAGCTTATAAGAATATTCTATGCAGCAGATCCACAGGTCCACAAAGTGGCCAACTGTAGGAAAAAAATGGGATAAATGTGGATTTATTCTGAGCTGCTGAATAGCTGAAGATCGGAGCGTGTTAAATGAAATGTGGTTATTCAGCAGCACACAATAAATCCATGTTTATCCCATTTTTTATCTACAGCTGCCACACAATATTTGCAATATTCGCCGATTAATTCGTCGAATATTCACCGAACATTACCGAAAACCATTCACGTCAGTGGGAGGCAAAAACAAACGCATGCACAACACCTTATAATGACCCCAAATGCTGCCAAAACACATCAAATGAGGGACAGACACCAGGAAAGTGCCCTCAATTCACCCACAGTACAGATTTTAGCATGGCACTGCTCCAATCAGCCAGGCATGATGTATCGGGGTCTGGTAAAGCATTTACAGCTTTTAATTGAACGTCACAGTAAGACGAGGTGGGTGTGGGATCGGTGTAGGGACTCTTTGCTGGGAGCCCTGATACCACATGCAACACCTCTACCTGCCACACTGAGGCACAAATATCAGTTTTGTAGACTACCATTGTCAGAAAAATTTAAGGATAGTAACACGGGTAGTTGAGTCCAAGGATGTGGAGGCCTGATGATCTTGGAGGCCTATTGGTACAGGCAACACACATGAAGGAGACCCAACCAGGAGTGTTCACATTTCCAAAAATTATTGGCAGACACCACTGAAGTGGCATCAATTTCATCACAGTAGAAATAGTATAATAAGGGCAGACAGTTATTCCACTACATCCAATCCAGCAGATAGACACCTTACAAGGAGTGTTCACATTTAAATAAATGAGAGCCTTACACCACAGAAGCAGCATCAATTTCACAAAAGTATAAATAGTATAATAGGGACCGACGGTCCTTCCACTATGATGCTAATAGCAGAAGACTTTTTTGTGGCCTATGAATTAGACCTCAATAACACACTAGATGCTACAAACTATTTTAAAGTCAGGTCCCTTACTGTATGAAGTTAATAACAGAAGAATTTTTTTGGCCTATGGATCAGGCCTCTATAACACACTAGATGCTACAAATTATTTTAGAGCCAGGTACCCTACTGTATGATGTTACTAACAGAAGTCATTTTTGTGGTCAATGGATCAGGCCTCTATAACTCACTAGATGTTACAAACTATTTTAAAGTCTGGTCCCTTACTGTATGACATCAATAACAGAAGAATTCTTTGTGGCCTATGGATCAGGCCCCTATAACATACTAGATGCTACAAACTATTTTAAAGTCAGGTCCCTTACTGTATGCTGTTTATAACAGAAGACTTTTTTGTGGCCTTTGGATCAGGCCTCTATAACACACTAGATGCTACAAACTATTTTACAGTCAGGTCCCTTACCATATGATGTTAATAACAAAAGAATTTTTTCTGACCTCTGGATCAGGTCTCTACAGCTTAATTTCACCACAACCAAATGACAAAGTGTGATACGGCTGGTTGTCTATCTTTAGCAACTGAAAAATTATAATTTTTTTTAATGTACCTTAGGTCTGCAGACAGGTTCATATTACCGCCACATAATGACAATGTGGGATACAGCAGGCTGTTTCACATTTAGCAACAGAAAAAAATATAACTTTTTTTAATGTGCCTTAGGTCTGCAGACAGTTTTATATCACCACAGTACTAAATTAGAAGGTGGGATACAGCAGGCTGTTTAATATTTTTTCACTATCTACATGTGAATTAGAATGCTATACTCGTGTATGGATCACAATAGAAGCAGTGCACAACACGTGGCTTTGTCTATGGACCTCAGTAATGTCCAAAAAAGAAAAAAATGCTGGAAGGTAAATTTAGCAGCAATACTGTCCCTTCATCTAATATATAAAGCTCAATGTGGGTGTGTATGTATATGTGTATGTGTGTATGTCCGGGATTGGCATCCGCACCGTCGCAGCTACAGCCACAAAATTTGACACAGTCACACGTCTGGACCCCGAGAGCGTCATAGGCTATGTTGTGAGGCGAAATTTTAACCCTGCGCGTTCCAATTCACCAAACAATTTTACCCCTATCTACATAATGGGGAAAAAGTGTATGTGTGTATTGGCATCTGCACCGTCGTAGCTACAGCCACAAAATTTTGCACAGTCACACGTCTGGACCCTGAGAGCGTCATAGGCTATGTTGTGAGGTGAAATATTAACCCCACGCATTCCAATTCACCAAACAATTTTGCCCCTATCTACATAATGGGGCAAAAGTGTAGGTATGAATTGGCATCTGCACCATCGTAGCTACAGCCACAAATTTTTGCACAGTCACACGTCTGGACCCTGAGAGCATCATATGCTATGTTGTGAGGCAAAATTTTAACCCCACGTGTTCCAATTCACCAAACAATTTTGCCCCTATCTACATAATGGGGAAAAAGTGAAAGGAAAAGTGTTGGAGGCAAATTTGCAGCTGCCAGATGTGAACAAGGGGGACTTAAAGAATGAGAGTGATGGCGTCAAAGAGTATATACCGTACAGTTGGTAAGGTGGGGCCCTGACATGGGATACTCACCACACACAGGGATATGAACACACACATAAAATGCACCACACCACACACTATCACGTGCTTCAACACATATACCACCCTCAGCACACATTTCACCACACATACACCAACCTCACCACATAAAAGTCGAAACACAAAAGTCGCCACTCAAAACTCGCCACGCTGTCCCAGAGCTGGTTAAAAGATGAAAAATGAGCTGTGATTGGTTGCTATAAGCAACAGTTTTCTTTGTAGACAGTTGTGGTAACTGAGGCCTATTATTCTTATCATTTCTATGGTGTTATCATCCATCTGTAAAGCTGGAAATAACACACTTTATTACCGTGCCAACACAGACCACCCTCTGACACAGACTGCAGGGGGAGCCCAGTATCACACAGGATAGGATTAGATACACGGCTCAGCTGTCAGTATCACACAGGATAGGATTAGGGTACTGTCACACTTAGCGATGTACCAGCGATCCCGACCAGCAATATGACGCGATCAGGATCGCTGGTACATCGCTAAGTGGTCGCTAGTGAGCTGCCACACAGGCAGATCTCACCAGCGACATCGCTGGGGACGGGGGTCGCTACTTACCTGTCACACCAGGCGATCCTGCGTCCTCCCGCCTGGCTCCACGCGTCGCTCGTCGTCACAGCAGGAAGCGCCGCAGGAAGCTGACGACGAGAAACAGTCCTGGACGTTCTCGCGCAATCAGCGATAACCAGCGGGGGAGTGGGTCGGAGGTAAGTATCAGACACAGCGATATGGCTAGCAATATCGCTATAACGTCACTAGTTATAGCAATATTGCTAGCGATATCTCTTAGTGTGACATGCCCTTTAGATACACAGCTCAGCAGTCAGTATCACACAGGAGAGGATAAGACACATGGCTCAGCAGGCAGTATCACACAGGATAGGATTAGATACACAGCTCAGCAGTCAGTATCACACAGAATAGGATTAGATACACAGCTCAGCAGTCAGTATCACACAGGATAGGATTAGATACACAGCCCAGCAGTCAGTATCACACAGGATAGGAATAGATACACGGCTCAGCAGACAGTATCACCCAGGATAGGATTAGATACGCAGCTCAGCACACAGTATCACACAGAATAGTATTAGATACGCAGCTCAGCAGACAGTATCACACAGGATAGGATTAGATGCACGGTTTTTATGTGCAATATAATCATTATAATTTGTTATAACTAACCACAGTTGGTTACTATGCCCAGGCAACGCTGGGCTCTTCAGCTAGTGAGTTAATAACTCTGGAACACTTCAAAGGATACCAGTGATTCTGAGAATGTTTTTTCATGGCAGATTGTACTTCATGATAGTGGTAAAACGTCTTTGATAAAATTTGCATTTATTTGTGAAAAAAACGGAAATTTGGCGAAACTGCATTTTCTGGGCAGTTGCAGGCTGCTATTTTTAGGCTGGGAGCGTCAATATCCATGGCCTCTTATCAGCCTGAGAATACCAGTCCCCAGATGTGAGCTTAAGCAAAGCTGGTTGTCAAAAATGGGGGGACCTCACGCTGTTTTTTCAAATTATTTATTTAAATAATTTTAAAGAAACTGTGTGGGGACCCCTCTATTCTTGATAACCAGCTTTGCTGAAGTTGATAGCTGAGGGTTGCAGCCCCCAGCTGTGAGTTTTGCCTGGCTGGTTATAGAAAATACAGGGGAACCTATGCCTTTTTTCATTTATTTATTTATAGCGCAGGTGGGGGCTGATGGGACTATTACTCCCATCAGCCTACCACTGCTGATGCTAATAACAGTGACAGCAGGAGCATCTCTCTATTTATCACTTAAATTTAACTCTCATCATTCTCCTCTTCTTACGCCAAATGCCAATTGCCAGCAGAGTAGGGGAGAATCATGAGAGCCTTGTTGAGCACCCAGCACCGGGGAACAGCACTTATTGCAACACTTCTTCCCTGGCGGCCGTCCGTGTGGTACTGATGTAGCACACGTATGCAACACATGTGCCGCAAGTATTGCACACACGGACACTGACATCTCTGGTACCGGAAATATCAGCACGTGTGAAAGAGGCCTTATAGCGGGTTTTTTTTTTTTTGTTGCTGTCACACACTAAAAGATGCTTTTCATTGCAAAAAATAGTTTTTGCATCACCACATTTTGAGAGCTATAATTTTTCCATATTTTGGCCCACAGAGTCATGTGAGGTCTTGTTTTTTGCGGGACGAGCTGACTTGGGGAACATTATTAAATGTTAATATAAGTAGAACTCATCACTCAAAAGAGACATGCAAAAGAATTACATTATATTCACAATCAATGTCCAATGTGAATAATATTTTCTCATATAGTGTGTGGGCCATTTTACAGTGTGAGGACTATGGTTGGGACCATTATACAGTTTGGGACTACTGTGAGAGGCCCTCATACAGTGTGGAAGCCAGTATAAGGAGGAGTTTGCGCAGGTTGGGAATAGATGGGAAAGATGCTGGAAAAGTGAGATTTCATATGTGTCTTTGTTGTAATATCTGCAGCTGAGTCGTGGCTGGAGAAGTTGTCGTGTCAGTCTGGGCCAGAAGGAAAAGACAGGAAAAGTGAAAGTTTCCATCAGAAAGATCCATCACCTGTAAGTCACTATATATAACTGCACTGTAATCTCCTATATGTTCTGCAGCAGTGGTATCTAGCACCATATGGCGGTAATAACAGTGTTGTTTTTTTCATAGAGATTTATTTTCAGTAATACAATGGTCATCAGCAGAGGTTCCCCTATGCCCACAATTAGGGTGCGCCACTGTAATCAGGGTTACTTGGTTAAGGGCCCACTCAGATGTTTCGCCCCCCCGAGCTAAACCCCTAGCTGCTAGCTATGCCTCTGAGTAGAAGGGAATTAGAGAGGAATGTCAAACAGCTGTGTAGTACCCACTGCAGTTGCACAAAACTAATGGCACGCAGGCACATGAAAAAAGCAAGCACATAGGTGCTTACGCAAGCGCATAGGTGAAAGATGCATGCGTCCGCGTTGCTTATGTACACTTCATGCGCATGCATTTGTGTTTTTTAGGCGCATGCGTTTTAACCAGTTTCTAGCCATGTTAACTCTTAAAACGCCTGCGTTCCCATAGACTGCAATGTGTTATTTTTGCGAATTCCGTGCGCAAGCGTGTGCATGCATTTTTTACTCCGTTGGACGGAACCAAAAATGCAACAGGTTGCGTCTGGCGTGCCTAGGTGCACACTACAAAAAAAGCATGCACATGAAAACGTATACGAACGCGTGCAAACGCTAGACCTTGCGCCCGCCACGTTAAACATAGGGGCGCATGCGCATGGACGCGCACGATGCGCTGCGCTAAAAAACGCTAATGTGAAACCAGCCTAAGGCCTTGCTCAATAGCTGGTGGCTTCAGCCTATTATACTGTGATTGATAATATGTGATGATCTCTATATATCTTGTTATGTCATGTTTTTCCCGCAGACAAAACATAGTCATATACAATTTCTGTTTATTTTTCAGCCCCGTGATTCTCTTGACAATAAGAAATCCACTTTATAGTACATCCTATTGTATAGAATATCGCAACTCTTAAGGGCCCATTACACATATCGATATTGCTAGCAATATCGCTATAACGTCACTAGTTTTGTGACGCAGCAGCGATATTGATAGCGATATCGGTATGTGTGATACTTACCTCCGACCGACTCCCCCACTGATTATCGCTGATCACGCGAGAACGTCCTGGACCATTTCTCGTCAGCCACTTCCTGCTGGGCTTCCTGCTGTGGCGACGAGCGACGCGTGGACGCGGGCGGCAGGATGTCAGGATCGCCTCGTCTGACAGGTAAGTAGTGACCTCCGACCACTGCTATGTCGCTGGTGAGATCTGCCTGTTTGGCAGCTCACTAGCGACCACTTAGCGATGCACCAGCGATCCTGACCGGGTCATATCGTGGTCGGGATCGCTGGTGCTTCGCTAAGTGTAATGGTACCCTTACTTTGTGTTCTGAGATTGTTTTTGTCGTGTTATCTGATTATTACGTTTGTTTTTTTGATTAGATAACCTTGATAAAGGCCAGGATTTGGCCAAAACATTGGTTCTGTTGTACATTGAACAATAACATTTTTTCACTTTGCTAGTCTATCTTAGTTTGTGCTACAGGTTTTCTATTTTATTGCAGTAGTACTTTTTCCTGTGAGCACCATTTTTTGAAAGTAATTCCCTTTATTATATTGCTATGCCCTCACCTAGGGAAACATTTCTTATAACATTTGGGTTCAGAATTACCAATGCAATCACAGTTGTCTGAATCCAAAGATTTTTAGTCAAGTATTGACTAATTGGTTATAAGAAAACATTAGACAATACTGCATGTATAGAAAAATTTCTTTAATTTTCCAATAATATTAACAAAAAAGCTTCAACATCATTCATTCTTAGTATAGGTAATAATAATAATCTCTATATTTATACAGCGCCAACATATTCCACAGCACCTTACAGACATTATCATCTCTGTCCCCGATGGGGCTCACAATCTAAATTCCCTATCAGTATGTCTTTGGAATGTGGGAGGAAACCCACGCAAACACGGGGAGAACAAACAAACACCTTGTAGATGTAGTCCTTGTTGGGATTTGAACCTAGGGCCCCAGCGATGCAAGGCTGCCACTGAGCCACCGTGCTGCCATGGGTGAATATTAGAATCTTCAAGTTTTACTTGTTTGCATTTGTTAGTGTTTGGTGTGTTTGTCTAGTGTCATTTTTTTTCTTAATTATATTATACAGGGGGATCAGGGGTGTTTAGCTCACTTATTTTTAAGATAAAGAAGAGAGTGATGACTAGAAAGAGAGCTCTCACTATGGACGACCAAGCTTGTCTATTACACAGAAAGTCGATCAGTTAAAATGGGAATTGCATATACTTCATTTTTCTCAACATCAATTGTCAGGTCCCAGCAATGATTAATACTTTGTTAGTCTCTAAAAAAAAGTTAGTAGATGAAAAGAAAGATCCTGGCACTCACGTGTTGGTTATCGCTTTACTTAATTGAAATCAACGCTAGACGTTTCAGCCCTTCCCAGGCTTTTGTCAGTTGAGTGCCAGGATCTTGCTTTTTGTCTACTGCTATTTTCCCATATGTACCACTACGGAATGGAATGATGGCTATTTGTATTATGTCAAAAAAGTTGTCCAAAGGGGACAAAACCTATTTACACAGACTTTCGCACAAAAATGACTTACACTTTTTATTCTGGAAAAACAAAATCACATTCTTATTATATTTCTTTGTTATATGCATTGAGAGTCTGTATTTATTAGAGATGAGCAAATCTTTAAAAATGTTGATTTGATAGCTTTGGAAAAATGAGATCAAATTTACGGCATAGCCTACAATTGTCCTGAAAATACATATGTCTGAAAAGCCGTGTGTAACTCTGAGCACTCACAGGGTTGTGTCCAACATCTTTCAAGCTCTGTAACACATACAGCCTTAGTAATGTTGAAATGACCTCAACATGTGTAGCTGCGAGTTCTTCACTACTGTGCTGTAACACACTGTCTGTACCTACATAGTTTCTTCAGTGTTTTATTACTTTTGCTCCCTATCTCTACTGCTAAGCTGTGAGCTGTGACATCCTCTCATGATACAGATTCAACCACCAAATGGCTGCTACATTTCCATCTTCGACTTTTTACAGGCTATAATAGACCCACCTTTTTAAGTGTGCTTTACCACATGACGTGATATCAAGTATTGAGAAGCCTGCCTTTATGTGATCCTTCTCTGACTGATTCAATATTCTGCATTGTTTATTATATCCATAGCTTTTTAGGTGATTTGTGTAAAGTGAATTTACAAATTGCCCCAATTCTCCGGTTTCAGGAAATTCCACCAAATTCAACATAAATTCACTTCACATTGAATCGATTTGCTCATCTCTATTATTTCTAGATATTTATTTACCATACATCTGCAAAGTATAGTCATTCATATATTTGAACATAAATATATTCTGAAGTATAAAATCTGTAAAATGTGATTAAAAGGTTAAAAAAGATTGCAATCCATATAAAAGATGCATATTTTTCTCTACCAATCTCTTTCATTAGAGGGTCTGCTTTTTATAGTTATTCATCTCACCCACCAAGGTCATACATTTTCCTGATTGTTCCTTTACTGCATATTTTCTTCTGTGGTCTGATTAATATTTCTATAAATAACTTTGTTACATATGACTGGTAAGGAGAGGTGGAGGCTGAGATTTCTGTAAAAAAGGGAAAATAAAAGAAATGAACACAAGAAGTTATTTCTATCAAGCAATTTTAGTCTTACGTCATGTTTTGTGGATTAGTTCATAATAAGATGTGTATCAGAAATAAATCAATTGGTCAGTACTATTCACTATAGCGGAACGCAGTAGTAGATAACACACTAAAAAAATTATTTCTGTGAATTTTATCGCATATCAATAGGATTTAAGCTACCAAGGGAATAGGCTTCCAGTGACTTCTTTTTATCCATTTCCATATGTCGATTCCCATTCAATTCCTTTTAAAATCTATGGGAGTCAAGGAAAAATCTAAGTGGTGGGACGCTCACCTATCAGGTATTTATGAAATTATGTGGATGGGCAATTAATGGACTAATACAGAATTATCCATTTATTTCCATTACCTGGTAATCCAACAACAAAAGTAGAAACGTAGAAAAGTATAATATTGTTGTTGAGATGTTGTACAGAAATACAGCAACTTGAATTAACTCAGCTATGTAACTTACCCAAATATTAGTATTATAGTGATGTTTTGAAAAGGTACAACATTTTCTTAATATATTTTGAATATTTTCATAGTTAGAAAGAGCATGGTTTCTGTAAAACTACTCCAAAACATGAATGGGGAAACTTTTTTTTCTGACAAGGATCATTTGAATATTTATAACATCAGTCACAAGCCATACAAAATTATTAACTTAAAAATTATCTTGCTACATTTGATTTGATATTTAATTACCTCATCCCTAATGTGATGGCTGGAACTCCTTCTCTTTGACGAGATGTGTGATATTAGATCATATTGATTATGCTTTTCCAGGTTTGCGTCAGTCTAAAGCAGGGGTCCCCAACCTGTAACTCGGGAACCACATGTGGGATGCGGTCCCATGAAATGTTGCTCGAGGCTGTCTGCCAGCTTGGTTCATTACCTCCAGGTCTAGTAAACAGGTATGAGGAGCACATCTCAAAATGGAGAATTTTGTGAGTAGCCCTGCACAGAAGAGCAGATTCGGATGCACATATATTGGTCTTAGAGGTTTCGATTTAATTTAAGTATGGTGCGCTGGAAACAAGATGACACTACCTGTGAGAGGTGGTGCCTGAAGCTGGATGTGACAGTGTGGTGGGAGTGCTGGATGGGAGAATACTGAATAGGGGAATTTTGGGGATCACTGGATCTTGTTATACTGCTTCGGGGGGGATGTCTGTGGAAAAATTTTGGTTGTCATTATACCCATAATGGGGGCTCTGGTTGCCACTACTGTGAGGTGGGAGGGAGCTGGATGTGGCTCGCGACCCTCTCTCAGAACTGAAGGTGACTCTGTAGGTCAGAAAGGTTGGGGACCACTGGTCTAGAGCATAGTTTTTCCAAGCATATATAACACTGCATGTCTCCTCAAAGTGGGAAATTCATCACTGCTCACATAACGTTTGTAGAACGTATGCAGTGGGAAGTTTTCTGCATATATAACACATAGATAGATACAACAACACTGCTGTACATACATCACATAGGAAACACTGAGTCTGCAGCATACATTACATAGGAGAAACCGAGACTGCTGTATATACATCACATCGGAGCCACTGAGATTGCAGCTTACATTACATAAGAGATACCAAAAGAACTGTATATACATCTGGGAGACACTGAGACTGCTGTACACATCACATAGGAGACACTGGGACATCTGTATATATATCATATAGGAGACACTGGGACAGCTGTATATACATCACACAGGTGACATTAATATTGCTTTATATACATCACCTAGGATACACTAAGTCTGCTCTATATACAACACATAGAATACACTGGGTCCAGTGTATATACAGCATATCAGAGACACTGGGACTGGTGTATATACAGATCATGGGAGACACTGGGACTGGTATATATAAATCACAAAGAATACAAATGCTGCTGTATGCATTACAAAGTAGACACTGTGACTGCTACCTTCACCATTATGACAAGAGCACAGAGTGTGCTAACTCTGCCCAAAAACAATGTCCTCACCCTGGCTAGCTTCAGAACATAATCTTTTGTGGCATGTGTCGCAGTGTTCAGTAGCGAATGCTGCCTACATGTGCTCATGCTAGGGAGGAAAAGTGCCAGCAGCTGGCAAAGAGGGTCGGTGGCCCATGCACTGTCGTCTTCGGCAATCTGCCCAGGGGCTGTAAAAAATGACTTGCTGTCTATAAATGGCCCATGTGTCTGAGTTTCCATAACCCTAACCAAAAATGTTCGTGATGCAAAATTTCCATCAAATACACAAAGTTAACTTAACTGTGAATAAATATGGAGGGTATACTATTGCAGTAATGTTTAATTTCTCCAGTATATCTAAAAGTAGAAATGGAATCATGTTTTCAGAAAATGTTGCTTAAAAATTCCCCATTGTTTTATGTACTCAGTTCCTATGCAGAATTTTCCATATCCTTTCCACCAGTCGTCAATAAACAAAGATCTCTCAAAAGCATATAATAGCCTGCAAGGTCACAAAGGAACCCAAGATACTAAAAAACTGCATGACTCTCTCAAAACAGCTAATGTCAATGTTCATGAGGACACTGTACAAAAATTTCATGCATGGCAGAATTGCAAGTAGAAAGCCACTAATCTCCAAAAAAAGTTGCTGCTCATCTGATATTTGTCAAATATTACTTGAACAAGCTAGAAAACTATTGAGGCATAACTCTCATATTTTATTTTATTAGTAATCTAATTATGACTGCTTACCAGACAGCAAGCTATTTACCATCACCTCCACCATTATAGCGTTCATTATAATTAATACACAAATTCTTACCAGTGGCTATAAAAAAGTTTCCACCTTGGCAATTCAATATTTGTTCCATTCACTTTGCTATTATAAGCATTTAAAAAATAGCTCATGGTTGCTCGGTATTAGTGATAGGCGAACCCCTGGATGTTCGATTATGGTGGGCTCGGCTGAATATTTAAAAATATTTAAAAACCCGAACCTGGACCCTATTCAGATGAATGGGGGGGGCCAAACCTTAATTACTTGCCACGCTGTCATCTGCATGTCAGCACAGCAAACACTGCCTCTGATAGGCGGTAAAATTATTACCGGCGGTCAGGAAGCTGTGGTTCCCACACTGTCAGATAACAGCATGTGCCAGAAGCTGTGACCGAAGGTAAAGTGGTCACCTTCCGTCATAGGGACATTGGCTGATGAGAGAGTACTATTTGCATCAGTCTATGCCTGCTGCCGCTAATAACATTTAGAGCAGGTGTGGGTCATGTGAGTATTCATCAGCCGGCACCTGCGCTATAAATAACTTAAAAAAAAAGAGGTGGGGTCTTTCTATTTTTGATAACTAGCATGGCAAGACTGACATCTGGGGCTGCACCCCTCAGCTGTCAGTGTCATGATTCCTCTGCTCAGAGTGTCTGAGACTCTGTGATGGACAGATCTGACATCCTATCCTGTGCTGGGGCGTGCTGAGCTATCAGTCCTTTGATTGACAGCTCGGTTGACCTATCTGACTGGAAGGTGCAGAGGCTTCCACAGGTGCTACATATTCTTGGTAATTGTCCTGTTATTTAGGTGAGCTGTCTGGCCCAGATCTTTGCCAGTCAAAAGCTTGTTCTAAGGTGGTGCTCTCTGATGTGTTCGCCTGTACCCTGTGCTGTAAGTTCTGATCTTCTTCTGCTGCTGACCTTTGGACCGTGTTCAGACTACCCATTTGTGATTGCCCCTTTGCATCTGATATTCTTTTGCTGACTTTTGGATCGTGTTCAGACTACTCATTTGTTATTGCCCCTTTGCTTATCCGTTGTTTCTCTGGCACTCTGACCCCGGCATGTGACCTGGCTTGTGACTTCGCATTTTTCCTTGGTTTACTATGTGATCTTTTGGTATTGACCCCAGAACATTTGACTGCTCTTATTCATGGCCTAGTCGTGGGTTGTGACTAGCGTCGCATTAAGCTTATAGACAACTCTCCATTACTAACTGCTGGGCTTAATATAAAATGAAAATGCATAGGTGACATCAACCCCACAAATATGAACCTCACTTGCAACCGCCACAGGGCAAGTGGAAAGAGCTAGACAAAGTGCCAGAATTAATGCATCTATTAAATGCGCCTTTTCTGGGGCAGGGACAGGCTGCTATTTTTAGGCTGGGGGACAAATATTCTTGGCCCCTTACCAACCTGAGAATATCAGCCTGGTTATCAGGAATAGAGAGATCTCCAAGCCGGTTTTAAAAATTATTGAAATAAATAATTTTAAAAATTGGCATGTGTTCCCCCCATTTTTGACAAGCAGCCAGGCTAAAGCAGACTGCTGGGCCTGTATTCTTAGGCTGGTAAGGGGCCATGGATATTGGATCCCCAGCCTAAAAATAGCAGCCCACACTCCCTCCAGAATAGGTGCATTAATTAGATGCACCAATTCTGGCACTTTGCCTGGCTCTTCCACTTGCCCTGTGACAGTGGCAAGTGGGGTTCATGTTTGTCAGGTTAAATTGACCTTTGCATTTTCAGGTGACACCAAGTCCAGCAGTTAAGACGCCTCTTCATCACTAACCCCATAGTCATATTGTCTATAAAAACACCCAGAATTTGAAATAAATATACACACTGTTTTAAAAATGTATTTAAAAACAAACACAGTTATGCTCACCTTAAGCCCATTCCATTGAAGCCATTGTTTCCTGTAAAAAAAGCAGAAAATAATAAGCATTAAAAATACTTAACTAACACACATTCCATAGAAGCCCTAGTCTCCTGTAAATAAAAAAACAAAAATAAAAAACAACATCCCCCACCTTTCCGACATACTGTCCCACATTATAATCCATGTCTGCGATAATTGGTTTTCAACCTGGACGGTGACAACCTTCCAGGCTGAAAACCATGGGAGAATGAGCTGCTGTGAGATCACTGCTAGCACCGTGAGAAAAAGTCTACTTCTGTGACCGAAGGTAAACTTTTTACTGCCTGTCACAGCTGCTGGCTGTCAGATGAACCACAACTCTCTGACCAACTGTAATGAACTTACTGCCGATCAGAGCCGCCAGTGTTTTTCATGCTGTCATGCAGATGACAGTATTGGAAACACTCGATGTTCCTGGCACCGAACACAAATAGAAAGGTGTTCGGTATGGACCCTGAACTTTACTGTTCAGGTTTTCCCATCACTACTCAGTATACTTCTAAAAACAGTCTTCATTGCAAGCAAATAAATTTGCTTCAGAAAAGAACGTTTTCATCATCAAAATTGGTAACATTTAGAACATTACGCTAGATATTATGGCATTTAATCACAGTCACATTTTGTCGACAATACTGTCCCGAAACGATTATTTTGTAGTACTATTTTGATAAAGATATGAATAAGAAGCATAGCATTTATTGTACTTCAAGTATGTATTAATAACTCTTAGATAAAATTTTAAAGGGGATGTCTTATCAATGCAATGTGCTCCTCTCCCATAGAAGAATACAGCAGCGGCAGCCCCATGTCTCCAATTCCTATTTTGTTTCTCTCAATGAGAGCACTTTATATATGCTTTCACACAAACATATAAAATTTTTTCATGGGGTTCACTGACCATACTGATGGAACAGTGCTACTATGGAAGGCTGGTTGTTTAGATATATTTCTTTTTTCAATGTTGTATCTGTGTGACTCACTGTTTAGGGGAAGGAAACATTTTAACACATAGATCATGTAAACTTTATTTTAATTAATTAATTATTCAACCTTCAAGCATCACAAAGGTATGAACTTTTTATCTTATTCATTTCCTTGTTTTGCCTTCTTCTCTCTCAGACAGTATACTGCAGTGCTGCTTAAAATGCCCAGTTTATGCTCTTTTAATACCTTCTTTTAACTGTTGCTTGGCAATATCCATACTCCATTAAAACAAGCAGAGTATGAGAATTCCCCTGTCTGAGTACAAGTTTGGGGAACAGAGAGGCTGAGACGGGGAAAGTACTGCATACAGACTGAATACAGTTGACAGAGACCATGGAGCATGAAGTGGGCATTGACATGGTACTGCAGTATACTGTTTTGGAGAGAAGGAATGAAAATAAGGTAATGATGTATATTGCAAACATTCACAACTGTACAATGTCTGGAGGATAATTGAATTAAAACAGTTTAGAAACTCAAATGAAATGAGGAGGCTTTGCAAATTTTGGTGTACACTATGGCTGGATGCAGTAGATGCAGAGTAGAATGCAGAAGTCAGTGCCCTTAACAAGGATCTTTAGTGTACATTAAGCTATCAGTCATGGAGAGGAAAGTGTTAAGTATAGAAATAGTATCATGAGTCAAGAGATTTGTTAAAGTGCTTCAGACAAAACAAAAGCACTTAGGCTGTGTTCCCACGGTCAGTAATCGGCAGCTCTTTGGATGCAGCACATGTTCGCTGAGTCCAAAGTGCTGCCGGCTTTTGAATGCAGGTGATTCTGCATGTGTTCATTGAACCATGCAGAATTCACCGCATCCAATACATTGCATGGGTGAAATGTATCATGCAGAGAGTTGCATCACTGCAAGATAAATAGACGTGCTGCGGTCTGGATAGACGTGCCGCATGTCCGTCTCTGCAGGTGAGCGGCAGGCGTCGGTTCATGCATAGTGGACATGGGATTTCTTGAAATCCACTATGCTGTAACATCTGGACCCTGCGGGTTGGACACTGCAGATATATGCAGCGGCCAACCCACAGCGTTTACTGACCGGGGGAACATACCCTTACTGTCTCATTTGAATAGTGTTAAAATAGTGGATTTCACTGAAATCAAGCAATAGATAGTAGAAATAATCGTACTTATGGATATGAGGTACTAATGCATTTATCATTCACTCACCTACACGTCCATGAAAATGGTTTAGTGGGGTTGATTTTGCTCACAGATTACCTTGAACAATCATTTGTTTATGCTTTAGATATGATGAGGTATATGCAAAGCAATTGTTCTAATTGGGGTTCCTTCCCTCTTCTTACTCCACAATTGAATTATATGGCTGGGTAGTATTGGTAACAACAGTTCAGGCATTTTGCTGCAGAATGAAAAACATCTTACAAACTTGGGTTCAGTACAAGGTGGAGAGATCTTTGCTACAAAAATATATTTTGTTTAAGTAATATTTGAATGTCAAGAAGATGGACTGAGGCCACTAGAGAGGACTCATATATAAGTGTCCTCATTCCTCTTGGTATCTGTTATGATCTATGTGGTTATTGTTATGCTGTAATGTCTATTGTCTGTACAAGTCCCCTCTGAAATGTAAAGTGCTGCGGAATATGTCAGCGCTATAGAAATAAAACTTATTATTATTATAAGTGTCGTTATAGGTATATCAGTGTCCACTGTAAGATGAACCATTGTCAGTGATTGCTAGCAGCTTGTCTCCCATACCCATAATAAATAAATATGTCTATGGCAGTCTCCTCTCCTGTGTATAAGTAGTAATCCTGCAGATATTCAAGTAACAACAAAATGTAGTGTATTACCATTTTCACAACTAGATTCCACATTTGATGTTTTTGATTGACATTCACACCTCTTTTTTGTATTTTACTTTTTATATATCTGAAAATCCGTCATGAATGTTGCAATAGGCTAGTTTTCCTTTTGCTATGGTTTCTGCTCTCTGCAAGTCACTACAAAGTTTCTGTCATGCTTCATCTCTTTTTATCACTTTTCCATGTTCTTTGTTTCACTTTGTGTAGAAAACGTCTCATGTGCTGCAGATCTGCTCTGGAATCTTCTACAGACAGGTAAAATTAAACATTCCGAAACCCACCTCCTTAGGGAAGTTTCTAAATTCTTAATACATTGCATTGCTATTGCATTATGTATCTTACCATAGTCTGTCAATCTTTCCTACTCTTATTCACATGGTCACATTATTTTCATGAACCCTGTAACTAATATCTGAGAAGCATGACAATGCATGGTGGACGTGCTAGCTTATCAATATGCAAAAGATCATCTTAACTACATGTAGCTGGTGTATTATCTATCTACCAATCTATGTATCTATGTATCAGTCTATGTATCTATCTATTATCTACCTATCTACCTATTTATCTATCTATTATCTATCATCTACCTATCTACCTATCTACCTATCTATCTAGCTCATATCTATCTATCTATCATTAAAGAATCCCTCCTATGAAGATTTTTTAACTTAATCTGTGTATATGTGCATATAGTTTAGTGTCAGTGTATTGATGGACCTACCTACCACCAGCTTCTGAGATCCAACACCATTCTGTTCCTCTTCTCGGTGACGCCATCACTCTTTAGACTCTGTGGTCACACTGCACTATGTATGTCTCGGAAATGTAAGCTATTAAATGTCAGAAAGAGGCCCCAGAGACTTACACTCTTAAAGAGACTTCCGGCTCACAAGTAAAGCATAGCGTGAGCCAGATAGTTTGAAGTGCAGTGACATCACTGAGAAGAGGAGCAGAACGGTGCTGAATCCCAGAGAAGGTGATGGTAGGTGAGTATATTAATACACATCACTACAGTGCATGCACATATACATAGATTTAGTAAAAAAAAATCTTAGTGGGATGGATTTTTAATTGTGTTTCTCTTCTACCTTTACATTTGTTGCTATTTTATATTTATTAAGCTATTATCCTTGTTTTACAGTAGTACTTTTTTAGTTTTCCTTTGCATTTTTATTCCTCATTTCTTACCCTTCAAATCTTTTACTTAAAACGATATGTCTTACTTTAAATTGAGCTCAAATATTATGAAATTAAACCTAATAATTGTTTTTTCCATAAACATTTAAGCAAGCGCATTGCAAAGTTTTACTGAATCCCGGTCAGCCATCAGAACCAAACTCAACTGCTCTCTGAAAAAAGTGAAACAAAGAAATATTTGACCAATATCTTTGCTGTGCCTGGTACAACATAGCCAAATGTAGTGACTGATCTGCTAAAATATGCCCCCATTGATCCCACCTCTCCATAAGATACTATTGCTATTGCACATCTAAACTCTGATCTGCACCTGCCAGCAGCTTGTAATGAACTGGATTACAATATAAAAACATTCATAAAGATCATGAGTTAAAAATGTTCATACATACTTTATAAAATATAAATAACATATTAAAATATTCTCAATTTATAGGAGAATTAAAATTTAACTTGCATATTAATAAAAACTGTAACATTATTTATTTTCTCACATGCCTTTGTTTCCAGTTCTAACATTAATCTTCGGCGTCTGCAATCTCAATGTGCTCAGTATTTATGACACAGAAGTCTAATTAATATTTTCTCTTATAATTTATTGATTGTTTCCAAGTAATTCATTGCAAATTCCCAATAATGTATGTGCTACTTAATGAAATTATTGCAGATCCTCTTAAAAAATTCTAGGAATTACACAAATGCAGGTTCTACATGTCATCCGCGCATACATCGATCTGTAAAATAAATGCATCCTCTATGCAATTATTTTAATCTTGAATAAAAAGCAAATTAAGATCACTTTATGCTGCAAGCGCTGGAAACGCTGCTGCACATCAGCATGACTGGCGTTCACTGATGCAGAAATCAGCAACTTAGTCACTCTTTTGCTCTACTATTTAGAAAAAGGTATTACACAAGAGATCGACTTATTTCTGGGAAGCTCAGGGAGCAAGAATTTTTTTAAGATGCAGCAAGGAATAAAAGTAATAATAGTTAAATGTTAACTACAGTATATAAATATATTTCTATTGCAATGACATAATAATCGCTACTGTAGTGAAAAATTATAAAAGGTGAAAATTATTACTTTGAGGATTACATATATATACATAGTGTCCATACTATATACTGCCAATTTTTCATATATTTCATGCATGAAAGTCATCACTTCTTTGCCCCTTTTTAGAGCTGTCCAGTAGATATTTTATCACTTATGAAGGGTATTTTTGTAAGGTAAGAATTATATTGGATAGATAGATAATAGATAGATAGACAGATAGATAATATATAGATAGATAGGAGAGAGAGATAGACAGATAGATAATAGATATGAGATAGATAGACAGATAGATAGATAATATATAGATAGATAGCAGAGAGAGATAGACAGATAGATAGATAATAGATATGATATAGCTAGATAGATAGATAGAATAGCAATATATGTATATAACAGTTTAAGCAGTTAACCTGTTCCCAACATGAAAAGCTTAATGTTTGTTCCCTTGAGCTATGACGTATGATGCAGCCATGCTGGAACACCATTTGCGCATTAATCGTCTTATACAGTAGAACGCAGATTATGTTTCTGCCTGCGGAATTTCTGGCTAATCCTAAAATCATATTAACAATCAGAGCCTTTGTATTTCGTGCTATGAAGTTGCAAGTGATACAATAGAGTATGTGATACTTCGATTGGAAAGGTATTTGATATTATAGATTAATATCACCTCGCCCGCTTGTTTCGCCGAGCTCCTTGTGGTTCGGCCCATCACAGCAGTTCATTTTCCCATGTTTGTAAAATTCAGTTGGGAATAAAAAAACTGTAAATCAATAGGTAAAATGCAATATTCCAGATTAAATATAATTAAATAATAGCGGACAATCTGCAAAATACAAACGCAACGTACTACGACAATTTATAATGTTTTATAATGTTGTGATGAACTTTACCCAAAATATTCTAATATGAAAAATGTATTTATTACAGTAGAAGTGACTACCATTTGTAATTACAATACTATAATAATTTGCAATTTTACAAAGACCAATAATTTCTATAGATAGTTCATTGAATATTAATTAGAATGATAATCACAATGAAAATCTTTATTGTTTGAGTAATGATACTATTTTTTCACTGGCTAAAAATGCTCAATCTTTCAGTGGAGGAAACACTTATTTTATAATTATAATCTGTATTTATATTTCATATTATTTCTCTAGATCTCTTTTCTTATTACAAAATACTCACTCGTCCAAATGACAAGCGGGTCGTATTTTTCTTATACCATTCACACATATATCACATGAAGAATACTCCAATGATTGTATAAACTAGGTGCTGTCGCTCTCTGTCTGGCTTTGAATAGTCTTTAATTTTATCATCATTCTACCAATTGGAAGACAAGAAAAAAAATTAAGCTGTAAATTACAGAGTAACCAAATTACCAAAACTAGTAGAGCAACTTTTAATGAGCAAAACCATTAACAATTTCCTGACTGCGGTCGGTGTTCACAAACCTTGGACACCTTGTTAGCACAGAATGAGGTGTTCAATCAAGAGAATGGGAATTGGAAGTAACAGGGCACAGTTTTTTTTTTTTTGAGTAGTGATTACAAAGGCATGAGTGTGAGTGCCAAAGTAACAGTCTCCTACACTGCAGGAAGCTGAGAAACCTTTAAGGCTGCATTTGTAAATCAGCCTTGATGATTACAGCAGTCACAAGCAAAGAGCAGGGGGAAACAATGATTTTCACTAGTCTTTCACTACTTTAATTTGCTCTTCAGATGAACAAAGTGATATATGGAACTGCTGCTGTATTGTCCTAACATTGCACTGTATGGTTTAACACTGTCACTACCATGGCTCTAGATTCACAGATGGAAGAGCCAAACATTAACAAGTTAATATTGATTGAAATTTCTGACCGATATTAATAGGGGGGATTAGATGACAAATGTAATACCGGACTCTGCAGGTGCCGAGAGATGAAATGTTGCCTTCATAATATTTATTTAGAACGCTGGAAATAAAGCAAGTTATTATAAACGGTATTATGCTACTATAGCTAAAACAGGTTAAGAAAGATCATGTACTTAGCAAAAATGTCATCAAACCTTTAAAACTTCTCTCGCTTTTTCTCTCTATATATACACCTGTGTATGTGTGTATTTAAATATATATCTATATAGGTTAGATATATTTTAGAATTAAATTATATATATATCATACTATAATAATGTGTGTGTGTATATATATATATATATATATAAAATGTTCAAGAATGAGTGTAAATATCCTAAGAGTACATACGGTGCAAAGTAATGGAAAAAGTAGATTAACTGTATGACTGTAATATATATTTATCTTAAAATGTAAATAGAATTAATACATTGCAATATGCAAAATAAAATATATGCATGTGTTCAAGGTAAATGTCTTTTTCCTGCTTTCTATCCTGGCTATTCATTCTGTTTTGCAGTTTTGCATGTTTAGGAAATTAGAGTAATCTCCTATCTTGAAGCTTCATGTAATTGAAAAAATAAAATACTATATATATATATATAGAGAGAGAGATCTATATCTATATCTATCTATCTATCTATATATTATATATATGTGTGTGTGTGTGTGTGTGCGTGTGTGTGTGTGTCTGGATGCAGCTTTCAATTATATGTGCAAGTGAAACATCTAAGATTCCCATTATCTGGTCTTCAGCAGGATTTAGACACGACACAGTTGGCTAAAATTGATTCAAGTTTCTTTGTGAATGCACTTTGAAATGTAGTGAGCATTGATAAACTGTAATTATCAGTAAAACGCTTAACTAGTAACCATTGGTCAGGATTCATTAAAAAGTTTTGGTTAGGCAGATAATTGAAGGATGGAACAATTAACAATGAAATGCTGATTTAACTCTTGCATACAATAATGCCCTATAATGCTATTTTGAGCGAGAGAAAAAAACAAATCTGTTTTGATCCCTGAAATATTTCTCGTTCTCCGCCTTGTAGACATGCAGAATAATAGAGAAGACGGTTCTTGATTACGACACCTAATTACGCAAATGTATTAGTAAAAAAATTATGCAAAAGTCAATCCAGATCTGTGCGTCTCTAAAATATGATTGCAATAGACACATCTTTTTATTTTTTTAAATGCTTTTTTTATTACATATTAGTGATTTAACTTGTACATGTCATATAGGGGAGAAAAAAAAAAAGCCAGTTACGTCCATGTCTTAGATTTGGCTGTTAGTAGTTTCTAACTGATGAGAAACATTAGTTCAAAGTGCAGTTGCATCATGACAAGCCCCATTTGTGTTTGTTTTACCTGTGAAACACATGCAAACACTTAGAATTCGGCAGATTTTATTAATTATTAAGCCTTGTGCATGTAGAGGGCGCTGTTGCTCATGAATTCTCCCGGCATTGCCTAACAGCAGCCTATTGCTGGATAGCCTGGTGTTTATATTTTTATTAGCTCTGACTAAACGATCAGTGCTATTCTTGGCACATAAATTCTAGGTTCTTATTCCTGCAGTTGGGTCTATTGAAATAAATCTCATATGGCCATTGAATGCGGTTTTGTTAAATTAATTTTTCTAAAAACAAGTGCTGGGCATTATATTTGAGTCAAGATGCTGGTGCCTTTTGCAGTCTTTCTCTACCTTGTAGGACGCTAACAAGCGTACTGATGGCAAAGGGTTCTCGGAGGTTGTGTATATTTATTTCAGCTATTACAAGTCGTGACCTTTACGTAAGAAAGAAGATACGGGCAGGAATGTTCAGCCAGGAGCGCCGCTTTAAATAAACATTTAAGGTAGAATAAAAGGACTCTGTGAGACCGAGTTCACTTATTTTCTATCTAACATGACATAGATGGGATTTAGAAAATGGCCATGGACCTCTAGCTTTGGCATCGTAAGGAATAAAGGCAAAATAAAAATTGCCCTTTGTCTGGAGATGTCCTTTAATGCTCCACGCGGAGCTGGCTGCTTATTGGAAAGATGCATGATGGCCTTGTACTGATGTAAATAAACAGTAACCAAATCCTGATATGGCTTTTAAAATTCCGGCTAGTGGAAGGAAACACGGTCTCATTGGACTGGATGAAAACCACCCCTCTGATCTCAATCATTTTTCACTTTCCCTTCCTACCTCGTGCAGGAAACATTTGGCAAATACTCTTATGAGCAAGGCACAAAAGTGAATAGACCCACAAACAGACAGTGCCTAATGCGTGAAATATTTTCTGTAGACAGTTAAAAATTAATTACATAGGCTGAATATATGAAGCTGTCAGGACTGGGTCACTTGAGACTTAGATTTTTTTCATCCTGCAACAGTTGCCCAGTCGGACGGCCCAGGAATTACTCTACATTAATGTTTAATGCCCTTCCAGATATTTGTCTAAAGAAACATAAAATATTATACAGGGCAGCGCACAAATATTTCAACATAAAGCATCCAGCGAATTGGATGTTGGGAGTAAAATATGGGTGTACAGTTACATATGGAACAGTATGTATGAGTTAAGCATCAAAGATGGGGAAAGCAAAAGAAATCTTACCTGAGTGTGAATAATCATCTCCAGATGAGATCACATATTATAAATAGCACAATGCGGGCCCTGTAACAGCAATGTTACACTATTTGCTGAACACACAAATGTGTGTGATGTAGATAGGATAAATTCTACTGTTCTGTGCAGTAGGAAATTTGCCTCTTTAGTTGTGAGCAGCTTTTGAAGTGCTGCCTAAAAATCAGCCTAGGGCTTCAAAGAGAAGGGATTATAGCTTTTATCAAGCAATTAATATGGCTGTAACTCAGAATGTCAGCACCTGATGACTAAACAGGGTGGACAGTACATTAAGGGGGGTCAAGAGCAGGCTTCATGTCGAGATGGTATTCATAAAAAAATAATGGCTAAGCACATGATATTTTGGGGGGTTTGATGCAAACTACGTGCAAATGTAAACTTAAAGCACAGGCCTCTTTTCTATTAGCAGGAGAGCGAGCAGACTTTAACGTATTTTATCCACCTAGATTATTTTAATCTCCCACCAACTGTTAAGGAGAAAGGCGTGTCATTAAAAGAAAGCTATTCCTCGCCTCTTAACATGGTTCAGATGGCAGCATCTTAGAAGCCCTTCCTTCTCTGACGGTTCAAGGGTTCAAAAATGGTCAGAATATTACAAGGAGGCCATTCACTGGGAGATTACAACCATCTAAACAATCTAAAATTATTGTCATGGAATAATAAATAAGAAATAATTATCTGTAAATGTGGAATGAGGTAACAATATTATATGTAAGGCCATTGATGTCAATTATGTTTTCCTTTGCGCCTATAAATTAATAGAGGATGGACCCGATTTGTTTTCGATGAGCAATATTTAGGTCCGTATTTTACAGTTTACCAAAAGTAACTAAATATTTCATGTTTGTGTTAGTTCATATTTCATAATATTTGAAAATAGAAGGTTTATATTGATTTAATCACGCTAAAGTCAAGAAAGACTACTTGGTCTACAGTTATTGTATGTAAGCTCCCTCCTTCGGTCTTTATAAGCTAGGCTCACGATTGCATACTTTGCTTACCACATTCATACTATAATGCATATGCACCAGGTCTATAGGGAACTTTCATATTATGTGACAAAGGGAAATCCAGTAGAGAGCCCAGACCAGCACTAATTTCTACCAATGCATCAAATCTCCTCTGGTGGGACTGTAGGGAAATTAAAGGGAATCTATCAGCAAAATCTACTGTTAATATGATCCTGTTGCTATGTGAAAGATACAGTCATCAAGACCTTTATTTATTCAATTTGTTGCTTCCTGATGGGAAAAAAATAGCTTTTTTAATTCACATGCAAATGAGGCTGAAGAGCTTTGGGCGTGATCTAAGAATTTTCCAAGCCTTGACCTCCTCGATTTTCTATTTCTTTCCCAGTCCCACCTTCCTGTGCTTTACTGACAGCTCGCTGGCAGTGTAGACATTGAGGCAGATGCAAGGGAAGTGCTCTGATCATACCAAGAGCACTTTACCCTCATTTACATATGAGTTAAAACAGTGATTAATTTTTGGTCAGGGAGAAACAGATTGCATAATTAAAAGTGCAGTATATTTCACATAGCAACATTACCATATTAACAATTTGGAGGGAAGGGTAAATCCTGCAGACAGATTGCCTTTATACACTTGTTTCCAGATTTCACCAAAGATAATAGCTAAATGTTGGGCATTGCAAAGGTTGGCACTTTGTGATATCAAGTTACTACTCTGACAATCAGTGATTGCCTTAGGAAGACTCACAGATCTGCATAAGAGTGGGTTCATTGGAGGTCTGGTATCTACAGTTTATATATTTTGTCATGTGTCTAGCTGCTATCTATGACTTGTGTAAATGTTGGTTTAAGCCAAGCCTTTAGGTGACAATAAACATTTTAAAATGAATGCAGACTTCTTGTCCTTATTTTTAATATTTTTAGTACAGTTTCTATGCTTTCCAGTCCACTCTTCATTTCTATAAATTGACTACCATCTTCTCCAAAATCTAGCTCTGGCCTGTTGTATTTGACTGTAGGAGGCATGGAATGTCTCTTGCCCTTTCCTGTCCCCCACCCACTGCTTTTGAATAGATCAGTTGTGGGACTATCAAAGCGCATTAAAAGGAATTTAGCATATGTTTTGAGCTAAAATCTTGTAAACTGGTTGTACTAGCAAATTGGGTGCTAGAAAATCCACCAGGACTTAACATAAATTTTATTTACCACTTGGTATGAATCTAACCTTTAATTAAAACTATTAAAACTTTACACACAATTATAAAAAATGCCCCTAGGAACATAAAGTGCACTAGCAGAAACGAAAATACACTGGAGGGTGAACCACACCAATCGCACACCCAGTGGATATAAACAGGGTACATTCAGTCCTCTCTCAACATCAAATATAATAACCCGTCTTTTAAACTTAAACCATGGCTATATAATAACAAAATAAAGGAGATAACTGCTCATATCAATGTGAGGATCTTCAACTTATTAATGTTCTCAATATATACTGGAACAATCTCACCATATGATACACCCAGAGTCAATTTCCCATGTCTATCATGGTCCCATGATAGTTCTGCACGACACCTCTATTCCCAGGTCTATGGTAATAGAAAGATGAGATGGGTTGCTCCCTATACTTTTCCTGTTTGGTAAGATTCTTCAGGGGAGACTGTGCGGCAGGTGAATCAATCCTAACATCATGTGTGCACTATCATGTCACCGGTCATATAAATCTGATCATCTGCAAAGCAACCTAGACAACTAATGGCTTTAATCCAAACTTACCGCGTTTCCTTGTCGTGGTGATGTCACTTCCGGAGGTGCCTACGTCCTATCCGATTGTTGCAAGGCAGCCCCCGGAGGTGACATGCAAAGTGATGACACAGTGACAAGGAGACGGGGTAAGTTAGGATATAAGATCATTAGTTGTCTAGGCTGCTGTGCAGAAGGTCAGATTTATATGACTGGTGACGCGAGGGTGCTGGGATTGATTCACCAGCCGCACAGCTTGTGAGGAATTAAGTTAAAAAGACGTGTTATTATATTTGATGTTGAGACAGGACTGAACATACCTTGTTTACAATGGCGAAAAAAGTACTAAGTCAGCCACCATCAATTGTGTAAGTTCTCCCACTTAAAAAGATGAGAGAGGCCTGTAATTGACATCATAGGTAGCCACAACTATGAGAGTCAAAATGAGAAAACAAATCCAGAAAATCACCTTTTTTGATTTGGCAAGATTTATTTTGCAAATTATGTTGAAAAATAAGTATTTGGTCAGTAACAAAAGTTCATCTCATTATTTTGTTATATATCCTTTGTTGGCAATAACAGAGGTCAAGCGTTATCTGTAAGTCTTCACAAGGTTAGCACACACTGTTGGTGGTATGTTGGTCCATTCCTCCATGCAGTTCTCCTCTAGAGCAGTGATGTTTTGGGTCTGTCGCTGGGCAACACGGACTTTAAAATCCCTCCAAAGATTTTCTATGGGGATGAATTCTGGAGACTAGATAGGCACTAAGCCACTCCAGGATCTCCATATGCTTCTTGCGAAACCACTCCGTTGCCCTGGCAGTGTGTTAGTGATCATTATCATGCTGAAAGACCCATCCATGTTTCATCTTCAATGCCCTTGCTGATGGAAGGAGGTTTGCACTCAAAATCTCACGATATATGGCCCCATTCATTCTTTCATGTACACAGATCAGTCATCCTGGTCCCTTTGCAGAGAAATAGCCCCAAAGCATGATGTTGCCCCCCTTATACTTCACAATAGGTATGGTGTTCTTTGAATGCAACTCAGCATTGTCAAACATTTCGAGTTTTGTTTCTACCAAACTGTTCTACTTTGGTTTTATCAGACCATATGACATTCTCCCAATACTCTTCTGGATAATCCAAATGCTCTCTAGCAAACTTCAGATGGGTCTGGACATATACTGGCTTAAGTAGGGGAACACTTCTGGCATTGCAAGATCTGAGTCCCTGGCGGCGTAGTGTGTTACTGATGGTAGCCTTTGTTATGGTGGTCCCAGCTCTATGGAAGTCATTCAGTAGATCCCCCATGTGGTTCTGGGATTTTTGCTCACCGTTCTTGTGTTCATTTTCACCCCACGGGGTGAGATCTTGGGTGGAGCCCCAGATCGAGGGAGATTATCAGTGGCCTTGTATGTCTTCCATTTTCTTATTATTGCTCCCACAGTTGATTTCATCACACCAAGATGCTTGCCTATTGCAGATTCAGTCTTCCCAGCCTGGGGCAGGACTACAATTTTGTTTCTGGTGTCCTTCGACATCTCTTTGGTCTTCACCATAGTGGAGTTTGGAGTGTGACTGTTTGAGGTTGTGGACAGGTGTCTTTTATACTGATAACAAGTTCAAACAGGTGCCATTACTACAAGTAATGAGTGGAGGACAGAGGAGCCTCTTAAAGAAGAAGTTACAGGTCTGTGAGAACCAGAAATCTTGTATGTTTTTAGGTGACGAAATACTTATTTTTCACTATAATTTGCTAAATAAATTTTGCCAAATCAGAGGTGAAAGGTGATTTTCTGGATTTGTTTTCTCATTTTATTCTCATAGCTGTGGTCTACTTATGATGTCAATTACAGTCCTCTCATCTTTTTAAGTGGGAGAACTTGCACAATTAGTGTCTGACTAAATACTTTTTTCCCCCACTGTATATCCACTTGGTGTATGAATAAAGGGGGTTTTACACATAGCGATATCGCTAGCGATATCGCTATAACGTCACCGATTGTGTGACGTTATAGCGATATCGCTAGCGATATCGCTATGTGTGATACTTACCTCCGACCGGCTCCCCCGCTGTCTGTCGCTCATCGCGTGAGATCGGGCGGCTCCATTTTTCGTCGTCTGCTTCCTGCTAGGCTTCCTGCTGTGTGAGACGAGCTACGCTGGACGCGGGCGGGAGGACGTCAGGATCGCTGTGTGTGAAAGGTGAGTATCGTGCGCTGCGTCGCTGCTGCATCGCTGTGAGGTCTTTCTGTATGAAAGCTCACTAGCAATCATTTAGCGATGCACCAGCAATCCTGACCGGGTCGGATCGCTGGTCGGATCGCTGGTGCATCGCTAAATGTAAAAGGGCCTTTACTCAGGTGTGGTTTACCCTCTAGTGGATTTTATTTCTGCCAAGGCACTTTATGTACCTAGGGGCATTTTTTATAATTGTGTGTAAAGTTTTAGTAGTATTAATTAAAGGTTGCATTTTATTTACCACTAGGTGCTAATCTATATTGAATTTTGTAAACTGGCCTTGTTTCAGTGCACGCTGGACTAAGAAGCACCAAATGCCCTCTAAACAACTTACGCTAACTTCTAGAAACTCACTCCAGTTATGGACTGGAAAATATTTCTGTTCTAATTTAAGCTACATTTGCAGCAAAAATTATAATGACTTCGTTGAGCAGCCCTGGGCCCTACCTCATTTTGATGAGATCCCTCCACTTTTTAAAAAGTTAGCAAAACTGGCGGAAAAACATCAAAAGTTGCAATTTTTTTTTTTACATTAAAATTATTATTACGCCAGATTTCTGGCCCTTTTGTGTTATTAGTTTTTAGACACAATTAAAAAAGTAAAGCACCATTTTCAACAAATTGCATGTCAAGCCCATCAGTTTTATTATGAGGTTGTCAAAAAAGGCTAGTTCATATTTATGACGTCTATGACAGCTTTTTAAAATGTTGAGCAAAATGTCTTCAAAATCAATTGAGAGGACGAGAAATGAAGTAGATAATCCATACTAGACAGAAGTCTTACGTCTTAAGATGTTCCAAATTTATTAAAAAAACAATTATCAGAAATTATCAAAAGAACATTTAGATAAGTTTTGCAAAAAATATTGACAATGCAGCCAGAAGCAAAACTGACTTCAAACATTCCTCTCATGATAAAAGTCCCTGAAATGTATAAATCTATGGCACTGTGCAGGTGTGGGAAATATTCTGCAAAGTAAGAACACTTTCAGAAATAGAACGGGTAATAATTTATCTTTATTAATTAACAAAATGCAAAGTGTGAACAAAAGATAAATCTACATCAAATCAACATTTTGTGTGACTACCCTTTGCCTTCAAATCAGCATCAATTCTTTTAAAGGGACTTTGTTAGCAGGTTTTTGTTATCCAATCTGACAGCAGCATGAGCTTGGGACAGAAATCTTGATTCCAGCAATATATTACTTAAGGTCCCGTTACATTTAGCGATGCACCAGCGATCCCGACAACGATACTGTTAGGAATCTGTGTCCTGCCATACTAATGCAGAGATCCAGATCCTCACATTCATCTCCAGAGGCTGTCCTTTCTGCCAGCTTGTGAGCATGCTCCTGGAATGAGCTCCCATTGGAGTTCAGGAGTCAGGTGCTCAGGTCCTGCTCCTGATTCCATTGGTTCAGCTCAGGTCTCTGGAGATTTCCGGAAGGTCCCGGTCACTATAAAAAGTGTGCATGGCCGTTATGCCATGCGCTAGTATTTTCTGATACTTGCTGCTGTATGTTTGTTGATGGATGCTTGGTCTGGTGTATGACTTATTATGAAACCCCTTCCCTCGGTTATTACGAGTGTGTGAGTGATTGGGTCAGCCAGTAGCAGCGCTAGCGCCAGCGCGCTCAAGCTTCAGCCATCTCAGCAGCAAAGCGTCCTGCATCGCGCTTGCGTTATTGCGGTTGCAGACTTCTGTGGCGTTCGCAGTTGCGACGCCGTGCACACGCTCATTCACGGTAAGTCTGTTTGGTTGTAGTGCCACTTTAACTACTCCTGTGCTCGGCTACCGTACGTGTGCCGCTGTGTCCCTGTGCGTTTTACGGGCTCAGCGTTACCTTTTCTTTATTATTTTGCTGTGCAGCTCTGTGTCCCATAACAGAGACTGCCTCTTTTGCACTTGGGTGATTTAGAACCCTGTGCACACTACCGCTGTAGTGCAGTGCCTCCCTTAGCAGCGGTTTTGCCATCTGCCGCACGGTGGACCCCGAGTGGAGAAGGCACTTAAATTATTTATTTTTTTAGTGCCTTCTGCCACTCATAACAGATACGACCTGGTCAGGATCGCTGGTGCACCGCTAAATGGTCACTAGTGAGCTGTCAAACAGGCAGATCTCACCAGCGATGCAGCAGCGGTTGGGGGTCATCACGTACCTGTCACATGCAGCAGGGTGACGTCTTCCGCCCGCATCCATTGAGTCGCTCGTCGGCCCCAGCAGGAAGCCGACGACGAGAAATGGACCAGGACGATCTCGCGCGATCAGCGATATCCAGCGGGGAGCCGGGTCGGAGGTAAGTAACAAATATGAACCTAGCACTCAACTTAAAGGTATTTGTAAGGCGGTTTATTGTAGTACACGAAAAAAGACGTTTCGGTCAATGTGACCTTCTTCAGTTACGTGTGGTATATAGATTGTGTAGAGCTTATAGGCATCTATCAGAAAGGACGATGGTGCTTTAGGCATTGAGGAGAATGATCTCTCTAAGGTAATGAGCTTGTCAGTATATAGGAGAGGGGCAAACGTGCCTCCAGATGCGGTGTCTTTTTTCGTGTACTACAATAAACCGCCTTACAAATACCTTTAAGTTGAGTGCTAGGTTCATATTTGTTGCTTTAACGGTTTGGGAACCTAACCTTAGCACCATCTTGAGTTGTGCTCACGGTGTTCTTTCTATACGGGTCGGAGGTAAGTGTCACATGTAGCGAGATCGCTAGCAATATCGCTGTTGCGACACAAAATCGGTGACGCTTTAGCGATATTGCTAGTGATCTCACTATGTGTGAAGGAGGCTTTAGTATACTGGATGCAGTAGTTATGATAGAGTCACAGTTTTCTCTGTTGCAGATAAGGGAAATAGGAGAGCTCAGTTGTGAAGCCAACACCACAGCGTTCTGTGTACTTTGTATAGAGACAGAGAGCTGACAATCATTTTTAGGGGTGGAGTTGAACTACATTGCACGTGCCAGGGTTGTCCGGTAAATGAGAATCTCCTGCTGATACATTAATTGTATTGAAACAGCAACACACAGCCCAGTAAGTGACACATCACTCGAATCAGGGACTCTGCTCCTACATTATGGTGCTCTCAGATTACATAGAAAAACCTAGTAACATGTAGAAACATGTCAGGTTGGCGCCGTTATACTGAATAAAATGATACCTTGGTTGATGAAATCTGTCTTGTGGCTGTTTCTTAATCTTTATTTTCAGTTTTGAGTTAATGAGATTCTCGTGCCCTAAGGCGGGGTTGGTGTATGTGGTGCTCTGATTAGCTATTCATAATGCAGACTGCTGACAGGTCACTGATCCCTCAGTGACCTGCCCCCTAGTTTGCATAATGAATACCTTCACATACTGAATCTTAAAAAACGCTTCTGTAGGCAAGTGCCAGCTGTGGCACCTGTGCTGCAGCTTAATCACATGGTTACTGTGTACTTAATTCCTTTTGCTGATTTACTTGAGTGAGAAAAAAAAGTCAATTTAAAAATGGCGCTCACCACGCCTGCATATTAGCAGCTATTGGTTTGTATAGAGATCCAATAGCTGCTTTTGCTGGAGAAGAAAAAATTTTTACTTTTTTTTACCTCGATCAATTAAATCAGCCAAAGGGATTAAGTGCACAACAACCCTGCAACTCTAACCCTGCAATTCTGCTGCAGCGCAGGTGCCACGGCTGTCACCTGCCTGCGGAACAGTTTTTTTATATACACTGTGAGAGAGTCACTGGTAAGGTGATAGGGGGGAGATATGTGTCACTTCGCTTAATGGAGTCAGTGATGTGAAACCAGAGTGTTTTTCTCCAGCACACTATGTGTTGTGAGGGTTAAGTGGCATAAAAAGGGCTGGTTTTATGTGGACCTTTATAGGGTGGGAGAAGGTCCACTTTATCTCCCCTAGCAGACCAGTCAGGACCTTCAAGAGGTCATGGTCATGTGATCAGTCACATGATGGGAAAGTTACAGGCTTGGGAACCAAGTTTTACAGGCAGTCTGGGTTCAGTTAGCCTGGAGATAGAAGTCTCCAGAGGTTTTGTGGCTCGTAGAGCACAGACTGAATCTCTGCTGCTCCAGAGCGGAGTGCCACCCACAACATACGGACTGTGTTGCAGCATTTTGTTTTTCTTTTGTTGTTTTGCTTCTCTTTTAGTCAGAAAGGCTGATTTTGTTTTCTCCATGAGTTGGTTTATGCTGCCTTACAATAAAGATTTAAACAGACGGTGTTCTCATTTTTCCGACCTCTGTGTGCCGCCACGTGAGTGAGCTACCACAATATATTTCGTATGTGATGGTATTCATTATGCAAACTAGGGGCAGGTCAGTGGGATCAGTGACTGTCAGAAGTCTGCATTATGAATAGCTAATCAGAGCACCTCATACACCAACCCCGCCTTAGAGCATGAGAATCTCATTAGCGCAAAACTGAAAATAAAGATTAAGAAACAGCAACAAGATGGATTTTATCAACCAACGTATCATTTTATTCAGTATAACAGCGCCGAACTCACACTGAGTGTAGGTTACTATGCACAATCCTGCTGACAGGTTCCCTTTAAGTGCATATGAATAAAGTTTTTGATGGAACTTAGTAGGGAGATCACTGCAAACATCTTAGAGAGCCAACCACAGATCTTCTGTGGATGTTGACTTGAGCAAATCTTTGTGTCTCCATATTTAATTACAAAAAGACTCAATGAGATAAGGGCTCTGTCGGTCTGATATCATCACTTCCAAGATTCCTTGTTCTTCTTTATGCTGAGTAAATTTCTTAGTGATGTAAGGCTGGTTTCACACTTCCGTTTTTTGTGCTGTGTTTTAGCGCAAAAAAGCATGCGTTTTTTCCCTATACTTTAACATGGGTGCGCATATGTGCGCATACACATGCGTTTGTACGCGTTTGTATGCGCATGTGTTTTTTGTCGTGTGCGCTCGGGCGCGCAAAATGCATCCTGTTGCATTTTTTGTGCGTCCAACTTGCCCCAAAAAAACGCATGCTCACGCAATGTGTTTTTTTTTACAGCAAAACACACATTAAAGTCTATGGGTGCGCATACGTGCGCATTGTAATGCGCAAAAAAAGCATGCATTTTTTAAAATAATGCACCAAAACCCGCAAAAAAACGCACACAAACGCATGATGCGCTCTTTTCATGCGTTTGTGTGCGCAATAAACGCGCAGCAAAACAACGCAAGTGTGAAAGTAGCCTGAGCTGTGTGTTTGGGTGGTTGTCCTGCTGCATAAAAATTATAAAGCCAATTATAAGCCTTCTTAGTGTAATTTTATGATGGATAAGTATCTCTCTGTATTTCTCAGCATAGAATACAGCATTAATGTTAACTAAATCCCCAACTACATTTTCTAAAATGCAGCTCAACATTTGCAAAGAACATCCACCATTCTTCACTGTTGCTTACAGACACTTATTATTATACTGATCGCCAACCCTTGGGAGAAGAAACTGTCTTAAAGGAAACCTGTCACCCCCAGGGCATTTTTAACTAAAAGAGCCACCTTCAGCAGCACTATGGCTGCATTCTGTGAAAGTGGCTCTTCTGTTTCTGACCCCCATTAACACCAAAATATAGACTTTTATAAATAGGTCCTCATACCTGGATTCCATCACAGAGGTATGGAGTGTCCCTCTGTTTAAGCCGCCTCCCAGCTGTCCATCAACCACCTATTGCATCCCTGCGCCGCCTATCTCCTGGGCTGTTGTTCACGTTAGAAGCTGCCGGGCGCCTGCGCTGTGCCAACAGCTCTCGAGCATGCGCAGTGCCCGGGAACTGACATCAGGCTATCGCACCTGCGTGTTGCGGAGGCCCCAGCCCCACAGTGTGAATACTTCATAACACACTGCGGGAGGGGATCTGGGGACTCAGAAACACGGAGGTTCGATAGCTTGATGTCAGTTCCCAGGCAATGAGCACTGCGTATGCCCGAGAACTGTTGTCACAGCGCAGGCGCCCGACAACATGTAACAGCAACAACACAGAAGGAGGTGGCGCAGGGACGCTATAGAGGAGGGTCGATGGACAGCTGGGAGGCAGCTTAAACAGAGGGACACTCCATACCTCTGTGACAGAATTCAGGTATGGGGACCTATTTATAAAAGTCTATATTTTGGCATTAATGGGGGTCAGAAACAGAAGAGCCACCTTCACAGAATGCAACCATAGTGCTGCTGAAGGTGGCTCTTTTAGTTAAAAACACCCTGGGGGGTGACAGGTTCCCTTTCATTTACAGTCAATATTTCACATTTTTCACGTTGGCATTTTCCTGCACTTCAATTATTATGTTTTGCATAGCTGAGGTGCTTGGCCTTTTTTACATGTTGAAGGTATGTTTTTTTGGGCCTCTGTTCTCCCATGAAGAACGTCTGGCCACATTTCAAACGGTACACACGTTTAGTTGTGTCCCACTGGTTGCTGCCAGTTCTAAGGTTATGGCTCTGCTTGATGTCTTCCAGTTTTGAAGTTAAGCAACCATGATATGTGCTTCATCTGCATTTCAAACAAGTATAGAGACACACTGTAGCTCATCTGCATTGGCTACAGTAGTGTAGAGTCTGTATTAGCCTCTCATAAAAAAAATAATACAAATAAAATATATGAATGTGACAAAAAACAGAAATAAGATACATTTCTAAGTAATAATTTTAAATAATACAGTTACCAAATTACAAATATTATCCCCATACAGTTACTGAACAAACTGCATTATACCAAGACCAATATACCAATAATACCACATACAAGAAACACAAATGCCACCACACCATCAACATATATTACTATCACAGTATCCAAATTTAACCACCATTCTGTTACTGAGCAAAACCTTCAACAACATGACCAATACCATATAGCATAATATCATATGGCATAATACCCAAACACCATGAATGGATCATATATATTACAATCACACAGTGACCGAATAATATCACCATAATGATTAATAAAAATCACATTACTAATACTTATTTTATCCCCATATAATAACCATATAGTGAAAGATATCAGTATATACAATACAGAAATGTCTCCAATTGAAATAATTCATTTTCCTTTTTCTTCTTCACCCGGCACAGACCACCATCCCCTTTTCCAGACATGACTCATTTCTGCAAAATGTAATACAGGCATTTATGGCTGATCACTTTTAGAGCACCATCCAAACAGTTTCCCCTACTTATAAAATAAAAGTAGCTCTCGTTTGTCCCCTTGTTACAGTATTTCCAAAAATAAAATACAGCAATGAAGTTTCTCTAATAGTTCTAAATACAATTTTAATGCTTATGTTCCCTTTGTGCAATAGAACTGCCAAACCATGGCAATTACGTAGCAGCAGTGTCCATTTATTATGCCTCCATACAGGTGTAAATTGTGGCTTTGATATAGTAGTGCTATTTCTCTATGTTGCCTCATACATTGATAATGTCCCCATATGTGGCTCAATATAATACCAACATCCCCCATGTGACCTTCATATAATAATAGTGTACTTCTATATGGTCCTCATACTCACATTTAAAAATAATCACAATCCCCCACAAGGAACAGCTCTGTCTTCTTCCTTGTTCTCCCGGCTGGCTCCTTAACGCATGCTTACTTTTCACCTGCGGGCCTACAGAGAAAGCACGGGGCAGGATACCAGTGGCTCTCAGCTCCACAACAGTTTTCAACTGAAGGTGTGTCAGAGGCCCCGATATGCCTCTGTGTATTACGTTGTGCATGTCAAACATGGATATTAGGATGCAATAATGTGAATAATGCATACATATAGACACAGAGCATTTACAGCTCCAACCTCATGGTAAACAAACAAGGTAAAGTTCTAGATTTAGATGTTAAAGGTTTGCCGAATATGCTTCTGGTTTCCTGATGTATACCAATGTTTATGTTATTATATTGTAAGTCAGTGTCTACAATGCATGGAAGCCTCTGCAGGGCACCCTAGGCCTGCTCTACGTCTTTTTAACCACTGATTCCTAACTATTCACAGTTGTTGTAGTAACACGTTTCTTCTAGGATTTTCCACTTGCTTTTGAAGACAACACCCCACTGAGCATCCACACTTAGCGTTCTTAAAGATTTGTATCACCGGATAGTCCTGGTATTTTTAGCTCAGCTGAAACAAAATCCTTTAGTCAAACGTGAAGTAATGTGGATGTATAGTCTTAATGTGAAGAAACCTAATAGAACATATTAAAATGTTTTACCATAGTGAGGGGCAGAATAAAAATTATTGCACACTGCCCCACTCATTAATATGCCTGCCTCCGTAATTGGTATTTTCACTAGTAAATATTTGCACAAGTCAACTGAAACAGACATTCGTCTTTGATATGGTGATGGAAAGAAAGTTACCTTGTTTCTGTCAAAACCAGAAGTAATTTAATTATTTGCTTTGGATGTGAACGTAATGGGTTTATCTGTATATATATATGCATATCACATCTACATATGCATTGCAGTTACAGCAATTATGAATAATGCAAGTGGTGTGCATAGTATTCAGGCTACAGCATGAGGAACTGACAAGCAGGAGAACAGCAATGATTATATTAAAAATGATGGCTAGAGCACAAAAATCAAGAAAAGACAGTGCAGAGAAACTTGCTTATGTAAAGCCTCTTTGGGCTGGGTTCAGACAGGGACATTTAATGATTGGAAGAACACCTGAAATCGTTCTCTGGTGCATATATATTTCCTGTTGGTCATATAGTAATAGTATATTAAGTAGCCAGGTATGCAGAGGTTGTCTTCATTGACACCAGTTTTTATTCAAAATTGAAGCTCAAAAACTTAGTTCCATATTTTATATATGTGAACAGGTTGCAGAATGCAGTGACGGACAGGAGGCAGAGCAAGTGTTAAATTTTTTTACTATGAACAGATTTGTACTCCACGTAAGGAGATGTATGGTAAACAGGGGTACTGGGGATAAGGCAGGGTGTAGGTATGCAATAGGAGGGTATAAGGCAGGTAGAAAGGAGAGCAACAAACAGTTCTTAAACGTATAACTTATCCAGTCCAGGAGACTCCCAAAGAAGAATGTCCACGAGCAGCAAGATGGCACCAACAACAATCAGGGTGCGGTGAGTCCGGTGTGGTCCTCGAGACGTGGATGAGCAGGGTCCTGAGGGAGTGGTGAGTCCTTGCAGTCTGTCGCGGGTTCCGGGTTCCAGAAAAACAGAGTCGGCAGAGGAATACAGTTCAGCGTCGGGCCGGAGCTTAACGTGGCCTGACTGGTATGGACCATGGTTTCAGGGTACAGTTCCTGATAGCAGGCCCCATCTTTTTTAGGCGGCAAGCACGCAGCACTTACAGACCCGGAGTCTCTGTCACATTGCCTTTCAGGGGGCAGCAGACGCTCAGCACATTCTCGATCACAGTCTCTGGCAATGCTAGCGTGAATGCTGCGGTGCGGGCTTGCACCGCTCCGGTGCTCAGAGGATGGAGCACTCCCTTCTCTCTGCCGCGTGCTGTCTCTTCCCGCCAAGTCTGACTGCTTCCGCACGCGCTCTCCCCTATTTAACCTAGCCACGCCCCCCTGCCAACAAGTGCAAAGGTTGGTACAGGTCTCTAAGCTTTCCCCGGACAACAAAAGAGACGGCCCCAACAGTTCTGGACTTGGCGTAAAAGAGGTACCCCCGGCCCGGTCCTTCTTCCTACATACACAATGGTGTACTTTTATTTAGTGATGGAACTAAAAAAAAAAATCTGAAGTTTATAGTGTACGTCTCATTTATTAAAACTTCAGACATGGAAAATATTAACAGAGTTGGTACTTGTCCATGTAGAAGTTTAGGTGCTGAAGTCCCACTGATTACCCAATAAAGTGACAGATGTTTTTGTCATCCGATTCTGATAAAGCTGAGCAGAACATTGTATGGGTTCTTAGAAAGTCCATGCTCCATGTACAGCCAACCTTCTATCCAAAAATTAGCCAAGAAAATTTGGTGACTGCAGAAGAGGTGCAGCTGGGAACTTCTGCCCTTTCTTTCCTTTGACTGGTGGGAGACTCAGCTCTAGAGATGATTGAATCTACAAAGTTTCAGATTTGGCAAATCATAAAAATTTCACTGAAATTCATTCTGTATTGAAGTCAGTTGATACAAATTGAAGGTTCTTTATTATGCTCTAGACCCAAACGTAAAATGTAACACTAAAATAAAATCTCTCACCTGATGTGCTCCTCTCGCAGCCCACTGTCCAATCATCTCTTCTTTTTGCCTTCCCAGGTCACACTCATCTTTTACTGTCTGCTTTACCAAATGCCAGGACTTCCAGCACTGACTACGTCTCTAACAACACTATGTGTCATGTCGTCAAACATTTGTTCCCCATGGCAAAGATTAAATCAACCTGAAAAGAGTGGGATGATGAAAAAGGAGCAGAATATCAGATAGTAGGTTGTGGGGGCAGTGGGACTAATGAGCAGTGAGGTGAGTATTATTATCTTTTTTTACTTTTTGCAATCCCTCTGTGGTTTTGCAAAATGGTATCTGCAGGTGACTGCCATTTTGCTAAATTTGCACAGAGCGAATTGCAAAAAAATCCATGTCCAAGAGAATACAAGTCTTTTTAAAATTTAAGGAGAATTCAATTCCATAAAGGAGCAATATTGCTTTATTTTGCTTTATCCATTGCTGCCAAAGGGATAAACTGCAAACACTCCATCAGTCAAATGCTGCTCCACCCAAAGGATACAAGCCTACTGACAGTTCTTTTGTACATGTCATAATTAGAGTTGAGCGATACCGTCCAATACTTCAAAGTATCGGATCGGAATGGATCGGCCGATCTTAAAAAAAAGTATCGGTATCGCCGATTCCGATACCGGAAGTCCCATTCAAGTCTATGGGACTTCCGGTATCGGAATAAGAAAAACCCTATTTTTGCCTTGTACAGCCTCTCTGGGGTCTGTACGGGCCTTTCGGGGGGCTGTGCCGGCCTGCCAGGGGGTCTGTGCAGGCTCCGGTGGTCTGTGCCGGCCTGCCGGGGGGCTGTGACGGCCTGCCGGTGGTCTGTGCAGGCTCCGGTGGGCTGTGCCGGCCTGCCGGGGGGCTGTGCCGGCCTGCCGGTGGTCTGTGCAGGCTCCGGGGGGCTGTGCCGGCCTGCCGGGGGGCTGTGCCGGCCTGCCTGGGGGCTGTGCAGGCTTCGGGGGTCTGTGCAGGCATCGTCCGATGGGACTACAAGTCCCATCGGGCGATGCCTGCTACCATGACAGTGATTGACACATTAGCCAATGATGGGACAGTAGTAGTCCCATCATCCGGCTAATGTGTTGAATGTAAAAAAAAAAAAAAAAATTACGTGCTACATACATGCTACATACATACAACATGCATACTACATGTAACATACATACTACATATATACTACATGCAACATGCATACTACATGCATGCTACATACATGCTACATACTACATACATGCTACATTCATACAACATATATACTACATGCATGCAACATACATACTACATATATACTACATGCATGCAACATACATACTACATATATACTACATGCATGCAACATACATACTACATATATACTACATGCATGCAACATACATACAACATATATACTACATGCATGCAACATGCATACTACATATATACTACATGTAACATACATACTACATATATACTACATGCATACTACATGCATGCTACATACATACTACATGCATGCTACATGCATGCTACATGCATGCTACATACATACTACATGCATGCTACATACATACTACATGCTACATACATACTACATGCTACATACATACTACATACATGCTACATACATACTACATGCATGCTACATGCATACTACATGCATGCTACATACATACTACATGCATGCTACATACATACTACATGCTACATACATACTACATGCTACATACATACTACATACATGCTACATACATACTACATACATACTACATGCATGCTACATACATACTACATGCATGCTACATACATACTACATGCTACATACATACTACATACATACTACATACATACTACATGCATGCTACATACAATACATTCATACAATACATACATAGACATACAGTACATATAACATAGAGTAACATACTTACCAATACTTATCACATTGTTCCCCGAAGCCATTGTCTTTTGCGGAATAAATATTAACATAACAAACCACAAAAATACTCACCCATGATCCGAAGCAGTCCACGAGTGTGTCCCACGACGATCTTGGGTAGAGAACTGCAGCATCAGCTGATGCTGCCGCTCTCTACGGGCTGCAGGAATCCAATGACGGAAGGTAGGTATCCTTCCGCACTGTATTCCTCTGCCACTTAAAAAAAAAAAGTCCCTAGTCTCACTTTATGCCATTGCTGCATGGGAAATTCCCACACAGCAATGGCATAAAGTGAGACTAGGGACTTTTTTTTTTAAGTGGCGGAGGAATACAGTGCGGAAGGATACCTACCTTCCGTCATTGGATTCCTGCAGCCTGTAGAGAGCGGCAGCATCAGCTGATGCTGCAGTTCTCTACCCAAGATCATCGTGGGACACACTCGTGGACTGCTTCGGATCATGGGTGAGTATTTTTGTGGTTTGTTATGTTAATATTTATTCCGTAAAAGACAATGGCTTCGGGGAACAATGTGACAAGTATTGGTAAGTATGTTACTCTATGTTATATGTACTGTATGTCTATGTATGTATTGTATGTAGCATGCATGTAGTATGTATGTAGTATATATGTGGTATGTATGTAGCATGTAGTATGTATGTAGCATGCATGTAGTATGTATGTAGTATATATGTGGTATGTATGTAGCATGTAGTATGTATGTAGTATGTATGTAATATGTATGTAGTATGTATGTAGCATGCAGTATGTATGTAGCATGCATGTAGTATATATGTAGTATGTATGTAGCATGTAGTATGTATGTAGCATGCATGTAGTATATATGTAGTATATATGTAGCATGTAGTATGTATGTAGCATGCATGTAGTATGTATGTAGTATATATGTGGTATGTATGTAGCATGTAGTATGTATGTAGTATGTATGTAGTATGTATGTAGCATGCATGTAGTATGTAGGTAGTATGTATGTAGCATGCAGTATGTATGTAGCATGCATGTAGTATATATGTAGTATGTATGTAGCATGTAGTATGTATGTAGCATGCATGTAGTATATATGTGGTATGTATGTAGCATGTAGCATGTATGTAGCATGCATGTAGTATATATGTGGTATGTATGTAGCATGTAGTATGTATGTAGCATGCATGTAGTATATATGTAGTATGTATGTAGCATGCATGTAGTATATATGTGGTATGTATGTAGCATGTAGTATGTATGTAGCATGCATGTAGTATGTATGTAGTATGTATGTAGTAGTATGTATGTGGTATGTATGTAGCATGTAGCATGCATGTAGTATGTATGTAGTATATATGTGGTATGTATGTAGCATGTAGTATGTATGTAGCATGCATGTAGTATGTATGTAGTATATATGTGGTATGTATGTAGCATGTAGTATGTATGTAGTATGTCTGTAGTATGTATGTAGCATGCAGTATGTATGTAGCATGCATGTAGTATATATGTAGTATGTATGTAGCATGTAGTATGTATGTAGCATGTATGTAGTATATATGTAGTATGTATGTAGCATGTAGTATGTATGTAGCATGCATGTAGTATATATGTGGTATGTATGTAGCATGTAGTATGTATGTAGCATGTAGTATGTATGTAGCATGCATGTAGTATATATGTAGTATGTATGTAGCATGTAGTATGTATGTAGCATGCATGTAGTATATATGTAGTATGTATGTAGCATGTAGTATGTATGTAGCATGCATGTAGTATGTATGTAGTATGTATGTAGTATATATATATATATTTTTTTTTTAAACATTTAACACATTAGCCGGATGATGGGACTACTACTGTCCCATCATTGGCTAATGTGTCAATCACTGTCATGGTAGCAGGCATCGCCCGATGGGACTTGTAGTCCCATCGGACGATGCTTGCACAGACCCCCGGACATCAGCACAGCCCCCCGGCAGGCCGGTACAGACCCCCACAGGGTGCACAGACCACCGGCAGGCCGGCTCAGCCCCCCGGCAGGCCGGTACAGACCCCCACAGGGTGCACAGACCACCGGCAGGCCAGCACAGCCCCCCGGCAGGCCGGCAGAGACCCCCGGAAGGCCCGAAATGACGGCGCATCATGATGCGCACACACCGCGCATCATGATGACGTCATTTCGGCTGTCAATCAACTTTGAACTTCCGATTCCGATGCCGACTTCCGATATTGAAAAAATATCGGAAGTCGGTATCGGAATTCCGATACAGCAAGTATCGGCCGATACCCGATACTTGCGGTATCGGAATGCTCAACACTAGTCATAATAATAGTTTAATTTCACTAGCAAAGCCACCCCATAGTCTAATAACATGCATTTCCCTTTATACTGGGCATTTACCACCTGCTCCCCACTTCTGTATGTTCTGTTTCCTCTTTAACCTATTCTTTAGTGATTTTCTTTATTGGTGACTATTGTTTGTCTGTATATGTAGGAAACACAAAGTGTCAGATTTACCAATGCTGTCCAATATTTAGACAGTGTAGACACTCTGAAAATGCACAAACATTGTCACAGTGGCTCATGGGCCCCCCTGAGGAAGGTGGAAGAGCCGAAACGTGCGTCGGGTTGGACGCCACCCACAGGAGGAATCTCGTTAAGCAAGTCCATCTATCTACATACTTACAGTCTGGTGTTCTTAGTCCCTCTGGTGGCAATGTCCACAAAATACTAATGTGTCTATTCTTGAGACTTATATGCAGCATTTTGTATGACTCCCTATAGATGACTGTTATGAATGGGTAAACGAGGAGGAAAAAAAAGACGACAAGCTAAGTCACAGAAAACCAGAGAAGTTGGTAACTATGCAGATTGCAGATCCCTGATCTTAACCGCACAGCTAGCAGCAGTCGTGGAGCGTTCCTACGTTGGTCCTAGACGCCCCGTCACAACCGGAGAACTACATAAGCCTAAAGCAGGAAACGAGGAAAACTAACTGCCCCAGAGCAGACCCCAAAAGAAAGACAGCCTCCCACATGTATTGACGGTGAAACAAGATGAAAGTACAAACAAAGGCAGGAAAATAGGCTGAGCAAACAATGGGGCCCGGCTAACTAAAAAGGACAGAAAAGGAAAGACACTGTCTGCAATCTGCCAAAAAAACCTACAAAAATATTGTCCAACACTTCTGATAGCAAAATTAACCCTGAAGTCACTAAACTTCTAAACCTATATCAGCACTCTGAAATATTCGGAGACAGAGCAAAAAAGAGGCCAATCTAATAAGGGACAAAAAGCAGATTGGCAAATACTGATTAATAGGAGTGGAATTTCAGCATAGCCCCAGCAGGGGCAGGCTGATTACACAAAAAACTAAATTGACCAACAAGCGCAAGTGTGAACATTAGCAAAAAACAAACTTAACTTGAGAAGACTGGAAGAGAGCTGAAGTCCAGGACCTGAGAAGCAGACTGAATCACCAGCACCCGGGTAGGGCGTCGGCTGTCTTATATCCAGTCTGATACTCCAGAGATCCAATCGTTATCTTCCTCATCAGGTGGCAGATCACTACCACTTAAACCAACCGCACTACCTCCTGTCACCACCAGAGGGAGAATGGAAGGGGAACTCTCAACTGGTGGAGCAGAAAATGAGTTCATGACAGATGACTATGTGCTACATATTGGTATTCAAATAGGGCATAATGCACTGCCTTTTCATTTGTGAACACATAACTTTTGGCTCTTTATGTACATTTGCAATCCCTACCTGCACTAGCATTTGCACTTTTGGGTATTTTTTTGGCCATACAATTTGGCCTTAAATACATTTACACTTACCAAGTGGGTGCCAGTGCATGACAATTTCTTTTTCACATGGACTATACACTATTTGTTCTCAATTGAAATTGTATATAACTTTTTGTTCCTCGGGACACTGGATTATTACTGTTTGCATGTGCACCCTTTGTTTTATTATCATTTTATATTTATCTCGCATTGTTCTGTTTTTACTTGCTATCGCCTGTATGCTAATAAATTTTTTTTTTTTTCACCATCCTTCTGCATTTTGGACTTCATGGTCGGATTCATTCCTTATTTTTTTTTCTCTTGTTGTATTTACCAACTGTCCTCTTGGCATATATATATATGTAGTCTGATCTCTCTTTCCTTGCGGATAAGCATACAGTCTATACTACTAATATATATACAAGTCTGAAAATGCACAAAAGTTGTCACAGTGGCTCATGTAGGATGAGAAATTTAATACATATTTACACCACCTCTTAGTTTACGGTGCACCACTTAATTTACAATTTAAAGCAATTCACTGAAAAGGACCTCAAATTCCTCAAAAAATACAAAATAAGAGTTACCAATACCTGGTCACTATATCAATGAATGCACTGTAGATGTGGACCGCACAGTGATGAAAGGTGGAGTTGACACCTATGCAAAATACTGATGAACAACCCCTCGAAAACCTTCCATGTATGAGGAGGGTGGTTGTTTAGTATTATAGATACAGACAGATAAAGTTTGAATAAAGTGCTAGTCACACAGAAATATGTAGTGCACCATGCCAGCTTACAGCTCAGGTCAACAATATTAGATCAGATGGGATGTCCTATGTAAGTGTAAGGGTGAAGTCAAGGATCCTCATCATCTTATGATTTCCTACACTAAAATGACTCCTTAATTTATCCAAGAGCTATGTTTCTGTTCCCTAAGTTAAACTTTAATCTGGAAGCTTGTAAGGATCATTGGTCCTTTTGTCATCTATGGAATGTACATTCGCAAGTTTTATAGACTTCCATTTACTGTAAAGAATCCCTGACATAATGTGCCATGGGAGAAAGAAATGCATTTAGTAACGGTATTATTTTTTTTAAGATAACTGTAAATCCAGTTGACATATGTTTTCCGTTCTGCATCCTTAGAATGTGGATTCTACATACTATGAAAATAGTCCTGTAGTATATTCAAGAATGCTTTAAATGAGGCCCTGGTACCCTGAGAAAGGGGCTGTCTTACCTTCAGCAATCAGCTCTTGATGCAGAGGTAAACCATGTTCAATCACATGGATCGGTTATCATCATGAGACAAACCTTTTACATATGTTAACCACATTTGATTGAATGATGACCATGGATGAACCATACTCCATCATCTACATCAGAACATTTGAGCTCTAACCCAGGCAATTCATTTATACCTAGGCATCAGCGTGTTCTGGCTGCCCTAAAAAAGTTAACTCTCTTTCAGAGGCATAAGACCTTAAAAAGATTACCTGTATAGACTGTGTGATGTATGACCTGCTACAAGAGGTAAACCAAATTAACAGAAGTAGGTTGAAGTAGGTTTACTTAGCATTCTAATACAGTGCAAAAAAACTAAAGTCAAATGAAGTATGATAATTATATAGATTGTAAGTCCTCCCTTTACCAGTCTGTCACTAATTGGCTTGCTTTGTAGCTTTATGTATGCAGTTATTTAATGTTATATGGGTTTCCAAATGTCTATAAATTCACTCATCATCTTCAAAATAACAAATATATTTGTGTTTGAAATCCACAGTGTCCAGCAAAAACAAGCAGTGGCTGTAATTATTTTATAACATTTTCAACTTTGCATGTGTAAGAGGGTGACCAGGACGGTCTCGTGCTTCTCACTTGATTAGAAAAACAGCTCTAACCTGTGTATATGAAAAAGTGTTTTATTGTGCAATGTATAGCTATAATGTGTGGATGACTCAATGTGTTCTGGTAAACGTATTACATATAAGGAAAGGATAAGATTATTACATAGTTTAAGATTTAGTTATAAGATAGGATTGGGTCTAGTGCAGTGGTGGGCACAATAAGTTCAGGAAGTAGATTGGTTTAGGATAGAAACAGTTAAAGTGTTCAGGAACAGCTCCAGTATGGGAGGGGCAGGGCCAGTTAATAAGAGGAACACTTCCTGGTTAGTGGAGGAAGAGTAAGAGACTAAAAAGAGAGTAGTGTTTGGAGGCCTGAGGGCACAAGGAGCACCGATTGTTCAGCAGCAAGAGAGCATCAGTCATAAATTTGGAGCGGAAATTCCTGGAAAGTCTGGGGCTTACGGTCCAACTGAGGCACTGAGAAGCGTGTCTCTATATCTTCCTAGGACAGGAAGTTGGATGGGGTGTCGCATAAGGGACTTGGTACGTGACTCATGGAAGCTGCAGAGCTAGATTTAGTACCCAGGGGCCAGGGATGCCAGTGAGGAAAGGGATAGCTCAGGGTGGGCGAACCACAAACATCAGAACGTGCTGTGCTATTGACTTTGAAAATGAAAAAGCTGGTGCACAATCCTATGTTTCAATATGATGAAAATGGACAGTTAAGTAAGCCTCTTTATTATAAAACAAATTTGATGTCCCAAAATGTGTGTGCAGTGGTTCCTGAAGTTGAATGACCAGAGGCAGCAGAGGCCTGTGACCAAAACGTGATTGTTACGCACCACATAAATCGCACATGAGAATCGGGACATCATTTATTCATGGGGTGCCATGGTGTGGGAGAACAACTGCCCCCTCGCCCATGACTACTCCCCTGTGCACCTTACACATGCACAGTGCATACAGGTGACCTCTCTGAGCACTGAGTAACTTTTTGAGATTATTAAAAATTATGAATTTTCTAGTAGAATCTACATTTGGAACTGCTCCTTCTATTGAGAAGTTTTTCATCAACTGAAGCATTTCTAGAATATTTTTTTAGAGATCTTGAAGTGTTTTAGAGTAGTTTTTTTTTCAAAAGTATTCTTTTGCAACCTTTTGATTGGACAATGGAAAGTTTTGATTCCATGAAGAGTCACTTCCAAGAAGTGACATGCACTTTCATTTTTTGCCATCAGGTGTTTTCGCAAACCTGAAACAGAAAAAAATCTCAAAAGACTGAACATATGAACAGCAACTTTTGCACAATAGAATTAAGTCTTTTAAGCATTTTTTTTTATAAATTTTTCACAATTACATATGTCTTGAAAGCTCTTTTTGACAATCACCATGTGTTTTTTCATTCTATTAAAACTGTACATGTCATGGTGCAGAAAGTGGATATTTCAAAGAGCACTGTATATTTCTATGCACAGTGTGTGCTTTACTGTCAAGAATTTTTCAGCTCCAAAGTTTGGGTCCCCATTGTTTTCAATGGAACTCGGGTTGTGATTCAAATTTGGGTGCAGTTCTAGTACCTGAACCGAACTTTGGAATAAAGTTTGGGTCAGGTACCAGAACCCAAACTTCCACGGCTTCACTCATCCCAATTAGAGATATACAGTGAATACGGAAAGTATTCAGACCACTTTAAATTTTTCACTCTTTGTTTCATTGCAACCATTTGGTTAATTCAAAAAAGTTCGTTTTTTTCTCATTAATGTACACTCTGCACCTCATATTGACTGAAAAAACAGAAATGTTGAAATATTTGCAAATTTATTAAAAAAGAAAAACCTCAATTATGACATGGTCATGAGTATTCAGACTCTTTGCTCAGTATTGAGTAGTAGCACCCTTTTGAGCTAGTACACCCATGAGTCATCTTGGGAATGATGCAACAAGTTTTTCACACCTGGATTTGGGGATCCTCTGCCATTCTTCCATGCAGATCCTCTCCAGTTCAGCCAGGTTGGATGGTGCCTGTTGATGGACAGCCATTTTCAGGTCTCTCCAAAGATGCTCAATTGGGTTTAGGTCAAGACTCTGGCTGGGCCAGTCAAGAATGGTCACAGAGTTGTTTTGAAGCCACTCCTTTGTTATTTTAGCTGTGTGCTTAGGGTCATTGTCTTGTTATAAGGTGAACCTTCGGCCAAGTCTGAGGTCCAGAGCACTCTGGAAGAGGTTTACATCCAGGATATCTCTGCACTTGGCCACATTCATGTTTTATTCAATTGCAACCAGTCATCCTGTCCCTGCAGCTGAAAAACACCCCCACAGCATGATTCTGCAACCACCATGTTTTACTGTTGAGATTGTATTGGGCAGGTGATGAGCAGTGCCTGGTTTTCTCTACACATACCACTTAGAAGTATCACCAAAAGTTCTATCTTCGTCTCATCAGACCAAAGAATCTTATTACTCATTGTCTGAGAGTCCTTCATGTGTTTTTTAGCAAACTCTATGCTGGCTTTCATATGTCTTGCACGGAGGAGAGGCTTTTGTTGGGCCACGCTGCCATAAAGGCCCAACTGGTGGAGGGATGCGGTGATAGTTGACTTTGTAGAACTTTCTCCCATCTCCCTACTGCACCTGTGGAGCTCAGCCACAGTGATCTCGGGGTTCTTCTTTACTTCTCTCACCAAGGCTCTCCTCACACGATTGCTCAGTTTGACTGGATGACCAGGTCACGGAAGAGTTCTGGTGGTCTCAAACATCTTCCAATTAAGTATTATGTAGACAACTGTGCTCTTAGGAACCTTGAATACGTCAGAAATTCTCTTGTAACCTTGACAAGATTTGTGCCTTGCCACAATTCTGTCTCTGAGCTCCTTGGCCAGTTCCTTTGACCTCATGATTCTCATTTGGTCTGATATGCACTGTGAGTTGTGCGGTCTTATATAGACAGGTGTGCCTTTACAAATCAAGTCCTATCAGTTTAATTAAACACAGCTGGACTTCAATGAAGGAGTAGAACCATCTCAAGGAGGATCACAAGGAAATGGACAGCATGTGACTTAAATATAAGTGTCTCAGCAAAGGGTCTGAATACTTATGACCATGTGATATTTCAGTTTTTCTTTGTTAATAAGTTTGCAAAAATGTCTACATTTCTGTTTTTTTCAGTCAAGATGGGGTGCAGAGTGTACATTAATGAGAAAAAAATTAACTTTTTTGAATTTACGAAATGGATGCAATGAAACAAAAATGAAAAATTTAAAGGCGTCTGAATACTTTCCGTACCCACTGTAGCAGAGCATACAATGTTGGTATACTGCTCTGGCAAAAAATAAGAGACCACTTTCAAATGTTCAGTTTGTCTGATTTTTTTCTTTATAGGTATTTTTTGAGTAAAATGTAAATTGTTCTTTTAGTCTATAAACTTCTGACAACATGTGTCCGAAATTCCAAGCAATAAATTTTGCATCTTATTTCTGACAAAGAAAAATGGTCAAAATTTTTTAAAAAAACCCAGTGCTTTCAGACCTCAAATAATGCAAAGCAAACAAGTTCATAATCATTTAGAATCAACAATACTAATGTTTTAACTCAGGAAGAGTTCAGAAATCAATATTTTGTGGAATAACCATGATTTTTAATCACAGCTTTCATGCATCTTGGCATGCTTTCCACTAGTCTTTCACACTGCTTCTGGCTCAAAATTGTAAGCAGTTCTTCTTTGTTTGATGGCTTGTGACTATCCATCATCCTCTTAATTACATTCCAGAGGTTTTCAATGGGGATCATGTCTGGAGAATGGGCTGCGCATGACAGGGTTATGATGTGGTGGTCTCTAAATTTTTGCCAGAGATGTATACAGACATATGAAACAATATGGCATGATGTGCATACAGAATAAATATCTACCATAATATGTAACGGGTAATAGTAATATTATGAAATCCTTTTGCAAACTTTACAGGTTGCACATTTTTCTTATAAAGAGCACAAGTCTACTGAGATAGTGGGAGGAGCCATATTTTGTACATAAGGGATGATATATTTTTGTGGAACAACTTTTTTAAGGTACGGTATATGTCTCTCTATTTTTCTATTTATCTAAAAGTAAATTTTTAGTACTACCTTTATTTGGGGATTTATTTGACACAACATCCAACAGCAATAAGGTATACTCCTGACCTTCCTCCTGCACCCCTGTGAGGTACTTGGCTTTAATTGGTTTAGGGCCAAGGTAGGTGTTTGAATTAAAGTAAATGTAAAAGAGTGAAAAAAAACCCACTGCTCAATCACCAATATTTCCATTATGTCACTTTCCTCATTTTTTATTACTTGGCATGATTTATATTGGCAATAAGTACAGCATTGCATTGCTGTAAATAAATCTTTGGTGGTAGGGTAGTGGGGATGAAAAAGGTGAAAATTAGACCAAACTCTTTTTAACTGTACAATCTCTTAATTTTAGGTTATTTGTGACTCAACAGCATTATGTTGAGGGTGTTTCGATCATGTGATATGGGGGTGTGGGCCCAATATGTCAAAATTGGGTAATCCATAATTTTTTACTCAGTTGTTCAGAAAAAAAATGCATGTTTTCTACCAACTAATGGCAATATTTACAGGAGCTTTACACTATGTTTTAAAGAACCACAGTCATCAAAGTTGCTATCTTCTTAATATATTACAGTCATTATATTATATTTAGCACTGAGAAAAGAAAGGAAGGATATTTATCCAGCACACCATTCAGATAAAATAAAAAACTTTATTTAGGCATATCAAGTCATGTTTATATATATAACCTTTCAGGTGCTTTTATGTATTTTTAAGCATGGCTTGATATGCCTAAATAATGCTTATTTTTATGTTACCTGGATGGTGTGCCGTATAAAAATCCTTCCTTCCTTTTCTCATGACTATGGCTGTGCTCACCAGCGAGATTGGCACCCACTTGTGGCCATTATACTCAAACGCATTTGGACAGAATTGCTGCTACACCTAAAGCTCCCTGATCCTCTCTCCTATATATAGCACTGTGTACTTACAATTGCTCATTTTGCCATTCTACCCAGATAATAATTCTCTTTTCCATCAGGTTTATGACATCATGTGATTAAAAACAGGCTAGCTGGAATCCTTCTAAGCTCTATGTAGATACAGGAAGTCTTTTTTCCCTGCAGGAATCACAATTAAAGCTACAATTTGATACCGGCATCAACATCTGTTGGGGGGTCACATCAAAGCGCAAACCAATCAGCAGCCACTAAGCAGCTACAAAATTCTCACTTCAGCTAAGTCAAGAATCATTGCTCAGTCAACATTCATGGCACCCCTCCACTGGGAATGAGAAGGAGGCAACCATTAAAGAGCCTTAGATTCGGTGCAAACATCACGTGACGTAGCTCCACATCAGACGTTTATGCTGTGGGTCCAGCAAAGGTTACAGCTGTGAGAGCAGAGGAGTGGTCCTCATCAGGAATGCAACTAAAGTTTTATTTTTTATTTTATTCCATCCCTTTGATCTAGACTATTTTTGCTTAAAATGTAGTGGAACACCCGTTTATTATATTATAATGGTGACTTGGGTGTTCAAAAGATTCAACTCCCAATTGAACTCTTTCTTCAATTAACTCATTTATCTAATTTTACTCTTTTGTAACATATGGTATATAATAACTTTTGGCTGCTATTTATGGCTAAAAAAGGAAAGAGAATATCTGTGTATAAAGAAGTGCTACTATGGTCAAGCTTCAGAATGTGCTGGCAACTAAGAAATAAACCACCATGCCATATATTGTTGTCACACTGAAAGAAGTTTCAGTTTTCTCCCATTGATGAATGGCACAAGCTGGTCCATTCAACACTTCAGCGTTATTTGTTGTGAAAGGAAAAGAAAAACAATATCTTTTTATAGGTGATAAATCATTCAATAACTATAGCCATCAAATATTGATTTGGGTATATTGAATAATATGTGTCTCTAGGGCATAAACTTGCCTCTTGAAGGTCAACCTTTTCATTTTAGACCAAGTTGACAGGTTCCATTTAAACATGTTTTATTTGAGAAAGTCGACTGGGAAGGAATGGTGATTACAGAGGACAAGTTGTATTTGCCAGTAGTAAACCAAATTTATTTGCCAATATACAAACATATGATGAAATTATTAGAAATATGGTGTTAAAGCTTTATAAATTACCACTAATACAGATATAAAGATTTAAACCAATGTTTCAGTTTGTTGTTTAAAAATCATAAAACAAAAGAAAACAATTTGAATTAAATATATATTTTAATTTCTTTTGTTTTTTTGTTTTTTAAACAACAAATTGCAACATTGGTTGAATCTTTAGATCTGGAGTTAATTATCAAGTTAAATAATGGATCAAAAAGGGAAACTGTCAGCTAATAATTATTATTATTTTTATTCATATAGTGCAAACATATTCCACAGCACTTTACATTTCTGCGTGGACTTGTACAGACAATAAAGACATAACAGAGTAAATACATTATTCAACAGATACCAAGAGGAGTGAGGGTCCTGCTCGCAAGCTAAAAATCCAGGAGGAAATGAAGGAGACACAAAAGGTAAATGGTGAAAAGTGCTTGCATTGCATGGTCCAGCCATCAATCTAATATATAGGGTGTTCTCATAATACAGCATGAACTGGTCACCAGCCAGAATCTGTACAGTACAGATACAGAGAGCTATTAAGTGCATGAAAGGTGTGTAAACAGATGGTTCGAGAGTCCTGATTTGGAAGAAAACTAAGAAAACTTCTTCCTCTCCTCCTCACCTTACTGGCAGGGTTCCTCAGAGCTCAGTTCTAGGTCCGCTGCACTTCTCCTTATACAGTGGGGAAAAAAAAGTATTTAGTTAGCCACTAATTGTGCACGTTCTTGCACTTAAAAAGATAAGAGAGGCCTGTAACTGACATCATAGGTAGACCACAACTATGAGACGTAAAATGAGAAAACAAATCCAGAAAATCATCTTGTCTGATTTGGCAACATTTATTTTGAAAATTATGGTGGAAAATAAGTATTTGGTCACCTAAAAATGTTGCAAGATTTCTGGCTCTCACAGACCTGTAACTTCTTCTTTAAGAGGCTCCTCTGTCCTCCACTCATTTCTTGTAGTAATGACACCTGTTTGAACTTATCAGTATAAAAAACACCTGTCCACAACCTCAAACAGTCACACTCCAAACTCCACTATGGTGAAGACCAAAGAGCTGTTGAAGGACACCAGAAACAAAATTGTAGCCCTGCTCCAGGCTGGGAAGACTGAATCTGCAATAGGCAAGCAGCTTGGTGTGATGAAATCTATTGTGGGAGAAATAATAAGAAAATGGAAGACAAACAAGACAACTGATAATCTCCTTCGATCTGGGGCTCCACACAAGATCTCACTCCGTGGGGTCAAAATAATCACAAGAATGGTGAGCAAAAATCCCAGAACCACATGGGGGACCTACTGAATAACCAGCATAGAGCTGGGACCACTGTAACAAAAGCTACCATCAGTAGCTACTACCACACTACGCCACCAGGGACTCAGATTCTACAGTGCCAGATGTGTCCCCCTGCTTAAGCCAGTACATGTCTGGGCCCATCTGAAGTTTGCTAGAGAGCATATAGATTATCCAGAAAGGTATTGGGAGAATGTCATATGGTCTGATGAAGCCAAAGTAGAACTGTTTGATACAAACAAAACTGTTGTTGTGTTTGGAGGAGACAGAATACTGAGTTGCATTCAAAGAACACCATACCTACTGTGAAGCATGGGGGTGGCAACATCATGCTTTGAGGCTGTTTCTCTGCAAAGCGACCAAAGCTTTGAGCAGAGGGTTGGACCAGATGACCCAGGAGGTCCCTTCCAACTCTACGATTCTATGATTCTATGACCAGAATGACTGATCCATGTACATGAAAGAATGAATGGGACCATGTATTGTGAGATTTTGAGTGCATACCTCCTTCCTTCAGCAAGGGCATTGAAGATTAAATGTGGATGGGTCTTTCAGCATGATAATGATCCCAAGTACACCACCAGGGCAACGAGCGAGTGGCTTCGTAAGAAACACATGGAGGTCCTGGAGTGGCCTAGCCAGTCTCCAGATCTCAACCCCATAGGAAACATTTGGAGGGATTTTAAAGTCCGTGTTACCAAGAAAATGGCTCAAAACATCACTGCTCCAGAGGAGATCTGCATGGAGGAATGGGCCAACATACCACCAACAGTGTGTGCTAACCTTGTGAAGACTTACAGAAAATGTTTGACCTCTGTCATTGCCAACAAAGGATATATAACAAAATATTGAGATGAACTTTTGTTACTGACCAAATACTTATTTTCCAACATAATTTTGAAAAATAAATCTTGCCAAATCAGACAAGGTGATTTTCTGGATTTGTTTTCTCATTTTGACTCTCATAGTTGTGGTCTACCTATGATGTCAATTACAGGCCTCTCTCATATTTTTAAGTGGGAGAACTTGCACAATTGGAGGTTGACTAAATACGTTTTTCCCCACTGTATAAGGAGAAGTACAGCGGACCTAGAACTGAGCTCTGAGGAACCCCAACAGTACGGGGAAGAGGAGAGGAAGAAGAATCTTCAAAAGAAGGAGAGGGCAGAGAGATAGGAAGAAAGCCAAGAGAGAGCAGTATCCTTGAGGCTGATAGAGCATGCATAGTGATGAGGAGCTTGTTATCCACATTGTCAAATGCTGCAAAGATATCCAGGAGAACAAGCAGGGAGTATTAACCATTAGATTTAGCTGTTAGTACATCTTTAGGGCAGTTTCATTAAGTCCCCGTTACACATAACGATGTCCCAGCAATCCCACCAACGATCCGACATGGATGGGATCGCTGGGACATCGTTAGGCTGATTGCTGGTGAGCTGTCACATAGACAGCCCCTCCAGCGATTAGGACCCGTGAGCAAGCTGGTTTCCAATGTAAACATCGGGTATCTAAGAGCCGCGCGGCTCTTGGAAACCCGCTGTTTACCCCGGAATCTAGCGTGCACACTGGTTTCCAAGGTAATCAGTGGGTAACTAAGAGCCACGCGGCTCTTAGATACCCAATGTTTACATTGGAAACCAGCGTCGCTGATCGCTGGTTTCTCGCTGCCACACGCAGCGATGCGCGCTGGCCAGCGGGAGACCAGCGATCAAAAAACGGCCCAGGACGATGAAGCGCGATCAGCGATATCTGGCAGGGGGGCCGGTCGCTGATCCCCATCACACACAGCGATCTCGCTGGAGAGAGCGCTGTGGCGTCACAAAATCAGCGATCTCACAAGCGAGATCGCTGTGTGTGACGGGGCTTTTAGAATGATTGGAGCAGAATCCAGATTGAAAAGGTTTAAGAAGAGCTTTATCTGAGAGTGGAACAAATGATCCAGGAATTTAGAGATGAAGGGAAGATTAGGGACAGGTTGGTAATTAGCAGAGCTTTTCTGGTTGAGTAATGGTTTTTTAAGTAATGGGTTTTTGCTAGTGTGTTTTAAGAAGGAAGGAAAGATACCTAATCAGGGAGAGATTATATATTTTATTTAGGTGAATGGTGACAGTCAATGAAAGAAACTGAAGGAGATGTGAGGGAATAGGATCACTGTTGCAGGTAGTACGATGAGAAAATGTGCCTGCTAACTTTTCTTCTGTGACTGGTTAAAAGACAGAAAGTAAGCTAGATGAAGTGCAGCAGGGTTGAGAATACATGATACTAAGGGATTGGCCACTAATCTTTTCTTTGAAATAACTGGCCAGATCGTCAGCATTAAGGTTGATGGTGGGGCCTACACTGTTGGACTGAGGACTGAATGAAATGTGTCAAAGAGTTGTTTAGGATTGTTGGGTATGGTTTGTAATGGTGCGTTGAAGGTTTGCTTGGAGAGCTGAAGAAAAGAATTGTATGTTTTAAACATTAAAATTTGTGAGTCCTCAGTGGTTGATACCTTCATCTATGCCTGATGAAGAGACCTGAGTAGTCTCGAAAGCTTGCAATTTGTTACCATCTTTCCGTTAACCAATAAAAGATATCAACCACTGAGGACTCTCAGATTTCATTATTTTTCTATCTACTGGCTATAACAGTACAAAGATATATAGCTTTCATCTTTTAACCCCTTCACCCCCAAGGGAGGTTTGCACGTTCATGACCGGGCCAATTTTTACAATTCTGACCACTGTACCTTTATGAGGTCATAACTCTGGAACGCTTCCATGGATCCCGGTGATTCTGACACTGTTTTCTCGTGACATATTGTACTTCATGTTAGTGGTAAAATTTCACTCAAATAACTTGCGTTTATTTGTGAGAAAAATGGAAATTTGGCGAAAATTTTGAAAATTTTGCAATTTTCCAACTTTGAATTTTTATGCCCTTAAATCACAGAGATACGGCACACAAAAAACTTGATAACTAACATTTCCCACATGTTTACTTTACATCAGCACAATTTTGGAACCAAAATTTTTTTTTGTTAGGAAGTTATAAGGGTTAAAAGTTGACCAGCGATTTCTCATTTTTACAACACCATTTTATTTTTAGGACCACATCACATTTGAAGCCACTTTGAGGGGGCTATATGATAGAAAATACCCAAAAGTGACACCATTCTAAAAACTGCACCCCTTAAGGTGCTCAAAACCACATTCAAGAAGTTTATTAACCCTTTAGGTGCGTCACAGGAATTTTTTTTGAATATTTAAAAAAAAATGAACATCTAACTTTTTTTCATAAAAAAAATAATTCAGGTTCGATTTTTTTTATTTTACCAAGGGTAACAGGAGAAATTGGACTGCAAAAGTTATTGTGCAATTTGTCCTGAGTACGCAGATACCTGATATGTGGGGGGGAATGACTGTTTCGGCGCATGGCAGAGCTCAGAATGGAAGGAGCGCCGTTTGACTTTTTCAATGCAAAATTGGCTGGAATTCAGATTGGACGCCATGTCACGTTTGGTGAGTCCCTGATGTACCTAAACAGTGGAAACCCCCTACAAGTGACCCCATTTTGGAAACTAGACCCCCCAAGGAACTTATCTAGATATGTGGTGAGAACTTTGAACCCACAAGGGCTTTACAAAAGTTTATAACGTACAGCGGTACAATTAAAAAATCATATTTTTTCCACAAAATTGATCTTTTCACCCCAATTTTTATTTTCCCAAGGGTAACAGGACCCTAAAAGTTATTGTGCAATTTGTCCTGAGTACGCTGATACCCCACGTGTGGGGGTAAACCACTATTTGGGCGCATGGCAGAGCTCGGAAGGGAAGCAGCGCCATTTGACGTTTTTGGCTGGAATTGAGATCGGACACCATGTCGTGTTTGGAAAACCCCTGATGTACCAAAACAGTGGAAACCCCCCACAAATGACACCATTTTGGAAACTAGACCCCCTAAGGAACTTATCTAGATGTGTGGTGAGAACTTTGAACCCCCATGGGCTTCACAGAAGTTTATAACATAAAGCCATACAATTAAAAAATCATATTTTTTCCACAAAAATGATCTTTTCACCCTCAATTCTTATTTTTCCAAGGGTAACAGGACCCTAAAAGTTATTGTGCAATTTGTCCTGAGTACGCTGATACCCCACATGTGGTGGTAAACCACTATTTGGGCGCATGGCAGAGCTCGGAAGGGAAGCAGCGCCATTTGACGTTTTTGGCTGGAATTGAGATCGGACACCATGTCGCGTTTGGAAAACTCCTGATGTACCAAAACAGTGGAAACCCCCCACAAATGACACCATTTTGGAAACTAGACCCCCTAAGGAACTTATCTAGATGTGTGGTGAGCACTTTGACCCCCCCAGTGCTTCACAGAAGTTTATAACGCCCGGGCGTGAAAATAAAAAATTCGTATTTTTTCCACAAACATGATCTTTTAGTCACCATTTTTTTATTTTTCCAAGGGTACCAGGAGAAATTGGACCTTAAAAGTTGTTGTCCAATTTGTCCTGAGTATGCTGATACCCCATATGTGGGAGAAAACTACTGTATGGGCACACGTCGGGGCTCGGAAGGGAAGTAGTGACGTTTTGGAATGCAGACTTTGATGGAATGGTCTGCGGGTGTCATGTTGCCTTTGGAGAGCCCCTAATGTACCTAAACAGTGGAAACCCACCACAAATGACACCATTTTGTAAACTAGACCCCCCAAGGAACTTATCTAGATGTGTGGTGAGCACTTTGAACCCCCAGTGCTTCACAGAAGTTTATAACGCCCGGGCGTGAAAATAAAAAATTCGTATTTTTTCCACAAACATGATCTTTTAGTCACCATATTTTTATTTTCCCAAGGGTACCAGGAGAAATTGGACCTTAAAAGTTGTTGTCCAATTTGTCCTGAGTATGCTGATACCCCATATGTGGGAGAAAACTACTGTATGGGCACACGTCGGGGCTCGGAAGGGAAGTAGTGACGTTTTGGAATGCAGACTTTGATGGAATGGTCTGCGGGTGTCATGTTGCCTTTGGAGAGCCCCTAATGTACCTAAACAGTGGAAACCCCCCACAAATGACACCATTTTGTAAACTAGACCCCCCAAGGAACTTATCTAGATGTGTGGTGAGCACTTTGAACCCCCCAGTGCTTCACAGAAGTTTATAACGCCCGGGCGTGAAAATAAAAAATTCGTATTTTTTCCACAAACATGATCTTTTAGTCACCATTTTTTATTTTCCCAAGGGTACCAGGAGAAATTGGACCTTAAAAGTTGTTGTCCAATTTGTCCTGAGTATGCTGATACCCCATATGTGGGAGAAAACTACTGTATGGGCACACGTCGGGGCTCGGAAGGGAAGTAGTGACGTTTTGGAATGCAGACTTTGATGGAATGGTCTGCGGGTGTCATGTGCGTTTGGAGAGCCCCTGATGTACCTAAGCTATTAAAACTCCCCACAAGTGACCCCATTTTGGACACTAGACCACCCACGGAACTTATCTAGATGTGTGGTGAGCACTTTGAACCCCCAAGTGCTTCACAGAAGTTTATAACACTCGGACGTGAAAATAAAAATTTTTTTTCCACAAAAATGATATTTTTGCCCCCAATTTTTTATTTTCCTAAGGGTAACAGGAGAAATTGGACCCCAAAAATTTTTTTGCAATTTGTCCTGAGTAGGCTGATACCCTACATGTGGGGGTAAAACACTGTTTGGGCGCATGGCAGAGCTTGGAAGGGAAGGAGCACCATTTGACTTTTTCAACTCAGAATTGGCTGGAATTGAGATCAGACGCCATGTTGCATTTGGAGAGCCCCTGATGTGCCCAAACAGTTGAAACCCCCAATTCTAACTCCAACCCGAACCCCAACATGCCCCTAGCCCTAACCCTAACCCTAGCCCTAACCCTAGCCTTAACCCTAACCCTAGCCCTAACCCTAACCCTACCCTAACCCTAACCCTAGCCCTAACCCTACCCCAACACACCCGTAGCCCTAACCCTAGCCCTATCCCTAATGGAAAAATGGAAATAAATACATTTTTTTAATTTTATTATTTTTCCCTAACTAAGGGGGTGATAACGGGGGGTTTGATTTACTATTTATGGCGGTTTTTATTTTTGGCAGCTGTTGCACGCTAAAATACGCTTTTTATTGTAAAAATAGTTTTTGCATCACCACATATTGAGAGCTATAATTTTTCCGTATTTTGACCCACCGGGTCATGTGAGGTCTTATTTTTTGCGGGACGAGTTGACGTTTTTATTGGTACCATTTTCGGGCACGTGAAATTTTTTGATCGCTTTTTATTCTGATTTTTGGGACGCAGAATGAAGAAAAACCAGCGTTTCATGAATTTCTTTTGGGGGGGTGCGTTTACACCGTTCCGCGTGCAGTAAAATTGATAAAGCGGTTTTATTCTTCGGGTCAGTATGGTTACAGCGATACCTCATTTAGGTCTTTTTTTATGTTTTTGTCGGTTTTATGCAATGAAAACTATTTTATATAAAAAATAATTATTTTTGCATCGCTTTATTCTGCGAGCTATAACTTTTTTATTTTTTCGCTGATGATGCTGTGTGGTGGCTCGTTTTTTGCGGGACAAGATGACGTTTTCAGCGGTACCATGGATATTTATATGCGTCTTTTTGATCGCGCGTTATTACACTTTTTGTTTGGCAGTATGATAATAAATCATTATTTTTTGCTTCGTTTTTTATTTTTATTTTTTAAGGGGTTCGCTAAAGGGGTTAACTAATGGGACAGTTTTATAGGGCGGGTCGTTACGGACGCGGTGATACCTAATATGTGTACTTTTATTGGTTTTTTTTTATTATTTCCAAAAAATGGATTTATTGGGGGAATATTTTTTTTTTTTTTCTAATTTATTTGGCGATTTTTTTTTAATTATTTTTACACTTTTTTTTATTTTTTTTTTTACTTTATTAAATAGTCCCAGGTGGGACATCACTGTCCTGTGACAGATCGCTGATCTGTCACATCACAGATCACTGTGACAGATCAGCGATCTGACACAGGCACTGCAGAAGGCTTCCTCATGCCTGCGCTTTGCAGGCACTGAGGAAGCCAGCTTCCTCAGGCCCCCGAAGGCCCCCGTCGCCATCTTGGATTCGGGGGCCTGGAGGAAAGGAGTCCCCCGCAGCAGCGCTGCACATTGCGCTGCCGTGGGGGGCTCAGGGAAGCACGGAGGGAGCCCCCTCCCTGCCGATGCTTCTCTTTAACTCCCGGTACACCGCGATCATGTTTGATCGCGGTGTGCAAGGGGTTAACGTGCCGGGGGCGGTCCATGACCGCTCCTGACACATTGTGCCGGGTGTCAGCTGTGATAATCAGCTGACACCCGGCCGCGATCAGCGGCGCTCACCACGTGGGCGCCGCTGATCGCGCCCGACGTACTATCCCGTCCATGGGCATAGGGGCCCAGGTCCCATGGACGGGATATACCGTCGGATGTCAGGAAGGGGTTAAACATTAACTTTTAATGGGTTAAATTTTTCAGCCAGATTGGATTTTCTCCACAGATATTCGGCGAGTAAGAAAGTTATGAATGGACAAGAAAGGAAGTTAGAGATAAAAGGTGAGTGGCAGATGCGTAGACAGGATCATCAATGGGGATGTTAAAAGGTCCCCATGATGAGAGTGGGAATGTCGCAGGATAGAAAGCCAGAAGGCAAAAGTGATACAGGAACTGATAGGAGGGGCCCAGAGGACAATACACAGCAGCCACTTGCAGGGCGAAATGCCAAAAAAAAGTCTGACAGCGTGTCTGCTGATCAATACAGCCTGAACCACCACTAAACATCTTTGTTTTTCTCTGAAATGCTGTGAAAAAGAGTTGAGAGTGCACAATGGCAGAAGATTATTTGTTATGCTTTGGTTATATAGCACATCATACTGTATATCACAGCGCTGTACAGACATTATCAGCACTGAATTCATTGGGGCTCATAATCTAAATTCCTTAGCAGTATGTCTTTAGAGGAAGGGAAACAGAGGAAACACATGCCAATATGAGGAAACAAACAAACTCCCTGCAGATGTTGTTCTTGGTGGGACTTTAACTCAGGACAACAGAGCTGTAAAGCAACAGTGCTAACCAACAGTGCTAACCACACTGACAGCTAGTACAAGAAGCAGGTCTCTGATGGCTTTTTCCTCTGTGCTCAGCAAAACTGATTGGTCTCTCCATTTGATATACATGTAGGGAGAAACCTATCAATCTAGTTGAGTGGGCATTAAAAAGCTGGTAGAGACATGCCTCTTGGACTAGTTACCTCGTTCCCATCTACACTTTCCACTAGATGTTTCCCTGATACATTGCAATGTTTCACGCACTCAGCTATAGTGTGAGCTTTTTAACACTATTCCAAAAAACCCTCAGGGGTTAAATATTGCACACAGCCTAGAGAGTATCCCACATGAAGTAAATTAAAACATAACCTTTAATGAACCATTGAAAGGACATAACACAAAAAAAATTACAAAAAGTGTTCATGTGAACCTTTGCTCAATAAAAAATGGTTAGGTCTCACCATTGGTAACAGATATAGCATTCCAGCATCAGGGCATATCCTGCTGGAGAGATGATCCACTCATGGGGAGCTGAGACATGGGAAAACCAGTGTTAATGTAAAGTATTCCCCTACACTCCCTGTCGTGCCCCAGCGTTACTCCTGTACTAACAAGTTTTAAATATGTTTTAATTTACTTCATGTGGCATACTCACTAGGCTGTGTGCAATACATTGCAATGTTTCACAGTAAAACATAGATGTTTGTAAATGAGAACACGGCCTCTGACATAGGATGTATAAAAGAGCTGTCAGTTTCCCTTTTTTGATAATTACAAGTGATACATGTAAATATTATTTAATGGGAACTAGTTACTAGACTTGAGGATACTAAATCATCAGCATTTCAGTATAGAGCTGCCGTTTAATATTTGAAGCATGCTCATAAAAAAAATTGCTGGTTCAGTGTTAAACAATTTTGGACAGGAATAGAGCAACTTAAAGGGGTTGTCTACTACTTGGACAACCCCTTCAAGTTCCCCATGTTTGACCCCTTTAAATATATAAGTAAATAACAGGAAGAGAGAGGCCAGCTTCAGTGCTCACTTCCTGTTGACTACTCATACAACTAAAGGCAAGAACAGGGAAGTATAATTAGAGGGTACTCACAAATATGACCCCAAAACATATACGGGGGAAATGTATGAATTAAAAAAATGTAGTGCTAAGTGACAAGGGACACAGGGAGATAGACTCAGCAGTAGAAAAGGGAACATAGTCAGCAGGAGATGATATTATATACTGTATGTATATACAGTAACATAAGGGGTAACATGAGGGCAGTGCAATAGAAGTGCAATATACTGTATAAATATATACGTATATGAACTAACGGTAAGTATGTTAGGCACAAACCCATCAAAAAGTCTTCTCAGTAATGTCCATTCCAGTTCCTACCCCTTTTGCTCCCTCTTTGGCCACTAAGCAGTGCCAAAACTTTGCTGCAGGTGATGCGTGACAGCATTGGTCCTGTTTAATTCCTGGGACTTTTGGTGTCTCTAGATTAGTGAGCTATGGGGTTCATTGTCTGGATTTTTAATTACTACTTTCTTAGAGCCTTGGGTGGATTTCCTGATATTTAAAGTTTGAGGTCTCTGACTTCCACTGCCAGTCAATTAGTATTGCTACCTGACTTGTGTTCTAAGTCCCTGCTTCTGCAGGTTTCCTAATTCCATCTGTTTTCTGACCACAGCATTCATTTTGACTATCCTTTTGTTTTACTATTCTATTCCTAATGTGACCTCTTGACTTTGACATTGCTTGTCGACCTTTTCTGCATCTGGTTCAATCCTTTGAGCAGCAGCCATTTTGTGGAAGCAATTATTATTATTATTATTATGCATTTATATAGCGCCATTTATTCCATGGCGCTTTACATGTGAAAAGTGGAAATATAAACAAGTATAATAAACATGTGTAAGACAAGGGACACACACACAAGTACATAAGAAGAGGGGACCCTGTCCGCGAGGGCTCACAGTCTACAAGGATGGGTGAGGATACAGTAGGAGAGGGTAGAGCAGGTCGTGCGGTGGTTCAGTAGACCAAGGATCATTGCAGGCTGTAGGCTTGTCGGAACAGGTGGGTCTTCAGGTTCTTCTTGAAGGTTTCCGTTGATGGTGAGAGTCTGATGAGTTGCGGCAGAGAGTTCCAGAGTATGGGGGAAGCACGGGAGAAGTCTTGTATGTGGTTGTGGGAAGAAGAGATAAGGGGGGAGTAGAGAAGGAGATCTTGAGATGAGCAAAGGTTGCATGCAGGTAGGTACCTAGAGACCATGTCACAGATGTATGGAGGAGACAGGTTGTGGATGGCTTTGTATATCATGGTTAGGGTTTTGAATTGGAGCCTCTGGGCAATAGGAAGCTAGTGAAGGGCCTGGCATAGGGGGGAGGCTGGGGAATAGCGGGGAGACTGGTGGATTAGTCGGGCAGCAGAGTGTAGGATGGACTGGAGCGGAGCCAGAGTGCTAGAGGGGTGGACAGAGAGTAGGAGCTTGCAGTAGTCAAGGCAGGAGATGATAAGAGCATGCACTAGTGTTTTTGTGGTTTCGTGGTTGAGGAATGAGTGGATCTGGGAAATATTTTTGAGTTTGAGGCGGCTGGAGGAGGCGAGGGCTTGGATATGTGGTTTGAAAGAGAGGGAAGAGTCGAGGATCACCCCAAGGCACCGCGCGTGCAGGACTGGGGAAAGAGAGCAGCCATTGACATTGATGGATAGGTCTGGTGGAGGGGTAGAGTGAGATGGGAAAAGATGATGAATTCTGTTTTGTCCATGTTCAGTTTGAGAAAGCGAGCAGAGAAGAACGCTGATATAGCAGACAGACATTTTGGGATTTCAGTCAGTAAGGAAGCGAGGTTGGGTCCAGATAGGTAGATCTGCTTGTCATCAGCATAGAAGTGATACTGCAAACCGTGGGATTCTATGAGCTGTCGCAAGCCAAAGGTGTAGATGGAGAACAGTAGGGGTCCTAGGACAAAGTCTTGAGGAACACCATCAGACAGGGGGCGAGGTGAGGAGGTGGTGTGTGAGAGGGAGACACTAAATGTTCAGTCTGTTAGGTATGATGAGATCCAGGATAGGGCCAAGTCTGTGATGCCAAGAGATGAGAGAGTCTGTAGCAGGAGGGAATGGTCTACGTTGTCGAAGGCAGAGGACAGGTCCAGGAGAAGGAGGACAGAGTAGTGTTGCTTGCTCTTGGCGGTTAGTAAGTCGTTAGTGACTTTAGTTAGGGCAGTTTCAGTTGAGTGATGCAGTCGGAAGCCAGATTGTAACCGGTCAAAGAGGGAAAAGGAGGAGAGGTGGGAGGACAGTTCAAGATATACATGCTGTTCCAGTAGTTTTGAGGCATAATGGAGAAGAGATATCGGGCGATAGTTAGACACAGAGGATGGATTAAGGGAGGGCTTTTTGAGGATGGGTGTGATTGAGGCATGTTTGAAGGATGAAGGAAAGCCACCATTTGTAAGTGAAAGGTTGAAGAGGTGTGTTAGAGATGGGATGAAGACTGTGGCCAAGTTAGGGATGAGGTGAGATGGGAGTGGGTCGAGGGCACAAGTGGTGAGGTGTGATCCCCTGGACATCATTGTAAAACCAGATCCATGTACAGGGTTAAAAGGCTGAAGGTCACTGGAATGTCGCCAGTCCTGATGCACATTTTGGTGATATGTATTTATCCTGGGGCACTGTAGTATAAGTATGAGTTGCAAAACAAGGATGCATGAAACCGGCTTGATAATACTGAAATGTCCTGCTATCCACAATAAACTTACCACCAATTAAATAAAGAACTGGATGAGGTTAAGTATCTGCCATTTTGAGAGCATCCAGTTTTTAAACAGACAGACATGCTTTGGAGATGTCTCATGGGTTTACCGTGACAGAGAGGGGCCAGAAGATAGCAGCATCTTATTTCATGTACTCCTGCACTGATTAGAAGCACTTCCCCTTCATATTAAATGGTGCAGGTTTCTGTTAGTATGGCAGGGGTTAAACTGTTCAGCTTAAAGTCTATGAAGCCTTCCTACTTGAATGATCTCAGCTGTTTAGCATTGGCCACTCTTCTCTCCTATATATATTCACCTCTGCCAATCTGGATTTCATGGTTGCACTGTCTGGCATGGAGTGAAGGTTTCAGTTGTTGGAAGTGGAGTTTATATTGCTGATCTGTGATTGTTGCTTGGTGTTTCTGCTGTGTGCAATTCCTCATCCTCTCCTATTGAGTTTGCCTCTCTTTTCTCCTTGATGTTCCTCTCTGTTGTCTGTTAATGCCTATTTGCATATTTGGTATTTTAATTTATCCATGTACATCCTCCCTTGTTTGTCTGGTTTGTGTATATACATACACTATTACACCCCACTTCCCTGGGAGGTGAAAGGGAGACAGATATAGGGCTGATTCAGTAGGACAGCAAGGTATGTGGCCTTGGCGCCGTTACCATCAGAAGTTATCCGGGGAGCAAAGATGCCTAGGGTGCCCCTAGCATTAGGACAGGGACAGGAAAGGAGTCCATGCCCCTGGGTATTCCTACAACAGAGTGGTGACATTTTTAGTCTCCTGGCAGGTAGGATTGCTGTGGTCTACCTTGATGACATTTTGATTTATTTGCCTGACCTCGAGTAGCACCATGTTATATGTCAAAACAAAAAAAATGCTTGTTCTCGGCTCAGGACATCTCTTTTTTGGGTTATTTTTTATTGTCCACTGGTTTTCGCATAGATCCAGCGAAATTCCAGCCAGTAATGGGATTGTCCTGAGAATCTAAAGGCCATACAAAGGTTTTGCCAACTACTACCAAAAGTTCATCAAAAACTTTTCAGTAGTGGCCAAACCACTGACAGATATGACCATGAAAGGGATGGACTTTTCCATATGGTCCAGTTGGCCTGGAGGCTATTGACACCTTGAAAAGATGTTTTGTAACTGTGCCTATCTTTATACAGCCTGACATTACTCAGCCATTTATTGTAGAAGTTTTGTGCTATTTTGTGACTGTAACAGCGTAGTGAGGCTGCTGCTGCAAGTAGTCAGATAGTTGGCTAGCCAGTTTATTCTCAGCTAGTTCAGATATATAGAATCCTGTGTCAAATTGACCTTCCAGCATGTAAATCTGGAATGCTAATTCTGTGATGCAGCCACAAGTCACCACTTCAGCATATAAATCCTTTATGCTAATTGTGTGGTCCAGTCACCAGTCCATATTTCAGCATTTTAATCATTTGTGCTAATTGTATGGTCCAGCCACCAGTCCACATTTCAGCCTATAAATCTTTTGTGCTAATTCTGTGTTCCCGCCACTAGTTCACATTTCAGCATACAGATCCTTTGTGCTAATTGTGTGGTCCAGCCACCAGTTCATATTTCAGCATAAAAAAATTTTTGTGCTAATTCTGTGGTCTCACCACCATTCCACATTTCAGCATATAAGTCTTTTGTGCTAATTCTGTGGTCCAGCCACACTATCTAAGCAAATAAATGCTGATTGTTAATTTAGTAACAGGTGACTGATGGGCCTGGGCCTAGGGTTGATAAACAGCTGGTTAAAAGAGGGGAAGGGTACATCCAATATGAGTGGGAAAAAGTGAGGTCATGGTGGAAGGGGGAATTGGCTTGGTGTTCGAGGTATATGTGGGGTAGGTGGTGGTAATGTTACTCAAATTTCTACTGAACAAACATCGGCTCTTCCTATCTAAAGGCAACTGATAAATTCTTTTACTGAACATGCTACTTGTCTCCTTTTCTTTGGCAGCCACACCACCTCAGTTTGGAATTTCAGATAGCCAAGGCTGTCGATTCTCACTTAGTTCATCGGTCTCTTCAGTCTTCGGTACACTGGAAGGGTTATGGTCCTGAGGAGAGAATGTGGCTACCAGCATCTGATTGATCCAATCCTTTCATGTGGCACACAATGATAAACATGGCAATGAGGTTCCTGAGGTCCCTCTTAGAAGGGGGAACTGTCACGGGTTTGCTGCAACAGAGAGGGTACAGTAGACCCTGGGTCTGATTTCACATACTCTTGCACTAATTAGAAGGACTTCCACTTCATATTAAATGGTGCAGGTGTCTGTTAGCAGTGTAGGGGTTAAACTGTTCAGCTTAGATCCAATGAAGCCTTCCTGCTTGATTGATCTCAACTGTTCAGTATTGGCCACTCCCCCCTCTTATATATACTCACCTCTGGCAATCTGGATTACCAGTGTTAGTCTTGTACTGCTTGGCATGGAGTGGAGGTGTCAGTTGTTGGAAGAGGCGTTTGGAGTCTTTATCTGCGTGTATTGCAAGGTGTTTATGCTGTGTGCGATTCCTCATCCTGTCCTATTTTGTTTACCTCTCTTTTCTTCCCCGTGTTCCTCTCTGTTGTCTGTGAGTGCATATTTGTATCTTTGGTATTTTCATTTATCCCTGTACGTTCTTCCTTGTTAGTCTGATTTGTGTCTGTACATACATTATTACTTCCCGCTTCTCTGGGTGGGAGGGGGATAGAAATAGAGCTGATTCAGGAGGTCAGTAAGGTACGTGGCCCCAGAATCTTCACCATGAGAAGTAATCCAGGGATAGCTATGGTGCACTAGCATAAGGGACATAGAAGGAACACTTAGCCCCAGATATTTTGACAACAGATTTGTGACACAATGCATGTTGGCAGAGTCATTCCCACTTGTGTTCCTCATATAAGATATTAGCATATTACATCTTGGAAATGCAGTAAAAGAAAATTAACTTTTGTGATCACATCAGAACTTTGATTAGTGTTTTAAGTAAAACATCAGTTTTCAGGATCTAAGCATCCATATTTTCTGCTAATACTGTTTGTCCTTTCGGTGCTGCTAATTGTTCTGACATGCAGCTGGTTGTCAGCAGATACGGTGATCCAATTTGATCCAATTTTCATGTGATTTAATTAAACCTTTAATAAAGCTGCAAAGCTGAAAACAAACACTTAGTTTTTGGAACATTTTTTTTTTATAAACCAAAGCCAATAGTGGATCCAGGAGGAAGGATTCATTTAATCCATACTTTTATATTCCCCACTCCTTTTTGATTTGGCTAAAAAAACTGCATCAAGCCCTGCAACAAAAACAGCATATTTGATTCCAGTCTAAATGTAATTTTATTCCATTGTTCAGAATCTTTCCTATCATCATCCCTGGCTCTGAACAGAACACAAGGTCTGATTTAGCATGAAATCTTTAATGTTGGCATTACCCTTAGAAAAAAAAGAGAGAAAAAAACCCTCTCAGCAATTGTCTGTTTCGCCTGATTTTAGTTCACATAAAATACTTCTCTGTTTCAGTCGCTTCATTTAAAAAGACTATAAATACAATAAATATGGTGCGGCCTAGTAATGATCAAGATCTGTTTGACTGAGGCATCATTTACCTCGGTGTAATTCCTGCCACACAATTTCACAATATGTATTGGTTATGACAGGTTCATTGGCTAAAACAATTCAGTCATTTGGTTTCCAAGCTGCTGTGCAGGTTTTTCCAGTAGAGTACACAACAGATTAATACATCTCATAACCTAAGGAAAATCATACTGGTAATCGTCTCCCACATGTATGAATTTTTTATACCATTTTCTCCATTTTTTGTTATATTTCTTTAAGTAGTAATATTGAGAACGCAATAGACTTGAGTGGCGATTTTTCAAGTAAACTCTTTTGCCCTGATTTTTAGTATCTATTGATTCTCACATTGAAATTTATGGTGCATTACACAATGCTCCCTGCTGAGCCTCTCATCAGATCTTGACTGCCGGGTCACTAGGAAACAAGGCTTGAATAGTGGATAACCCTGTGGCTATCACTAACTAAGGCATAGTAAACATGGACAATCGACTCTTCAAAGTGCATTGGTCTAGCAGAAGAAAAATTATAAGCGGACAACAATTTGTAAAAAGGCAATATTTTCTTTTATAATTTGACAAGGTTCTTACTTTGTCAAAAAGGCAATGAATCAGAAAAAGATTGTTTTATGTCTAGGGGCAACTGTATAAGGCCATTTGTTTGGGGTTTTTATTCTTTTTTTTCATATGGGCAGTCAAATTTTTAAAATCATATATTAAAGGTCTTAAAAGTGTCAAGCAAAGAATCTTGTGAGGAAAAAAACCTAAAGACCAATTAATACTAGAGTGTGTATACACAGGGGAATGCATACTTAAAATATTGTATATAATTTAAGTTATTTTAGCAATTCAACTTCAAAATATAGAAATGTTAAAAGTAGTACATGTTAGAAAAAAGTTGATTAAGACAAAAAAGCAAACCTTAAATTCAGAATTCTGTGACTACCCACCATTACGGGAACCTTTAGGGCAATGATCTATCAAGTTGTGACTGTTTCAAACTGTTGTGCTGGCTACAGCATCTATCACTCCCAGACTTACTACACTCTTAACAAAAGAACCAAGAAACAATAATTTTCAATTAAGAAACCTGGAGGAGACTTGAAGACTTGATTTATGGTGCATGACTAATTATCCAATAGCTGGCCTAATGAAAATTAAGCTGCTGGTAACAAGAAAGATTTAACTTTATTTTCTCAGAGAAAACTTGATAGGACATAAAATAATCTATTCTTGCTTTATGATGTGCTGAATTATGATGCAAAAGCTAATTAACTTTCGATTCATACAGTATACCAATAGATCTTTTTTGCAACGGAGTAAGATTATATTGAAACAATTTATTGGTGTTGCAATCTATTAATTTCTATGTGAATGATGAATCAATTTTACCTAATAGATTTAATTGTTTGATATAAAGTAGCAATACTTAAATATGCTGCTCAATTTCTATTTCATAAGTCACAGTAGATCTGTGGTTGGGAGAACAACATGCAGCAGGTAAGCAACAAAATGATAACACTAGCCCAAGGAGTCAGTCTAAATAAAGCTACATGCTTATTATGTCGCTGTAGTAACGGTGCTTGACAGCGCAGGTTAATGATAGCCAATTTAAACCATTAATGGGGAAAATGTTGTCTCTTATAAAGAGCTAGAAAATCTGTATCTGATGAACTGCAAAGGTATAATGATATACCTTAAGCAAGATCTGTCAGTTTCAAATAGTTTCCTGAATCCTGAGATTATATAAGGTTCTGTACACAATCCTCCAGGATCCCCTCTGTGAGGGGTAAGACATTAATAGCATGCATATATTTTTTGTTGTTTTTCATTAAATAGTGCCAACATATTCAACTCTGATGTATGGAGATTGTGATCACTCACATTAATTTTGTTCTCCAATGGGCATAATAAAATATGTTCTAAAACAGATAAAATACAGTATATGATCCAGATTAATGGAAAGGCATTTACGTTTTCGAGCATGTGAGGAATCTGGAGTACCTATAAAGCAAACCTCACCAATAAGGGGAAAACATACAAACCCTATTGCAAAATGTTAACCTAGGAGCTCAGTCCTGGCAAACAACATTGCAAATCAACTGATTGTCATGTTCTTACCAATTAATTGGCTATTCTGATTTTCTATAGCCTATCATGCATGTTAGCTCATCAAACCCTTGTTGAGACAACAGCAACTTCTCCTGACTCCTGACCCTTAATGAGCTTCTATGACTGAAGAAGCTGAACTTTCATGGTTATATCAATGTATGTTGGACAATAACCCACTGCTAAATATATTTGGAGCAAAGGTACAGGCAGGCTGAAATCCAACATACATGACTCTTCTAACTTTATGACAAAGAAAACTAGCATTGGTCAAAATAAAATAGCTATATGTTTAAAAGCCTTAAATTGGTGGTCGGAAATACAAATTAATTTTTATCCTTAATGTCTATTTAGTGCCATAATATAAACTATTTTCTAACATACTTAAAGTAAAAATTACCTATCCCTCCTTAACTACATCATCTAACTGTTTTTCTATTTTTTCCTACTTTCTCTTTGATGATGCTTCATTTGAGAATCCCAGTGCATGGCGGGATATTCAAATGAAGCATCATCAGGGGGAAGAGGTTTCAGTCACTGCAACAGACTCTGCAACAGAGTTAGGGCTGGGGCTAGAGTTGGGGTTAGGGTCAGATCAGCATTAACAAGCTGGCAACAGAGTGCACTGTCAGTGTGCATTGAAAGACAACATAAAGAGTCTAGTGCCACCCCAACAAGGGACATCATTGCTACTGATCTGATCCAATAACCGAGTGCACTGTCTTTGTGCACATTGCACAGTGTCAGAGCAGGGACTAGATTAGCCGCTGAAATTAAGGTCTCTGATGAAGCTTCATTTCAGGGAGTGGGCAGAGGCTGCAGCATTAACCGAAGCCTCTGCCCCTGATGATGCTCTGTTTGAGTATCCCAGCCTGCACCTGGATTATCAAACAAAGTATCATCAAAAATGAAGTAGAAAAAAAAGCAGTTAAACAGTGTAGTTCTGGAAGGATAGGGAATTCTTAATTCAAGTGTATTAGAAAATTGTTTAGATTATGGCACTAAATATATAGGCATTTAGGAAGAAAATTAATTTGGATTTCAGACCAACCCCTTTAACCCCTTCATGACCTATGACGCCTACGTAGGCGACATGAAAAGCAGTGCCCAAACGACCTATGACGCCTATGTAGGCGTCATGCTATAAATAGCCCCCCTGCGGGTCGGGTGACCGGGGTCACTGAAAGGTCACCCGACCCGCACACAAAGGACCCTTCAGAGTTAACACCTGGGGGTGTGGCTTAGCCCCCACATGCCTACGATCGCTCTGATTGGCTGTTAAAAGTGAAACTGCCAATCAGAGCGATTGTAATATTTCACCAATGAAAATTGGCGAAATATTACAATCCAGCCATGGCCGATGCTGAAATAGCATCGGACATGGCTGGACACCGAGACCCGACCCCCCCCACACCGACTGACGGCACCGATCGGCTGCCGCCACCTTCTGACGGCACCGATCGGCAGCCGCCGTCATGATCTGCCCCCCCGCCTTCCCTCCGCCCCCCCAGCCCTCCGATCATCCCCTCTCACCCTCCGATCACCCCCTCACCCTCCTTTGTGCCTCCGATCTCCCGCTATCCGTCCCGGTGTCCTGCCGGCCAGCGTCATGGGCGCCGCCATCTTGCAAGATGGCGGGCGCATGCGCAGTGCGCCGAATCGAATCTGCAATGCTGCAGATTCATTCATTTATTTTGATCACTATGATAAACTTTCATAGTGATCAAAATAAATAAAAAGTAAATCACCGTCCCCCTTATCACCCCCATAGGTAGGGACAAATAATAAATTTTTTTTTTTTTTTCCATTAGGGTTAGGTCCAGGGCTAGGGTTAGGGCTAGGGTTAGGGCTAGGGTTAGGGTTAGGGTTAGGGTTGGACTAAGGGTTAGGGTTGGACTAGGGGTTAGGGTTGGACTAGGGGTTAGGGTTGGACTAGGGGTTAGGGTTGGACTAAGGGTTAGGGTTGGACTAAGGGTTAGGGTTGGACTAAGGGTTAGGGTTGAATTTAGGGTTAGGGTTGAATTTAGGGTTAGGGTTGGAATTGGGATTAGGGTTGGGGTTGGGATTACGGTTAGGCTTGTGGTTAGGGTTAGAGTTGGGATTTCGTTAGGGGTGTGTTGGGATTAGGGTTGTGGTTAGGGTTATGATTAGGGTTGGGATTAGGGTTAGGGGTGTGTTGGCGTTAGGGTTGGAGATAGAATTGAGGGGTTTCCACTGTTTAGGCACATCAGGGGCTCTCCAAACGCGACATGGAGCCACCATTTATTCCAGCCAATTTTGCGTTCAAAAAGTCAAGCGGTGCTCCCTCCATTTCGAGCCCCGACGTGTGCCCAAACAGTGGTGTACCCCCACTTATGGGGTATCAGGGTACTCAGGAAAAATTGCACAACAACTTTAGGGGTCTAATTTCTCCTGTTACCCTTGGGAAAATAAAAAAATGGGGGCTAAAATAATTATTTTTGTGGAAAAAAAGATTTTTATTTTCACGGTTCTGCGTTATAAACTTCTGTGAAGCACTTGGGGGTTCAACGTGCTCACCACACATCTAGATAAGTTCCTTGGGGGGTGTAGTTTCCAAAATGGGGTCACTTGTGGGGGGTTTCCACTGTTTAGGTACATCAGGGGCTCTGCAAACGTAACATGACGCCCACAGACCATTCCATCAAGTTGGCATTTCAAAATGTCACTACTTCCATTCCGAGCCCCAACGTGTCCCCGAACAGTGGTCCCCCCCATATATGGGGTACCAGCGTACTCAGGACAAACTGGACAACAACTTTTGGGGTCCAATTTATCCTGTTACCCTTGTGAAAATAAAAAATAGTGGGCTAAAAATCACTTTTTGAGGAAAAAAAATATTTTTTTATTTTCACAGCTCTGCGTTATAAACTTCTGTGAAGCACTTGGGGGTTCAACGTGCTCACCACACATCTAGATAAGTTCCTTGGGGGGTCTAGTTTCCAAAATGGGGTCATTTGTGGGGGGTTTCCACTGTTTAGGTACATCAGGGGCTCTGCAAACATAACATGACGCCCACAGACCATTCCATCAAGTCGGCATTTCAAAGCGTCACTACTTCCCTTCCGAGCCCCGACGTGTGCCCAAACAGTGGTCCCCCCATATATGGGGTACCAGCGTACTCAGGACAACCTGGACAACAACTTTTGGGGTCCAATTTATCCTGTTACCCTTGTGAAAATAAAAAATAGTGGGCTAAAAATCACTTTTTGAGGAAAAAAAATATTTTTTTATTTTCACAGCTCTGCGTTATAAACTTCTGTGAAGCACTTGGGGGTTCAAAGTGCTGACCTCACATCTAGATTAGTTCCTTAGGTGATATAGTTTCCAAAATGGGGTCACTTGTGGGGGTTTCCACTGTTTAGGTACATCAGGGGCTCTGCAAATGTAAGTCGGCATTTCAAAACGTCACTACTTCCCTTCTGAGCCCCAACGTGTGCCCAAACAGTGGTCCCCCCATATATGTGGTACCAGCGTACTCAGGACAAGCTGGACAACAACTTTTGGGGTCCAATTTATCCTGTTACCTTTGTGAAAATAAAAAATAGCAGGCTAAAAATTTATTTTTTGAGGGAAAAAAATATTTTTATTTTAACGGCTCTGCGTTATAAACTTCTGTGTAGCACCTGGGGGTTCAAAGTGCTCACTATGCATCTAGATAAGTTCCTTAGGGGGTCTAGCTTCCAAAATGGGGTCATTTGTGGGGGAGCTCCAAAGTTTACGCACACAGGGGCTCTGCAAACACAACATGGTGTCCGCTAACGATTGGAGCTAATTTTCCATTCAAAAAGTCAAATGACGCTCCTTCCCTTCTGAGTCATGCCGTGCGCTCAAACAGTGGTTTCCCCCCACATATGGGGTACCAGTGTACTCAGGACAAACTGGACAACAACTTTTGGGGTCCAATTTATCCTGTTACCCTTGGGAAAATAAAAAATAGCGGGCTAAAAAATCATTTTTGAGGAAAAAAAAATATTTTTTTATTTTCACTGCTCTGCGTTATAAACTTCTGTGAAGCACTTGGGGGTTCAAAGTGCTCACCACACATCTAGATAAGTTCCTTCGGGGGTCTAGTTTCCAAAATGGGGTCACTTGTGGGGGAGCTCCAATGTTTAGGCACACAGGGGCTCTCCAAATGCGACATGGTGTCCGCTAACGATTGGAGCTAATTTTCCAATCAAAAAGTCACATGGCGCTCCTTCCCTTCCGGGCCTTGCGGTGCGCCCAAACAGTGGTTTATGACCACATATGAGATATTGATGTACTCAGGAGAAATTGCCCAACAAATTTTAGGATCCATTTTATCCTGTTGCCCATGTGAAAATGAAAAAACTGAGGCCAAATAAAATTTTTGTGAAAAAAAAAAAGTACTTTTTTTTTTACAGATCAATTTGTGAAGCACCTGGGGGTTCAAAGTGCATACTATGCATCTAGATAAGTTCTTTGGAGGGACTAGTTTCCAAAATGGGCTCACTTGTGGGGGAGCTCCAATGTTTAGGCACACAGGTACTCTTAAAACAAGACATGGCAACCGCTAAACATTCAAGCATATTTTACATTCAAAAAGTAAAATGGCGCTCCTTGCCTTCTGAGCCCTGCCATGCGCCCAAACAGTGGTTTATGACCACATATGAGGTATCAGTGTACTCAGGAGAAATTGCCCAACAAATTTTAGGATACATGTTATCCTGTTACCCATGTGAAAATGAAAAAACTGATGCTAAAATAAAATTTTGGTTGGAAAAATTAAAATGTCCATTTTTTCATTCCATGTTGCTTTAGTTCCTGTGAAGCACCTGAAGGGTTAATAATCTTCTTGAATATAGTTTTGAGTAGCTTGAGGGGTGCAGTTTTTAGAATGGTGACACTTTTGGGTATTTTCTGCCATATAGACCCCTCAAAGTGACTTCAAATGTGAGGTGGTCCCTAAAAAAAATGGTTTTGTAAATTTTGTTGTAAAAATGAGAAATTGCTGGTCAACTTTTAACCCTTATAACTTCCTAACGAAAAAAAATGTTGTTTCCAAAATTGTGCTGATGTAAAGTAGACATGTGGGAAATGTTATTTATTAACTATTTTGTGTCACATAACTCTCTGGTTTAACAGAATAAAAATTCAAAATTTGAAAATTGCAAAATTTTCAAAATTTTTGCCAAATTTCCATTTTTTTCACAAATAAACGCAAAAATTATTGACCTAAATATACCACTATCATGAAGCCCAATATGTCACGAAAAAACAATCTCGGAATCGCTAGGATGTGTTGAAGCGTTCCTGAGTTATTACCTCATAAAGGGACATTGGTCAGAATTGCAAAAAATGGCCAGGTCATTAAGGTCAAAATAGGCTGGGTCATGAAGGGGTTAACCCCTTTCTGACATGAGACACACTATACTGTCCATGTGTCCTGGGCCCCTATGTCAATGAACAGTATAGTACATCTCAGAGATCGGCCAAGCACACCGGGGGTGCGTGGCCGATCACGGCTGGGTGTTAGCTGATTTTCACAGCTGACACGCGGCACTAAGTGCCAGGAGCTGTCACAGACCGCTCCCAGCACTTTAAATCCCGGAACACTGTGATCAAACATGATCTCAGCATTCCAGGAGCAGGCAGAAGGCTGACAGCCCCACTGCCTTTGAATCGGAGACCCCGTGGCATGACGAGGGGTCCCGATAGCTGCTATGGTAACCAGATGTCGTCATGATGACATCCGGTTTACCAGAGCTGAGAAACTTTCTGTCATGCGCAGTGCATGTCAAGAAGTCTCTCAGGTTATTGTGCATAGAATGCAGTGCTGACAGCTTCTATAGCATGCAGATGCTGCTTCATCTGCATGCAATAGAAGCGATCAGCCTGCAAAAAATGAGTGTCCCATAGTGGGAAAAAGTGGGGAAAAAGTGTAAAAATTAGAATGAAGTAAAAAAAAGTTTTTAAATAATTGTAAAAATCTAAAAAAAATAATGATATTAAAACAATCAATATTTATTCTATCACTAAATAAATATTTGAATGAAAAAAAATCTAAACAACAAAAGTACACATTTGATATCGCCGCATCCATAACGACCCGACCTATAAAACTGTCCCACTAGTTAACCCCTTTAGTGAGCACCATAAAAAAGGCAAAAAACAATGCTTTATCATCATTCCACCCAACAAAAAGTAGAATAACACATGATCAAAAAGACAAATATAAATAAACATGGTACCGCTGAAAACGCCATCTTGTCTCGCAAAAAATGAGCTGTCATACAGCATTATCTGCGAAAATATAAAAAAGTTATAGCTGTCAGAATAAAGTGATGCAAAAACAATTATTTTTTCTATTAAATAGCTTTTACTATATAAAAGCGCCAAAACGTAAAAAAATATAATTGAGGTATCACTGTAATCAGACTAATCTGAAGAATAAAGCTGCCTTTCCAATTTTGCCACACGCAGAATGGTGTAAAAACGCCCCCTCCCAAAAGAAATGAATGAATTGCTGGTTTTTGCTCATTTTGTCTTCCAAAAATCGGAATAGAAAGTGATCAAAAAATGTCATGTGCCCGAAAATGGTACTAATAAAAACAGCAACTCATCCCACAAAAAACAAGACCCACATGACTCTGTGGGCCAAAATATCAAAAAATTATAGCTCTCAAAATGTGGTGATGCAAAAACTATTTTTTGCAATAAAAAGCGTGTGACAGCTGTCAAATATAAAAACCCGCTATAACATCTTTTTCACATGTCCTGATATTTCCGGTACCAGAGATGTCAGTGTCCGTGTGTGTAATACTTGCGGCATATGTGTGGCCTGCATGCTGCATCAGTACCACACGGACAGGTGCCAGGGAAAAAGCGTTACAGTAAGCGCTGTTCCCAGGCGCTGGGTGTTGAACACAGCTCTCATCATTCTCCACTGCTCTGTCTGCGATTGGCGCAAGCAGGGGAGAATGATGAGAGAAGCATTTAACCCCTTAACAACCATCGATACGCATTTTAACGGCAGCAGTTAAGGATACTTAAACCACAGCGTCGCTTTTTAACGGCGCTGAGGTTTAAGGTTATAGCTTCCTGCAGCATTGGAATTTCTCTGGGATCAGGGTTGAGACCCCAGAGAACATGATTTGGGTCAGTTTTTACTGACCCCAGTGTTGCGAAAGTCGTTATTAATGGTATAATGGCAACTTCAAAGAAAGTCTGATTTTCCATTTAATTTCTGTTTCCTCTGATGTGATTGCACATCAGAGGAGAGAGAAATAGGGTTCCCCGGCCCCCTGATCACCCCCATGTACCACTGTTGTCCCTGCAGGCCCCCTTGAAGTCCCCCAGGCCGACGGCTTCTTCTTCCGGAAGAAAATGGTAGGCGCATGCGCAGTGCACCTGCAAAGATCTGCCGGCCGGCACCCGACAACAATAGTAGATTTAATCCTATTGGTTAATTTTGATCACTGTGATAAGGTTAGGATTGGGGCTAAAGTTAGGGTTAGGGCTAAAGTTAGGGTTAGATTTGGGGCTAAATTTAGGGTTAGGTTTGGGGTTAGAGTTGAGGGTTAGGGTTAGGGTTGGGGCTAGAGTTGGGGTTAGGGTTAGGGTTTGGATTACAGTTATGGTTGGGATTAGGGTTAGGGTTGGGATTAGGGTTAGGGGTGTGTTAGGGTTAGGTTTGTGGTTAGGATTATGGTTATTAATGGGATTAGGATTAGGGGTGTATTGGGGTTAGGGTTGGAGTTAGAATTGGGGGTTTCCACTGTTTAGGCACATCAAGGGCTCACCAAATGAAACATGGCATCTCATCTCAATTCCAGCCAATTCTGCATTGAAGAAGTCAAATAATGCTCCTTCCCTTCCGAGCTCTGCCGTGCGCCCAAACAATGGTTTATCCCCACATATGAGGTATCGGCGTATTCAGGAGAAATTGCACAAGAAATTTTATTGCTCAATTTCTCTTTTTACATTTGTGAAAATACAAAAAAACTGGTTCTGAATTATAATATTTGTGAAAAAAAGTTAAAGGTTAATTTTTTCCTTCCACATTGCTTCAGTTCCTGTGAAGCACGTAAAGGGTTAATTAACTTCTTGAATGTGGTTTTGAGCACCTTGAGGGGTGCAGTTTTTAGAATGGTGTCACTTTTGGGTATTTTCTGTCATGTACACCCTTCAAAGTACTTCAAATGTGATGTGGTCCCTAAAAAATATGGTTTTGTAACTTTTGTTGTAAAAATGAGAAATCGCTGGTCAAGTTTTAACCCTTATAACTTGCTAGCAAAAAAACATTGTTTCCAAAATTGTGCTAATGTAAAGTAGATATGTGGGAAATGTTATTTATTAACTATTTTGGGTGACATACTTTATATCTTTGATTTAAGGGCATAAAAATTACAAGTTTGAAAATTGTGAAATTTTAAAAATTTTCGCCATATTTCCATTTTTTTCATAAATAAATGCAAGTCATATCGAATAAATGTTACCACTAACATTAAGTACAATATGTCACGAAAAAAAAAACATTCTCAGAATAAGCGGGATCCGTTAAAGCGTTCCAGAGTTATAACCTCATACTGTAAAGTTACAGTGGTCAGAATTGTAAAATTTGGCCTGGTCATTGAGTAGAAAATTGGCTCTGTCACTAAGGGGTTAAGGGGTCAGGACCAACCACAGCCCAACATATTTCTTATAATTTACATCAGAAATTCGCAGAAACTACAGTGAAAATTAGCACCAGTTCATAACATTCATGGACAGATCAAATGCACCAAATTTATTGAGGTATGCATTATTATCATGTCCAAGCAGAACACAGTCTTAATTTTCTACGCCAAGTACCAAGGGCTACTGCAAGACAGCCTAAAAGAGCTGGACCTCCAAGTGAAATACTGCAATTGTCCCAAAGAGTCAGCAGGAAATTATTTTCTCAGATTGTGGAGAGAATTCTCCTGCTTAGTGCTGCTACGACATATTTTCTATGCTGCATGGTGACATTTTGTTCACATTTTTGGTGGTAGAATGGGTGTTGAATTAGGGTATTTTTTCTGTGCTGCTACAGAGGTAATATGGGTGCTGTTCAGAGGTGATCGTATGGTCATAGATGCTACATAGTATGATCTATTTCCTAGTGAATTGGCTGGTGAAGTCAGTGAAGAAAAATGTAGGGAGCCTGTTTTTAAATGGAATTTGTTATTTGACGATGTCCTGTTGTTTAAATTAGGAATTTTTTTGGGAAAACATATATATGTATTTCTAATTGTTTGCAATGTTTTCCCCATATTACGATATTTATCAAAAACAAAAATTATGAATGTTCTTATTTTTACATTGACAACCGAATATTTCTTAGATTATACTGTAGCTTCCTCTTATTTTAAGAAATCCACATATACTTTACCAGCAATGTAAAGATTCAGACCCTAACTTTTGTACTAAAGCATCTAATCAGCCTGTGCAAAGGAAAGAGGGCAGGGTGAGCTGTGACATCACATATTGTGAATGATGGATCCAGAAATTATTAGCTGTGTATATAGGTGTTATAAGTCATTGCAATTCTGATTTTGATGATAGGGAAGCCTGAAATAACAATGACGCCATGGTCACACATTCAGTTTTTGGTCAGTATTTTACATCAGTATTTGTAAGCCAAAACCAGAAGTTGGTTGAAAAATGCAGAAGTGGTGACTAGAGATGAGCGACTTTGCCTTTTTTCTGGTCGAGTCGGGTTTCATGAAACCCAACTTTTTCAAAAGTGGGATCGAACGAAATCGGCTGATTATCGTGAAAAGTCGAAGGCTGACTGAAACACGAAACCCAATGCACGTCAATGGGGCAGAAAAGTCGGCAGTGAGTGGAGGTCAGGAAACACACCTACAGTGCCCATTTTAATGCCAAAAACATCAATTCTTATTACTTAAGCTTGTCAACCTTAATTTACTTTATAATAATAGTTAGGCATTGAAAACTGGGGGTTATTTGGCTAAAGCTGTGGGGGGGTAGGGCTGGCTCCAGATTTTCGTGGGCCCAGGGCCAAAGAGTGTCAATGGACTCCATTAACACATGCCACAATTCATGATCCTCTGATACGGCAGAGAAATAGCGGTATAGTACAATGAAAAATACTTCACTTCTTACATCTCATGACTGATATCCATTTTAAAAATGACAAAAATCTTGACACTCAATATGTGAAATATTCAGACTTTGCTTTGAAGGATACAGGTATAGCGATAAATATACCTGTGCAGCGTAGGGCTTTTAGTGACCTTGAAGGTCCCTTTTCTATAGCCCTACGCTGTACAGGTATAGTTATCTTCCTTCAACCTATTCCTTGCCTCTCTCTTGTATTTCACTGGTTGATAGGCCATTTATTTTACAGTTGCCTGTTCTAATTTTGGACGGCTCAGTCCACATACGCTTTCCAGACGCCAGCCATTTAACATTTCCACTGGCCATCCAGGTATTCCATCTTAGACCTTTTTTCAGTCTATATGACCACGCATAGTTGGTTCTGTGCTGCTATGTGACTGCCATATACATTGTGTCACATCTATTGCATTTAATTAGAACCTCCATTTTGCTTTTAGACTCTCTACTTTGTCCTTCTTTTGGCTACCATTGCAAGGATTTATTTATTTCAGGTATTGGTGTGACTTCTATTCCTAACCATCTTGGAAGCACTAGATTGCACATGTATGAGATATTGCTATACCTGTATCCTTCAAAGCACAAGGGCGCACCATACTATTACGAGTTATTATCTGTTGTAGTTCCTTCTAAGCTCAACAATACTCACTTATAGGCTCCCTCTTCCTTAACGACCAGCACAGCACTTTTGGAGTTACCATCGCCTGACTCAGCAAAGCACCCTTGGATAGTACCTCTACTAGCCATCTCTCTCTCCTTTGAATTTTTGATGAAGTTGGAACATATATTTTTGTCATGTCTTTTGTTAGTATGTATTTCTGTGATGATGCGGACAGCAATTAACGCCTTGTTTTTGTTCTTTTTTGTATGTATATTTCAGTAAATGAGATTTTTCTCATGAAGGTCCTATGCTGGACCGAAAACATTTAAACCTTTCTGTCTGGAGGCACAAAATAAAAGTGTCTGAATATTTCACATATTGAGTGCCAAGATTTTTGTCATTTTTGATTGATGGGTTGGATACCCGACTTGAGCACCAACAACCAAACTATTCCTGAGTGCTGTGTTCTCTTAATAGGCTGATATCCATTTTAAATTCTCCAATAGCTCCAAAAGCGGACAGTATATTACTCCATACAGTATTATGGCCACCGCATAATGCGCTATACAGAGTAATGAGGCCCATATATTTCTCCATACTGAATCATTGGTCCCATATAATGTTTGAAACAGTATATGATGAGCTCCACATAATGCTACAGTATATGTTGGTCCACATGGATGAAGCTCCACTGTGCTATGGGCCCAAATAATGCTCCATATATAATGGGCCCCATTTCTAATGCTCCAGTGCATAATGGGCCCTGTAAATGCTGCTCCAGTGTCTGATGTCCACCTTTGGAATGCTCCAGTGTATGGTGGGCCTCATATATCTTTCTCCAGAGTATAGTGCTCCCAAAAAAATAGCTGTCCCAACATTGAAAACAATTAAATAAGTCTCCTAGCCAGGGAATCCCTGTACTAGTCTGGACTCCTCGTCGTCCCCATCTTCCATCTCACTGCACTTGGACTGTTTAGGCAGAGGGCGTACAGACATGATGTCATCGCGCTCTCTGACCAGAATGTCACTGTCAGGAAACGCGGAAGACGTCACAGCGGTGGAGCAGGGAGAGGTAAGTATTTCAACTTTGCAAGTGCTGTGATCCTGAGCAAGCAGGGGGGGCCCACTCAATGGCAACGGCACTGGCACAGGGCCCCTCATAGTACGCCGGTGTGTCTGATGGCGGGTGTGCACCTCCATCGTCAGAGACACTTGATTCTACTATGAGGGACCTTGTGCCAGTGCCGTTGCCATACAGTGTGCCCACCCACCTGTCCAGGGCAACGGCACTCGCACTGGTGCGTGCGCCAGGTGGTGACCCTGGCCCTGTGGGGGGAGGCAGCCCAGTTGGTGAGGTGGAAAAATTGGCATATGTTGATGTTGGACATTCAGCAGCTGCAAAAAGAGTAATTGGAGAAGTCCGCGGAAGAGGAGGACAAAAGCAAGCCATTTTTCTGGCAACCTACGTGTCAGCAGGGGGGGTGGGACAGAATCCTTTGAAACCCATGAATGGTTCATTTTAATGAAGGTTAGATCATCAACATTTTGGGTCGACAGATGGGTCCTTTCTTCTGTCAGGATTGATCCAGCAGCACTGAAGACTCGTTCAGATAACACACTAGCAGCAGGGCAAGCGAGCTCCTGTAAGGCATATTGTGCCAATTCAGGCCAGGTGTCAAGTTTACTGGCCAATAGTCAAAGGGGAATGACCAGTGAGGGAGAACATCGATATGGGAGAAGTAGTTTGTTACCATAGTTGACAACTGCTGTCTCCTGTCACTTTCGATCGATGCAGTATTACCAGTCGTGTGAGCGGTATTTGAAAAATCAGTCTACAACATGGTCATGAAACCCCTGTGTCCAACACCTCTTCGGCTGTGTGCACCATGAATACCTCTTTCATGTTGCCACCTACGGCTTGTTGGAAAAACATCACCACCGCTGTGTGCTGGGAATGCCTCAAACAAACGGTTTACCAGAGTTGCTTGTTTGTTAGCCAATATTAGCTCTAGGTTCTCCTGTGGCGTGATGTTTTGGAATTTGCCTTTATAGCGTCGATCCAGGATGCTGGCCAAACAGTAGTCGTCATCGATCATCATTTTGGCAATGCGGGGGGTCCCTTTCTAGGATCTGCAAAGCATAATCAGACATGTGGGCCAATGTTCCAGGTGTCAATGATGCACTGCGAGTGCTGGGTGGAGGAGCACTTTCTGGCAAATCCACATCCCTCCAGTCACGCACAAACCCTGTACCTGACCTTGCCACGCCAACATTTTTTCTTGCCCCCTGAGAAGAATCCTCCTCCCCAAAATAATCATTCCCCATCATCCTCCTCCTCCTCCTCTTCCTCCACCCCGTCCATGAGACTTCCTGACCAGAAAATGGCTGACTGTCATCAAGGCTTCCCTCCTCCTCTTCCACCTCGGCTGCAGACGCCTGCTCCTTAATGTGCATCAAAGTTTGCATGAGCAAACGCATAAGTGGGATGCTCATGATGGCGTCGTCTGCGCTTACCCACCTTGTGCATTCCTCAAAACACTGAAGGACTTTACAGAAGTTTTTCAGCTTCGACCACTGCACACCAGACAACTCCATGTCTGCCTGCAAACTGCCTGCCCGTGTATCCTCCCACAAATGAATTACAGCCTGCCTCTGTTCGCACAGCCTCTGAACCATGTGCAGGCTGGAGTTCCACCTTGTTGCAACGTCGATAATTCTGCATACGACTGGAGTGTACGGGCGACCGGTGGATGTGCGAGCACAGTCTTCGCACCTTATGGAGCAGGGGTGTTACCTCCGGATAATTATTGAGGAAGCACTGCACCACCAGGTTCAAGGTGTGAGCCAGGCAAGGTATGTGTCTGGGTTTTGAAAGGGCTATAGCTGCCACAAAATTCTGGCCATTATCACTAACTACCTTGCCTGCCTCAAGATGTAGACTGCCCAGCCATGACTCAGTTTGTCGCTGCAAGTAGTCGACCAGTACCTCCATGGTGTGTCTGTTGTCGCCCAAACACATCATCTTCAGAACAGCCTGCTGATGCTTACCACTAGCTGTTCGATAGTGGGACACCTCGTGTGCAACACTGGCAGCTGCGGAAGGTGTGCTCGTGCGACTGCGCTCTGTGGACGAGCTTTTGCTTATGGAGGAGGAGGGTCGATCGCCTACAGCCAACTGTTTCCTATACCGTGGGCTAGGCAGCACTGTCCCACCGCCGCTGTCCCCTGTGGACCCTGCATCCACCTCATTAACCCAGTGCGCAGTGATGGACACGTAACGGCCCTGGCCATGCCTACTAAACCATGCATTTGCTGTGAGGTGCACCTTTCCACTCACTGATTGCTTGAGTGCATGGACAATGCGGTCTTTCACATGCACGTGGAGGGCTGGGATGGCTTTTCACAAAAAGAAGTGCCGACTCGGTAGGTCATAGCGCGGTACTGCGTAGGCCATGAGCTCGCGGAAAGCTTTGCTTTCAACCAACCAGTAGGGCATCATCTCTAACGAGATTAGTTTGGCAATGTGGGCGTTCAAAGCCAGTGTATGCGGATGAGAGGATGAATACTTTCTTGTCCTACTCAGAGTCTCTGGTAGGGTGAGCTGGACTTGAGAGCTGCATATGGTGGAACTAGCGGTGGACATGGCGGACTGAGAGAGGGTTGGTGATGGTGTTGGTGGTGTTGCTGATGGTCTAGATTCAGTCTTTCTTAGCAATAACATTGTGATTCCATGACTGCTTTGCCCTTGTGACGACACCTCGACATTTGCTGCAGGTGGTGTGCTAACCGGTGGGCTTACAGTGGGGGAAGCGATGTAGCATTGCTGACTACCTTCATTTGGAGCAGGTGCACATGTGGTACGTGAGGTTTGGTAGTCCATCCACGCTTGCAAGTGCATGGTGGTTAAATGTCTAAGCATGCAAATGGTATACAAATTTCTCAGATTTTTCCCACGGCTAAAGGTCTTTGCTCACTTCTTACAGATAGCTTTTGCCTGATCATTAGGATTTTGTTCAAAAAAGTGCCACACTGCACTCTTCCTACTATGGAAGACATTTTGAGACCTTGCACGCTGTGCTAATTTGACCATCTGGCCAAGCTGCCCTGCAACTCTTTTGGTTTTTGTAACACGTTTTTGGACTGCTACGGTCATGCCAGATAACAGCTGTTGCGATGTCGTTGCCTGCTGCGGATCCTCCTCCTCCTCTTCTGAGCTATTGGCAGCGGCACCCTCTTCCCCCAATGGATGCCAATCTGGGTCAACAACTGGGTCATCAATCACCTCCTCTTCAATTTCATGTGCACCTTCCTATGTGTCACCGTGTATGGTGGTACAGTATGCGGGAAGGGGCACCTGAATTTCATCAGGGTCATTTTCTGGCTCAGTACACTGCGAGGACAATGTAGTGCTCTGAGTGAATGTACCAGCAGAAAAATCTAGCAGTGGCTGTGCATCATTGCACTCCATGTCAGATTCATCTTGGACTGGGTAATTCACGATTTGACTTGCTAACCCAGGCATGGTATGTGAAAAGAGCTCCATGGAGTAATCAGTAGTGTGACCTGCCACATCCTTCACTTTTGGTAGGGGTGAAGGACACAAGGAAAGGTGTTGTTCCTGACCAGGAGCCTCCAATGACGACTCAGTGCTTTTATTTTTTGAAACTTCAGAAGAGGAGGCGAGAGAGCTGGAGGCTGTGTCAGCAATGTAAGCCAAAACTTGTTCCTGAAGCTCCGGCTTTAAAAGTCGTTTACCTACTCCCAGAAAAGAGAGCCTTTGAGGCCTTGTGGAGCCAGACGATGACGCAGGCTCAACACCTCCTGCCTTAGTTGCTATTGTGCTTTTGCCACTACCAACAGATGCAACACCACCACCATCGGGACCAGTTGGCAACCCCCGCCCACTTCCATGGCGTCTTCCACCATACTTGCTCATTTTTGTGAAAATGTACCCAAAATGCCACCAGCTATATGGTACTGTAAAACAAGGTAGAAGGTGTATCTACTATTGCTGAGAATTTGAATCTCACTATAGATTTGAGGACGCAGAACTATTGTCTCTGGCCCAGTAGAGATTACACCTCAATGTAACAGACTGAAATTGGATGGTATATGACAAGGTGTAGGGTGTCTATAGGATTGGTGAGATTTTGAATCTCACTATAGATTTGAGGACGCAGAACTATTGTCTCAGGCCCAGTAGAGATTACACCTCAATGTAACCGGCTGAAATTGGATGGTGTATGACAAGGTGGAGGGTGTCTATAGGATTGGTGAGATTTTGGATCTCACTAGAGATTTGAGGGCGCTGTCAATGATGCTCTCAGTCCAAGTATGGACGCAGGCAGCCTAATAAGCAGGACTGCTGCACAGTGCACACACAAAAGGGTGAAAAAATGAACATTTGGTAACTGTGCAGAAAAGAGAAAGAAAAGTATTTTTGCTTTTAGAAAAGCAGTTTGCACAGCTGTGTGTAAACAGCAATGCAGCTATCAGGGAGTCTTATAAGGCAGCCTAATAACCAACAGAGCTGATGCACAAAAATAGAGCCTCCCCTGTCACTGCACACAAAGTGTTGTGTTGTAAGTGGAAATCGCTAACAGCAGAAGCAGTTTTTTGGTTCTTCTTCCCTGCCTAACACTCTCCCTACAGAATCAGCAGCAGCAGCAGCTCTCCCTATGCTAAGATCGCCATAAGTAAGATGGCGGTCGGCGTTCACGCCCTTTTATAGCCCCTGTGATGCCACACAAAGCCAGCCAATCACTTGCCTGCCCTTCTCAAAGATGGTGGTGACCAATGCCTATGTCATTGCGTTGCCCACATTGTGCGTCCTTCATCATTGGCTGAAAAAGGGCACTGGAAGCATCTTTCGAAATGCGACTTTGGCGCTCTGGTCGCCGACCTCATGGCCGACCTCACGCTATGGTCGGGTTTCATTTAATGAAACCCAACTTCAGCGAAAGTCAGCGACTTTTGAATATGACCGACCCATTTCGTTCAACTCTAATGGTGACGTGTTTCTGTTATATTTTTCCTCTGATTGATTCATTCCTAGTTTTGGCTTACAAATACTGACCAAATACTGAACATATGAACGTGGCTGCCTAAGCTATAGTCTACAATAGACCCAGTAGCCTGTGTGGAAATAGGTAGACAAATAATTGATGAATAAATTCTAATTAAATAGGTAATCTTCTGATGACACTTTTCCTCTAAGGTGCGATGATATTTAGAGGTCAGCATTCAGAAAAAAATACCAAACTACTTGAGAAAAATACAAAAATTTTCCCTGGACAATTTCTTTATAAAATACTAGATGGTGACCCGATTCTAATGCATCGGGTATTCTAGAATATGTATGTAGTTTATTTATGAAGATTTAAGAATAATGCAATAAAGACACAGGATTCTCCAGGTAAAACTTGTTCAGTTAAAGTGACTTAACTAAGTGCCACTATGACTGACAGAACGTATTCAGTAAACGTGACTAAACTATGTGGCACTGTGGCTAACAGAACTTGTTCAGTAAATGTGACTGAACTATGTGGCATTATGACTGACAGAACTTGTTCAGTAAACATGACTGAACTACATGGCACTATGACTCACAGATCTTCAGTAAACGTGACTGAACTACGTGGCATTATGACTGACAGAACTTGTCCAGTAAACGTGACTGAACTACGTGGCACTATGACTGACAGAACTTGTTCAGTAAACGTGACTGAACTACATGGCACTATGACTGACAGAACTTGTTCAGTAAATGTGACTGAACTACGTGGCACTATGACTGACAGAACTTGTTCAGTAAACGTGACTGAACTACATGGCATTATGACTGACAGAACTTGTCCAGTAAACGTGACTGAACTACGTGGCACTATGACTGACAGAACTTGTTCAGTAAACGTGACTGAACTACGTGGCACTATGACTGACAGAACTTGTTCAGTAAACGTGACTGAACTACGTGGCACTATGACTGACAGAACTTGTTCAGTAAACGTGACTGAACTACGTGGCACTATGACTCACAGATCTTCAGTAAACGTGACTGAACTACGTGGCATTATGACTGACAGAACTTGTTCAGTAAATGTGACAGAACTACGTGGCACTATGACTGACAGAACTTGTTCAGTAAACGTGACTGAACTACGTGGCACTATGACTCACAGATCTTCAGTAAACGTGACTGAACTACGTGGCATTATGACTGACAGAACTTGTTCAGTAAATGTGACAGAACTACGTGGCATTATGACTGACAGAACTTGTTCAGTAAATGTGACAGAACTACGTGGCACTATGACTGACAGAACTTGTTCAGTAAACGTGACTGAACTACGTGGCACTATGACTCACAGATCTTCAGTAAACCTGACTGAACTATATGGCACTGTAGCTAACAGAACTTGTTCAGTTAACGTGACTGAACTATGTGGCACTATGACTGACAGAACTTCTTCAGTAAACGTGACTGAACTATGTGGCACTATGACTGACAGAACTTCTTCAGTAAACGTGACTAAACTATGTGGCACTGTGGCCTATCGCTGATTGGTAGCAGCTGGCCGGGCACGACCAATCAGCAATGCAGGATTTCCATTACAGACAGACAGAATTAGATGATTATATAGTAGATTTATGGAAAGTACAATTTTAAAGTGGCAAGAATGGGGTGCACTATGGCATTACATCTGCATACATTTCTTTCAATAGTAAAATTATTTGTACAGATTATGAAATATTAATAAATCCTTCCCCCTCAAAATAAAGACAAAAGACACTGTATAGCTATGACTAAGCAGATATTCCCCAAAGTCTACACAAGGAAGAAAAATATGCTGTTTGTTGCTCAGCTGCTCTGGTGAAAACCCCTGCTGTGGTGTTGAAATATTGGATCTGTACACTATATGTATTCAATAAATTATTTGTATTCTTCGGTGAAAAGTTTTACTGCTTTTCAATTCTCGATATTCTTCTTGGAAATTATTGTATGACTATTCTGGATATACATATTATAAACATATTTGATTGAATTAAATATGGCTAAATTCCATGATGTATTTTATTTCTTTTTCTATAGCTGTCACATACAGAGTGGCCTTGAGAGTGGATCCTTGTGGCTTGAAATGGAATGGATTAGGAGAGTTACAATTTCCAGGCGTTTTATTCATAATGAAGAAGCAGAGTCAAGAGCACGCCGAGATCAGCATCCAGTGTAAAACTACATGGCAGACAAATTTAGGGTTCTAGATAATAGGCAGAGTCTATGAACAGTAAACTATCAAAGACTCCTGGGGCACCAGGGAATAATCCTTAAAAAGTTAGATAATAAAAAGTTAGATTCCGTAGTATTAAAAAATCACAACAATAGGAAGACAAAGCAACGACAACGACATCTGGCCTTTCTCAAGCCCCTGTATTGAGGCTTGAGAAAGGCCAGATATGGTCAAAATATTGCCTTGTCTTGTGATTTATTAATACTATGGAATAAAGATCTAACTTTTTAACCCCCTTCACCCGACGCCAGTTTTAACTTTCCTGACCAGGCCTAGTTTTCCAATTCTGACCAGCGTCACTTTATGTGATGATAACTCTGGAATACTTCAATGTTTCCCAGTGATTCGGAGATTGTTTTTTGTGACACATTGCACTTTATGCACTAATAATAAGTAGTAAACTTATGTCAATTTTTTACGTTTATTCTTGAAAATATCGAAATTTTGTTGAAAATTTCACAATAGTGAAATCTTCTATTTTTATACCAGTTATATTTTGAACCAGATAGTTATGTCATACAAAATATTTCATTAATAACATTTTTCACACATCTACAGTACTTTACATCAGCATCATTTTTGAAACATACATTTTTTTTGTTGGGAAGTAGAAGGATTAAAAGTTTATCAGCAATTTCTCATTTTTCAAACATTCACAAAACCATTTTAAAAACTACAACCCTCAAAGTGCTCAAACCACATTCAAAAAGTTAATTAACCTTTTAGATGCTTCACATGAATTAAAGCAATGTGGAAGGAAGAAATACAAATTTTAATTTTCCCCACAAAAATGTTGCTTTAGCCCAAAATGTAACATTTTCACAAAGGTAGAAAATGGATCATGCAATTTATTGGGAAATTTATCCTCAGTAAACAGATACCTCAAATGTGGTGGAAAACTACAGTTTTGGGGAAGGTTTGAAAAGGAAAGAGCACCATTTGAATTTTAGCGGGTAAATTGGCTGGAATAGTTAGCGGTTGCTATATGACTTTTACAGAGCCCCTGATGTGTCTAAACAGTGGAAACCTCCCCACAAGTGACTCCATTTTAGAAACTCTACCCCTGGAGGAATTTTTTTAGTGGAGTGAGGAGCATCTTGAATCCACAGTCCACAGGTGCCTCAAAGAATTTTAAAACATTGGACCGTAAAAATTAAAAATGATCATTTTTTTCCCCAAAAATGTTGCTTCGGCCCCAATTTTTTCACTTTTAAAAGGGTAACAAGAAAAAATTAATATCCCAATTTGTTGTGAAATTTCTCCTTAGTGTGCTGATGCCCCATATGCTAGGGAAAACAACTGTTCGGGCACAAGGGAGAGCTCCAAATTTAAGGAGTGCTGTTTTGGGAATCAGACTTTGCCCATATGGTGTGCGAGCAAAATACAGCATTTGTAGAGCCCTTGTTCTGCCAGAGCACTAATACTTCATAAATTACCCTGTTTTGGAAACCTCACCCTTCAAGAAATTCATCTAGGAGTGTGGTGAACATATTGAACTCACAGGTGCTTCCTAGAATTTTAAAACATTGGGATATGAAAATGAAAATGTACGTTTTTTTTTACACAAAAATGATGTTTTAACCCCAAATGTAAAATTTTCACAAAGAATAATAGGGGGAAATGACCCAAACATTTATAAAAAATATTTTCTGAACGCAGCAATACCCTATATGTGGTCATACACTTTTTGTGGGCGTATGACAGGGCTCAGAAGAGAAAGAACGTCATTTGGTTTTCAGGGAGCAGAGTTTCCTGGAGTAATTTGTGGGCACCATTTGCAGAGAACCTAAGTTTACAAAACAGCAGAAATCCCTAACTCGTTACCCCATTTTGCAAATTACACTCAGAGAAGTCATTAACGAGTGTAGAGACTATTTTGACTCCTCTGGCCACCTCTAGCAATTTGTTTGCAATTGATGTTCAAGAGTGAAAATTGCAAATATGCCATTTTTGTGCCCAATACATAGTGCTCGGCATGTACTTTTGGAGACATGTGCTGCATTGATTTTTAAAAGGGTATTTAAAAGGGTAGTCCAGGACCTTACAATTGATGACTCATCTCAATTCCCCTGCATAAGAAAATGCATTCTGCTGCGCTTTACTATACAGTTATATAAGTGTATGCCGGCCAGATGGCAGTTGAAAGATCACACTTTAAGGGTGTGTGTACACCCTGCGGATTCTGCTGCGGATCCGCAGCGGTTGTGGCCCTGCGGACCCGCAGCAGTTTCTGCTGCGGTGTACAGTACTATAATATCCTATGGGAAATGGAAACCGTGCAGACGGTGCAGATTTTTCCGTGTGGATTTGCTGCGGTTTCTAATCCGCAGAAAGAATTGACATGTCAATTCTTTCTGCGGTTTCCACTGCGGTTTACCATCTACTCCATTGTAGAGGTGATAAACCACAGGGCAAAAGCGCAGGCTAATCTGCAGATAAACCGCAGGTCTTTTGACCTGCGGATTTACCTGTGGATTTTGCAAAATCCGCGCGGATCGATCGGCATCAGAATCTGCAGCGTGTGCACACATTCTTAGGCTTCATATGATGAATGGCCAGCCATCATGACTTTACAGTATACATTTGGAAATGTTTTTTATTATAGGACACAGGATGAGACATCAACTTTCTCTGGTCTGAACACACATATAATAATCTGCATAATTTGCAATGCTTTTGCACTGTAAGGTATTAGAGATGTCAATCAGACACAGGGAGGAGGCGTATTATGTCCAACTCAAGGCAGGACCTTACAGTCCACTGTACCTATGTGACCCTGTGGCCATCTTTTGGCCTGGGGTAACCATGGAAACCATCGGCACAAAGCAAAAATGCTGTGCTGATCAGATCAGAGAGGGAGCCTCTTTTTATCCTATTCTTCTTTTCTTGACAATTAGATATATCAGTCCTCTGAATCTGTGTCCTAACATTAGGAAGGAAGCAGTCTGGCCTGAGTCACATTATGCAGGGTATCCACAGCTCGATTTATTTGTATTGACTTCTGATTAGTTATCAACTAAGCCTGCAAACACAAATCTGATTCGCTGTCTTCTAACGCCATTTACATATAAAGCCCCCATTACACACTGCGATATCGCTAGCAATATCGCTGTAAAGTCACTGATTTTGTGACGTTGCAGCGATATTGCTAGCGATATCGCTATGTCTGACATTTACCTCTGACCGGCTCCCCCGCTGGTTATCGCTGATCGCGTGAGAACATCCTGGACCATTTCTCGTCGGGCGCTTCCTGTTGGGCTTCCTGTGGTGCCGACGAGTGACGCGTGGACGCGGGCGGGAGGATTGCCGCGTCTAACAGGTAAGTAGCGACCCCCGACCACCGCAATGTCGCTGGTGAGATCTGCCTGTGTGGCAGCTCACTAGGGACCACCTAGCGATGCACCAGCGATCCTGACCGCGTCATATCGCTGGTCGGGATCGCTGGTGCATCGCTAGGTGTAACCGTACCCTAAGACACAAGACAAAACACATAAAGGTAGACAGTTAAATAAAAAGGTAACATTACATCAATTGCCACAGATGGGTTCCTAGTGTGTTGGCAAGAATACCCCTTGCGTTCAAGGCATGTATGAAGAATTTCAAGGGTCCATGCCAACCCATTACATACAGATTGGTCTTCTAAAGGTTTAAGATCCGGCAATTGTTTCACCACAGTGTCAAGAGTATATATGTTAAAAGTGAAAAGGAATGTGAATTTTTTTCAGATCTGCTTATTTTTAGTAAATGTCATAATTTACTTTCTAAAACTGTCTAGAGGCAAGAACAGGACAAAACTGACTTGTCACTTAAAGGGAATCTGTCAGCTGATTCATGCTGCCTGAACCCCGAGTCTCATGAATTCTACACCAGTTGTCTTATTTCAGCCTTGTATGTTTTACTTTGAAACCCTGTAACATTTAGGAGAAAATTTACTTTGAAAAGCGGATCTGGGATAGTGGTCCCAATTGTTTTAGACTGGAGTTTTGTTCACCAGCCTTATTGAAGGAAATGCTGGAGTGAGATGTACCTAATTCATTTGCAGAAACATGCTACTCAATGAATTAGGTGCATCTTGAAAATGTGCATACATCTGATACATATATTCCTCCAGTCAGTGACTGGAGTACATTTCTGGCATAAGATGTACCACCAAAGTAGCATAACTTTGGACTAATTTGCCAGGCAGGCATTGCCATGCCCCGTCTTGCCCCAGTCCACCCATTCTGGTTAAGATGGCTGGGAATTCACCATATTTAACGTAGAACGTGTAAGAGGATACAACCAATCACACCAAAATAATCACTATATCAACAGTAAGTCATATAAAATATACCTTTTATTAGAAATGGTTAAAAAATACATCAATTCTAAAATTACTTGGCCAATAGATCATGTCATGTCTGTAGATTGTGAGCCCTCATGGGCAGGTTTCTCTCTCCCCCTGTACCGGTCGTGACTTGTATTGCTTAAGATTATTGTACTTGTTTTTTATTATGTATACCCCTCCTCACATGTAAAGTGCCATGGAATAAATGGCGCTATAACAATAAATAATAATAATGTCTATATGAAATTCAAAAGACAATAAAGGCTTACCCAATTAAAAGTCTGCTGTTGCTCTATCTTGCCATTGATGTTGGCACCCTAAACCAGTGTAAATGGCGCTCCCGCTCACCGTCAGCTACACCTGTCTGGACCTGTAAGGCCATATAAGAAGGGGGAATAAAGATTTAGACTAACATACAGCAAAGTAATATACAGTATGGTTTGTAGTATTGCAAAAGCAATATCCGAAAAATAGCTATTAGGGTGTACCAGGACATATGCAATTTACTAGGGTATTCAATAATGTTTTTTTCCTCACATCCAAAGAGTTTTATGGACCATTAACATAAGGCTCGCAGTGAAAACACTATGTCTTAACCAAATAGACACTCTAGGTCCAAACAGCTTACACTAATGTACAGTACTTGAACAGGACTTTACCAGCATACTACAAACCCCCAAATGGGTGCACATAAAGGGTCAAGTGCATGTCAATATCCATTATTGCGCCTAATCCCAATAGAGAAAATAAACCACAGTTTTACATACACAAAGATATTGTGCACACTAACAGCCAAGAATGCATACTTGTAACTTATTTGAGCATATTTTTCTATATTCTTGTATGCAAATTTAATAAGATAAAAGAAATGACAATTACAAAACTTTAAGAAAGCTAGATAAGCTTGACGATTGCATTTTAATGTGGAAGTCATATTTTAAGCCTTTCGCTCTACTATATATATATATTACTATTTCCTAAGCTCATTTATTAAATGGGTCGCTACATGTAATAAATTGTTGGATTATTGCTAAAATATGCCATCATGTTATGACCTGGAGAATAAAGTGGATGCTTTAGTGCTGCATCCCTGTGACTGGTTTAGGACTTGTTCAGATGAACGTATTATACGGGCAAGCGCTGTCCATGCTATAATTAGCTAGCACTCAGTCAGCAGATCTACCTAAGATATTGAATAAAGATGTTCAGATGACAGTTTTTTCATATGGACCCAGTGTCCATGTGAAAAAAAATGCAGCGTGTATTAGTCTCTTCTGGGTTTTGTAGACTTACCTATTCATGTCTTTGAAAAACATGCGGATCCCATATGTATCATCCGCATTGCAACCAATTTCTATGGTTATATTGACCTTCTTAACAAATCTTATATTATCTTGTACGCGTACGCTTCAGACTCTTGATGTATAAATAAGGATGTCATATGGATGTAAATGATGAATATATGGTTGACAACAAGGGTAAAACCTGACTGTTTTTTCTGATTGAAATTGGACGATTTTTCTTACTCTCGTCTGAACCCGGCCGTAACCTACACAGTCACCCACTGTGCATTCGTCTTCAGCATATATCCTTTGAAGTGTACAGGGCCAGCTGGAGTTCCCTGCAGAGCCTAATAGATACGAGTGCCACTGTGCAGGAAAACTTAGAAGTGGCTCAGAATTAAATCAGCAAACAACAAACTCCTACTGTAGGTGATGGTGTGGACAGAAACACTGTGTCCCCAATTCACCAAAGAGATATTGCCAGAAGTCCAAATTGCTTTAAAAAGTTGAAAAAAATTATTGTGCAAAAATATTGCGACTTTTGCCATTTTCCCACCATTTTCACTAAATGGGCAAAGCTGGGGTGGAACAGAGGCGCAATGGGGGTGTTACATTACAGCTTGATGAGCTGCGGTGGTCCTATCCCAAAAATCTTGCTAAAGTCACTGACAGGAGTAACATTTGTGGTGAGTAGAGTTGAGCGATACCAGCCGATACTTGAAAATATCAGATCGGAATGGATCGGCCGATCTTAAAAAAAAGTATCGGTATCGCCGACTCCGATACCGGGAACCAATGCAAGTCAATGGGGCCAAAATATCGGAATTAAAAAAAAACCTTTTTTTCCTTGTAGGTTAATTCTACATGAAGAAAAACAACTAAGAATAATGTAGAATATATTGTGGGAGGTGGAGGAGACATTAAAGCCATAGAGGTTTAGCCCAATCAAATGGAATAGCAGGAATTAAACTTTTTTTTTAAAGACGTTAGGAGTTACAAAGATATTGACTATGTTAGCCTCATTTATATTTTGCCAGACATGTATGTCTTCTTCTTCTTTCTTCTTTCTTCTTCTTCTTCCTTTTTTTACCTTCTTCTTCTTCTTCTTATTCCTTTTTTTACATTCTTCTTCTTCTTCTTCCTTTTTTTACATTCTTCTACTTCCTTTTTTTACATTCTTCTTCTTATTCCTTTTTTTACATTCTTCTTCTTCTTCCTTTTTTTACATTCTTCTACTTCCTTTTTTTACATTCTTCTTCTTCTTCCTTTTCTTACATTCTTCATATTCTTCTTATTCAACAATTATTATTCTACATATTCAACTTCTTCATCTTCTTCCTATTCTTCTTCATCATATTCTTGTTTGTGTCAGGCATTCCTGTAGTTGTTATCTAGAAAAGTTAGAAGTTTACACCTTCCGTTCTGCCTGTCACAAAAGATTTACAACAGGATTTGTCCGCGTTCAGTTTGGCCTGCAGCAGCAGGTCTTTTCCAGGGGCACCACGAGGAGGAACGGACTCACCCCCATACACTGCTTAGTCTTCTTCTGCTTATAAATAAGATAATATCATTTGCTCAGAGTATTAGTCTTATGCTTAATGTTCTTCTGCTTTGTTTTTTTATGCTTCTTTGTCTTCTCTCTCTTGTTGTTCTGCATCTTGGTGGTTGTCTTCCTGTTCTTTGTCCTCTTGAACCAGCTGACGGTACTGGCACCCGTAGGGGCAGCAGAAGGAACAAGAGCCAATGGCACTACCGAGGACCAGCTGACGGTGCTGGAACCCGGTTACTAAGCAGGAGGTACCTGTGCTACAAAGCACTACCAAGGACCAGCAGATGTTGCCGGAACTCGGATACCGAGATGGAGGCACCTAGGCCAAAGGCTCTGACGAGAACCAGCTGACGGTGCTGGAACCCGGAGGGGTAGCATAAGCTGCAAGAGCAAATGGAAATAGCGAGGACCAGCTGACAGTGCTGGCACCCGGAGGGGAAGCAGAAGGAATAAGAGCCAATGGCACAACCGAGGACCAGCTGACGGTGCTGGAACCCGGTTACTAAGCAGGAGGTACCTGTGCTACAAAGCACTACCAAGGACCAGCAGACGTTGCCGGAACTCGGATACCGAGATGGAGGCACCTAGGCCAAAGGCTCTGACGAGAACCAGCTGACGGTGCTGGAACCCGGAGGGGTAGCAGAAGTTACCCCTGAAAAGCAAAGTTGGCATGCCGCAAGCTGACCGCAGTTACCGAATCACACAGTCCTACAGGGGGTGCTTGTCCTACTGGCACTACGGAACAAGCCTTTCTTACCAGAACCCGCAGTCCACATAGGAAGCACCTAAACTGCTGGCACCCTAGCCTCGGCTAACCCAACCGCAACACGACATGGCAACTTGGGGTGGCAAACTGACATTGACACTTCCCGGAAACAGCAGGCAGGGCTGGAACCAAGCTGGGCAGGAGGGAGTACCCGTGCCAAAGTCAGTTATGAGCAGCAACTGGCGATGTTGGAGCCCAGGGACAAGCACTTAGCAGGCTGAGGCCTGATGTGCTGTCAATTGGGAGGCAGCAGGACAGATTGCCATCAAAACAGCAGGGGAACAGCTGACGTTACTGAACCCCACAAACACAGGAGCTAGTGTTTTACTCTGTGAAGACGGCACTTCCGAGCAACAACTGGCTGTGTTGAAGCCCAGGGACAAGCACGGAGCAGGCTGAGGCTGCATTGAAGAAATTTTAAGATCGGTTGTAGACTTCTACTAATTTTAACCAAGCTCCACTTAGGCCTGTGGCTTCACTGATTTTCGTATTTCCCCTGTCCTCCAACCCCGCCAGTTACAGCTCCGAAGTGGCGTCTGCACAATCCACACTTGTTCCTGTGTTACAGGTGTTCAGTCCGGTCAGTTAATCCCCTGATGTGTGTCCGGCAATGTCGCCTGCTCTGTCCACATTCCCATAACTAGGCGACATTGCCGGACACACATCAGGGGATTAACTGACCGGACTGAACACCTGTAACACAGGTTATGGGAACTAGTTATGGGAATGTGGACAGAGCAGGCGACATTGCCGGACACACATCAGGGGATTAACTGACCGGACTGAACACCTGTAACACAGGAACAAGTGTGGATTGTGCAGACGCCACTTCGGAGCTGTAACTGGCAGGGTTGGAGGACAGGGGAAATACGAGAGACAGTGGAGCCACAGGCCTAATTGGAGCACGGTTAAAAATCAGTAGTGGTACGACTGTGTAGGCAGCAGGAGACTTTGCCATCCACACAGCAGGGGATCAGCTGACGTTACTGAACCCCACTGAGACACGGGAGCAAGTGTCTCTTTCCGTGTGGACGGCACTTCCGAGCTACAACTGGCTTTGTTGAAGCCCAGGAAATAGGAGGGTGTAGGCAGAGGCCTACTGTATTTGGAATGTGGAGACAGCAGGAGAGACTGCCATCCACACAGCAGGGGATCAGCTGACGTTACTGAACCCCACTGAGACACGGGAGCAAGTGTCTCTTTCCGTGTGGACGGCACTTCCGAGCTACAACTGGCTGTGTTGAAGCCCAGGAAATAGGAGGGTGTAGGCAGAGGCCTACTGTATTTGGAATGTGGACACAGCAGGAGAGACTGCCATCCACACAGCAGGGGATCAGCTGACGTTACTGAACCCCACTGAGACACGGGAGCAAGTATCTCTTTCCGTGTGGACGGCACTTCCGAGCTACAACTGGCTGTGTTGAAGCCCAGGAAATAGGAGGGTGTAGGCAGAGGCCTACTGTATTTGGAATGTGGAGACAGCAGGAGAGACTGCCATCCACACAGCAGGGGATCAGCTGACGTTACTGAACCCCACTGAGACACGGGAGCAAGTATCTCTTTCCATGTGGATGGCACTTCTGAGCTACAACAGGCTGTGTTGAAGCCCAGGAAATAGGAGGGTGTAGGCAGAGGCCTACTGTATTTGGAATGTGGAGACAGCAGGAGAGACTGCCATCCACACAGCAGGGGATCAGCTGACGTTACTGAACCCCACTGAGACACGGGAGCAAGTATCTCTTTCCGTGTGGACGGCACTTCCGAGCTACAACTGGCTGTGTTGAAGCCCAGGAAATAGGAGGGTGTAGGCAGAGGCCTACTGTATTTGGAATGTGGTGACAGCAGGAGAGACTGCCATCCACACAGCAGGGGATCAGCTGACGTTACTGAACGCCACTGAGACACGGGAGCAAGTATCTCTTTCCGTGTGGACGGCACTTCCGAGCTACAACTGGCTGTGTTGAAGCCCAGGAAATAGGAGGGTGTAGGCAGAGGCCTACTGTATTTGGAATGTGGAGACAGCAGGAGAGACTGCCATCCACACAGCAGGGGATCAGCTGACGTTACTGAACCCCACTGAGACACGGGAGCAAGTGTCTCTTTCCGTGTGGACGGCACTTCCGAGCTACAACTGGCTGTGTTGAAGCCCAGGAAATAGGAGGGTGTAGGCAGAGGCCTACTGTCTTTGGAATGCGGAGACAGCAGGAGAGACTGCCATCTCCACAGCAGGGGAACAGCTGGCAGTGCTGAACCCCACTAACACTTGAACGAATGTGTTTGGCTCTGTGGAGATGACACTTCTGAACACCAACTGACACTGTTGGAGCCCAGGATCAGGCGTGGAGCAGGCTGGGGCCTACTGGATTTTGGCAGGTGTAGGCAGCAGGAGACTTGCCATCTCCACAGCAGGGGAACAGCTGGCAGTGCTGAACCCCACTAACACTCGAACGAATGTGTTTGGCTCTGTGGAGATGACACTTCTGAACACCAACTGACGCTGTTGGAGCCCAGGATTAGGCGAGGAGCAGGCTGGGGCCTGTTGCTTTTGGCAGGTGAAGGCAGCAGGAGACTTGCCATCTCCACAGCAGGGGAACAGCTGGCAATTCTGAACCCCACTAACACTCGAACGAATGTGTTTGGCTCTGTGGAGATGACACTTCTGAACACCAACTGACGCTGTTGGAGCCCAGGATCAGGCGTGGAGCAGGCTGGGGCCTACTGGATTTTGGCAGGTGTAGGCAGCAGGAGACTTGCCATCTCCACAGCAGGGGAACAGCTGGCAGTGCTGAACCCCACTAACACTCGAACGAATGTGTTTGGCTCTGTGGAGATGACACTTCTGAACACCAACTGACGCTGTTGGAGCCCAGGATCAGGCGTGGAGCAGGCTGGGGCCTACTGGATTTTGGCAGGTGTAGGCAGCAGGAGACTTGCCATCTCCACAGCAGGGGAACAGCTGGCAGTGCTGAACCCCACTAACACTCGAACGAATGTGTTTGGCTCTGTGGAGACGACACTTCTGAACACCAACTGACGCTGTTGGAGCCCAGGATTAGGCGAGGAGCAGGCTGGGGCCTGTTGCTTTTGGCAGGTGAAGGCAGCAGGAGATTTGCCATCTCCACAGCAGGGGAACAGCTGGCAGTGCTGAACCCCACTAACACTTGAACGATTGTGTTTGGCTCTGTGGAGACGACACTTCTGAACACCAACTGACGCTGTTGGAGCCCAGGATTAGGCGAGGAGCAGGCTGGGGCCTGTTGCTTTTGGCAGGTGAAGGCAGCAGGAGACTTGCCATCTCCACAGCAGGGGAACAACTGGCAGTGCTGAACCCCACTAACACTCAAACGAATGTGTTTGGCTCTGTGGAGACGACACTTCTGAACACCAACTGACGCTGTTGGAGCCCAGGATTAGGCGAGGAGCAGGCTGGGGCCTGTTGCTTTTGGCAGGTGAAGGCAGCAGGAGACTTGCCATCTCCACAGCAGGGGAACAGCTGGCAGTGCTGAACCCCACTAACACTTGAACGAATGTGTTTGGCTCTGTGGAGACTACACTTCTGAACACCAACTGACACTGTTGGAGCCCAGGATTACGCATGCCGCATGCAGAGGCCAATGGGCAGCGGTTTTTATGGAGGTTGTTGACTACTACTGATTCTAACCATGCTCCACTTAGGCCTCTGGCTCCACTGTCTCTACTATTTACCCTGGCCTCCAACCCCGCCAGCTACATCTCTGAAGTGGCGTCAGCACAATCTACACTTGTTCCTGTGTTACTGGTGCTCAGTCCCGTCAGTTGATCCCCTGATGTTTGTCCGGCAAGTTCGCCAGCTCTGTCCTCATTCCCACTACTGGTTATGGGAATGTGGACAGAGCAGGAGACCTTGCCGGACACACATCAGGGGATAAACTGATGGGACTGAGCCACAGGAACACAGGAACAAGTGTAGATTGTGCTGACGCCACTTCAGAGATGTAGATGGCGGGGTTGGAGGTCAGGGGAAATAGTAGAGACAGTGGAGCCAGAGACCTAAGTTGGGCACGGTTAAAAATCAGTAGTGGTTTGAATGTTGATGGAGCTGGTGACTTTGCCGTCCACACAGCAGGGGATCAGCTGGCGTTACTGAACCCCACTAACACAGGAGCTAGTGTGTTTCTCTGTGTAGACGACACATCTGAGCGACAACTGGCTGTGTTGAAGCACAGGGATTATAGTTCAGGTGGTAGAAAAATGAACACACCAGCAGACCTGGATACAGTTGCCAACCACTAATTTAGTGTGTAAGAGGAATGGCAAAGTCTTTGGAGATCCAGGCCTTGTTCATTTTCAGAAAAGTCAGCCGGTCAACATTATCGGAAGATAGTCGCGTGCGACGGTCTGTTAGTACACCACCTGCGGCACTAAAGACACGTTCCGATAAAACACTGGCAGCAGGGCAAGCCAGCACCTCCAATGCATACTGGCTAAGCTCTGGCCATGTATCCAGCTTAGAGACCCAAAACTTGAAGGGGGAAGAGCCATCTGGGAGTACAGTGACAGGGCAAGACATGTAGTCTGACACCATCTGACGGAAGCGTTGCCTCCTGCTGACTCGAGGCGTCGCTGATGGTGTAGACAATTGCGGTGGACACACAAAACTTTGCCACATTTGGGCCATAGTGGTCTTGCCTTGTGCTGCGGCGCTGCCTCTGCTCCCTCTTTGTGCAGAGTTTCCTCCACTGCCTCGACGCACAGAGCTGCTTTGTAAAGCACTAGCAACAATGCTGTCGGGTGGAATGGAAAACATTATGGACTGCACCAGTGACTCTTCGTACTCCCGCAGTTTACGCTCCCGGTTCAACGTTGGTATGAGCCTTTGTACGCTGTCCCGGTAGCGAGGATCTAGGAGGGTGTACACCCAATAATCAGCCGAGACGAGAATGTGGGCGATGCGGCGGTCGTTTCTCAGGCACTGCAGCATGAAATCAACCATGTGCTGCAGACTCCCAACTGCCAAAGAACCGCTGTCCCCTGTTTGAGGCGTGACCTCGGCCTGCTCTGCATCACCCCACCCTCGCTGTACATACTGAGTAGAGGTTTGTGTACCTCCCTCCTCTGGAGAGATGTCTTCCTCCTCCATCGACTCCTCCTCATCCTCCTCACAAAGTGTCCCCTGCCTAGGCCTTTGTGAGGAAACACGTAGCGCAGACTGTCCAGAAGCAGATGGCATTTGGGACTCCTCATCCTCCACTTCTTCCGAAACCTCATCCCTTAGTGCTTGCAGTGTTTGTTGAAGCAGGCAGATAAGGGGGACAGTCATGCTGACTAGTGCATCATCTGCACTCGCCATCCGCGTGGATTCATCGAAGGCACGCAAAACGAGGCAGATGTCCTTCATAGAGGCCCACTCAATGGTGCTGAAGTGTGAACGGCGCACAGTGCGACTTGTTTGCGCCTGATGCAGCTGGTACTCCATGACTGCTGCCTGCTGCTCACACAACCGCTCCAACATATGTAACGTTGAATTCCACCGGGTGGGTAGGTCACATATGATGCGATGTTCCGGAAGGCCAAATCGTCGCTGCAGAGCAGCGAGGCGCGATCTTGCCGTCCTGGAACGCCGCAAGTGAGCGCACTCTATGCGGACCTTGTGCAACAGTGCATCAAGATCCGGATAGTCCCTCAGAAAGCTCTGCACGACCAAGTTAAGCACATGTGCCAGACATGGGATGTGTGTGAGGTTGCCTAGGCCAAGAGCTGCCACCAGATTTCGGCCATTGTCACACACTACCAAGCCCGGCTGGAGATTCGCTGGCCCAAACCACACATCGCTCTTCAGCTTGATAGCATTCCAGAGCTCCTGCGCTGTGTGGCTTCGATTCCCCAAAGAAATTAATTTGAGTACAGCCTGTTGACGTTTGGCCACGGCTGTGCTCATATCGGTCGTAACAGGCTCCTGCTCTACTGTTTCTGAGGAACTTGAGTAGGAGGAGGAGTCTATGTGTACAGACTGGAGTCCTGCAATCCGTGGCATTGGAAGAACACGTACAGCGCCACTCTCCAGATCTGTACCCGGCTCCACAACATTGACCCAGTGGGCAGTGAGGGAAAGGTATCGTCCCTGTCCATGGTTACTGGTCCACGCATCGGTGGTCAGGTGGACCTTGCTACTAACGGCGTTTAGTAGCGCATGTTTTATTTTGCCCTCAACATGTTTCTGCAGGGCAGGGACGGCTCGCCTGCTGAAATAAAAGCGGCTGGGCACGTTGTATTGGGGGACTGCCAATGCCATTAAGTCCCGGAAGGTGTCAGTGTCCACCAGCCTGAATGACAGCATTTCAACTGCCAGAAGTTTGGCAATGCCAGCATTCAGAGACTGTGCTCGGGGATGGTTTGCCGAGTAAGGGCGCCTTTTATCCCATGCCTGTGCTACCGATGGCTGTGATGGATGGGAACGTGCTGCTATGGGTGGAATCTGACAGGGTCTCCGGACAACAGTGGCAGAGGTTCTTCCTTGGCGATCCCGTGAGGAAGCCGAACCAGCAGTGTGTGAGCTGGAGGAAGAGGCCCCAACACGAACTGAAGAGGTGGTAGGTGGTGCTGTACGTTGGCCTACGTCTTCAGGGTGTCTCTGCAACTCCAACTCGTGCTTGGTGCGCACATGTTTCCACATATTTGTGGTATTGAGGTTGCTGACATTTCTCCCTCTTTTGACTATCTGATGACACAGCTTGCATTTGACAAAGCAAATGTCATCTGCAACTGTGTCAAAAAAGGACCATGCACTGCAAGTCTCGGGAGCGCCCATTTTGCCTTTGGAATGAGGAATGCTCCTAACGGGTGCCGAAGTGGAGGATACAGGCAACCAAGTCTTCCCCCTCCCTCTGCCTCCTGTTTTGGCCGGTAGGGGAATCTCTTCCTCTGAGCTGCTCCCACCACCTTCCTGTTCCTCACGCCATGATGGGTCAAGGACCTCATCATCTTCCCTCCCCTCTTCAAACAGCTGCTTCTCCGGGGTTGTCTCACCAGCACCGTACGCACCAGAAAGTGGCAACTGAGTCTCGTCATCATCTGATGCGTACTGAGGTGTGCTGACCATAGGCACTGGCCCACTCGCCTCTTCAGATTCAGAGGGACAAAGAAGTTGCGCATCACTGCATATTCCCTCTTCTTCACATTCAGGAATGCTGCTTGGCTGGCCCCCTCTTTCCAAGCCAACAGATTCCGAGAACAGAAGTAGAGACTGTGATGGCTCCTGTCCATGTCTCTCTGACTGCCTGGGCACTTTGGCAGGTGGTGAAGAGACAGATGGTTGCTCTTCGGTGCTCTGGTCCTGAGAGGCTGTGGAAGTAATTGAAGTCGATGCGTTAGCTGCCATCCATCCGACAACGGCTTCAATTTGTTCCTCCCGCAGCAGTGGGGTACGTTGAGGTCCTACAAAGCTGCGCATAAAGGACTGTTGCCTGCTAAAACTGGGGGATGCTGATCCACTGGTGCCTGCAGCAGGCCCAGAATCCCCACGTCCTCTACCTGCAGAATCCCCACGTCCTCTCCCTGCAGAATCCCCACTTCCTCTCCCTGCTGAAACTCCACGCCCACGCGCCTTACTCCCTGCCTTCTTCATCTTGCCAGACTGCTTAAGATAGGCAGAAAAGTACAACGGGGGGCCTTAGTGTGCTTATTCCTGAACAGCTGGTTACAGGTACAAGAAACACTAATTTTATGAAGTGTGTGTGTGTGGACTACACTTTAATAGGAGCTGATGTGGCCTACACAAGTTCCAAATGTAGTGTTTGGTGAACTTTTTTTGTGGTTTCTTTGTTGGAAACAAACTCAAAGTATGTGAACAAAGAATTGAAACTGATAGTATCACCAACTTTTTGGAGCTATTACAATGCAGGCAGGTAACCTACAATGCAAAAGATGAGGCTCCAAAAAAATTGGGTAATACTAATCTGGCTGCGCCGGCAGGGCACAAGCCAGGAAAAAAGTCTCCTCTATCTACTCCTATATAGTGTTTGCAACCAACCAATGTTGATGGATACGGATGGATGCACACTAATAGGAGAAGAAAAAATGAGCTGCACTCAAAGACAAATATGTGTGAGGCAGTGACGCACGTTGAGCGTCCTACAACCAGACGTAGCTGAAGGACACTCTACTCAGCGTGAGCTGCACTCACACACAGTCAGAGACCTCTCAGACAGCTGTCAACAGTGCAGCTAAGTGGGCACTGGCACTGACAGGCTGCAGAAAGGCTCCGCTGTGTACTCCTATATAGTGTTTGCAACCACCATAGATGGAGACGGATGGATGCACACTAATAGAAGAAAAAATGAGCTGCACTCAAATAAAAATATGTGTGAGGCACTGACGCACGCTGAGCGTCCTACAGCCAGACGTAGCTGCAGGACACACTACTCAGCGTGAGCTGCACTCACACACAGTCAGAGACCTCTCAGACAGCCGTGAACAGTGCAGCAAAGTGGACACTAGCACTGAAAGGCTGCAGAAAGGCTCCGCTGTCTACTACTAGTGTTTGCAACCAACGTATATGGATACGGATGGAAGCACACTAGATTGAAATTATGTAAAAAATGCAGCTCAAAAAATAAAAGATGTATGAGGCAGCAGTGATCACACTGGGTGGCCTACAGCCTGACGTGGCTGCAGGACCCACTCCACAGCGTGAGCTGCACTCACACAGCCCTTACAGACAGCTGTGAACACTGCTGCTAGGGCAAAGAAGCCTACAGTGTTGGTTTATGTAGCCTGGGTAAAGCACTAGATGTTTGGTGGAATCGCTATTTCTAACTGTCCCTCACAGTCTTCTACAGCAGCCTGTCCCTAACTGAATTCAGAGCAGAGTGAACCAGAAATGGTGGCTGCGGTGGCTTTTATAGTGCATCATGACATCATTTCGGCAGCCAATCACAGCCATGCCAATAGTTAACATGCCTACATGCCTAACAGGATGTGCCCACACTTCGGAGGATTCCCATTGGCTTAATCAAAGCAAGCAGGCTCATAGCATGATGGGAACTTCCGATTCCGATTCCGGAATCTGATATGACAAAAGTATCGGAAGTCAGTATCGGATACTTGCGGTATCGGAATGCTCAACACTAGTGGTGAGGCATATGGAGGTGCACGCTACTTGACAGACACTCGTGATTCATTAAGAGACGTGCACCTTTTAAAAAATGAGGATCGTCTGATTCCAACGCACCATCTTATCAAGAAGACCTGCAAGTTTAAGGAGGTGACACAGTCCATCAGATGTCTTCCTCTCTGTAGACTCTATGCACATGTATTACATGCAGCACCTTATCATTTGCTAATGTTAATTTTAAGTCCTGTATTGTTTATGTACTGTAATGTGGATGTCTTTGATATGTGTTTATTTAAAGAATTATGGATAGTATAGAGGTTATCATAGGATAATAGTGGGGTTAGATTAGTGGGGCACATTAGAAATATTGAATAGGATTATTAGCTTAGGTTTAGATAGCATAAGGGTTTTCCAGTTGGTAGGGACTACAGAGGAGTGCAACATAGAGCACAGGATATAGACAGGGACTTCCTGATTATAGGCTGTCAGGATGCAGCAGTGAAGGGAGACAGTCTGCTAGCCTGGGGATAAAGCTGCTAAGGAAGGAAGGGGCCCCAGGCTGAGTGGTGTGCAGGCAGTTACCAGCATGAATAGAAACCAGCCCGAAGAGGATCCAGGGTCTATGACCAGGGAAGGTGAAGCTGAGATGGGGAGCCTGTCACCTCTTTCTATTGAAGCCGGACCAGGGGATGGTTGGAAACTGGTGAGACTAGAGGCACGGACGGGATGGAGATTGTCCAGAAGCGAGACAGGGATTGCCGGAAAAGAGGTAGGGATTACCAGAAGCGAGACAGGGACTGCCAGAAGGAACAGAGGTTGCCAGGAGGGCAGGGAAAGTTTGAGAGATGCCCCTCTGTGTACACTGTGCTACATGTGTGATGGATACCCTACTGCTCAGTAAAGTAAAGTTAAACTTTTGAAAAAGGACATTAGCTCTGAAGCGGTTTGTGGAGCTCGTGGATCGGGAGCCGAAGTGACAGAATCCGAGGGGACTCTGACAGTAAATGTGAGTGTACTGATGTGCATGCTGCAGATGCAGCAGAAGGGACATTGTATTTCATCTGTGGGGCACCACAGTGTGTGAACACTACAGCCTGTTGCCACAACTACCACCCTGGCCGCCTTACACATGAACATTGGTCTTGAAGAAGACTTTGCATTAAAATATTGGCCCCTGTGATGGTCAAGATTTAAAGCATGGCATAGAAAGAAGTTAAATAGAAAACGAAAATAAATATTCCATTTTTTTCTTGCATTTGTGATTTTTGACTTTCTAATTGATGCCTATGATGGAACTTTAATCCTCACCTATAGAACATATTTTTATCTGCCCTGTATTTCTTACATGGAAGATTGTGCATCAACAGACCTGTTTCCTATTGTTATCTGCATTTTGAGGTTTGAACATTTGGTAGCACACAAGCTGTATTAAAAATAATTCTTGAAGCAAGTAACATCATTGTCTGTGCACATGAGTAAGCATTCGGTAGAAAAGAAAATTATGGTAGAAAATACTGTTAATTATATGGTGCACATGTGAAGTCTAAACTCCTCATCAGAAAAATCTAGAGTGCAAAGAAATGCTATTAGCTAAAAATGCCTCATGGAACAAAGATTTATTTTAGACGCAAATGACATAGTCGCAGGGAAGTCAAGAACAAATGAAGTCAATATAAACGTGAGGGGAGCTGTTTCTTCTTTATATTTTGAAGTTGCACTATTATGGTCAGAATCTGATAACTGATATTTAAAGGGAACCCGTCACCGGTTTGGTCTCATAAATTATGCCCACCACTTTTCAGATCAAATGATTGAGGAACCCCTTTCTGTCCTCTGACATGCCCCTGCATACCTCAGAAAAAGTGTTTTATACTTGTCCCTCGCTGTATGCAAATTGCACAGCCCGGTCTGAAGGGTGTTTTCAAATTCTGATCAGCGCTGCCTTGGTCCCTTCAACTGACGCTTCTTCTATCTGCATGTAAGTGGATGACTTCTCTCTGTCATCCACACAGTGCCTGAAGTCTTTGCGCCTGCACAGTCACTGGATGTTCAATAAGGAACAGTGAAGTGCGCCTGGGCAGCTCTCTGATTCCACTGTGCTGGCGCGAGACATCGGGCACTATATGGATGACAGAGAGACATCATCCACTTACATGCAGTTAGAAAATGTAGTGTTTGAAGGAACTGGAGGCAGCTCTGATCACAATTTGGAAACACCCATAGGACCGGACTGTGTAATTTACATAGATCATAGGACAAGTGTAAAACACTTTTTCTGAGGTTTACGGGGCACATCTGAGGATATAAAAGGGTTGCAGAACCCTTATTATGATCTTAAAGATAATGGGAATAGTTTATAAGGCCGAAGTCACACTAAACTTATGAAAAATCGATATGAGTCTCCCTGCCGAGAGTCAAATGAGTGTAATGCGATTGTCATGCGAGTACAATCCGATTTTTCACACCTAGCATCCGATTTATATCCGAATGCAGTACGATTGCTATCCGACTGCAATGCGATTTTAACATGAGCTTTTACATAGAGCAATTATCTGTCATTTACACATCATTTTTAAAGGAAATATTCATCAAAACACATTATACAGTCATGGCCAAAAGTATTGACACCCCTGCAATTCTGTCAGATAATATTCAGTTTCTTCCTGAAAATGATTGCAAACACAAATTCTTTGGTATTATTATCTTCATTTAATTTGTCTTAAATGAAAAAACGCAAAAGAGAATGAAGCAAAAAGCAAAACATTGATCATTTCACACAAAACTCCAAAAATGGGCCGGACAAAAGTATTGGCACCCTCAGCCTAATACTTGGTTGCACAACCTTTAGCCAAAATAACTGCGACCAACCGCTTCCAGTAACCATCAATGAGTTTCTTACAATGCTCTGCTGGAATTTTAGACCATTCTTCTTTGGCAAACTACTCCAGGTCCCTGATATTTGAAGGGTGCCTTCTCCAAACTGCCATTTTTAGATCTCTCCACAGGTGTTCAATGGGATTCAGGTCTGGACTCATTGCTGGCCACCTTAGAAGTCTCCAGTGCTTTCTCTCAAACCATTTTCTAGTGCTTTTTGAAGTGTGTTTTGGGTTATTGTCCTGCTGGAAGACCCATGACCTCTGAGGTAGACCCAGCTTTCTCACACTGGGCCCTAAATTATGCTGCAAAATTTGTTGGTAGTCTTCTGACTTCATAATGCCATGCACACGGTCAAGCAGTCCAGTGCCAGAGGCAGCAAAGCAACCCCAAAACATCAGGGAACCTCCGCCATGTTTGACTGTAGGGACCATGTACTTTTCTTTGAATGCCTCTTTTTTCTCCTGTAAACTCTATGTTGATGCTTTTGCCCTAAAAGCTCTACTTTTGTCTCATCTGACCAAAGAACATTCTTCCAAAATGTTTTAGGCTTTTTCAGGTAAGTTTTGGCAAACTCCAGCCTGGCTTTTTTATGTCTCGGGGTAAGAAGTGGAGTCTTCCTGGGTCTCCTACCATACAGTCCCTTTTCATTCAGATGCCGACGGATAGTACGGGTTGACACCGTTGTACCCTCGGACTGCAGGGCAGATTGAACTTGTTTGGATGTTAGTGGAGGTTCTTTATCCAACATCCGCACAATCTTGCGTTGAAATCTCTTGTCAATTTTTCTTTTCCGGCCACATCTAGGGAGGTTAGCCACAGTGCCATGGGCTTTAAACTTCTTGATGACACTGCGCACGGTAGACACAGGAACATTCAGGTCTTTGGAGATGGACTTGTAGCCTTGAGATTGCTCATGCTTCCTCACAATTTGGTTTCTCAAGTCCTCAGACAGTTCTTTGGTCTTCTTTCTTTTCTCCATGCTCAATGTGGTACACACAAGGACATAAGACAGAGGTTGAGTCAACTTTAATCCATGTCAACTGGCTGCAAGTGTGATTTAGTTATTGCCAACACCTGTTAGGTGCCACAGGTAAGTTATAGGTGCTGTTAATTACACAAATTAGAGAAGCATCACATGATTTTTCGACCAGTGCCAATACTTTTGTCCACCCTCTTTGTTATGTTTGGTGTGGAATTATATCCAATTTGGCTTGAGGACAATTCTTTTTGTGTTTTTTCATTTAAGACAAATTAAATGAAGATAATAATACCAAAGAATTTGTGTTTGCAATCATTTTCAGGAAGAAACTGAGTATTATCTGACAGAATTGCAGGGGTGTCAATACTTTTGGCCATGACTGTATATATTGTAGGGATCCATACTCACTCGGCAGCAGTTGAGGTAGGCACAGGAAGGGAATTGCTAAATGTCCAGGCAAGTTTATTTAAATTGCATAAACCGTTCAGGATAGCAAAACAAAAGAACAGCCTTCTCTGGCACAATGCGAAAGCATAAAATAACAAGTCCATACAATACAACAGGTCCTCCCGCTTAGGATAGAGTCTAGTTCTTAAACAGAGACCAACATACAGGAGATCCACACATCTCCAGCTCCAAACACTGAATGAGGCAACTGGCCTCCATTTGATCAGCCAAACCACGTCCCTGAGGTGGGAATATGTGAGCGGTTACTCCCATCCATCTCTTATGACCTCTCATAAAACCCAGCCCTGGAACGGCCAAATAACTCTATCAACACAATATGTGCTCATATCAACACAGTTAATAGCCACAATGACACATATCTCCCCTCCAGGACTTGTCTGGTGGCTATCTTACATACCCTTCCCACTGACCAAAGCCGGAGTGCTTGGCACCTTCTGCCAACAAACCGTGGATCCTCGACAGAGCATTCACATTTCCATGCAGTTTCCCTGACCTATGCTCCACATGGAAGTTAAAATCTTGAAGTGCTAGGAACCACCTGGTTATTCGGGCATTGTTCCCTTTTTTCTCCCTCATCCACTTCAGTGGGGCATGGTCCGACACCAGTCTGAACTTCCTGCCCAAGAGGTAGTACCTTAAAGAGTCCAACGCCCACTTGATAGCTAAACATTCCTTCTCCACTATGGAGTAGTATTTCTTGCAGGATGACAACTTTCAGCTGAGATACATTGTGGGGTGCCCTTCCCCGTTCAACTCTTGAGACAAGACAACTCCCAGCCCAACGTCCAACACGTATGTCTGGACCTCAAACTCTGTGGAGTAATTGGGTGCTATCAGCATCGGCTGCTTGCACAGGGCCAGCTTCAGTTCCTAGAAGGCTGTCTCAGCTTCTGGAGACCACTTTTCCATAGCCGACTTTGTTCCTTTAAGGAGGTCTGTCAGAGAGGCAGCTACCATGGCAAAGTTTGAAATAAACCAGCGGTAATAGCCTACAATGCCCAGGAATGCCCTCCCCTGTTTTTTTGAGAGGGGTTGTAGCAAGCCCTGGATCGCCTCAACTTTGTTTATCTGTGGCTTTATTTCGCCCCTTCCTACAACATTGCCCAAGTGTCTTGCTTCCTCTATTCCCATGGCGCACTTCTTCGGGTTTATGGAAAACCCCACCTTCCGTAGAGCATCAAAGATCGCCTGGACCTTGCTCAGATGGCATCCCCAATCCTAGCTGAAGATCACAATATCGTCCAGGTAGGCCCTTGAGTACTTTTTGTGGGGAGCTAGGATGTGGTCCATGGCTATCTGGAATGTTGCTGGAGCTCCTTGTAACCCAAATGGCACCCTTGTGTATAGGAAGCATCCATCTGGTGTCGAAAAGGCAGTCTTCTCTTTGGCGCTTTGGGACATGGGAATTTGCCAATACCCTTTTGTGAGGTCAAGGGTAGTAATGTACAGAGTCGGCCCTAAGCTCTCAATTAATTCATCGACCCGGGGCATCGGGTAGGCATCAGTCTTAGAAACCTCACTCAGCTTCTGATAATCATTGCAAAATCTCCATTCCACAACGGGTTTTGGCACTAGGTCTATTGGACTGGACCAGCCACTCTTTGATACCTCGATGACTCCCAGGCTCAGCATTCGCTTCACTTCTCGACATGCTTCGGAAATCCAGTAGGTAGAGTTGAGCGACTTTGGTCGGATCGGGTTTCATGAAACAAAATTTGTTTCAGATGAAACTAGTCCGACTAGGGCAAAAAAAAGTCAGAGTTTTGTCCGAAACCCGACCCCAATGCAAGTCAATGGGGAATAAAAGTCGGCATTGAGCCGATGACATTCATCCACTCAATGCCGACTTTTATTGCCCATTGACTTGCATTGGGGTCGGGTTTCGGACGAAACTCCGACTTTTTTTGCCCTAGTCGGACCAGTTTTATCTGAAACAAATTTTTTTTCATGAAACCCGATCCGACCAAAGCCGCTCAACTCTACAGCAGTAGGGCTTCATGTTGACCCGGACATGAGGCTCCGTCAGGATGTCATTTTCTATGATCTTTTTACAACCTGGAAGTTCCGAGAACAGGTCTCTGTTACGCTGTAGCAATTCTCTTCTGCAAATGAGACAAGGTGTCTGCCACATTAACATCCTCTGAACTGACATTGGACTTGGCCAGCAAACAAGGAGCCTCCACGAGTTCTTATTCCTGCCACAGTTTGATCAGAGTCACATGTTACACCTGTAGGGCTTCCGCTTCCCTGGTTGATGGATTTTGTAGTTGACCTCACCAACTTTCTCCACTACCTCTTAGGGACCCTGCCACTTGCCCAGGAATTTGGTCTCCACCGTGAGCGCCAGCACAAGTACTCTATCCACTTGGTTTAACTGTTTTACCCTTGTGGACCTATTATACTCCCTGGACTGGGCTTCCTGAGCATTGAGTTGGTGCTCCATCACAATGGGCATCATACTGGCAATTTTCTCTTGCATCTGGGTGACATGCTCTACAACACTTCTATGGGGGATGGTTTCAGCCACATCCAGGAGCCCTCGAGGGTATCGTCCATAGAGCAGTTTGAAATGTGGGTAGCGAGCGTCAGCCCCCAGCTCTTGAGCAACCCCATAAAGTACCGTTACATTCTCAAATGCCCCTTTTAGGGTAAAATCCTTGAGTTGGGCGGTCTGGAAGTTTCCCCGGACACCTCCAGCTCAGGGGAGTTCACCTCAGTGGATACTGCATCATCCTCATCGCCAACAAGCACACAAAAAAGAGAAACCTGTCATCCGCAGCCTGCAACAAGGTTTCTTTGGGAGCACCCTGCCTGTTGTCCAGACAACCAGACATCCTCCCTTTTTCCCAGAAATCCCCAAAAAATACAGTCCCACCCTATTATGATAGGGTGCAATAGGTCCTTGACCATGCCAATCTCATGGGACTCAGTTTGTTTTTATGACCACCTGGGCCACAGGGTAGTCCTTCATGTCGCCATGGATACAGAGGACGCCCGCCTCTTTCCAGGTGGAATTGTGGCCCCCACTAGGGTTACCAAACTTTCTGAGTCAGCAAACCAGTAACTTGCACCCAGTTTACAGTCACGGGGCATGAGATCGAACATTTGGGACTGGGGAGGTTTGTCACTGTGATATCCCCACTCATGCACCCGTTGCGCCCTGTCAGACAAAGTCACTCCTAGGCATGCCTTTAACTTGGCATATTATTTTGCGTCCTACAATGCTAAGTCACAATACACCTTCTCCGGTTCACCGGTCAAATATGGTGCCAAAACCTCGGCCCACTGCTCTGAAGGCAATTTCTCCCTTTCTGCCACCCTCTCAAAAACAGTTAGGAATGACTCAACGTCATTCCCCAGCATCATCTTTTGCAACACTTTTCTTACCGCCTTCCGGACCTGAGCGTCATCAGATAGACCTGGGGTTGGGGTGCTCATCCTGCCGTGGATGGCAGATACCAGAAGCTGCAACTGCTGCCGTTGCTCCTGCTGGCTCTGCTGTATTTGCTGTAACAATAGCCTGTTGGTTTCTTGCTGTTGCTGCTGCAACTGGATCAGGTGTTTCAGCAGGTCCTCCATTTTGTCTGGTGATGCTTGCTGGCTTGCAACATACTTAACCCAGGACATGCGGTATCAGCAGTCACACTGCCTTTTGGGATTCTAGCACCAATTGTAGGGATCCGTACTCACTCGGCTGCAGTTGAGGTAGGCTCAGAAAGCGGTATTGCGAAATGTACAGGCAATTTTATTTGAACTGCATAAACTGCTCAGAATAGCAAAACAAAAGAACAGTCTTCTCTGGCACTAAGTGAAAACATAAAATAACAAGTCCATACAATGTGGCGGGTCCTCCTGTTCAGAATAGTGTTTGATTCTTTTAGGGTACCGTCACACTTGGCGACGCACCAGCGATCCCGACAATGATGTGACCTAGTAGGGATCGCTGGTGCGTCGCTACGAGGTCGTTGGTGAGATGTCAAACAACAGTCAGATCTCAACAGCGATGCAGCAATGATACGGAATTATATGATGGTCATTGGGACCATGTCTCTCAGACCTGTAGTATTGAGGTCATTCGTCATTGTCCCTGTCAAACACTGCGATGCATGTTGGCCAGCGGGACACCAGCAATCAAAAAATGGCCCAGGAAATTCGAGCACGATCAGCGACATCGCAGCAGGGGCCCGATCGCCGCTATATGTCATACGTAGCGAGATCGCTGTTGCGTCACAAAATCGGTGACGCAACAGCGTTCTCGCTAGAGATCTTGATATGTGAGACGGGAGCTTTGCAGAGACCAACATACAGAAGATACACACATCTCCAGCTCCAGACACTGAATGAGGCAATTGGCCTCCTTTTTTTCAGCCAAACCATGTCCCTGGGGTGGGGATATGTGAGGGGTCATGTCCACCCATCTCTTATGACCGCTCATAAAACCCGGCCCTGAAACGGCCAAATAACTCTATCAGCACAATACGTGCTGGAGCATACTTCCGAGCTCACCTCACCGCAGCTAATAGCAGCTATGACATTTATCTCCCCTCCAGTACTCGTCCGGCAGTCATCTTACAATATAATATATATATATAATAGATACAGGAAAAGCGGGCAATTCATGTGCCGCGTACAGTAAAATCTCAGTGACAGGTAAGAATAGAATAGACAGAATAAATATATACACATAGAATACATTGGTATATAGATGCTAGTGACACACACACATATATATATTTATATTAGATAGATAGATAGATAGATAGATAGATAGATAGATAGATAGATAGATAAATAGATAGATAGATAGAAGAAAAGCCAGCAATTCATGTGCAATGTACTGTAAAATCACTGAAGGAGCTGACCGGACAGAAGAGATTGATTACATACAGTAAATACAAATAGAATAGGTGCAGATGTCTGTGACAAATACAATTAGTACAGTGTATGTGCAAGTTACTGGACATGTATTTAATTAATAAAATGTTATTTTTTGGAAAAAAATGGCGTGGGCTCCCGTGCAATTTTCGTAAATAGCAGGGGGAAAACTGACGGCTGGGAAGGGGGTAATAAAGTGTAGCAGTGCGCCCTCCATAACTTGCATTTCGGCTGGCAAAGCCTTTGTCAAGGGGCCCCTTGACAAAGGCTCTGACAGCCGAAATGCGCGTCAGGGAGGATGCACTTCTATACTTTCCTGGCCATCTTACCAGGTATAATAATGAAAGATGATGTTTAATAGTATGTATTTATAATATGTTGCCTGCCAGTGTCTTTCATTAGGCCTTTTGGGAATTGCAATAGAGTAACTGAGAAACTGGGAATTACTGGTAACTGGGAAGAGTAACTGGGAATGTGCAACACAATGTGCAAATGTAACATTATGTTTATGCTCAGAGTGCTTGATGTTCAATATTGTCTACCCTCTCACCATGTGCGCCTCTTTGCTCGTATGTGCATGTTTTTTGCCTTTTCCTCCCTCCATCTTCATGTATCCTCATTATATTGAATAAAGTTTTTTGTATTTTTGAAAAACTCTTGTGAGATTATTGATCGTGACTCTCTCTTCAGTGTTGTTATGGTTTCAAGTAGCGATTTATCCTTGTATTGTCCTTGACATTTTTTGGCCACATGCTACATGATTAATAATTCACATTCCATAATTGTAAGAGATGTGCCTTAGTGTGGTTTCCATGAGGATTTTACGGTATCTCTAAGATGCGCCAATTCTGGCACTTAGCCTCGCTCTTCCCACTTGCCCTGTAGCGGTGGCAAGTGGGGTGATAGTTGGGGGGTTAATGTCACCTTTGTATTGTCAGGTGATATCAAGCCTCAAGGTTAGTAATGGAGAGGCATCAATAAGACGCCCCCATTACTAACCCCATAGTCACATTGTAAGAAAACACAGACACCCAGAAAAAAGTCCTTTAATTGAAAGAAAAACATCGACTCCATTTACAATCTTAATTAAATCATAATTATGACCACGCCCATTCTCCCATTGCCCTCGTCATCTGCAAAAGAGGTAAAAAAATTTACAAAATTCCTCACCTTTGCGCAGAGATGCTTTTAATCCATTTGTCCCATGATGGGTCTAGCTCTGCTATATCTTGTTGGCAGGCTGCATGGTGCGACCATGCAGACTTTCAACCAGTAGACGCTGAGCACCGTATGCTCAAATGTTCCTGTGTGAACAACTATTACCTAACTGAGGGCACTGCGAGCATGAGAAAGTACTCCATCTCGCAGTACTGCCAGACAGGTCCTGCGACTTCACAGCCAATGAACTCACTTCACCTTTCTGAGCTCACCGCAATTCTATGTTAGTGTGACGCCGGCCCAAGAGAAAAAACTGGTGACAAGTTCCCTTTAATTAAGTGCCTCAAGAATGTACAATGAAATCGTTCATAAACTATCTAAAAGGTATATTTTTATTTAGAATTTAAAAATTAAATTCAGGTTTACTGCAGTTAAAAGGGTTTTCCACAGTAGACAAACTCTTTTTTAATTCCCTAACCTGAGAGGGCCTCATCCCTCCAAAACGCTCCAAAGTCAACTAACCACAGCAGCCCAGAGAAGGTGCATTTCATCCATCTGACACAGTAACGTCAAGGTGATCACTAATAAAAATCCTTCGCTGCCAAGGAAATTAGATCAGAAAGTTAAAAAAAAAACATTTTTTTAATGTTTAATCCTAGTTTTGTTCCGTTTGCAAAATAAGTGACCATGATTAACCCCTTAGTGACCAGGACATTTTTCATTTTCCCTCCCCTTGTTCCAAAAGCCTTAACTTATTTATTTTTCCATCAATGTAGCACATATAAGGACTTGTCTTTGGCAGGAAAACTTGAGGTTTTGAATGACACTATTTATTTTACCGTATAATGGTGTAAAAAAAAAGGGGGAGAAAAATCCAGCAGCGAAATCGCACAGAAAATGCTTTTCCATCATTGTTACACTTTTTAATGTGTGGTAAAAATGATCTGACACCATGATTATTTTCAGGCAAGTACCATTGAAACAACACCAAACTTGCTTTTAGGGGTAAACAAAATTTGCACTGAGCAGATGTTTTCATTGATATAATTTTTGGGCACATATAATAATATAATGCTTTGATCACTTCTTTTGTAAAATGTTTTGGGAAATGTCATGATCAAAAACTGACAAGTCAGGCATTTAGATTTTTTTTTCTTTTTTTTGGCATTTAACATATGGCTTCACTAATTTTATATTTTTATTGATTGGATTTTTTTTTTTGGACATGACAATACCAAATATATTTTTCTTTTAGTTTCTTTATTTTTACTTCATTTTTTTATTTCCTTTTGAATCTGTGATTATTCAATTGTTAATACTATATACTGAAATATAATGGTATTGCAATATATAGAGAAATCCTGCTTCTATGGAGCTCAGCCTCTCAGGAGAATCAAAATGGCAGTTATGGAACCTTCAACAGGCCCTCAGCTTCTATGGTGAGCCATCGTTTCCCTGCAATTCCTTCAATTCCTCACTGGCAATAACATCATATAATTGCCACTGTCAAAGATTGACATAGGCATGTAGTGGTTAACCTCTGATGGTTGGAGCAAGCCACAGGTAAAGGCTAGTTTCACACTAGCATTTGGCTGAGCTGCTGAGGGCTGCGTACTTCCTCCGTGAAGCTCCGTCCACTGCCGCACCTCCTCTGGTCAGCTCTGCCTACATCTGCATGCGGTCTGCGTACTTATTTTTAATATTGGGTGCGCAGGCCATGTGGATGCGTCTTGATGATGCAGTGACCGCAACAAATTGCAACACGTTGCGTTCGACGCAGGTCGTCGCATCATCAAAACGATGCATGCGGACGCATCCACATACATCCGCATACCCAATGTTAAAGATAGGTACACAGGCCACATGCAGACGAAGGCAGAGCTGACCGGAGGAGGTGCGGCAGTGGGCGGAGCTTCACGGAGGAAGTCTGCAGCCCTCCGCAACTCGGCCGAATGCAAATGTGAAGCCGGCCTAAAGGTTCACTCACACGAGTGTATAACATGGCCGAGTACTATCTAATGTTTTATGGGATAGCACTCGGACCAATGTTATTCTACAGGGCCGTGCAGATCTGTGGTTTTTTGTTCTCATACTGATTCAGCATCAGAAAAAAGTAACAGCATGCTATGATTTGCAGCAGAAATTGGATGACCCATAGACTTGAACGGATGTGTGAAAATCATTGGACTGTATTCGGATGACATCCGAGTGTAGACCGATCTCAATGGACTTGAGGAATGGAGAAGATGAAGAAATTTATTTCTCCATCTTCTTCTCATCGGTGTTTTGATTCTTTCATTCGGGAGAATCGGATTAAACTAAGCTGACATTTGGCTTAAACTCTGATCACTGTTTGATCCGAGTGTCATTTACATAATCGATCCGAATCTCTGACATGAGAGAATCTGTGCTCTTGTGACCTCAGGCTAAGTAAGTGTATCCTAATTTAAACATATTATCCCATAAACGAATGTTTTGTCAAGAGAATAATATACCAGCTACAGAAACTAAAATGGTTTCAACAGCATTTTAAAGGGAACCTGTCACCACATTTTTAGCCTACTAGGTAAAAACATCATTTAAATGAGTGTCAGCTGTGTGTTACACAACTAGTTCTGAAACCCACTGACTCCCCACGTATCACCCATACAAACCTTTTTTATTTATCCCGCGCTGTATGTTAATCTGTTCGGTTGGTCCAATGGGCGTTGCCTCTGTTCCATCACTCCACCCCTCCTTGGCTTGCTGTACGCATTCTTCAAAGTGAAGATCGCAGATAGCGTACATATTTCAAGCGTGCGCATTGAAATGTGACCTTGTGCGTGCGCAATTTGCTTTGCTCAACTGAGGGCAAAGCCGAAAATCAGTAGTGCGCATGCTCCGGCATATGGAGTTGTTTCTTTTATCCCGGAAGTATTATGTGGCCATGCGCACTACTGGTTTTCGGCTTTGCCCTCAGTTGGGTAAAGCATACTGCGCACGCGCGAAATATGTATGTGATCTGTGATCTTCACAGCCAAAAATGCTTACAGCAAGCCAAGGAGGGGTGGAGTGAACGAGCAGAGGCAACGCCCATCAGACCGAACAGAACAGATTAACATACAGCCACGGGACAAATAAAAAATGTTTTTATGGGTGACACATTGGGAGTCAGGGGGTTTCAGAACTAGCTGTGGAACGCATAACTGACACTCAATTAAATGATATTTTAAGCTAGTAGGCCAAAAATGTGGTTACAGTTTCCCTTTAAAGAACCCTGCTGTTGTTATGGCAGTGTTTTTATGCATATTTTAAAGACAAAGCTAGAATAAATGGGGCTTCACACATAACGATATCGCTAGCAATATTGCTAAAGCGTCACCGATTTTGCGACGCAGCAGTGATATTGCTAGCGATATAGCTAAATGTGATACTCACCTCCGACCGGCTCCCCCGCTGGATTTCGCTGATCTCACGAGAACGTCCTGGGCCATTTCTCATCCGCCGATTCCTGCTGGGCTTCCTGCTGTCGCCGACGAGGACGTCTTCATCGCCGCGTCTGACAGGTAAGTAATGACCGCTGCTATGTCACTGGTGAGATCTGTTTGTTAGGCAGCTCACTAGCGACCATTTAGCGATGCCCCAGCGATCCTGACTGGGTCGTATCATGGTCGGGATCGCTTGTGCATCGCTAAATGTCATGGGACTCTAAGTTACTCAGGGGAAAGTCTTCTCTGTACAGCACCTCTCTGCTCTGACTAAAAGAAGGGGGTCCCAAGATGCCATATCTACCATCACCTATAATTTCAAAAAGGACAAAGTTCCCAAATTCTATTTAAATGGGTATTTGGACAAATAGAGAAGATCATCACTATATGGATCTGATACCCGACACCCAGAAAATGATCTGTTATTGTCAAAGGAAGATAGAATATATGAGATGTATTGGCCACATAATACATGCTTGTGTCAAGTCTTCAAAAGTTGTATCCACTCCAGGCGCACACTTTCTCTCTAGTTCACAAAAGGTGCAAAGTGGACCCACACGTAAAATATTTAATATAAACAGGGATTGCCCTAATGTGAATTGAACCTGTCAATGCACAATACTTGCCCTTAAAGGAAATCTGTCAGCAAGTTTTTTCTATGTAATCTGAGGACAGCATAAGGTAGGGGTTAAAACATAGAATTCAGAGATGTGTCACTTATCACACTGTGTGCTGTTGTTTACGAACAGTGAAGGTTTTATCACTAGGACATTAGAATCATAGAATCATAGAATTGTAGAGTTGGAAGGGACCTCCTGGGCCATCTGGTCCAACCCCCTGCTCAAAGCAGGATTCGCTAAATCATCCCAGTCAGATGTCTGTCCAGCCTCTGTTTGAAGACTTCCATTGAAGGAGAACTCACCACTTCTCGTGGCAGCCTGTTCCACTCATTGATCACTCTAACTGTCAAAAAGTTTTTTCTAATATCTAATCTGTGTCTCCTCCCATTCAGTTTCATCCCATTGCTTCTAGTCTTTCCTTGTGCAAATGAGAATAAAGTTGATCCTTCTACAATGTGACAGCCCTTTAGATATTTGTAGACAGCTATTAAGTCTCCTCTCAGTCTTCTCTTTTGCAAACTAAACATTCCCAAATCCTGCAACCTTTCCTCATAAGACAGGGTTTGCAGACCGGTCACCATTCTGGTCGCTCTTTTCTGAACTTGCTCCAGTTTGTTGATGTCTTTTTTAAAATGTGGTGCCCAAAATTGGACACAATATTCCAGATGAGGTCTGACCAAAGAGGAGTAGAGGGAAATAATGACTTCACGTGATCTAGACTGTATGCTTCTGTTAATACATCCTAGAATTGCATTTGCCTTTTTTGCTGCTGCATCACACTGTTGACTCATATTCAGTCTGTGATCTATTAGTATACCCAAGTCTTTTTCACATGTGCTGTCACTTAGCCCTATTCCTCCCATTCTATATATGCTTTTTCCATTTTTATTGCCCAGATGTAGTACTTTGCATTTCTCCCTGTTAAAAACCATTCTGTTAGTTGCTGCCCACTTCTCCAGTTTATTTAAATCTTTTTGAATCCTCTCTCTCTCTTCTCTAGTATTAGCTATCCCTCCTAGCTTTGTGTCATCAGCAAATTTAATCAGTTTACCCTCAATTCCTTCATCTAAATCGTTGATAAAGATGTTGAACAATACAGGGCCCAGGACAGAGCCCTGTGGTACCCCACTTGAGACATTCTTCCAACTGGATGTGCAGCCATTTACGACCACTCTTTGGGTCCGATCACTAAGCCAGTTATGAATCCACCTAACAGTTGCCTTGTCCATTCCATACTTAATCATTTTTTCAATAAGGATTGTATGAGAGACTTTGTCAAATGCTTTGCTGAAGTCAAGATATACTATATCTACAGCATTTCCTTGATCCACCCAATCAGTGATACCGTCATAGAAGGAAATTAAGTTAGTCTGACATGACTTATTAGTTATAAACCCATGCTGACTCTGTTTAATCACTTCATTCTTATCCAGGTATTGACATACATGTTGTTTAATAATTTGTTCAAAGATCTTTCCTGGTATAGAAGTCAGACTCACCGGCCTATAGTTACCTGGGTCCACCTTCTTCCCCTTTTTGAAGATAGGAACAACATTTGCTCTTCTCCAGTCTTCTGGCACTTCTCCTGTTCTCCAAGAATTTTCAAAGATTATAGAGAGGGGTTCAAAAATTTCTTCTGCTATCTCCTTCAGTACTCTGGGGTGTAATTCATCTGGACCTGGAGACTTGAATTCATTTAGGCTAGCTAAGTGTTTCCTCACTATCTTTCTGTTTATAGATATCCTGGATTCTTCTATTCCCTTAATAGGACAGTGAATAACAGTTGATGTTACATTTCCTTTCTGAGAGAAAACAGATGCAAAATAGGAATTTAAAAGTTCAGCCTTCTCAACATCCTGTCTTACCATTTCATCATTTTCATCCTGTAAAAATCCTATAGCATCTTTGACTTTTCTTTTACTTTTGACATATCCCCAAAATCCTTTATTATTGCTTTTGACATCTCTTGCAAGCCTCAATTCATTTTCAGCTTTAGCTAATCTGATTTGTGCCCTGCAAGTTCTGCAGACAGCATTATATTCTTCTTTAGATATGCCTCCCTCTTTCCATTTTATAAAGATTTTTTTCTTCCTTTTTAGCATGTGCTTAAGTTCTGTGTTCATCCATCCTGGTTTCCTTAACTGCTTCCTATTCTTCCCTCTTTTCGGAATTGTTAACAACTGTGCTTTGAGAATTTCATTTTTCAAGATTTCCCATCCTTCCTGGACATTTTTGTCTTTAAGGATATCCAGCCATTGGATCCCTCCAATTCTCTTTCTGAATCCCTTAAAATCTGCCTTTCTGAAATCTAACCTTGACGTCTGAGTCTTCACAGGTCTTCCGCCTCTAGTTATCCAAAATTCTAAAATAGTATGGTCGCTACCTCCTAGGGTCCCAGCCACTTTTACCTCCTCAACCATTTCCTCCCTGTTTATAAGGATTAGATCCAAGGTAGCAGTTCCCCTTGTTTTCTCCCTTACCTTTTGGAAGATAAAGTTGTCAGCAAGAGAGGATAAGAATTTCCTTGACCTGTTAGTTTTGCCTGAGAGAGATTCCCAACAAATGTCTGGATAGTTGAAATCTCCCATGACAACTATGTCATATTTTTTGGAGAACTTGGCCATTTGATGCATAAAGAGTTCATCCATATCTTCAGCTTGCACAGGCGGCCTGTAGTAAATGCCTACAATGGTGTCCTTTCCATTGTTCTGTCCTTGTATTCTTACCCAAACAGTTTCCACAGAACTCCCAGTCTCTGAAGCTTCAATCTCTGTGCAGATATACGCGTTTCTAACATACAATGCGACACCCCCTCCTCGTTTATCAAGTCTGTTTCTTGCAAATAAGTTGTATCCTTCTAGTCTTGTATTCCAATCATGTGTATTGTCCCACCAAGTTTCAGTGATTCCAATGACATCATATTTCTTTTCCTGTGTTAGTAGTTCCAATTCTCCTTGTTTGTTGCCCATGCTTTGTGCATTAGTATAGAAACATTTTAGTTTGTGATTGGTTTCTCTTTCTCCAATATTTTTATTAATTAGATTCTTTCGTCTTTGTTCTTCCTTTCCACTTCTAATAGCAGAGTTCTCAATAGCATTTGTCAGGTGTATGGCTTTTTCTGGTCTTTTGCTTCCCTTCCCATGTTGTTCTAGTTTAAAGCTCTCCTTACAAGTGTAGCAAGGCGACTTCCAAATACATGCTTTCCAGTCTTCGTAAGGTGCACCCCATCTCTAGCAAGTAGTCCATCGTATAAGTAGTTCACTCCGTGATCCAGAAATCCAAATCGTTGCTGACGGCACCATCGACGTAGCCAGTTGTTCACCTGCAGAATCTTATTCCACCTCCTTGTTCCATGGCCATCCACTGGGAGGATGGAAGAGAAGACCACCTGCGCTCCCAGTTCTTTCACTTTCTTGCCTAAGTCTTCAAAGTCTCTGCAGATGGTTTCCAGGTCGTTTCTTGCAGTGTCATTTGTCCCCACATGTAGTAGCAGGAATGGGTAGTCATCTGTAGGTCTGAAGAGTCCTGATATCCTGTCAGACACATCTTTAATTTTTGCACCTGGAAGACAACACATTTCTCTTGAAGTTATATCCGGTCTGCAGATAGCGGCCTCTGTTCCTCTCAACAGGGAATCCCCCATGACCACCACTCTCCATTTCTTCTTCACAACATTTTTCTTTCTCCATCCAGGAGGACTCTGAAGGCGTACAAGGTTGCTGCTTGTTGGCAAAGTCTTATCCTGATGTATTTCTTCATTGTTTTCCTGCGTGAGAGCCTGGTACTGGTTTCTGAGCAGTATGGGTGCTGACTGCCTCCTGATCCTCCTGCTTCTCTGGGTCACATGTCTCCATTCCTCTGTTTCTTCAGGTGCACTTCGAATTTCTTCTCTTTCTGTAACATGAAGAGATAATTCTGCTCTGTCCAAGAACTCTTCACCTTCCTTAATGATCTTCAACGTAGCTAACCTCTCTTCGAGATTTTGCAACTTTTCCTCCAACAGGGACACAAGCTTGCATTTGTGGCATGTGAAGTTTGGCTTTTCCACTGGTAAATCTGTGAACATGTAGCAAGAAATGCAGCTCACCAAATGGCTCCTGGCCTCTTCCATCTTGAGATTTCTTAAAAACGATGAAAGATGAGCCAAATTTTTCCGATTTCCTCTTTTCAGCTGCAACGGCCAAAACCCAGTGATCGTTGAGCTCGCGGAGACTCTTCACTTATCCCAGAAGGCACTGGGAATATGCAAATGATCTCCTCAAGACTCTTCCCCTGGTTTTCCGATTTCCTCTTTTCAGCTGCAACGGCCAAAACCCAGTGATCGTTGAGCTCGCGGAGACTCTTCACTTATCCCAGAAGGCACTGGGAATATGCAAATGATCTCCTCAAGACTCTTCCCCTGGTTTTCCGATTTCCTCTTTTCAGCTGCAACGGCCAAAACCCAGTGATCGTTGAGCTCGCGGAGACTCTTCACTTATCCCAGAAGGCACTGGGAATATGCAAATGATCTCCTCAAGACTCTTCCCCTGGTTTTCCGATTTCCTCTTTTCAGCTGCAACGGCCAAAACCCAGTGATCGTTGAGCTCGCGGAGACTCTTCACTTATCACAGAAGGCACTGGGAATATGCAAATGATCTCCTCAAGACTCTTCCCCTGGTTTTCCGATTTCCTCTTTTCAGCTGCAACGGCCAAAACCCAGTGATCGTTGAGCTCGCGGAGACTCTTCACTTATCCCAGAAGGCACTGGGAATATGCAAATGATCTCCTCAAGACTCTTCCCCTGGTTTTTATCATTGCTGTGACTTGTTGGCGCATGGGCTCTCATCTGACTCCGCCCCTTCCTGTGATAAGCAGCTCACTGCCAATGGACAATGTACATAGAAAAATTGGTGTGGGTGTGGCTAGCTGTCTCAGGTATACTTCATGCTGTACCTAAAACCTCTGACTATGTCAGAACTGAGGCACACAGTAAACTAAGTGATACACTGTTGGATTCAGAGTCTTTTCCCTACATTATGCTGCTCCCAGATGATGCAGCAACAACCTGCTGAAATCTGTGACAAGACTTGAATATTGCTGTTCACAGACACCTCCATCCAATCTCACTGAGCTAGAGCTAGTTTCCAAAGATGAACGAGCAAAATTTTCAGCCTCTAGATGTACAAAGCTGGTAGAGACACCCCAAAAGACTTTCAGTAGTAATTACAGTGAAAGGTGGTCCTACAAAGTAATGACTCAAGGGGGCTGAATACAAATGCATGTCACAAGTTTCAGATTCATATTTCTTAAATATTTAGAAAGTCATGTATCATTTCCTTCACGTGTCACAAATACTTTTTACTTTATGTTGGTATATCACATGAAATACCAATAAAAATGATAATGTTTGTGAGTGAAACATTACAAAATGTGGAAAAGTTCACGGTATGAATACTTTTTCAAGGCACTGTGTCTTCAGCGCACTAATTTCACTGGGCAAAGTTTGCCAAAATATTATTTATATACATATTTAACATTATATATTATACAGTATATATCAAATGCCTTCCTAAAATAACTTCATAAAAAAAAATCTAAGCTCCTCGACTGGTATTTGTTTCAGTAACTGCTGATAACTTCCTGTTTCAATGCAACAAAATGTAAATTATTCTATTTTAAAGAAGTGACTGTCATAAAAGAAGTAAAGGGCAGCTCTGCAGTAGCATTTACAGATGCTCTTGATCTTTCCTTTGCTCTGACTTTAATGTTTTATTAATTTAGAAATATGATAATCAAAGTTTACAGCTAAGTCAATCAAAAAAATTCATTATGAATAAAGCTGTCACTAAGAGAAACTGCAATTTAATTGTGAACTTAACGTTTTATTGATAAATGACTTTTTTTCATTCTCCCATCTCATCATAATATTTCAAATAAGTGTTCTGTAAAACAAAGTACAGAATTCTGACATCTGTATGCAAAGCTATTTTCTTCACATGCAGATGAGTTTTTTTTGTGACTGAAAAGAGGTGAACAGTGGAATGGCAAGAACAGTTACTAGTGGAACCCCTATGGCTACATGACCTAGTGCTGACCTCACTGTTCTTTTCACAATTGGTATCCACTAAAGAAGCATGCAGGGCTCTCAGATTAAAAGAAAACAAAAAAAACTTTTTTTATTTCAATGTATACAGTATTTCTGCATGTTTTATCATGGAAACTATATCATTTTTATCTTCCCATTCATCACTGTATTTTTTTTTGCAACCACTGTTGAAATATAAATATTGATATAAAATAGTAAATTAAACTAGTAGTAATCACATTAAATAAAAGTTCAGCTAATCCTAATAACAACAATAATGAACACAACACAAATATATATATATACACACAGTGTATATATCTATATATATATATATATACACACACAGTGTATATATCTCTCTCTCTATATATATATATACACACACACAGTGTCTATATATATATATAAATATTTAAATACAGTATATATAGTATATATATATACATACATATTACAGTTTCTGAATCAGCTGAACTTTTACATAATTACAACAGTGAAGGAAATAATTATTTGATACCTAGCTGATTTTGTAAGTTTGCCCACTGACAACAACATGACCTGTCTATAATTTTAAGGGTAGGTTGATTTTATAAAATCCAGAAAATCACATTGTATAAATTATATAAATATATTTCCGTTTTGCAGTGAGAAATTAGTATTTGATCCCTCTGGCAAACAAGACTTAATACTTGGTGGCAAAACCCTTGTTGGCAAGCACAGCAGTCAGTTGTTTTTTGTAGTTGATGATGAGTTTTGCGCACATGTCAGGAGGAATTTTGGTCCACTCCTCTTTGCAGATCATCTCTAAATCATTAAGATTTTGAGGCTGTTGCTTGGCAACTCAGAGCTTCAACTCCCTCCATAAGTTTTCTATGGGATTAAGGTCTGGAGACTGGCTAGGCCACTCCATGACCTTAATGTGCTTCTTTTTGAGCCACTCCTTTGTTGTCCTGGCTGTATGTTTTGGGTCATTATCTTGTGGGAAGACCCAGACATGACCCAGTTTTAATGTCCTGGCCGAGGGAAGGAGGTTGTCACTCAGGTTTTTACGGTACGTGGCTCCATCCATTCTCCCATTGAATAGGTGAAGTAGTCCTGTGCCCTTAACAGAGAAGCACCCCCAAAACATAATGTTTCTACCTCCATGCTTGACAGTGGGGATGGTATTCTTTGGGTCATATGGAGCATGTCTCTTCCTCCAAACATGCCGAGTTGAGTTAATGCCAAACAGCTCAATTTTTGCCTTATGTGACCACAGCACATTCTCCTAATCACTCACACAATCATCCAGATGTTCATTTGCAAACTTCAAATGGGCCTGCACATGTGCCTTCTTGAGCAGGGGGACCTTACGGGCCCTGCAGGATTGTAAACCTTTACAGCGTAATGGGTTAGCAATGGTTTTCTTGGTGACTGTGTTCCCAGCTGCCTTGAGATCATTAACAAGTTCCCCTCGCGTATTTTTAAGATGATATCTCATGTACCTCATGGTCAAGGACAGCTCACGAGGTGATATTTTGCATGAAGCCCCAGATCGATGTCGATTGACAGTCATTTTGCATTTCTTCCATTTTCTTACTATTGCACCAACAGTTGTCTCCTCACCAAGCGCCTTACACATAGTTTTGTATCCCATTCCAGCTTTGGGCAGATCTATTATCTTGTCCCCGACATCCTTAGAAAGCTCTTTAGTCTTGCCCATGTTGTTGTTGTTAGTCTGACTGATTAATTGAGTCTGTGGACAGGAGTCTATTATAAATGTGACTATGTAAGATAGATGTCTTTAATGCAGGTGACAAGTTGATTAGGAGCGTCTAACTGGTCTGTAGGAGCCAGAACTCTTAATGGTTGGTAGGGGATCAAATACTTATTTCTCACTGCAAAATGCAAATAAATTTATATAATTTATACAATAGGATTTTCTGGATTTAATTTTTGATATTCTATCTCTCAATGTTAAAATTAACCTACCCTTAAAATTATAGACTGTTCATGTCTTTGTCAGTGGGCAAACATACAAAATCAGCAAGGGATCAAATAATTATTTACTCTACTGTATATAGTACTATATACACTATATACTATAGTACTATATATATAGTACTATATACTACATATCCATGTATCTTTCAACTATCAATGGTATGTCCCCTATCTGCAATACCATCATCACCTGTTATGATTGAGTCACCGAGGAGGAAAAAACAAAAAGCAAGCTAAGCCCAGAAAACCGGAGAGGTTGGTAACTAGCGGATTGCAGACCTCTGATCCTATCCACAACAACTAGCAGTAGCCGTGGAGCGTGCCTACGGTGGTCCTAGACACCTCGTCATGGCTGGAGAACTAAATAAGCTTAAAGAAAGAAAGGGAAAATCTAAACTGCCTCAGAGCAGACCCCAAAGCAATAGACAGCCCCCAACATGTATTGTCGGTGAAACAAGACGAAAACACACACACAGGTAGAAAGATAGGCTGAGCAAATGATGGGGCCCTCACTAACTAGAAAGGACAGGAAAGAAGAGCTTCTGTCTGCAATCACGCAAAAAACCCTGCCAAAAAGAATGTCCAACACGTCTGATAGAAAAAGGCCCTGAAGTCGCTAGACTTCAAAATACTATATCAGCACTCAGGTATATTCTGAAGACAGAGCAAAAGAGATCAACTGATCAGAGACAAAATGGGGATTCAGCCCAGTCTCAGCCAGGGCTGGCTGAACACAAAAACTAAGTAAACCAGACAAAAACTCATATGAACAATAGCAGAGAAAACTTAGCTTTAGGAAGCCAGGAACCAAACTGGAAACCAGGAGCCACAGTCAGGAAAAATCACTAGCAAGAAACTAGGGAGTCGGCTGCCTTAAATCCAATCAGAAACTCCTGATGTCCAATCGCAGTCCTCTTCCTCAGGTGGCCGGTCTCTGCCATTTAGATCAGCTTCATTACCTCCCTTCACCAACAGAGGGAGTCCAGATAGAGAACTCACTACTCCTCTGTCAGCACAGCCAGCTCCATAACCCTCACCAGAAGCCAGAGGCAAACCCAAAAACGAGCTCACAACAGTACCCCCCCTTGAGGAGGGGTCACCGAACCCTCATCCACGCCACCGGGCCGATCAGGATGGGCCCGATGAAAAGCATGAACCAATCTATCGGCATGAATAGTAGAGGCAGAGACCCAAGAATTGTCCTCCTGGCCATAACCCTTCCACTTGACCAAATATTGGAGTCTCCATCTAGCCAGACGAGAATCCAGTATTTTCTCTACCTCATATTCTACCTTACCTTCAACCAATACAGGGTCAGGAGGTGCAGCCATAGGAACTACTGGCTCAACACATCTCTTCAACAGCGACTTATGAAACACGTTATGGATCTTAAACGTAACAGGAAGAGCCAATCGAAAAGAAACCGGATTAAGAATCTCAAAAATCTTGTAAGGTCCAAAAAATCTTGGCTTGAACTTTGGAGAAGCCACCTTCATAGAGATATTCTTTGATGACAACCAAGCCATATCACCCACTTTAAACCGGGGACCAATGGTCCTATGCCGGTTAGAAAACCGATGGGCCTTTTCCTGGGAGAGAGACAACTTATCCACTACTTGGTCCCAAATCTGCTGCATTCTCTCTACCACAGTGTCAACACCTGGGCAGGCTGAAGATTTCACTTGCCCTGAAGAAAATCGAGGATGAAACCCAAAGTTACAGAAAAAGGGCAGCATCAAGGTGGCAGAACTAGCTCTATTATTAAAAGCGAATTCGGCCAAGGGCAAAAATGAAACCCAATCATCCTGATCAGCAGATATAAAACATCTCAATTAGGACTCCAAAGTCTGGTTTGTTCTCTCCGTCTTCCCATTGGTCTGAGGGTGAAACGCAGAGGAGAAGGACAACTGAATTCCCAGCTTAGAACAAAAGGCTTTCCAGAATCTGGAAACAAACTGAACTCCTCTGTCCGATACAATGTTCTCAGGAATCCCATGCAACTGAACTACCTGTTGTAAAAACAAGGGTACCAACTCTGAGGAAGAAGGCAACTTTGGGAGTGTTACAAGAAGGACCATTTTAGAGAATCTATCACAAATCACCCAGATAACGGTCATTCTCTGAGAGACAGGAAGATCAGAAATAAAATCCATTGAAATATGGGTCCATGGCCTCTTAGGCACTGGCAAGGGCATCAACAACCCACTAGAGCGAGTGTCATGGTCACGTGTGTCAGGTCGCAGATGATACCGCAAGGCGGACCCATAACACACGTGACCCTGGATACACCGCCTCCAGTGGGGCGCATTTAAATAATAAAACGTGCAGGTGGATACGCCGCCTCCACCTGGCGAATTTAGGTATTACACGTTATACATACAATAATCAAATAATAACGGGGGAACCTGGGAAACTTTAACAATGGTGGGCCCTGTGATAGGGAATGGGGACATGGAGACCTCCTAAGCTCCCCTGAGCCAGTGTCCCTGCACTCCTTACATTCCCTAAACAGGCTCCGCACCTGTCGCCGCACGCGTACCTTAACGCCCTTGCTCACCCTGACCCTAAACCCTCACTAGGGAATGGGTCGGTGCGGAGACTAATCCCACCACTGCACTAATAACACACATGAGGAAAGAGACAATACAGGGGAAACACCACTTAGCTTTGCTCTGTTGCGTGCGCTCCTAGCAACAGAGCCCTCCACCTGAGTGCATCTTCTCCTCCACCTGGATCCATCACCATAACAGGATCCTTCACCTTAGTGCAGCCTTGGAGCAGAGTCCAACACCAGTTGCACCTGCTTAGTACCAGAATCCCAAGGAAGTGTTCAGCTTCTGCCACGAAGTCAAGCATGCTTGAGTCCAGCTCAGCAACCAAGTCCCACATGGTGAGTGCCACTCTCCATAGTCGCCACTCCACCAGCCCATGCAGACACTTCCCGCTGACACCATCACTGCGACTCCACCACGCCATGCCAGCCCTTCGTCCAGACACCATAGCTGAAACACGTCCCCCCTGGCTAAGCTGCGCAGGACTCCTCACCAGCTCCATCCTTCCTCCAGGCTCTCCAACCAAAAGTGAACACAAACTCACAATATCACAGGCAGTGAGTGAACACCCTGAGCACACCTTTATAGGGTGTCACACCTGATCCATAATTAAGTGAACATTAACCTAAACCTAAGGTGCGATACCATTCCCCACCACCGGGCAACTTAGAATGAACGACACCATGTGTGATAATTCTAATGGCCACCGGGGGCTATCATGGCACACTTTGGAACCAAAGGAAAAAAGTTCACTTAATGCATTTAATACCGCCAGATCCAACACAGGATCATGACAGTACCCCCTCCTTAATGAGGGGCCTCTGGACCCTCAAGACCACCCCTCATTAGGGAAACACCCACAGCGGGGACGCCCAGACCCTGAGTTCACCCCACCATTACCTGACACTTCAGGTTTATGACAAACGCACCGCTGATATTGGCAATAAAGTTCCTTTTGGAGGCACCACTCATCTCCACAGCGCCGACCTGGGGAACGAGTTAATGTCTGTGTATGTTTGCTCAGAGCTGATCAGACTCCACAACACATTTCCACAAGATGTTTTTTGGTGGCACACATACACGCTCGTTCACACACAGGTCCGGACTTGAACGTTTATTGCACACATACATTTGTCATAACTTGGTGAACTCACTCTGGACTTGACAACAGAGGCGTCCCCCTGTGTCACCACACTCACACCCCCACTATTCACCAAGGGACACCACCCTCCAACCCTTTCACCATGAGGACTGCGCCTCCTAGGGTTGGTTAATGGCGAGGGTAGAGATTTGTCCCTACTCCCCCGCAGCACACCTGCTGCACACACCAGGAGGAGAAGGGGACCTGGAAATGGAGGAAATATACTCTCGCTGGTCGCCTCCACACGACCAGGAGGGCGGCTTCTTCGATGGTATGAAGATTCGGCGTAAAACCCCGCGGACTATCACACTAGTCAGCTCACCACAGGGGCGTACCCCTTCACCTCGGGGAATACCAGGCAGCTACGTGGGGCACCATTCCTCCCACCTGCCTGGGTGCGCCCGCCTGCATGAACCAGTCCTGCTCCCCAGCAGCGACTCTAGGGGGTTTTAGTACCATAGCCGCAGGAATATGGAGGAAAATATATACACTCGCTGGTCGCCTCCACACGACCAGGAGGAGCGGCATCGAAGATTTGGCATGAGCCCCGCGGACTATACACCAATCTGCTCCCTACAGGGACGTACCCCTTCACCTCGGGGAATACCAGGCAGCTCCGTGGGGCACCATTCCTCCCACCTGCCTGGGTGCGTCCCCTGTATGAGCAAGTCCAGCTCCCCAGCAGCGACTATACACCTAGTCTGCTCACCACAGGGATGTACCCCTTCACCTCGGGGAATACCAGGCAGCTCCGTGGGGCACCATTCCTCCCACCTGCCTGGGTACCTCCCCGTGCATGAGCAAGTCCCGCTCCCCAGCAGCGACTCTAGGGGCTTTTGCCAGACCGCAGCCGCCATTTTTTTTTTTTTTTTTTTTTTCTGGTTAGCTGAGCAGAAGCCCCAGACCCTGATAACTGCTGCTGCAGCGGCTCTAACACACCATGCTGCTCCCCACTCACCTCAGTGAGGCCCGGCAGCAATTACTAACAGGTCTCCACATGGCCAAGGCTCACCAGAAAAAAAAAACTGTATGGCCTGTGATAATGTCATGGTCACGTGTGTCAGGTCGCAGATGATACCGTAAGGCGGACCCATAACACACGTGACCCTGGATACACCGCCTCCAGTGGGGCGCATTTAAATAATAAAACGTGCAGGTGGATACGCCGCCTCCACCTGGCGAATTTAGGTATTACACGTTATACATACAATAATCAAATAATAACGGGGGAACCTGGGAAACTTTAACAATGGTGGGCCCTGCGATAGGGAATGGGGACATGGAGACCTCCTAAGCTCCCCTGAGCCAGTGTCCCTGCACTCCTTACATTCCCTAAACAGGCTCCGCACCTGTCGCCGCACGCGTACCTTAACGCCCTTGCTCACCCTGACCCTAAACCCTCACTAGGGAATGGGTCGGTGCGGAGACTAATCCCACCACTGCACTAATAACACACATGAGGAAAGAGACAATACAGGGAAAACACCACTTAGCTTTGCTCTGTTGCGTGCGCTCCTAGCAACAGAGCCCTCCACCTGAGTGCATCTTCTCCTCCACCTGGATCCATCACCATAACAGGATCCTCCACCTTAGTGCAGCCTTGGAGCAGAGTCCAACACCAGTTGCAGCTGCTTAGTACCAGAGTCCCAAGGAAGTGTTCAGCTTCTGCCACGAAGTCAAGCATGCTTGAGTCCAGCTCAGCGGCCAAGTCCCACATGGTGAGTGCCACTCTCCATAGTAGCCACTCCACCAGACCATGCAGACACTTCCCGCTGACTCCATCACTGCGACTCCACCACGCCATGCCAGCCCTTCGTCCAGACACCATAGCTGAAACACGTCCCCCCTGGCTAAGCTGCGCAGGACTCCTCACCAGCTCCATCCTTCCTCCAGGCTCTCCAACCAAAAGTGAATGCAAACTCACAATATCACAGGCAGTGAGTGAACACCCTGAGCACACCTTTATAGGGTGTCACACCTGATCCATAATTAAGTGAACATTAACCTAAACCTAAGGTGCGATACCGTTCCCCACCACCGGGCAACTTAGAATGAACGACACCACGTGTGATAATTCTAATGGCCACCGGGGGCTATCATGACACACTTTGGAACCAAAGGAAAAAAGTTCACTTAATGCATTTAATACCGCCAGATCCAACACAGGATCATGACAGTGAGAACAGGGTTTAGACCAGGAACAAGTCCCACAGGACTGCACAAAATTCCTGACATCACGAGATAAGGCGGGCCACCAAAAAGACCAACTCACCAATTCTCTGGTACCAAAAATACCTGGATGACCAGCCAATGCGGAGCAATGAACTTCAGACATCACTCTCTTCCTCCACTGGTCAGGAACATACAATTTTCCCATAGGACAACGCTCAGGTTTGTCCTCCTGGAATTCTTCTAGAGCACGTCTCAAATCGGGTGAGATGGCAGAAAGAACTACCCCCTCACCTAGGATGGTAGTAGGCTTGGTCACAATAGGAGAATCAGCAAAGAAACTCCTAGAAAGGGCGTCTGCCTTAACATTCTTAGTGCCTGGAAGAAAGGAGACCACAAAATCAAAACGCATAAAAAATAAGGCCCACCTAGCCTTTCTAGGATTCAAGCGTTTGGCCGACTAAAGATAAATCAAATTCTTGTGGTCAGTGAAGACCACAACTTGATATCTAGCTCCCTCCAACCAGTGTCTCCACTCCTCAAATGCCCATTTCATGACTAACAATTTCCGATTCCCAACATCATAGTTGCGTTCAGATGGGGAGAACTTTCAGGAGAAGAAGGCACAGGGATTCATTTTAGACATCACAGGATCTTTTTGGGACAAAACAGCTCCTGCACCAATCTCTGAAGCGTCTACCTCCACCTGAAAAGGAAGTGAGACATCAGGTTGCCGCAAAACCGGAGCAGAAGTGAACCTCCGCTTCAGCTCCTGAAAGGCCGAAACAGCCTCTGAAGACCAATTCAGCACATCAGCACCTTTCTTAGTTAAATCAGTCAGTGGTTTAGCAATACCATAAAAATTAGCTATAAATTTCCGATAAAAATTAGCAAAACCCAAAAACTTCTGGAGGGCCTTCAAAGAAGTGGGCTGAACCCAATCATAAATGGCCTGTACCTTGGCCGGGTCCATTTCAATAGTTGACGGAGACAAAATAAATCCCAAAAATGAAATCCTCTGTACCCCAAAAAGGCATTTCGATCCTTTGACATACAGGGAATTCTCCCTCAATATCCGGAACACAGTCCGAACATGTTCCACATGAGAATCCCAATCCCTGGAAAAGATCAAAATATCATCCAGATAGATGATCAAAAACGTATCCACAAAGTCCCGGGAAATATCATTCATGAAGGATTGGAAGACAGAAGGGGCATTAGTGAGCCCAAAAGGCATCACCAGGTACTCAAAATGTCCCTCCGCAGTATTAAACGCCGTCTTCCATTCATCCCCATGCTTAATGCGAATAAGATTATACGCCCCCTGAGGTCAAGCTTAGTAAACCAGCAAGCACCTTTAACTCTGGAGAATAAATCAGAAATCAGGGGTAATGGATACTGAAACTTAACTGTAATTTTGTTGAGGGACCGATAGTCAATACAAGGCCATAATGAACCATCCTTCTTGGCCACGAAAAAAAACCCAGCACCTAAGGACGAAGAGGATGGTCTAATATGACCCTTATCCAACGACTCCTTAATATAAGATTGCATAGCCTCGTGTTCGGGTACAGATAAATTGAAAAGTCAACCCTTGGGAAATTTACACCCAGGTCTCAACTCAATTGCACAGTCATAACTCCTATGAGGAAGCAAAGACGCAGACTTGCTCTCACTAAATACATCATAAAAATCAGCCAAATAGTCATTAACATCATGCGACTGGGGAGAGGTGGAGAAAACAGGAGTGTCACCAAGAGCACACCGACAACCCCAACTCACCACAGACACAGATTTCCAATCCAAAACCGGATTACGGATTTGCCACCAGGGAAACCCCAGAACAATGGTATCATGCAAATTATGCAACACCAAAAATCTGCAATTTTCTTGATGGTCTGGGGCGACCCGCATTACCACCTGGGTCCAAAACTGAGGTTTATTTTTCACCAAAGGAGTAGCATCAATCCCCCTCAAAGGGATAGGCGTCCGCAGGGGTGTCATCGGAAATCCACAACGTTTAGCAAAATCCAAGTCCATTAGATTCAGGGCTGCTCCCGAATCCACAAAAGCCGTGGCGGAAAATGTGGACAGGGAGCAGATCAGAGTAATTGCCAGAAGAAACTTAGGTTGAACACCACCCACAGAAAACGTGTGCAAAACGTTTCTCTCGTTTAGGACAGACAGAAACAGTATGCGAGGCATCTCCACAAAAAATCACAGCTTATTACGCCTTCTGAACTCCTGACATTGCTCCCTGGACAAAACTCTATCACATTGCATAGGTTCAGACACTTGATCAACAGGTGGCAACACCTCTCGTGCAGTCCTGCGTTCACGTAAACGCCGATCAACCTGAATGGCTAATGACATAGAATCGTCAAGACCAGCGGGAACAGGAAATCCCACCATAGTATCTTTCACGGCTTCTGACAAACCCTTCCGAAAGAGAGCTGCCAAGGCATTATCATTCCAGGTAGTAAGGACCACCCACTTTCGGAATTTTTGACAGTACAATTCTGCAGAATCTCGACCCTGGCTCAATGCCAACAGGGTCTTTTCAGGCTGATCAATAGCATTAGGTTCGTCATACAACAACCCCAAGGCTTGAAAAAATGCGTTCACATTAGTCAGAATAGGATCATCTGGTTTCAAAGAAAACGCCCAATCCTGGGGATCGCCACGCAGCAAAGAGATGACAATTTTAACCTGCTGCGCGGAGCTCCCTGACGAGTTAGGCTTCAAAGCAAAAAATAATTTACAATTATTTTTGAAATTCAAAAATTTAGACCGATCCCCAAAAAGCACATCAGGAGTAGGGATCTTTGGTTCAGCAGCATGTGAATGAGCAAGGTAGGCGGAAATTCCCCGCACTTCCGCAGCGAGCTGCTCCACACGATCAGACAATTGCTTTATCTCCATTGAGAGAAAAAAAAATTCCCCCTACGGCCTCAGAGATATAGAGGAAAAACATACACACTTTTTTTTTTTTTTTTTACAATTCTTTCCTGCTATTGAGTACCCTAGGATCTGCGGTATGGCGTGTGATTCTGTTATGAATGAGTCACCATAGGAGGCAAAAACAGAAATACTAGCTAAGTCCAGAAAACCAGAGAAGTTGGCAGCTATCGGATTGCAGACCCCTGAACCTAACAACAACAACTAGCAGTAGCCGTGGGGGGTTCCTACGGTGCCCTAGACCCCTCAATCACAGCCAGAGAACTACATAGCCTAAAGGCAGAAAGGGAAATCTAAACTGCCCCAGAGCAGACCCCAAAGCAATAGGCAGCCCCCAACATATAATGACGGTGAAGCAAGATGAAAAAACACTCACACAGATAGAAAGATAGGCTGAGCAAATGATGGGGCCCAAGCTAACTAGATAGGACAGGATAGAAAAGCTGCTGTCTGTAATCCGCCAAAACCCTATCAAAACAAGAGCCAACAGCTGATAGGGAAAAAAGCCCTGAAGACGCTAGGCTTCAAAAAGACTATATCAGTACTCAGGTATTATCTGAAAACAGAGCAAAAAGGAATTCAGCTCACCCAGCAGGGAATGGCAGAAATCCAGAGAAATAAGGCAAAACAAAACCAAAACACAAATGCAAAAAGTAGAGCAGAAAACTTAGCTTTTGAGGAGCAGGAATCAGACTGGTCTCCAAGAATCCCTCAGAGTAATCACCCGCAAGGCAGAAGGGCGTTGGCTGCCTTATATCCAGTCAGCAATCCCAGTCACCCAGTCATCATCATTCTGCTCAGGTGCTTTGTAATCAGCCTCACTACCTTCCTTCACCAGAAGAGGGAGTTCATCAGACCTCAATGGTGAAGGGGAAAATGAACTCATAACAGACAATGCTGAGTTTGATCCAAAGAACACCATACCTTCTATAAAGCATGGGGGTGGCAACATCATGCTATGGGGCTGTTTCTCTGCAAATGGACCAGGACGACTGATCCGTGTACATGAAAGAATGAATGGGACCATGTATTGTGAGATTTTGAGTGTATACCTCCTTTCTTCAGCAAGGGCATTGAAGATTAAATGTGGATGGGTCTTTCAGCATGATAATGATCCCAAGTACACCACCAGTGCAATGAACGAGTGGTTTCGTAAGAAGCATATGGAGGTCCTGGAGTGGCCTAGCCAGTCTCCAGATCTCAACCCCATAGAAAACATTTGGAGGGATTTGAAAGTCCGTGTTGCCAAGAAAATGGCTCAAAACATCACTGCTCCAGAGGAGATTTGCATGGAGGAATGGGCCAACATACCACCAACGGTGTATGCCAACCTTGTGAAGACTTACAGAAAAAGTTTGACCTCTGCCATTGCCAACAAAGGATATATAACAAAATATTGAGATGAACATTTGCTAATGACCAAATACTTATTTTCCACCATAATATGAAAAATAAATCTTGCCAAATCTTACAGGGTGATTTTCTGGATTTGTTTTCTCATTTTGACTCTTATAGTTGTAGTCTACCTATAATGTCAATTACAGGCCTCTTTCATCTTTTTAAGTGGGAGAACTTGCACAATTGGTGACTGACTAAATACTTTTTTTCCCCACTGTACAGGTGCTTCTCACTAAATTAGAATATCATCAAAAAGTTAGTTTATTTCAGTTCTTCAATACAAAAAGTGAAACTCATATATTATATAGAGTCATTACAAGCAGAGGGATCTATTTCAAGTGTTTATTTCTGTTAATGTTGATGATTATGACTTACAGCCAATGAAAACCCAAAAATCATTATCTCAGTAAATTAGGATAATTAACAAAAAACACCTGAAATGGCTTCCTAAGTTTTTAAAAAGGTCCCTTAGTCTATTTCAGTAGGCTCCACAATCAAGGGAAAGACTGCTGACTTGACAGATGCACAGAAGGCAGTTATTGACACACTCCACAAGGAAAGCAAGCAACAAAAAGTCATTGCTATAGAAGCTGGCTGTTCATAGAGTGCTGTAACAAAGCATATTAATGGAAAGTTGAGTGAAAGGAAAAAGTGTGGCAGAAAAAGTTGCACAAGCAACCAGGAGAACCGCAGCCTTAAAATGATTGTTAAGAAATGGCCATTCAAAAATGTGGGGGAGATTCACAAGGAGTGGACTGCTTCTGGAGTCATTCCTTCAAGAACCACCACACACAGACATATCCAGGACATGGGCTACAAGTGTCTCATTCCTTGTGTGAAGCCACTCATGACCAATAAATAGACAACACCAGAAGCGTCTTACCTGGGCTAAGGAGAAAAAAACTGGACTGTTGCTCAGTGGTCCAAGGTGTTGTTTTCAAAGTAAAGTAAATTTTGAATTTAATTTGGAAATCAAGGTTCCAGAATCTGGAGGTAGAGTGGAGAGGCACACAATCCAAGCTTCTTGAGGACTAGTGTAAAGTTACCACTATCAGTGATGGTTTGGGCAGACATGTCATCTGCTGGTGTAGGCCAACTGTGTTTTAACAAGACCAAAGTCAGCGCAGCCTTCTAAGAGGAAATTTTAGAGCACTTCATACTTCGCTCTGCCAACAAACTTTTTGAAGATGGACATTTAATTCTCCATCAGTACTTGGCACATGTCCACACTGCCAAAAGTACCAATACCTGGTTTAAAAACAACAGTATCACTGTGCTTGATTGGCCAGCAAACATGTCTGACCTTATCCCCATAGAGAATGATAAGCAACTGACAAAAGAATGGAAGTAAAATCTTCAAAAAATCTTGACTTATTCAGAATCAAGTATGAACGTTATGTGCAGAAATTCTGGCACACACTCTGGCAACACTGCAGGCCATGGTAGAATGTATAGGCCATGCAGGCAGCTCACAGTAGCACAAGCAACATGTGGTCTGGGAATGTTCTGTTCAAAAACTGCTCCTGGGAGTTTTTGGTGAATTGGCCATACCATTGGTTCCACCAGCAAACTAAAGTAATTTCGAGCTGTAAGTGTTCCTATAATAAAGACTTGAGGGATCCGGCTGCCAGACATTTTACCATGCCACACTATAATCCCGGGAATGGGACCAGTGTGCCTCTCTCTCAAGAAGGCTGGAGTATTTTCCTATCACCACTAAAGGCAATTGACAGGTATTCTGCAAAGTACACACATGGGTGAGACTTGTCAATCACCTAGAGTAATGCAGGGAGAAGCCAACTGGAGATGGCACTGGACTAGTGTCATCTCTGCCTATGGTCCCCAACTGAATCTTCAACTATGTTTTCTCTGAAAATGTTTCATAGAAACATATACCTGGCTGCAATTGTGCAGCCAGGCTCTCATGCATGCTGCCAGTGCAGTCTGCCAATCTCTTCACTGGCTTAAGATTCTTCAGAAAATCCTATTTAAATTACTAACAATAACTTACAAACATTTTCCCAAACATTCTCCATCCTCTGGAATTTGGTGCCTCAGTACATCTGTTTGTCTCCCACACTTTAATCGATCAGATGCAAATCTGAAAACATCTCTTCTGAAAAGCCTATAGCCTGCAGTAACACCAATGCACCCATACTAGTACCAGAGCTGCTCAAGCTCCCCAACCTTCTCCTTCCATAAAATCATGAGGGGAAGGTCCTTTCCCCTCTGTACCAGTTTGTTACTTTTATGTTGTATACTGTATTTATAACTGCATTTTTGTCAATAAACCTTCTTCACATGTTTAGCACTATAGAATTAATGGTGTTTTAAAAATATAATAATAATAATTATAAAAAGTTTTAGTAAATGCTTTGGCAAAAGTAGAAGCTAGCACGTTTAGTTGGCGTGAGTAGCATTGGGATTCCAAAACGGTTGTAACAATTATGTAAGTACTAAGGAATCTGATAGCGTGGAATAAAACCAGTCTGAGAACAAAGCTGCAGCAAAAAGATGTATTTAAACAAAACAGAAATGCAAGCAGAACTAACACAGATATTGCTGCAATTTAAACGAGGTGCTCATCACAACATAGTAAATCACAGCAAACCGAATAGCGGGACGCGGCAGCTAATACAAACCTGTCCTGCAAGGATATGATGCAGGAGTGCATGGGACACTTAAATGAGGAAGTCCATTAAAGATATCAGTGGGCATGCCTACAGTAATTAAATGTGGCTATCCAGCAAGGGAGTAGTGGAAATGCACACAGTACTTAAACGAGGGAATCCAGCAATAACTTGATCACACGTGCGTATGGCACATGTTTGTTGGAGTCCAATAATATGTAGAAGAAGTGTAGACGGGGAAGGTCGCTAAAGGTACCTTTAAGGGTTCACAAGTCCCGCACCACAGCCCAACAGACATAGTCCAGAAGATATAAAGAAGTTACACTTCTTTCTGACCGCAGCAGCTTCTGAGGTGAGAGACAGCACCCAAGTATTCGGGTCAATAGGCAACCCGGTCAGGATCCAGGAGCACACAGAAAATGGAGGGCAGCTGAACGAGGTGAGGCAGACCACCGAGTAACGAGCAGCAGTAGAAGGGAGTTCACCAGCACAACGGGCAGGAGCTCAGGAGCCAACAGCACAAAATACTCTAGAGCAACACACGACCCTGACTTAAATAACAGGACAGGCAGGAAGTTCCATGACAGGGTGAAATACAACACTCCATCTTGGATAAGGGCAAACAGGCTCAAAAGGGAAATCCGGAATCCTTACAATGGCTTTTATTAACACCAAAGCTTATCTGTGCCGAACCGGCACCTTTCTAGAGGTATAAAAACCAAGTGAGGCTGGTTTCACACTTGCGTTTTTTTGCGCTGGATTTTAGCGCTAAAAAACGCATGCGGTTTTTTTTCCTATATTTTGCATGGGATGCGCTTATGTGCGCATACACATGCGTTTGTATGCGTTTTTCCGCTCATGCGTTTTTTTGCGGTATGCGCTCAGGCGCACAAAATGCATCCTGTTGCATTTTTTGGGCGTCCGACTTGCCTCAAAAAAACGCATGCACGCGCAATGCGTTTTTTTACAGCAAGACACCCATTATAAGCCTATGGGTGTGCATATGTGCGCATTGGCATGCTTATGTATGCGTTTTTTTGCGCATGCGTTTTTTTTTTTACCATTAGTTAGACAATGGAATTTAGGGGTTTGGGTTAGAGTTAGGGTTAGTTAAGGGGGTTTAGGGTTAGGGTTAGGGTTAGCTAGGGTTTAGGGTTAGGGTTAGGGTTTGGGTTAGGGTTAGTAGGGTTTGGTTAAGGGTTAGGGTTAGGGTTAGGGTTAGTATGGTTTGGTTAAGGGTTAGGGTCAGGGTTAGGGTCAGGGTTAGGGTTAGGGTTAGTAAAGTCATGGTTTGGGTTAGTGTGAGGGGCCACCTAATGTTGGAAAAAAACGCAAACGCGGTAAAAACGCACTAAAAACGCATACAAATGCGTAAAAACGCTGCGTTTTTTCATGCATGCTCATAAAAATGCTTGAAAAAAACGCAGCATTTGTATGCGTTTGTATTCGTTTTTTCAATGCTTTTTTTGCGGGAAAAACGCACTGCAAAAAAAAGCAAGTGTGAAAGTAGCCTGACATATTTTTATACATTGACAAAAACGCCGATCTGGCACAGAAACAAGTTGGTATTAATGAAAGACATTTTAGAATCCCAAGGCTCTTCATTCCCACAGCAAAGACCACTTAGACGTGCCAGATTCCATTTTTGCCATTATACCTCTGGAAGAACTTTTTCCTCCACCCGTGTGGCAGCAGCAGTGGATTTCCACACCTTTATAGGTGTTGTACCTGCTCAGAACACCTATAGATAAGTGCTACCATCAATTATACCTATCCCTTACTGTATTACCCTATTTTGTGTGCGCTTATGTCCCTCTCCAGAGCTTCTCAGTCAATGATTTCTCATTTTAAAAATAGCAAACCGTTTGTGGATCCCAAAAAAGGAAGTTTTTTTCACTCCTAGTTCAGAAGTTATTATTTCTTCACATTCAAAACAGCACACATTTTTTCTCCTTGAATAAAGGGATAATTTTTGTATGGCTTGTGAAAAAGCTGTGGCTTCTTTATTTAGCAAAGAAAAAAGCTCTTGATTCTCTCCATACAGGGATAACTTTCTGACACAGAAATGCCTTGGCTTTAATGGAAGCCATTTTAGAATCCCAAGGCTCTTCATACCGGCAACACAGCCCGCCTTAACGTGCCAGCTTCTCTACAAATAGGGATAATTTTTCCACCCCCAATGTTAAAAAGCCACAGTTTACTCTATTTGCACCACTTGTGTATAAACAATAGCAAGGCAGGCATCTGCCTCCCAAAAGGAATTGTTTTTAGACTGTTTTTTAGAATTTAAATAGCCTAAAAAGTGTAATGCTGCATTTTGTTGTTAAATAGACTGATGATTACTAACAGTTAGCACCCATTTTTTCCTAGCCAAACTGGTTGAGGTCACTTGGACATTAATAAACCTGTGATAGCATTAATGCGTATTAATTTAAAGTGTAATTAGTGACAATAACAGCTGAGTAAATGTGGATTAATGGGTATTCCCATACCATCATAATATAGAGTATAAAAAATGGACAGTCATCTACCGAACTGCATTCAGCAAAAATTCAAGATTTGTCATCACTTGTTCTGTGGATTATTATAATTGTCTATATTAGTTTTCATTAATGAGAAGAAAGAATAATAGCAATTGTTGAAAAGCACTTGAATTGTCCTGTGAGGCTCTCTTATTAGCTTTTTACTTTTTGATACTACTTTTTATTAAAGAGCCAAATAACAATTTAACCCCTTTCTGACGTCAGGCGTAAGAGCACGCCGACGTCGGACTCCCTCCCTTTCATGTGGGCTCCAGCGCTGAGCCCACATCTTTCCCGGGACTCATGTGCCCGGAGTTGCCGCAAGTGGAATAGCAATCCACCCGCTGCTATTAACCCGTTAAATGCCACTATCAAACGCTGACAGTGGCATTTAACTCGCGCTTCCTGCTTTCAGGCAGGAAACCCACCTACCGGTGACCCGCTTCACGTGATCGCGGGTCACCAGTTCGTTGGCATGACAACCAGAAGTCTCCTGGAGACCTTTATGGTTGTCAGTGCCGGCTTGCTGTGAGCTTCACCCAGTGGTCGGAGCTCATAGCAAGTGAGTAATTCTGCTATATAGAGGCAATCTGATCATTGCCTCTATTGTATGTAGCAGGGCTGATCGTGTTGTGGCAGCTTATAATCTCCCATGGAGACTATTGAAGCAAGCCAAAATTTAAAAAAAATTAAAAATATAAAAAAAATAATAAAATATAAAAGTTCAAATCACCCCATTTTGCCCCATTCAAAATAAAACAATAAAAAAATCAAACATACACATATCTGGTATCGCTGCATTCAGAACCGCCCAATCTATGAATAAAAAAGGATTAAGCTGATCGCTAAACGGCATAGTGAGAAAAAAAGTCAAAAGGCCAGAATTACGTTTTTTGCTCACCACAACATTGCTGTCATGATCCAGGGTGGATCTGACAGATTAAATGCACAAGTTACCTTTTTTTCCTGTAAGCTGTTTTGCTCAGGGTTGGTTTTGTCCCCGGTGGCCAGTATGGTCATTGCACTTGTGCTTAGAGATAGTTTTACCCCGGTGGCCAGTATGGTCATTGCCCTGGTGTTTTTAGAGATAGTTTGCCCCCGGTGGTGGTTAGAGTAATTGCACGGGAATCACTAACAGGTGTGTTTGCTCCAGAAAGGTGTGTCAGTAGTGCTCACTCACGTTGGTGATATTATTATTGTTGGGCTTTCCAACCATCCTGGGTGAAGGAAGGAGCTTGATGGGGAGCTGGAGGAGAGTCCAGGGCGGCTCATTCAGAGTCCTGGAGTGGCAGCCATGGTGTCAGCGAGGAGTTCC